>NC_089869.1:11143733-11842762 GCF_036373705.1 Amia ocellicauda
CTAATAGAAAACTACAGAATTGTACTCAGTTGGGACTTCATTTTCAGTAAGATGACACTTTCTTCTAATCAGAAATGTAACCGCTATGATGTACAGGTTTGTAGTTTGCTA
Source organism: Amia ocellicauda (assembly GCF_036373705.1). NCBI lineage: Eukaryota > Metazoa > Chordata > Actinopteri > Amiiformes > Amiidae > Amia > Amia ocellicauda. The sequence continues at coordinate 11,143,845 of NC_089869.1, forward strand.
TTAGCGGGTGGGTCAAAGTTTTGATTTTTGAGTGCAAGGTATTACATGCAGGTAACAAAAATGTCCACTATAATTACACTATGTGAGCAATAGAACTAGATGAAGTAAAACATGAGAAAGACCTAGGAGTCTATGTGGACTCCTCACTTTCTCCATCCAGACAATGTGGGGAAGTAATAAAAAAGGCAAACCGAATGTTAGGGTATATTGTCAATAGTGTAGAATTGAGAACAAGGGCAGTGATGTTCAGAGTGTACAATGCACTAGTTAGAGCTCATCTGGATACTGTGGACAGTTCTGGGCTCCACACTTCAAGAAAGATATCGCTGCTCTAGAGGCAGTTCAGAGGAGAGCAACCAGACTTATTCCAGGTCTGAAGGGAATGTCCTACTGAGAGACTGAGGACCTGAACCTTTTCACCCTGGAACAGAGGAGACTACGTGGGGACTTGATCCAAGTCTTCAAAATCATGAAGGGCATCGACCACTTCAAACCAGAGTAGCTTGTCAAACAAACAAAAACTATGTTTGGCATTTGAAAGTACTGATGTGAGATTCGATTTACATTGCATCATAAAGAGCTAAATAAGATTGATTGTTTGTACCTCAAACCTGAAGATTAAATATTCTGTTTTCTGGAAAATAATTTGAATTGGATTCTTCCAACAAGCTTAGCTGAAACAACATGAAGAAAGCAAATAAGTATTTAATTGAAAGTATAGTTGAAATGAAGATGTCAAAAAAACACACCGTAAAATGTAGTGAAATAAAGGGATGTTTTTAATGAATAAGATTTGTTTGTCCCATTTGTCCCAGAAGTCTTGCTGAAGCCAGGGGACACTCAGGGCTTGGCTCTCTTCTGTGCTGGTGGGCATGTAGAGCTGTTCTCAGGCAGGGGCGCCCCGCTGACATCCACCTCCATCTGGGGAGCATTTCTCTTGCACCCCCCAGTGCAGAGGCTGTCCGTGAGCTGCACTAATCCATTAGAGAGCACCTTGTACTGTAAGCGGGCGCAGTACAGGGCCTCCCCCTGCCTCTTCATGATGCGCCGGCCCGGCTCCTTGGCCTGCCCTCCAGAGATCACCAGCGAGGACACGCGGCACTCCTCAGAGGATGGGGAGGCAGCACAGGGATGAGGCTTCACCATCTTCAGAATCATTCTGGTTGAAGTGGGCTTTTTGGGGTCAACAGGACATAAGATAGATTCCCAAAGGACCCTGTTGCCACGCTTAGCTTTCCTGGAGCTGACAGCTTTCTCCATTTGGTCTTCGAGATTTTAGTTTGAGAATAGAAATTCAATGAAAGAATGTGCTGGTGTTCGTTTCTCTGGTTATAGAAGAAATTATGTTACCTACTAACACTACATTCTAGAATTCTGCATGTTTACAGGATCCATTATGATGTCACATTTTAGAATGTTATGTTGTTAAGTTAGCAACATACAAAAATCAACAACATAACTAATTTCTTCTGTAACACCAGCACATTCTTCTCATTGAATTTCTATTCTCAAACTAAAATCTCGAAGACCAAATGGAGAAAGCTGTCAGCTCCAGGAAAGCTAAGCGCGGCAACAGGGTCCTTTGGGAATCTATCTTATGTCCTGTTGACCCCAAAAAGCCCACCTCAACCAGAATGATTCTGAAGATGGTGAAGCCTCATCCCTGTGCTGCCTCCCCATCCTCTGAGGAGTGCCGCGTGTCCTCGCTGGTGATCTCTGGAGGGCAGGCCAAGGAGCCGGGCCGGCGCATCATGAAGAGGCAGGGGGAGGCCCTGTACTGCGCCCGCTTACAGTACAAGGTGCTCTCTAATGGATTAGTGCAGCTCACGGACAGCCTCTGCACTGGGGGGTGCAAGAGAAATGCTCCCCAGATGGAGGTGGATGTCAGCGGGGCGCCCCTGCCTGAGAACAGCTCTACATGCCCACCAGCACAGAAGAGAGCCAAGCCCTGAGTGTCCCCTGGGACAAATTATTGATTTAAATTGTATTCAAATAAAACATGTATTTATCTTTTAAAATGTCTTCAGTTTCTACATATTTCCCATTAATGGTTATTCAAATTAAATAGCACAATGCTGCATAAATAGTTTTACCTGCCCCCCCATTAAAAAACTCCTGTGCAACATTACAAACTAAAACTCCTGTGCAAACTACAGTTTATTATTATTACTATAGTCATAATTATTATAATAAATATCACATTAAATACTTCAGTTAAGTTGAATTGTGCAGTTAACAAGTAATTGTCTGCATTTAGAGTTCCCACATTTTACAATTTTAGAAGTTGATTTACATAAATACTACTTCTGCTTTAAACAGCTCTGATCTTTTTTAGCATGCAGGGTACCATGAAAATCAAATATAAATAAATGGAGGCAATGCATTTAGGCCCCATACCTCCTATCATAATTAATGGGGTTCAGAACTGATAGTATTGCCCAGGGGTCTGAACACCTCTGGCATGAAGTGGAAGAGCAAATCAGAACGAGACAGCAGAGACAAAATTTCATCACTGCATTAGGAACTGACAAATTCAATGATACATTACTTAATGAATACGATAGTTCTGTATAAATCTAAATAAACCCGGATGAACTGCAACCAGTATGTATTTAAAACTGGTTTCCTTGAAAGGTCAGTTGTTGTTTTTTTGATTAAACAGTTTTATTGCATTTTTAATTTTATAATGTATAACAATAACATAATAAAAATAGAAATGAACTCTAAATGAATGTATTGAAGGATACAGATAAAGATTTAAACATACAATACATAAAATGATAATGCAAAAACAATACAGATATTAAATAAATACATAAAATAATAGTAAAATAAAATATACCTAAGATTAAAAAAAAAATTAAATCCTGCTTCCTTGTATGAGCCCAGATATCAATCTCCCTTACAAATCTTTTAGTTTAAACCTGGAAGCTTTTACATGACTGGGACTGTCTCATGATGCATATAGGCTCGAATAGTGCCAAGTTCAAATTTGTCAAGGTTGTTAACCAGTTTGTAGGAAAGCCACTAATAGGGCACAATATTACCCAGATGCTGTTGCCATTCATGCACAGAAGGGGCATTAGCAGATTTCCACCCCTCCACTAGGATTTTCCTCAGAGTCACGAGGGCAGCCTGACTCTAGTCTGCATCCTGAGTAGGAAGACCCTCCAGTCTAGAAGGATCCCAGAGAATATAGAGTCTAGGGCAAAAAGGGAAATCCAACTGAACTACATCCTGCAAAATGATATGGACTCCAGCCCAAAAAGTTAGAATCCGTGGGCAATCCCACAGAGCATGCACTAGAGTCCCCACTTCTGTTTGGCACTTCCAACAATCAGGGGAGTCTTTCAGACCCAACCTATGTACTGGGGGTCCAGTAGAACCCGTACCAGATCTTAAACGGCACAAGCCTGGTTCGCAGCTCCCTTGACATTATTTTGATGCTCCTTAGGACATTAGCCCATTCTTCATTAGTAAGGGATATATTTCAATCTTTCTCCCATACTGATTTTAATACAGAACTATATGTATTGGACTTCTGTAGAAGCATGGCATAATAAAAAGAGGCTTCATGCCCCTTGCCAAATCTCTTAAACATCCTGGATGGGGTCTCTACATGTTTAGGTGGGCTAGAGCTCGAGCCAAATATCTTGCAAAGCATATCTCTAATTTGTAAAGATCTCCAAAAATGGGATTGAGGTAAACCAAATTGATCTTTAAGTTTTTCAGATTATTTTATTATATTGTTTTCGTATGAATCTCCTAGGACATGTATGCCCCAATTATACCAATCCTTCCACAAAAAGGGTGATTTACCAAAACATAATTTGGGGTCCATCCAGATCTGAGTCTATTAAGTATGGGTTGTAACCCAATATCTGTCCGCACCTCTACCTGTCATGACAATTTTAGCGTCACCTAACACATCAGTGTCTGCCACAATCTTGTGTCATTATAAGGATGGGCTAGAGTATTGTTAGTGCACTCGAACTAAAGTTAAAATGGGAGCATGAAGGATTTTCTTACCTTCTAGAACCTCTTCACTTTGCAGTCTTTCGTTGACTGAAGCTGACAGAGTCACGGTGGCTCAAATGTGTCATGAAGCTGAATGAAATTACCGTTTGTAACTAGATAGACATGCAGAATTCAGGGGCTTTGTTCTGCTATTCTGAAAAAGTAAGAGTTTTCAGTTTTATTGTTCAACCAAACAGTAGAACTAGTTACTAAACAAATACAAAATAAAGGTAGTATTAATAAATATTAACAAATACACAACACAAACTGAATAAAATAAATATTTAAAAGATAGATGTGCAATTACATTGCAAATTGTTTCATTGTTATAAAGTTTTCTGACTTAAAATCCCGAGTTTAAAAGGAGCATTTGAAATACACTTTTTCATTCAAATACATATTTTAAAGAACTATATATAAATGAATCCATTTCAATGTTGTTATTGTTGTTTTTAAGTGTTACACACGTGTGCTTTCAGTGATGTTGTGTGTGGAGGTTCTGTGCCACAAATACCTACATGACTGCCAGGCTTCAACGATGATCGGAGCTGCAATGTACACTATTTGTTTCAAAAAATCAATTCTTAGATGGAGCATGAGGTATCCCGTCAATTTGCCACACACATTTCATCACAAGCTTCTTTATCACAAACAATAAGGTCACTGACAAAAGATAGTCATCACCAAGTGATGCAAATCACTACTTAAGCTGTGCTAAAAACAAACAGCACTATAATAAATAATACACAACAGATACAGTACATATTCAATTCAGCAGCTACATAAATAAAACCTGATCACTTACTGTCTCATTTAATTTAGATTGAATACTTCTTAATGTCCTACAACGATTCCAAATCAGCCTTTAATTAAATCATACAGTTACACACGGCACTTGGAGTCTTTTCAACTCTTTAATCTCAGCACTTTGTATCGATAACTCCGGCTACATGGTTGTACCTTAGCAGCTTCCTATAGATACTATAGAACTACAGGCATCACTCTGTCAGCTTGTTGACACGGGTTGTGTTCACGCTGTGCAGACTTTTGTCATTCTGCAGGAATCTAACCATTTAGTCAATGCTCAGACTCGTGTGACTTCAGAGCTATGTACACAAACACACACTTCTTAGCATAACCTTGCAAAATACTGAAACAAAAATAGCTCACAATGATACAAAATATATGAAAAAATGCCCTAATGTATTTTCTGGTATAATAGGCTATGAGGATTCTAACTTAAAATATATCTTTATTCTCATAGCACTGCTTATGGAACCACAGGGGTATTCAAACCTGGGTCTGCTGCACCACAGAGGCTTAAAGATTGCTACATTAAAATAAAAGGCGGTATTAACAATATATTATTTTTCATCGAAAATATATACAAATCCCTGTCTGGTGCCACTTCCCAGTTCAAACTGGTGAGATATTAAGCCATTTGTTAGGACTGCCGCTGTTGGGTGTTGGTATAACAGTTGTATCCATGGAATGAAATCTGGACCTAAGCCAAATGACTGAAGTGTATAGTACAAGTATTTCCACTCTACTCTGTCTAGTTGGCACATTGCAACTCTGCATCTAATGAAACAGTGGCCATTGGGGAGGCAGCATTTTGTGTAGTCCACATACTGTAATACCAATAAGACGCCTTATGTTATCGGATGAGCATTGACTTCTAATAAACCCCACTTGGTCAGAATGGATCAATTTGTTCATAATTTTATCCAAACGACGATAGAGAATTTTTGATAGTATTTTCCTATCATTATTAATGAAACTGATGGGCCTCTGTAGCTTGAACAGTGTGTTGGGTCTTTGTCTTTAAGAATGAGTGAGATAAGAGCGTGACAGAGGGCATGGCAGAGAACTCACTGTATATGATTCCTTACACATATCCAGTAATAAGGGAGCTAATTCTGGAGTATAAGTTTTATAAAATTCCACTATGAAACCATCTAAACCTGGGGTTTTATTTTGAGGGGAAACTCTTAATTACTACCTCTTCTAATGTTACTGGAGCATCCAAGAGCTCTTTATCATGGTCCTGTAGTCTGGGCAAGTTTAGGTTGTTAAAATGGATTCCATTTGTGATTTATCTGCAGTTACTTCAGGGGAGAACAGTAACAAAATTCTTTAAATGTCTTGTTAATGTCACATGACCCAGTCAGAAGATAATAATAATAATAATAATAATAATAATAATAATAATAATAATAATACATTTTATTTGTAATGCGCCTTTCTTGTACTCAAAGTGCTACAGTACATTACAATCACAATCTTACAGCATAATATACAAGAACAGTAACACCAATCACAAACAAATTAACAATTAAGAAAAAAATACCTGATTAAGAAAATAAGTTTTAAGCAGTTTCTTAAAGCAATCAAATGAAGGAGCATTCCTAATGGAAACAGGTAGTGAGTTCCACAACTTAGGAGCAATGCAAGAGAAGGACCTACCACCCATGGTTTTCAATTTACAAAGAGGCTGATATAGAGAGATAGAACCAGAAGAACAAAGATAACGAGAGGAAGTATACAATGTTACCAAACCACAAATATAAACTGGGGCCAGCCCATGTACTGCTTTATAGGTTAACATAAGAATTTTAAAATCAATACGAGATTGAACTGGCAGCCAATGTAATTGAGAAAAAACAGGGGTAATGTGCTGACGTAAAGATATGTGTGATGCATTAACCCCACACTTCTCCAGTCAACCATCAGAGGTCATCATCCCCAGAATTCTAGCCACAGCTTCTGACATTCCAGAGCAACAAGTACAATTATCCAATTAACATTCCTTGTCAGCATGTGTACTTCTTCAGACAACCCTTTACTCCCATTGGACTACACTCCCTCCTCCATCTTTTGCTTCCCTCTGCTTCACTTATTTAACTCCCTTTGCTGCAGTCACTTCTTGTGAAGTCTTGTTCTCTGTATAGTGTTATTTCTGAGCCTTGTATGCCAGTGTTTAGCCTTATTGTGTACCAGTCCCTTGTGTTTGTTTTTTGACCTCCTGACCAGTCTGTTCGCCTGATCTCTCGACCACCTGCTAGTTCCCTTGACCACGAATACTGCTTTGCCCCTGTTGTTCCTGCTTGCCAGCCCTTGCCCGACCTGACCTATCTCCTGTGCTCTGCACCTGGGTTCATCACCCCTGGCATTCCCATCATGACAATATGTGAGTCAGGACACGAGCAGCTGAATTTTGTATGTAATGCAACCTCTTGGTCGGCAGACCTACAAAAAGTGAATTACAATAATCAAGCCTGGAATAATGAAGGCATGAATTCGCCTTTCTGCATCAGACAAAGAAAGAAAAGGCCTGATACAAGCAATATTTCGGATTTCGTCCTGCCTTATCCCCCTCCTCAAACTATCGTTGCTTGACCCAAAATAAGGCAAATTCAGCGTTTTGTGTGAAAAAACAATTATACTCCTATTTTAACTTGGTTAATTTTCTTAAGTTGTAGGAGGACATATTTTGTTTACAACGTGTGCCTTGGACCCTTTCCCTTCTCGCCTCCTCCAAGCTTTCCCATCACTCACTCCTGGATCCTTTGCAATCCGGCTTCCGCACAGCTCACTCCACTGAGACGGCTCTCCTGGCAATCACTGACTCCCTCAGCCGTGCTCGGGCGCCTCCCTCTCCTTAGTCTTCATCCTCCTTGACCTCTCTGCAGCATTTGACACTGTTGATCACTCCATCTCCTCTCCTGCCTCGCTGACCTTGGAATCTCTGGGACTGCTCTCACCTGGTTCTCCTCCTACCTCAGTGACCGGACCTACCAAGTGACATGGCGAGGCTCCTCATCCACCCTCCAACCTCTCCTCACAGGCGTACCCCTAGGCTCCGTCCTGGGCCCCCTCCTGTTCTCTCTCTACACTCGCTCCCTGGGCCCCCTCATCGCATCCCATGGTTTCTCCTACCACTTCTATGCTGATGATGCCCAGATCTTCCTGTCTTTTCCCTCTTCTGACCCTCTCATCCCCTCTCGTATCTCTTCCTGCTTGTCTGCTATCTCCGCCTGGATGCACTCGCACCACCTCAAGCTCAACTTCTCCAAATTGGATCTCCTGTTCTTCTCCCACTCTTCCTCACCTTCTGCTGATTTCTCCATTTCAATCCCCCTGGAATCCACCACACTCTCTCCTTCTTCTTCTGCTAAAAATCTCGGACACACTCCTACACTCGGCACATCACCACGCTGACACGCACCTGTAGATTCTTCCTGAGCAACATACGCCGAATCAGTCCCTTCCTCACCGACCGACTTCCTTGCGCTCAGAAGTCAAGAAACACACATTTTACTGTACTGCAAATACAGTACTGTAGTGTACTACTGTACTGGAATGAAAGATTGTGTACTGCAGTTACTGTAATACATTGCTATACAACATGGGTTTTCAACCTTTTAGGACATGCACCCCCCTACTTTTGACTTCTTTGACTCACTCGCGTGCCCCCCCCAAAAAAACAAACGAACATCATTAACATATTACTTAAATGTGCTGTGTATAGCGTGCATAACCTTAGTTACATTGAAACATTAAATATGTAAACAGTTGACCGCATTCAGTGTGACGGCTGAGCCTGTTTCTGAGAGCACATCATGCCAATCCGTGGTTCAAGACCCGACACAGCTAACCGTAAATCATCTTCCACTGTCAATAAGTGTGAGCGGTACTTGTTTTGATGTAAGTAAATACTGAAAATGTGGCTTCGCAGAGCCAAGTTGAGGCAAAAGGCAAAAATACATCAATTGCAAGTCTCGCAAGTTCAGTATACTCTGTCTCCACTGACAGTGTGGTTGAGTCGAACACTGCCCTCAGAGTGCGGCCACTTGAAAGGTCCAGAAGGGCATCCAGCTGATCAGATGACCGACTCCCTGCGCTTTCGATGAAGGGGTATCGAACCCAGTCGTACTGGTTCCAACTATGCTGCTCAGGGCTTGCAGATGGAGAGTGATTTATTTTTGTGTAACATCCCAGTTAAGCCCATTTTCCATGAGAAATTCATCCAAGGTTGGGAACATGTCCACATTACCCCCATCAACCTGCCCTCTCCATCACTGCAGTTTCCTCACAAACCCCACAATTTTGTCAGACATTGTTAGTATTGAATTCAAGCCCTGCAGAGACGAATTAAAGGTATTAAGTCTATCAAAAATGTCAGACAGGTATGCAAGATCTGCGAGATACTTTGGGTCAATAAAATAATTTGCAAAGGAAGATGCACAATCAAGCAGAAAAATTCTTAGTTCATCACACAATTAAAATATCCGCTGCTGTACTTTCCCTCTGGAGACCCACCTTACCTCCGTGTGCAAAAGTAAGGATTCATATTCTGACCCCATTTCTTTGCACAACAGGGCAAACAGTCTTGATTTTATGGGACGAGTCTTGATGAAATGTACAATTTGTGTTGCTGTTTGAAGCACTGCATTCAACTCGGGAGGAAGAATTTTTGCTCCAAGGGCCTCCCTGTGAATCATGCAGTGGTTGAAACGAACATGCAGAGCCACATCACGAACTGCGTCCTTTATTTTTCCCTAACATGGCTCCCGCTCCGTCTGTGCACACACCGACACAATTGTCCCAACAAAGTTCATCCAGTTTGCCATTGAGTTTTTCAAAAAAATCTCTCCCTGTGCATGTTTTTTCCAGTGCTGAGCAAAATAACAGATCCTCAAGCAAATTTCTCTCACAGTGGTAGCAGACAAATACAAGCAGTTGGGAGTTTGAGATGAAATGAAAAAACTTTTCCATCCTTTATTCTCTCAATTAATTGACATTTGACGTTGGTTGCCATCTCAGTGATACGGCGGCTGATGGTGCTGTCTGATAGTGGAATTTGTTCAATGTCACTGGCATACTTATCACCAAACATAGTTCTACAGATGACCATTGCTGCTGGACGAATGAGGTTCTGCAATTTTATGAGGCTTTTTGGCCTTGGCAACTAAATACGCCGCCTCATATGAAGCAGTAAGCACTTTGACTGCCACAGTGGTTTTACTGGTCATAGTTTGTTTTTGATTTGTTAAGCTTGATTCTTTACGGCGAAAAAAGTCAACCGGTTTATCTTTTAACGTCGGTGTTTGGTTTGTAAGTCTCTTATCAGTTTCACAGGTTTCAAACTGTCAATTGCAAGCACCTCAGAACACACAACACACTCTGGACGTGGTTTGTTATTTAATGTAATGCATGTGAATCCGTATTTTATGTACTGTTCATCATACTTTCATCGTTTTGATGCATCCAGGCCTTTGGTTCTTTCAATGAATCCCCTCTGTGTGGAAAGCCCTGTTGACGTGGAGGGTTCGGCATCAGTTTGACGTACAGGCTCAGTCAGGAACTCTTCCTCTTTTTTGTCAGTCGGTTTAACCATTTTACCATCACTGGTATTCTTTTATAAAAGCCAGTGGTCCATTTTGTTTTTAGTTATTTTTTCTCAAACTCCATCACACCAACTCTGCTGTAACCGTAGCCAACGAGGATATATAAAGATTGCCAGATTTGCTGGGGGACTAATCAGATTGCCCCCTCTAGTGGATGACTAAAGATTTGCTAGCTCACATTCGTTTCACTCGAGTGTATGCCTCTGAATTAACAGGTTGAAAGCCCCTACTATACAATACTGTACTGATATGCTGGAGAGATGGGCCATACTCTACATACTGTAAAAATTCTGTACAGTATAGCAATTACCTGAACATATTGGAATCGTTGCTCCTAAACTCTGTTTGAATTCCTTTCAAAAGGCACACGGTACAGCTGCTTTGTCCTTATGTGGTTCTTCTGAACCATCCAGTCAATCAATCAATCAATTTTTATTTGTATAGCACCCTTCGCAGGGTAGCCACAGAGCGCTTTACAGAATGGTAAACATACAACAAATGTACAGCAAAATAAAATGTACATAAATACAATAATACAATGGTGGAAATGCTGATGCTGTCAATTCCTTGGAAGACTACCTAGTCTTCAACTATTTGGGTTTGAATTTCTCTCAAACGGATGGCATTACTGGCAATCACCATATTCACCAGGGCAGTCTCCTGCTGAGTTGTGACAAGTCTCCGCCTACCTCCAATAGATGGCCGCCTCTCAGTTCTGCAGAAATGAAAGTTGACCATTACTGACCTATGGTCATCCATTACTGTGGTAAAAACTACACTGAGAACAAAGTGGAGATTCAGTCTATATGCACTACAACCGTGCATATATGTGATACTATTACATGTATCACAGTAACAACAAGGCAAATTACCCGTTTTCCCTTCTGAAAGTTCAGACAATGGATGCAACCGTGTAACGGCTTAGGTTGGGTTGCACTAGCTGTCCAGCTTCTCTCATAGTCCTCCCATGTATGAGCACATGATGAGCTAGGGTGGCACGGATTTCATCCAAGATTACTTGTCTTTGTTGTCGTCGTCATCGTCATCGTCATCGTCATCGTCATCGTCATCATTCTCTTCCTCTTCCTCTTCCTCTCTGTTGTCTTGCAACTTTGGCATTGTTAGGATCCATTGATCCAAAGCACATGGACCTGCCTCTAGGCCCTATTTGTTGATCCTGCAATTCTGATTGGTGTGTTAACAATTTTGAGGCTTAGTGTTTGCACCTGGAGAAAGGTGTGCTCTTTGAGTTTAGGTTGTGATGACTTGAGTTAATTATATTGAGAGCATGTGTTTGCTGAATGAATATATAGTGCAATGAATGTTTTATTTGGACACTTTTGTGTAAGGTTTTGCAGAAAGAGTTTTGAATATTGAAATGTGTGAATAGTGTTTACGGTTATGGGAAATGCGTGTGTGTTTGAGAATGACGTAAGGGTGTGGGTTTTTGTGCTACATTAACCAGTTCTTGTGTTTAAGCAATCGAGAAAAATTGTAATACCATGCCAATAATGTTCATATTAAGCATACAACACAATTGAGTTATATAGAGCCTATAATTTTTTTAATTAAAACACCCCAGCCCCAGAGAAAAGAGAAACACTCCCAATCACTTATTTGATTAAATCTTACTTGTGGGGTTTTTGGACAAAAGCTGAGATGAAAGCCAATATATATGCTGAGACACATAAGCTTTAATAAAGAAATCCAGTTGTATCCACAAACTACAAACGTATGTGCAAAGAAGAATGCTATGGAAATATAATGAAAGGAATGTGTAATGTATATAATGGGGGAAAAAACCTATTAGTAGAAACATTGAAAAAATATTTATAAAACAAATTACATAACTTAAAAATATGGTATTTGTTTTAAAAAAAGGTCTTCATTTCCAGATATCTGCTGCCATTTCATTTAGTTTCCTTGAGCAGCACGTTTAAAACAAAATGTGTAAAACATCCCCCTGTATTATGATCTTCATTTATATGGACAATAATTTAAGTATCCTATATATTTCTACTATTTCCCTGCAGGAGAATTAAACTGCATTACATTATTAAAAGTGCCCGTTTTGTGTTGCTTAAATCTGTCCTGTGTAGCCATGTGTGTGTTAGCATGTCGGTATGAAATACACAGTCGCAGCCTAATGGATTGTAACTAACTTGGCAGAAGGGATTCTTTAGAACAACTAACACATGTATATAGTACTGTATTCGAATACGGCTACAACACTCTGGGATTCATAGCTTACTCAATCTGATTCTTGTGTGGGATTATTTACCTGTGGGCGCACGTGTCTAGCCTTTTGTTTATGGCCTCCAGAAAACCGTCTATATACTGTGTTGCAATATCATTAAAACGTTCGCCTCTTCATACCATCGATCACATAAAAACATACCTTGTCTATTTAAAAAGGTTTAAAGAGGTTTAAGTGAGTCTAAACCAGGGAAAAGTAAAAACCAAGACATGTAAACGACTTTGAGAGAATTCGACTTTGATTTGAGACTATTACTGTATAGTCATAAATGACTTTTATTACCTGCTTGCAGTCATAAAACTCAACATCTCATTTCAGACTCAGGCAATTATTTCCTTTGGCAAAATGTCTTCGAAATAATTCACAGTAAGCACTCAAATCCAGCTTTAACTGGACCCTAATTATAAACAACTTAAATGGTATTACTCAGTCTTGTATGATGGAAAGATGCATTTGCTCTCCGCAGGTGACTCAGTGCAGCTGTACAGATCTACAGACAGACTCCCACAGCTTTCCACCAATGCCAAACTTCAATTTTAGAATTAGGTTTAAGTTTTAAAGGATTTGAATGTCTTTCTTTCTTCCCCCTGAGTCAACAACATTGTACGTTGCCTAGGTTATGGCCTTTGAAAAACACTTAAGAGTTACTGGAAGAAAAAGCAAAGAGCGCAATTTGTGTTCAATAGTACATAAAATAATAAAGGTTTGAAAATCTGCAGTTTGGGGATTTTTTTGGGGAGTGTAGCACAAGATATTGATGTCTTTATCGAGGGGACCTCCGACTGCGCACAGCCTAGCCTCCTTTGTCGTACTTTTTCTTTCTTTAAATGTTCTACGTTCCACTCAAAGCCTAGCCTCTTCTTTGACCCCACTTACTGCATCTTTATGTCCTGTCCTGTTCTTGTAATAGGTTGAGCATGGATGGTTAAGATGTTATTTGTTGCTTTCTTTCCAAAAGAGAGCACTTGTTTCTCATTTAGTACATCTCTCAGAAGAAAATGGCACAAGCAAGGAAACTGACAACAGAGTGGGAGAGGAGGAGAGCTGGGGCAGGAGGGGGTCATTCATTGTTCTTCTTAAAAAAGGAATATATAAAGTCTTTGTTAGGAAGCATGTTCAGAGCACTGACTTACACCCATCTATCTATTAACTGAGAGACAAAAGCACAGCGATCGCACAGCTGGGAAAATCGAACGACAAAAAGAAGGACAAAACCTAAAGACCTCTAAATCTCTGTCACAAAACACTCTGAATTAGTTTGCATACAGGTTTTTTCCCAATTGGCCCTTAATCCGTTTGCTTATTGACCGACATATTGATTACTGTGAGACAATATTGTACCTTTCATGTGGTGTTTTGGGGATATTGAATATTGAGTGTAACGATACTGTGTCCTGGAATACATGGAAGCCTATTGCAGTTTACAAACTCATTACTTCACATGTTTTTGTTTTAGGTTGTTATTTGTTTGCCAGAGACATCTACCTAAACTAGCGAAGAAATAACCTCCCGATCAAATCAGTAGCCTCCATAAGCTGTTCGCTCAGTCTGACTGGTGGCGGGAATAGTGAACAGCTGACCAGGGATACCTGTTTGTGGCTCACAGTGATTAAACTCCCATATTCACCACAGCCAAGGTTGTTATTTTTACAATATGGAATATAATTAATTAGACATTAATGAAAGCTATGGCTCCACATTATAAAATATGGATAGACCGGCCCAGCTGACCAGCAGAAAAGGAGCAGGTTAATGCCATACTTATTAAAAACCTTGTTTGTCTGCAGGAAGGGTGTCGCTCAACTGCGGCAAGGCCTTTAAATGACCCGACTCTGAAAGAGAAACCAGAAATGTGTCAAGAATGAGCATTTCGTTCGTTTTTGCACCTTTCCATTCAAAACCATAAGATTCTGATCAGGCGCACTCTTGATTGGTCCGCAGTCTGTGGCTTTTCCCCAGGTCTGCTCGTTATCTCAGTTCTGGGTAATGCATGTCCGCTGCTCATTTTTAGCACTCGCAGGCACACAATCACAAAAGTGAATACGATTCTATTTTCTATATTCTATTTGTGGAAAAAATAGCTAACTTATTTAAGCAGGGAAACTTGTGATTATAAATATAGATGCCACAGTAATAAATTGCCTGGAGAACTGGAGGAAAAATAAAGTAGGCAACGTCTGAAATGATCATGGCTGATTCTGTATTAGTTCTGTTATAAAAGGCAAAAACCAATATTCCCCACAAGCATCAATAATGGTGGCAATAAGGAATGAGTCCCATATGCAAATATACAAATTCACAAATCATATCATGTCAAAACGTTTGTTACGGCGACGTCATCGCAGTGTCAGAAGACCGGCCTGCTTGTGATGCAGGTTTGTGGCTGCACTGTTGGGTCTGTGGAGATGAGGTGCTTGGGGGTCTTCACACACTGTGAGTCCCATTACAGCGAGGTCATTTTAAGTCAGGTGGCCCGAATACATCCAATATGGGTTGAACTATGTGGATGAACCCAGGCCTTGCACAGACAAATACATATTTTGAAGGGAAAGGGAGTAAGTGTTGTTTTAAACTCTCTTTAAAACACACACTTCCCTGTAGGGCAGTAACTGATAGACTTTCTGTCTACTGTTTGATACTGTGCATCTCTTTGCAAGGTAAGAGGTTGTTATTCTGACACACATCACAGACACACAGGAGCTACAATGTGTGAATGGAGACTTGCAGTATTCTGCACATGGTGCCTCCAGAGCATTGTCGGTTGTTTTCCCGTCTAATAAAACAAAACCGAGAAAACAGTGGTGCTTAAATCTTTTAGGAGGCTTATTTAAGTGTGACTGCAGAAATGTCCTTTTCTAAGGTACCGTGAAAGGCTTTGTTGTGTTGGAATGGTTTTATGAATTATAGCCCATTGTACTGTGGTATTGTCTTAATATCCCCAATAAGACTTCTTAAATGCATTTCTGGCGTGAGTAATGTTGATCCGAATGGTTAACCTTAACTTAATAATATAAACAGAACCTGCCAGCATGTCATCTAAACAGTCATGAAAATGCAAAGTGCTTATTTCTGAATGGTCTTTGACCGTTTACATTGATCAGAGCCCATACGTGAGTTATTTAGTGCCCACACTAGACTCTTCAGCTTAATACCTTGTGTCAAGGGAAAGAAAGTCAGCTGCTCTGACCCATTTCTGCATTGCAATTATTCTAAGTGGGAGGTACAATGAGATCGGGAAAAGCCGGTCCATTGCCATTGGAAAGTGGGTTAATACCTATTGTGCATGAAAACACATATTAAAAAGCTTCTGGACGGAGGGCTAGAATCGGGGGTCTGCTTGTGGAAGATAAAAACTGTATGCAATAATGAAGATAATAATGATGAATCAGTTCCAAATCAAAACTCAGTACAGCAAGGAAAAACAATTTTAGCATGGCAGCGAACCTCAAGGTAGTTCTGCAGCCGCAACTGTCTAAAGCCAGCAGGAAGAGCTCGGTGCTTCTCTGGCGGTCACTGTTGATGAGTATGATCTACCTCATAGATCTGGAGCATCATGTGTTGTGTTTCTTGTTTTCTGAGAGGAATTAGATGTTAGAAGCATGCCGTTTCACTGTCGAACCAAACTGTTATTATCAAGGACACTTCAACTCGCAAACTCAAGCTAGTTTTATTAATCCTTTCTATGGCTTTGTCCAAATCAACCATTTTACTATCAATTTGCATAGTGCACCAAGAAGGAAGGGGGAGTAGAAGAACAAAATATAATGTGTTTGAAGTGGGGGAGAGAGGAGATACTGGAACTATAGTGGTTTGTGTTTGTGAGTGTATCAATGTGAGACAAGATTTTTAAGTCTCTTTTTGACTCACAGATGTTAGTGCTTTTCCAGTTGGTGTGCAGATCAAAGCTCCTTTGTTTTCCGTAGTTCTGCAGCACAGACCCGATTATGAAGACGGTACAGGAATCTGTTTTCCTTTGGAGATTTCCTTAGCTTTCATTGATGCGACAAAATCTTTACTCAGTGTGATTCTTTTGATACACCAACTATTTTGCAGAGACAAACTATGCACATTCAATCATTTGGAGCCTTATTACTTTATAGATGACAGCAGACAAACGTGTACAAGCATTTTGTCTGAGTTCCTGTGCTCTGTGTGTGCTCTCAAGGTGCTGTCATTATCTGGTTTTATTTAATAAATGAGATAGTGGATAACATATGTATGGTTTCTATTGATCTGTGGCACTTTGAAACTACAAAGCAAATGTGTGATATTTAAACAATATGCCACATAGTTTGCAGATATAGTGGGAAAAAGCTGAATGGCTTTGCAGTGTTTGTGTGTTGTAGCAAAATGTTGTGTTAGAGGGAGATAAAAATCTATTTGTACGTATTTGTTATTTTTGGTTGGTAAGATCAAAAAGTGAATCCAGTGTTTCTCTGCAACAAGCACCATCTCGGGTAAAAAGGAATAAAGTAGTAGTCAATGTTGAACTGAACAGGTATGCAATGTACATCCCGACCTAATGACACACACAGCCACAAGGAAGAGTCTGTAGCAGGGTCTCTCCTGTGGCTCTGTGTGGATACAGTGAGGGAAAAAAGTATTTGATCCCCTGCTGATTTTGTACGTTTGCCCACTGACAAAGAAATGATCAGTCTATAATTTTAATGGTAGGTGTATTTTAACAGTGAGAGACAGAATAACAACAAAAAAATCCAGAAAAACGCATTTCAAAAAAGTTATAAATTGATTTGCATGTTAATGAGGGAAATAAGTATTTGACCCCTTCGACTTAGTACTTGGTGGCAAAACCCTTGTTGGCAATCGCAGAGGTCAGACGTTTCTTGTAGTTGGCCACCAGGTTTGCACACATCTCAGGAGGGATTTTGTCCCACTCCTCTTTGCAGATCCTCTCCAAGTCATTAAGGTTTCGAGGCTGACGTTTGGCAACTCGAACCTTCAGCTCCCTCCACAGATGTTCTATGGGACTAAGGTCTGGAGACTGGCTAGGCCACTCCAGGACCTTAATGTGCTTCTTCTTGAGCCACTCCTTTGTTGCCTTGGCTGTGTGTTTTGGGTCATTGTCATGCTGGAATACCCATCCACGACCCATTTTCAATGCCCTGGCTGAGGGAAGGAGGTTCTCACCCAAGATTTGACGGTACATGGCCCCGTCCATCATCCCTTTGATGTGGTGCAGTTGTCCTGTCCCCTTAGCAGGAAAACACCCCCAAAGCATAATGTTTCCACCTCCATGTTTGACGGTGGGGATGGTGTTCTTGGGGTCATTCCTCCTCCTCCAAACATGGCGAGTTGAGTTGATGCCAAAGAGCTCGATTTTGGTCTCATCTGACCACAACACTTTCACCCAGTTCTCCTCTGAATCATTCACATGTTCATTGGCAAACTTCAGACGGGCCTGTACATGTGCTTTCTTGAACAGGGGGGCCTTGCGGGTGCTGCAGGATTTCAGTCCGTCACGGCGTAGTGTGTTACCAATTGCTTTCTTGGTGACTATGGTCCCAGCTGCCTTGAAATCATTAACAAGATCCTCCCGTGTAGTTCTGGGCTGATTCCTCACCTTTCTCATGATCATTGAAACTCCACGAGGTGAGATCTTGCATGGAGCCCCAGACCGAGGGAGACTGACAGTTATTTTGTGTTTCTTCCATTTGCGAATAATCGCACCAACTGTTGTCACCTTCTCACCAAGCTGCTTGGCGATGGTCTTGTAGCCCATTCCAGCCTTGTGTAGGTCTACAATCTTGTCCCTGACATCCTTGGACAGCTCTTTGGTCTTGGCCATGTTGGAGAGTTTGGAATCTGATTGATTGATTGCTTCTGTGGACAGGTGTCTTTTATACAGGTAACGAGCTGAGATTAGGAGCAGTCCCTTTAAGAGTGTGCTCCTAATCTCAGCTCGTTACCTGTATAAAAGGCACCTGGGAGCCAGAAATCTTGCTGATTGATAGGGGATCAAATACTTATTTCCCTCATTAACATGCAAATCAATTTATAACTTTTTTGAAATGTGTTTTTCTGGATTTTTTTGTTGTTATTCTGTCTCTCCCTGTTGAAATACAACTAGCATTAAAATTATAGACTGATCATTTCTTTGTCAGTGGGCAAACGTACAAAATCAGCAGGGGATCAAATACTTTTTTCCCCCACTGTAGTTTAGAGTATTAGTGATCCTCTAACTACACAAGTGAAGGACCAAGTCAAAACTGTTATAAACTTAATTATAAACTTGTTCCAGTGTCAACTTTATTGATTGTAAGAAGTAATATAAGTACAAGTTTTTTATTTATTTGTGATTCATGGGTAGGTCATGGTTTTAATTTGATTTAGGCTGAAATCAAATGAACACTTTCAAATATTTTCTTTATCTACTAGTGAGATAGTGAGAGGGTTGTTTATGTCCTTTATTTAAACTGAAATGTGAAAGTCCCCTTTTCTCTGTTCATTTCTGGTTTCTATTGACATGCACAGAATAATCCAGAAGGCAAA
The DNA here is from genome assembly GCF_036373705.1 of Amia ocellicauda. Taxonomy (NCBI): domain Eukaryota; kingdom Metazoa; phylum Chordata; class Actinopteri; order Amiiformes; family Amiidae; genus Amia; species Amia ocellicauda. The sequence goes on from NC_089869.1 coordinate 11,163,039, forward strand.
ACACCACAGATCTTTGTTATTTTTTTACAAATCAGCATGATTAGTGTTGTTTTGCACACCTCAGACATCAAAAAGCTTTGTTATGAAGATACGCAGATACATTTCACCTATTTTAGCCGTTTGGTGTTTTTCCAGTTCAGTCACACTCACAGCCTCCTATACAATTCCTTCAATGAAGCTTTGGGCCTGTCATTTTGTGTCCGAGATGAGTTAACACACACAATATACTAATTTTCCTATAAATTAGGTTGGCAGGACACAATTAAATAATGGAATCTAAATGTTTTATGATAGGAAATAACTTTCTGCCATGTCCTTTTGTGGTGGGGGTTAAATTCTGTCTTTTGTATTCATGTTATTATTCTTATTGTATTATCTCAGAAGCCCATACAAAACGATACTTTGAGGTTGATGGGTTGCTTACTTCAGATTCTTCTCTTTCTGGGACGAATGTAGATAACTGAAGGACACAGAAGAAAGCCTTGACTGTGTAGGTGTGATTATGATGCAAACAACAGGCCTTTAAGTTCATTTAAATCTTTTCAACGTGCGTCTTTTAGAAAGAAGAAGAAAAGCCTTTTCAGTGTGGCACTTTCACACTGCCTTTACAAGGTCAGAATGCAATCCAACAGGCCTACACAAGGACTGCTCTACTCATCTCTAGTGTATAAAGCACCCTTACTCAAGGACGTATTTTTTGGTGTACTGCTGGGTTTGGTAATTCCAGTCCTCAAGGACCAAATGGGTTTCTAGTTTTCTATAAGTAAGAAAAATAAGTCAATTGGCCTGTGTTTTCCAGGCCTTAATCAGTTGTTGATTAAAAGGTATCTAAAAAGGTATCTAGGACTTGAAAGGCCTAACATGTCAGACACCTACAGTAGAAAGTTTCATATTGCCATCGTTCATTTCAAAAGCAGCTTGAAGAGGCTGTGGCCCCAGTCGGATTTCTGTTTTGCAGCTCAGCTTGGTTCATGCTGACCGATGTAAATGACCTAAATAGAAAAGAAAGCCGGTCGTCCCACATTACCCATGGTCCCAAATGGAGGGAGCTTGGCAGGACTGCGAATCGACTCTTTCACAGGCTGCTTTAGCAGATCGATACTTTCTATGCCTCTAGCGGGCATCCAAACGCCCTCACCCTCCCACCCCACACACACAAACCAGGGCCTGCTAAGTGAGTCAATTAATCAAAGCTAGCGGTCGGCGGTTAGAGAAGCAGGCACGCAACTTGAGGTCCATGAAAGGTTAGAAAGCTGTTTATTTGGTCCGGTGGCCAGGTCAACATTAGGATGACACCTTTTGATTATTGGAAACCTACTCAATGAGCTGAACAGAAAATGAACATCTTTCTAGCAATAAGTCACCTTTCTTGGCCATCAAGTGAAAAGATTAAAAAACCTTCAGGGTGCATTTTCCTTCACTGTGGCATGCTGAATTATAACATTGCATTTGGTCACAGCTGTCCTTTCCTCTAGCTCGTTAGCCCATTAAGACACAGTCAGTAACAAGAGTTGACAGCACAAGGAGACTGGGGAGCTCCCCATCCCATTATTTATCATCGTTAAAGCCAACATGAGGTTACAGACGCAGAGTCTTCTATGGCTCTTAATTCAATCACTCTTGGGCTGTTGGAAAGTGGAAATGTGCAATAGGGCAGTGTAGTTCTGATTTTAGACATGTAACTACAATTGTTAGGTTTCCCTGGATTGTGTATCCAATTAGATAATAAACAGACAAGCCATGCTAAAGGGAGGATGTGGTCGGCCATGAGAACAGGTGTAGGTCATGTAAACAGCGATTCGGGCCTGTGTTCAGTAATTATTTGCTGACCTACCTATCTCGAATGCTCCTTAGCTTGAGCCTGTCATTGCTTATGATGTACAGGAAAAAAAGGAACCAACACAGGCATTAAGAAACTGGTAACACTTTACATTAAGCGTCCCTAATTACTGTGTATTTAGAATGTAATTACTTGTTACAGTGTAAATAGGCACAATTACACTGGTAGTTACCAAGTTAATACACAGTAATTAGGGACACTAAATGTAAAGTGTTACCCTAGCACAGTAAAAACATTGTAACCATGCACAATTACAGTGTAAAAACAATGCAATCGTTTTACTGAACAGGTAACAGGCATTTGAACTTATTTAAGCTATACAGCAAAGAATAAATACAAAAATAACTTTCCCTATACATATGGTAAACAAGCAATTTAGATGGCTTAATACAGTTGGATCAGCTTTTAAAAGCAGGCGGCATCAAAAGGCCTTGGCATGATCGAAGGGCACTGGCATTGCCGTAGTTTATCACTTTCCGCTCTGATTATTTAATACAAATTCAACAAGACTTACTTAAACGCATTTACCCCGTTGATTTTTACAGAAACCAGATCAGCCTAAATAACTTTCACTCTGATATTGATTTAGCGAGATGTAAAATGAAAAGCAAAAGGCACCTCCAAATAGTCGTCTCTTTCTCTTATTCTACAACTGCTGCCATTTCAGTTTGTTACTTCTTTAAAACTATTTTTCAACAATTGATAAAAAAAACAAAAAATCCAGCAACCGTTCTCTCTCTAAAAACGTGATGTTGAGCTTCAAAGGGCATCCTCTTCACATCGCCTTACTTTGGCTTCACTCCAAAAAGCGTTCAGCGCCCAGTGGTGTATCCGAAATAACTATAGATGATGTACCAGCCAGCAGAGCTTGCAATCCCGCTACAGGCGATTGATAAAAATACATATTCTTGTTCTATTTATTGCCGCTGTCTCTTCCTCTGAATGTATTTTTAGCTTCTGACTGACTCAGACACACGTGCAGCCGAAAGCACATGAATCTCACATCTCCCTGCCTGGTAGTCTTGACTACAGAAGCGACCGAGGTGGGAGACTAATTAAACTGAGCAATGCGGCAGTTATAGCGTCAGACAGCGCTAAAGTCACAGCAAAAGCTGAGCAATGCTTCTCTGGAGGCCTGTGTGTACATCCATAGCCCCTGGACACTTTTAACCATTGAATACATTAAAGATCCAACCCCAAATAAACCACTGAGTTCGCATTCTTGCGCTGAGCTATTTAAGAGCATTTGAACTTGGCTGTCCCAGGCACTCACGGCACAACGTACGTAAATAACCAATTTTCACAGTCTGGCTTTAAAGTCTGGGCAGAGGCACAGATAAAGGTAACAGAGGTAGGAGTGTTATAACAAGGTTACTATGCAAACCTTACACTTGAGGGTTAATTATAGGACATTTTAGATCAATATTCATAATTTTGTCTTGAAGAACTAGTAGCAAAGCTTACATTGCATTAAAACGAATTATCGTCAATGGTGACCTATGTTTATGACAAAATAAAGTCATACAGGGCTGTTGAAGTATTTTCCAAGCAGGTTAATATAACACAATCAGAGAGCATAATTAGGATTTGATATGAAAAACATATGTAATAAGGTATAATAAGACAGGTGTAATATCTGATAAAAAGATGTTTAGTATGTGTAGTAACTGTGCAGTACACTTGTAATATGATATCTGTAATCATTAGTGAATTTGAATGTATCACATCATTTGTATGAATTACAGCTGCATTACTCATATTCAGAGCAGCTAAACGTAACATTTACCAATATTTTTAGATAATTTCAAGCTATCTTTATATTACTTATCCTCATTTGTTTTTTTAGGTCTCCAAATTAGATTAGGCCTTATTATTGAAAGATATCTGCCATTCATTTAATGTTATCTGCTGATGATTCAGGTAGATCTTGAAATCATCTTATCAGATAGGTAAGGTGTGAGATCCCATTGACCAGGGGCAAATCCAGTCCTCGAGGGCCAGAGGGCTTTCTGGTTTTCCTTCCCCTGCTGGTCTTCGAGTAGTCAAATCACGTGTTTATTCCAGCTCTTTATCAGTTGCTGTTTGAAAAGTTCCTACAAACCCTGCAGAAATATGGCCCCTCAAGGACTGCTTAGCCCTGACACAGAGCAACATATTGATTTAGTGTTAGCTCTCAATTGTATGCACAAGGCTGCACATAGGTAGATAGCAGTGGGAAACCGCAGGGCCTCCAAGGTCTTCAGTGAAAGCCTAGGATGTTGTATAATGAATTAATGTAAATGTATAGCATTTTGTCTTTATCATTAGCAAAGCTGAATTGAATGAATCCTCTCATTGTCCACTGTTTTGAATGGGAACAATAATACGATTTAAAAAATGCTCAAATGAAGTACTAGATAAAAAAATATAGTGTGGTCTCCACCCACAAGGACCTTCATTTAAAAGCTGCTATATAGCACTGTAACCTTGGAGTGATTGTATGAGTCACCAATCATATTTTGACATGTTGTGGGATGTTAATTCAATAACTGAGAGAAACAAAAACCAGTAGAGCCAGGACTGGAAGAATACCAGTATGGAATAACATAATGGATGAATACCACAGAGGTGTGCACTTAATTCCAGTTAATCACATGTTAATCACATGTATAACAGTGTTAGGGAATAGGGTTATAGACTAGGGCTGGAGTTAGTTCAGATATTCCTGTGTGTCATGGAGTATGTGTTATCTTCAGTCATCTGCAATCTCTAGGATCTTGAGGGAACCAGTGGCAACATCCATTTGTCCCAACCAATACAAAGCAAGTGTGACTCATTAGCCAGGGGGTTGGATATATGAATGGTCTCCACAAAGAAACAAATGAGCTCTGTCTGGTGGAAGATGAAAATAAGTTTACATACAGAAATGTCATGTTTATGTGTGGTGTTTAGATGGTTTGTTTGAAACCTTTACCTGGGGTGAAGAAAGCTGTAAAGTCACTTGTTTTCTTCAAGTATTTTATTTGTTTTGACAAACCCCATTGGAAGAAATAATAAGGAATTCCGAGCTCAGTGAAGAGCCAGTCTTCAGTCTGTTTTGAGTGACCTTGTTGGTCTATTTCAGGAACACTTGAGAGTGAATACAGGACTTCAGCCTCAGGAGCCACTACTTCACAATGTGTTTATCAAATCTAAATTAAATTGTGCCCTGTTTTGTAAACTGTTACCACCCCAAAAGAAAAACACAGTGACAACAACAAACAAGCAAATCAATAGGAAATGGGATCATTGTGGTGTCCATGTTTACTCCATGTTTTGCTTTTTGTCATAGCTTCATTCCTATTTCATGGTAGCTGTTTTGTGTGTATTAATAAGGGTTATGAAAGTAGCTTGACCAGTGAGCAAAAATACTTACAGTATCTGTGTTTTGTGGCGACAATGCCGCGCAGTCTGCAGGGGCAGAGAGTCTTTCTTCCAGAATCACCTGGAGACCATTATAATTTCCTGTGAAAGTGAATAAAACCCATGAAATAGAGTCGTTTTCCAACTCTTCTTGGTTTAGATTTAGGGTCCCAGAGGGATGCTATTTGTGGTTTCAATTTCCTGCATAGCAGTAGCAAAATAAATTGACAAATCCAATCCGGATTTGAGGTTTCACAACAGGGACCTCATTGAAACATAAGCAGCAATGCAGGAGAGATGGGTAAAATGAAGGTCCCCTCAGAGGCCTTCCAGACTATTGTAGAGCAGCTACCCCCCAGCGGCGCACACACTATAGAGCAGCCCAGGGGTGTGTGACCGTGGTCGTGAAGAGCCTGAGCAGCCTGTACAAGTCATCCATTCATCACTCATTTCTCATGACTTAAGAAATATTTATAAGTGAAGCAAGGTTGTATTGGTTTAGAAATCATTGGGATCATACACTTGCCTACCTTTCAGAGGACCAGACTTCAGTTTAATGAACATGGGACTCAATTAATTGCTCAATCCCCAACATATTTCTCGGTCGGTAGAAATGTTGGATTTAGGATTGACCCAAAAGTAGGGAATCTGAGTTTTCTGTTTTTTATTCAAAATGCAGGTTAATTATTCTTTTTTAAATCTGATTAAATCTAATTTGATAAAATAAATAAATACTCAGATAGATTATTCGTAGTATAGGAGTACAACACAGTCTGGATTGTGTTCGTGTTAAGACAGAGACAGAGACAGGACTTGTGTGCGTTTTATAGGATTGTGAACAGCGAATAAATACACGTTTCTGTTAGAGATGTTAGGAAGAGATGAACGTGTACACAACATTATATTCACACAAGCGTGTTCCCATAAGAATACGTTTCCATGCGCAACAATACAATAAATAGCGAGTATGTATTGATATTATTATCGTCATCATTTGTGCTGCTATATATGTATTTTAAACGGCACAGCGTGACTGCCTTCATTTATTCCTTACTACAGATTTGTAACTGCAAACCATACTCTTTGCCGTATTATTAATAATGTACTTATCAGACGTCCTCAACCCGGGCAAGTTACAGTTGAGACAAAATCCACACGTTTCACATGAATCATCCGGATACAATATAGCAGCTTTAATTGAACTAAAGTGCGCGTCTCAGTCAGGGCGTTTTTGGGCGCATTTATTAATCCAGTCCTTATGTTTTACAGGGAAACCCAGATCTGCTGTATTAATGTATTCATTAATGAATCTTGTAAATGGACACGTTAATGAATCGTGTCTGGATTGTCCTGCACACATTCACACACACAGCTGGCATACAATATTAATACATTATTATCCTTCACTTTATTGTCACTAGTCTGTGAATCACGGGGTTTAATGCACGGATATGAACCGTATCAGTCATTGTCTCTGTACTGGATTTCACTCCATGCTGCTAATAAAACTCATTTCTTGGTGATCGCTCGGCTCTTGAGGTGAGATGTTCACCATGTGTCTGCTGTCCTCCTGTGTCTCCGTCAAACTCACTCCTGCCGGCGCGTCCGGAGATCAGCCACTGGAAACGGCGCTATATCTGCACTATATAGCGCATCACACAGGCACAGACCGGCTGATTCGGTGGTAGGGCAGTCTTGGCAAGCAAGCAGCAGATGGAGCAGTTGTACCAGAAAATATCTCCCATCTATTGCCTGTCCCGACTTCTTTACAGTTTATATGTAGGGATGTAAATCGGACTATGTTTGGCACATGTGTAGAGCACCCTTCAGCATTAAAGGGAACTACGACGACAAAACGCTCATGCCATTCTTGCCAATGGTAGCAGTGACATGCATCATGTGCTGCACACAATATTTCTCCAAATTTCTAACTTTCAGGTGGGCTATGGGGACCAAATTGAATGTATTAGTGGACCCGGAGACTGTAAATCACATGAGAAATGGCAAGCATAAACTCTGCTGATCATATTATGATTAGAAATAATAACATTAAGAATTGAGTGAAGCATATGATATGATGCTATTTTAAAAGTAATGTAAAGTAGCCCCCTACATGCTATACAGCTCTGGCACAAATTAAGACAGCACTCCAAGTTCAGAAATCAACGTTAAGTGGTCTACATTTTTTCCCAGAGCTGTATATTAAAATCAGGAAAAGTCAGTACAAAGTAGATATTAAAAACACTAATTACATGTTATTAAGTTACAAAATAGTTTCTTACACAATAAAAATGTGTGGCACTGAATGTAGCACTGATTTTTCCAATCAATCTATCACCTCCTAGTCTCTTTCCAGGGGCGCTTGTGATTGGACTCTCTGAACAATGGAGGCAAAGGGCTCATTGTTGGGAGCCAGTGACTGCCAGCGCCTGTCTCACCTGCAGCAAGTCAAATGAGTTTGTGTCCCCTGGTCCCCTCCAGTCCTATGTGGTGAGAGCTGCACTGTGGGCAACAACAGCTGGCATAATGTTCGACGACACCACCCATCCACAACCTAAATGGGCTGTTTTGTGGTTTGTTTTTATTTTGCCAAGGCCAGAGTGCTTGCTTTATGTGTGCAAACCTGGTGGCCAACTACAAGAAACGTCTGACCTCTGTGATTGCCAACAAGGGTTTTGCCACCAAGTACTAAGTCGAAGGGGTCAAATACTTATTTCCCTCATTAACATGCAAATCAATTGATAACTTTTTTGCAGTGTGTTTTTCTGGATTTTTTTGTTGTTATTCTGTCTCTCACTGTTAAAATACACCTACCATTAAAATTATAGACTGATCATTTCTTTGTCAGTGGGCAAACGTACAAAATCAGCAGGGGATCAAATACTTTTTTCCCCCACTGTATCCACACACACACACACACATAAAATAAAACCTAAACATAGTATTTTGCACACACAGCTGACTTTCCTTGAGAGATACTGGAACAAAACAGCAGTCACTCATATTGCCCACTAGATGTCAGTATGAAAACACATTTTAACACTTAGATGAAGATGGGGAAAGCATAACCATAATTACTGCCATTACAGACGAGGGCAATGACAGTTTTTACCTGTAGATTCATGATGTTGCAGATATGACTCCATGGAAAGGTGGCAAACATACAGCAATAAAGCAAGGGGAAATATTGGGGGAAATGGGCAACCTGAGGAAGAGAGAGGGCAGGCCTTGTACATTGAAGTTGTAAAGCAGTTTAGCATTGAAGGCCTGGAAAGATTAAATGTAATTTATTGGCAAATACTAATACTTGTATTGTATAATTACAGCAGTCTTTCACTGGAGACAAGGAAACCTGTAGACTACAGAGTGTTTGTGTGACGAATGTAGCTGGACAAATAGCTTTACAGGCCGATGATTTTATGTAATGCAAATCATTTGTAAGTAACCTTCAGCACATGCTCAAATGTTAATAGGATACCTACCTTTGCAGTGGCATAGCACTAAGCAGATATAAAAACAGAGCCTACTCATTTAAATTCTGTCCCCTCCGCTGCTTTGATGTACGGCCATGATTTTGTACATTGGTTTTTAAAAGTGCATGCAGTAAAATGTATTTAATGTATACAGGAATGCAATCTAATTTAGTCATTTGTGACTCAACTCAGCTCAGTATGTGGATCTTGATCACTGTTCTACCCAGGGCAGTGGAGTTTGGAGTTGGTTGAGCCCATTGAGTTGCCACTGCATACTTTATACCTGCAACTCAGTGCCACCATCTTCCATCTGCTTAAATACTGATTTCAGAGGATCAGTCGTGCTCCCGGAAAGCCGACCACAAAACAGCCAGGCAGGGGAATGGTTTTAAAAACATAAGTCACCCTTCTCTGTCCCGATGGCAGGACGCCCGATTAATGCTAATATCATCAAAACCCTTCAAAGGAGCCCCGGACTGGAATCTTTTTGAACATCTGTGGATTGAGGCTGGGTGTTGGAGAGCCTAGGTAATCCCTCGCCTGCCTGCCTGCCAGCGCCACCGGAAACCCATCGTGTACAATGGAAGCTCTAATGCCCGACACTGCAGCCGCCGACAGTGCCACCCAGGCAGACTGGCATCACCTTAGGCTTGCAAAGGGTAGGGCAGGAAAAATACACAAAATCATTTGGTAGGCGTCAGATATCACAAGGTTATCAGCATCACATCTGAATCCATCAAATGCCTTTTGTTGAACTCCAAGATGCTAAGGAGACCCATTTCATTCCTTAGCTGCATCCTGAACTATATATTGGCTTCACTGTCATATTATTCTGTACACCAAGTGACGATGGGGCTTTTTACACGCAAATGCACCGTTGAGTGAGAGCCATCTAGAACACAGGCATCAGCCCAAAAACTAATTGCATAAGTATAGATAAACTCCACAGGGATTTCTATCCAGAGGATTGTCATTTTAAAAGCTAGAGGAGAGGATCTGTAAGAGATGGCACCAGGCACAAAATGGAGCACACTCAAACCAGCAGTCACTGATGTAGGCTGGTTCAGCAGGGACAAATCAAGGCCAGAGAAACAGATTGTTGTGCTGTGCTTCTCTAGGAGCACATTATAATAACTTTATTGCAAAAATACAAGTTCCATTTTCCAGCACATCATTTACAAACAAAATCTTGTAAATCCTTCGGAATACCTTTACATTGTCAGGAAACTTCTCTGTTCTCTCGTTCTCAAGGCTAGGTCATCTCTGTACACACATGTATATACATAACTTGATAGTTTGCAATAAACTTTTTAGTTGGTTGGTTGGTTTTTCCTTTTTTGGTTTACAAAAAAAAGAAAAAGTTAAAAGAAGTCAAAACAGACCGATTTATAACCTGCATTGCTGCCAACCATCCAGAACGGAGCAGTGTTGCACATTCATTCAATCAAATGAACGGGTTTATGTCAGTGAAAATACACCTAATAATAATAATAATAATAATAATAATCATAATAAATAAAAATTACTCTCTTCACTACAGTGGCAATCTTTGGTTAATTCATGAATATTGAACACGATCCATTTCCACATCCCCCAGGAAAAGAAATGTGCATCGCAGACACCGCCGGTCCATTGTGAACTCAAAAGCAGCAATGCAGGTTACACAATCCGTCTACGCCGAAAACATTTCAAAAGGGTTTCCATTCATTCCTTGACCTCAAGAGAAACAAACTCTTTTTCCTTCTCTTGGACACAGCTTTTCGAAAACCGGTTAACATTTTCAATTTCTTTAGAAACTCGGAATAATGTGTGCACAAGGAAAAAAGTACAACGACGTATGAATCTGAAATAAAAGGATGAGTCGGAGATTTGTTACTTTTCTCATTACAGAGTTGTTTCCACAGCATGCGTCGGAAATCGCTGCGGTTCTGAGCTGCTGTTATAGAAGTCAATTTAAAAATAGGAAATGGAAACAAAAAAAACGAAAGAAGCACTGGCCTTCTCTAAGCATTGAACATCAGAAAGCATATTATAAGGCCACCAAAACATGAGGTTCTAAATTTCCCAGGTCTCTACCATTGCTGTGCACTTTTATTGTCTGTTAATACCTGCCTTCCAAAACAAGGCAACGTCTTAAATATTGACAAGTGAAATCTGTCTGATCTAGAGTTAAAGGTCCATTATAACAGATATACAGAAGCCTCACTTCTAAAAGCGCATCTGTCACAGTACAGAAGTGCTAGTTGGTCGGTAAAGTATTACAAAAGTGCCCCCGTGCCTAAATGACACATTCTATGGGCCTAAGATTATTTTCATCTAGCTAAACATCTTGAAAACACCTAAAATGTGCTCCCTCCCCCGGCACAAGTTTGACTGTTTAGAAACTCCAGAGTTGGTCAGCGAGGCATTCAGAAGAATTCGCCCATTTCAGAATACAGCTCTACTCTACTGGTCTACTGTAAAGTTATGTACAATGGCATTAAAACAACCGGTTTAGATACGCTTTCAAATGGCACACTGACTAAATCAAAACCAGCTACTATGTTTTCAGTCCACAGAATGGACCTTTTGGGCCTCTGTAGTCAAGGTGGTGGATTTACAGGAATGAGGGGCCCGATGCGTTGCAGGGCCCGGCCCGGTCGGTTTGTGAAATCATCAGTGTGTGTGTTTGTGTGTGTGTTCCTCTGACAAAGCGGATGTACAGCTGCCAGTCTGTTCTTAGCACGGCCGCAACCGAAAGGTGCCATTTTAATTACTGTGGTACCAAAAATGCCCGTCATGAAATACAGACATGTGACCGAGAGTGGGTGGGGAGGTTAGAAAAAGGAAAGGGAGGAAAAAATTAAATGCTAGATAAAAGAATCCTGAAACTGTACAGGGGCCCAAAGAATTCCTATATGAAGCAGTCTTTTTTTTTTTGGCATAGTCCCCTCAGGAAAGCGTCCCCAGACTCACACTTCAGACCGTTAACCGTTAGAAAAGTCGAATTTGTGGTTGTAGAAGTGGAGTTATGAAAGGGAACACTAAAAAAGGGCCTTCTACCCAACTGCTGCCTCAACCACCATCACTCCAGTGCCACGATATCATTCACTATCGCTACCACCACAAGTATTAAAACCTCGTTATATCTCAATACCCTGGATTATCCCCCTGAAGGACAGAAGATGGTTGTTGTGTGGAAAAACATTATTTCCCCTGGTGTTACAGGCATTGTAGTGTTCTGCACTGAGATTATTTTGACATTAGATATATCAGTATGCAGTATTCCCATTCTTATATGAAGTTATTTCAATAGTGATTTAGTTTAATTAATGTTGCTTTCATCGTTTATAAACCTCTGCTTGACTGAATGGAAAATCTGCTATAGGAAAAACCCTACCATCGCAATATTAGTACAAAAAAAAAAAAAAAGTCTTTTAGTTTCTTTGCATGTGATGGGTTGAAATGTCCAAACCCACCCTGTACTCGTGTTAACAGTGTCAAAGAAATCTAAAAGTAACAGTCAACTCCAATTGATAGGAACTCTCTTACAACTGGTTCACAACTTACCTTTTTAAAAAAACACAGGAATATAGAATGGCTTAAAAGGACAATAAAACTGTAAAAGTAACAAATTAATTGATAGAAAACTAGGAGGCAACATCAGTCAAGACAGCAACACAGCTGCTACAGGAAGCTACAGGTCTGTGGGTTTAATGCAACTCATTTGAAAGCAAGTAAAGCAGCTACAAAACCTTTTATTTTTTAAAGTGCTGGAGTCTTTGCCCCTAACCCCACCTGTGTTTGAAAACCCTTTCTTCCGATTGGTTTCCACAACACCCCATTTATGATTGCCACAGTCTGCCCCTGCACGATCTTGATTACAGCACCCCCTGCAGGGCGGCAAACCAGGCCCCCATTTAGAAGCTGGGCCTGGATGCTAAATTCAGTTACTAACCTTGGGGAAAAAGAAAAAGTTGACCCAATACAATGGGATGTATTCCACAGCTTTGTTGCTTCCAATCAAGGAAATAAAATCAAAATACATCAGATGACTAAGCTCTCAAATTTCCTTGTTTGCATGTGCTCCGTTTTCCAAAAAAAAAAAAAAGGAGACCTCGGGAAACATCCCACTGACTCAGGGTCTCTTGAGAAAAGTAATTTATAGTGATAATTGGGTACTATAAGACCTGTAACACTGCTGCCACGACATCTGATCTCAAAGGTAGGCTCTTGTAATAAACGATGGAAAACCGAAACATCATACAGCCTTTAGAAGGACCGTGCCCCCGATTCACCTGTGAAGTTAGGAAAGGAGAGCGACTCAAACTTTGGAAGCTTGTCACCCCCTCAAACAGGCCACCCCAAAACCACCCATCCGTCATCCCAGGCTTTATAACCGCTAAATAAAGTCAGAAGACTGGAGATCGTGTCCCGGACAGCAGTGAAGTCCACAGTAATAACTGATGCATAATCTACTTGACCCATCGAGTGGGCATGTTTAAAAAAAAAAAAAAAAAAAAAAAAAAAAACGACACTACATATGTATGTGTGTGTAGCATCATATCCAAATTCCAATAAGTACTTAATGAACATTCCTTGCATTTTACATCACTTAATGAACATGGAAAAGGAAAAAGTCTGACATGTCATGAATGTATTCAAACAACACAAATAAAATAAATAAAACCTTCAATGTAACACTGACAGTGTGAAGCCGGGTGCTCAGCAGGTCCGCAGAAAGTGACGCTCAGAGCAGCCCAGCTGGAGAGGGAACCATCTTGACTTTGGTGCTGTGCGGACCTTCTCCCCTTTGAGCCGCAGCCTGTGGGATCACACCCCTCACACAGCACCACAGCAGGCTGACCGTGCCTCCCCACCGACTGGGGCATCTCCAATGACACACTAAGGTCAGAGACTCAGCTGGCGGGGCGGAAGCGGGCCATGTACACAGCGCAGACTTGGCAGTAGTTTTGGTGGGGCTCGGTGGGCATCTGCTGGCAAAGAGCACAGGGCTGGACAGGGCCGGGGAAGGTGCGGCCGTGGGAAGTGGGCCGAGACGGGGGCTGCCGGTGTGTGGGGGACGCGCTGGGTTTGTGCGCAGGGGGGGCCTGTCTGACGTCGGACCTCCTCCAGTCACCCTCGGGTGGCATGTCCAGGCGCAGAGGCTGGCTGGGGAGGGTCTGGTAGCGGGCGGCAGGCTGGGTGCTGTAACGCCTGGATGCCTCTGTCCTGCTGGGCGGCGGCGGGGGTCTGGTGTTGGCTCCGCTGTGATACCCGTCAGAGCCGCTCCTCCCCGTGGCTGCAAGGCGAGGGTGGGCGAGGGTGGCGTAGCCGGGTTGAGGGGCAGCCCGGTGATTGGTCGAGTGGGCCCAGTGCCCGTTGCTGGCCGGGGGGTCCCAGGAGCCGTGAGCCGAGGGCTGGGGAGACGCAGGATCCCGCGCTGGGGCGGCCCGGCGAGGAGCCCGGGGGAGCGTGCCGTACCTCAGTGCAGCACTGTGGTGGTTTTCACTGGCGAGAGCTTCACTCCGGTCAAGCACAGCCAAAAACTTCTGGACCTGCGGGTGATCTCCTGAAAGAACAGGAATGGGGGAGATGCAACAGGCTGATAACCATAAACTGAGCGAAAAAATTAACTTTATAAGACATTTTAAAAAAGGGGTCAATCCCCATTCAGTTGATTACATCCATAATGAAATCATATAATACTGATTAATGGTAATTTGCTGCAAGTCTAAAACTAGCCGTTGAACAGACCTGTGGTGTAGAGCCTTGCCACATTCAAATGAGCCACCGTCCACATCTGGACTTGTGTGGGGTTGCTCATTTTGAAATGGCAGGGCTTTGAACGTGTTCTAAAGTCACTAAATCATGTCATGGCCTTCATCTGGGATCTGCGGCTTTTCCCGGCCAGCGGCGCTGCGAATGTGGAGCAATGATTACCTGGCAGTCTCCGAGTGTGCCCCGCCACACTGGGCCGCAGTGGCTGCTGGGAAAGGTGCGGTGGTGCAACAGGGTGGCGGTGGTGGGGACGATGGTGATGGTTGAGGTGGTGTTGTTGGGGGTCAGAGGGAAACACGGGAGGGTTGTGGGAGGAAGTGAAGTGGGGGGAGGTGTTAGCGTGACGCGGGACTCTGGCGTCCGCATGCTTGGTCCGGCTGACCACCGGAGGCTCCTTTTGAACAAAAACAGACACGAGAAACAAAACAAAAAAAATCAAAAAAAAAAAAAAAATGATGAAAACATGCAGCACGGGGCGAACCACACACAGGACAAGGATGGGCGAGGAGAGAGGGAGAGAGAGATGGGGTTAAAACCAGCTCCCTGGGACAGGCGTCGCGTTCCCACCGGCAAAAACGTTTGTTTTCAGCATCTCACAGACAGATTATGGGATGGTGTAATGGATGATTGGGTAGGCAAATGGCATTTCACATTAGCTCAGTGTGTGAATCCCAAAATCCCCATCCATGGCAGTTACTTTCCTACACTGGGGTCAGAGACATTGGGACCAACATTGCAGCACAACTAAGACAGAAGCATCAATTATGGAGTCAGATGATAAAGAATTACCTTTCCTCTTACCATCCCAATGCGACTAATGCCAGGGAGATCATGAAGACCTATATTTATAGTACAGTATAATACAGTATATATAGTATATTTGTAGCGAGTAAATGACATGCAGCAGTGTAAAATGCATCGTGGGTGCAGAGCATGACAGTTGCATCATGTGGACACCAGGTGGAGCTATGGACCACAAACAATATGGATAGCAGCGAGCTGAGCATGCCAACGACATGAGTGGCAACAGGATTTCCACACATATTCCAGTGACTGGTGTTAATAAGCCACCTGATTCTGTAGTGCTCCATGTCCTGAAAACTTTTTGAGATCTTACTCAACTGTGGGAGTGTGTAGCCTTGCCCCATCTACACCACACTGCAGTTCTCAGGGTTCCCAGTCTCTCCAGAACAACCGTGCCGGTTACCTAACCTCACCATACACTGATCCACCTTCCTCCACAGTGAACACATGCTTAACTTTTCAAATCACACGGACACCTTTGAGCAGCTGTGTCAGTACTTTATCACTGTTCAACATCACTAATTCTTTTAAATCTTTTCTAGCACTTGGGACGACTTCCTTTCTTTGTTCCAAAAGAAACGTCAAATGTCAATATAATTACTTCTATTGATCTCCATCTCTCTTACTACTCTCTGACACTTCAACTTGCTAGAAAGAGTTCCTGAGAACAAGTGGTTCTGCTTCTCTTTGCTTTGGAAGGGAACCACTGTAAAACAAATGTAAAACACAAACACAAACAAAAACAAAAGCGAGAGGGGGATGCGGGCAGCACTCACAAAGCTGCGGGAGGTGGCGATGGGCTCGGGCCGCCCTCCGATGACCGTGCCGCTGAGGCTGCGGGCGATGCGGCGCAGGTTCTCGGCGCTGTAGTTCTCATCATCCCCCGGTGGCAGCTCACGGGCCTGACGGGACGCCGGCTGGGGCGGGAAGTGCCATTAACGTTTAGACAACCGTGTCTAAGTAGCTCTCAAACTCAAAGGTTTCCATAACAATTCGGGCTTTAAAATTAACTTTGCAAGCGATATTCACCTTGCTGACTGTATACGTGACAATGCCAATCACAAAATGGAGCAGAATCCAACCAGCCAGCATGTGGCAGAACTGGCTTGCATTTCATGCAGGCGGCCAGCTGTGGATGCTGAGGTTTAGCAGAAGGGCATTGGGAGAGTTGCTTTTCAGCCTAATTGGGGGGTGTTGGCTCAGTACCTCTCAGGCGTTATTGCAGTGACTCTACACAGTGCTATTGATTTCTGATAGCAATCTGCGCTGGTATTTAAAGGCTGCTCATGATGGGAAAACATGGGGCAAAAGTCACAAACCCCTGACAACCAGCTCTGTTCCCACATCCCTAGTAACACTCCTCTCATTATTGTCACCTTCAGACTCCCAATCCATCCTCCGCTGTCAGCCCCTTACGAGCGGTGTCGTTTGATCTCCATCTCTCGCTCTAATATGCGACCCCCTTCATCTATCACTTCCTGTCCACTCATGATTTATTCCTGATCCCCGGCTGTGCGCTTTCCGGGTAGATTGATTCCCGGCTCGGTGGAGTGTGATCGAGCGGAAAAGACGGGGGCAGAACAACTCCTTCACATCAGCCCCCGGAAACACCTGTGGCTATTATTTCTGCACGCGTGTCCTTTAGAGAGCCTGAGAACGGGGCTGTAATCCTTCTGTTCAGTGTCAGCTCACGAGGAGCCGTTCCCCAGTTGTGCAGCCTGTTTTGCTTTGCCACACCAGTTTGGAAAACATTGCAGTTATTAGACTCGCTGCCGAATTATGAATTTGACACGTCTTCCAGAATCTCGTCTACTAAATTTGCACAAGTGATAAATGGCATCTAATTGGAGCTTGTTAATGATGTCATTAGCGCTTACATATCTCAGTGTGACAAAGTGCAAGGACTCGGAATCAGAGAGTAGAGCTGCCAGTGTATGAACACGTGTTGGGATGGATGTGCAGGTGATGGGGGGAGGGGATATGCTCACCATTTGGTTATGGGTGGGGGAGCTGGTGAAGCCAGGCGCTCTGTACGCGTTCCTCTCAATCTCGGCCGTGGGGGTTTTGGATCGGCCCGGCTGCATCTCCCCAGAGAGCGTCTTCCTGGCGGCGGCAGGCACTACAGAAACAAGAGGGACATGGCATTCAGGGGACAACTGCAACAGTCTCGCTCTCCTATGACAGCAATGCACATAAGGAGCCTCACTGTTTAAGCAGGCTGCAGATTTGTGTGGCGGCTGTATGGATGAAGCAGGCGTTAAGATTTTGATTCCAAGTCTGTCTGTGTAAAGTGATTCAGAATAAACCGTCTGCACCGAAATGCAGACACTGGTGCAGCTTAATATTAATCCTGAGATGGCTAAACTCACATTGGATTCTCCTATAATTTATACACCAATCAGCCATAACATTATGACCACTGACAGGTGAAGTGAACAACACTGATAATCTTGTTATCATGGCACCTGTCAGTGCAGCTCTTGTGGGCTGTTCCCGGTCTGCAGTGGTCAGTACCTATCAAAAGCGGTCCAAGGAAGGAAAAGCAGTGAACCGGCGACAGGGTCATGGGCGGCCAAGGCTCACTGATGCACGTGGGGAGCGAAGGCTGGCCTGTGTGGTCCGATTCAACAGACGAGCTACTGAAGCTCAAATTGCTGAAAAAGTTCATGCTGGTTCTGATAGAAAGGTGTCAGAACACACAGTGCATCGCAGTTTGTTGCGTATGGGGCTGCGTAGCCGCAGACCAGTCAGGGTGCCCATGCTGACCCCCGTCCACTGCCGAAAGCGCCTACAATGGGCACGTGAACATCAGAACTGGACCACGGAGCAATGGAAGAAGGTGGCCTGGTCTGATGAATCACGAGTTCAAGGTGTTGACTTGGCCTCCAAATTCCCCAGATCTCAATCCAATCGAGCATCTGTGAGATGTGCTGGACGGGTCAGGGCTGTTTTGGTGGCAAAAGGGGGACCTACACAATATTAGGCAGGTGGACATAATGATATGGCTGATCGGTGTATGTTGTGTAAATGTTGAAGGTAAGGTGTAATGCATTTTAGATTTCCTTGCAACATCAGTTTTAACACATTAAAGGATTGTTTTTACCGAATACAATCTGCCCAAATTGAAAATCACCAGAATAAAAGATCGTAACCAGTTCCTACAGTGAGGATCGGGGGTGTACCTGGTTTGCCACAGGCCTGCTGGCCTCCCAGGGGCCTGGGGGTGCTGGGAGCCTGCAGACTCGCCTGGTAAAGGGACTCCAGCTCAGAGAGTTCCTGGCTGGGTGAGTCGGGGCACTCCCTGGGGGTGAGGTCTGGATGCTGGGGCGTCTGGGAGCTGTAGTAGCGCGTGACGTTCTCAGCCCAGCGCTCGACTGGCATGGGGGGGCCCGAGGCTGCCAGCTCTCGAGGAGAAGTGGGGTGGCGTGGCTTGCTGTGGGCGGGAGGGTGGTGGTGGGAGCAGGATTCGGGGGCCGTATAGAAAGGCGTCTCGATGACGTCCGGTCTGTCCAGGCTCCAGGAAGACCAGTGCCGGGGAGCTGGGGGGGGCGCCAGCCTGGGATTGGAGTGAGGGAGTGTTGGTGAGGGGTCCTGAGTGGGCTGCTGTCGGGAAGGTGACCTGGGGGACTTGGGATAGGCCTGGAAGTGATCCACCTTGCCCAGTCCCCTGTCCTCAGGGCTGAACTCCAAAGATAGAGGAGGCCGTGGGTCTGCAGGAGGCCAGACGGGGGGCCCTGGGGACAGCACGTAAGGGGTTGGGCTGCTGCTGTGCAGGGAAGTCCAGTCGCGAGGACCAGCGGAGGAGCCGTGGTGCGGAGGCGGCAGCGGGGAGCAGCTCTCCCCCTCACTGTCGTGACGCTCCCTGCTCTCCAGGGGCAGCATGGGTAAGGAGATGGCGTTGTGTTTGTGGATGGGCCGGACTTCGCCGTGGGAGTTCTGAACGACGTTGGAAAGCTCAGCACTGTCCCAGCGGTTCAGGGGGTCAGTTGTTGCACCGCTCCCCCACTCCCCTTCAGCCCTGACCCCCCGCCCCCCTGGGCTGGAGGGAGGGGGGAGCCGCTCCCAGGACTGGCCTGGGGAGCCCTGATTCCGGGACAGCGCCCCGGGGTGAGGAGGGCAGGGAGACGGGTACTTGGCGGGGTCGGCGTGCAGGTTTCTATAGTGGGAGAGGGGCTTAATGTGGAGAGGAGAGGGCGGGCCGAGGGCTGTGTCCTGGGCTGCTTCCTGGTCCTCTTCATGAGTGGACGTCAGCAGTATTTGGACCGGGACAGGCTGTTCACTGGTGGGGAGAGAGAAGGGGCAAAAAGTCAAGGACAGGTCTACAAGCAAGGCTACTCTTTAGCAACTGCGTTTCAGTCCTCGATTGGTCAGTTCATTCTAGTATCAACAATGGTTTCTTTTATGGGGGGAAAGGAAGATCTTACAAGGGTAGTATTCGTTTGGCATAAACAACATCAGGTTTATTGGTTACCCATCATGGTTACCCTCTTCCCACCATTGTTAATATCATGCCAAAAAATCACACCCAGTAGACCCACCCCTATATTCGTCTGCCATGTCATATACTTTTGTAGCACAAGTAGTTGAACACCACAATCCATCTGTGAGCAGAGGACTGAGAGATATTGGTCTGTTCATATTGATGGCACCCGGGGGACACAATGTACACTTGAGAACCAATTTATGAATTTAACTGAAATACATCATATCTACACTGAAGTAATGAGGTTCCTCCTTAAAAAGACACAGAGTGGCCCTGATTGAGCGATCACAGTCTGAAAGACCACGCTCTGGGAGAACTGGTGATGATGTTCATGGTGATGTGATTATAGCTTATGGCGTATTCCAGGCAGGGCAGAAGGGAAGTCCTGTGAAGATCTAAGCTCAAGGAGATGAAGCCTCCTGCATTGGAAGCTATAGTGAGCATTTCAGGACTGTGGGCTTCTCAGAGGGGCACCTTGATGCTTACACTGATGGGCCTCCTACATGGTCAAGCAGACCGAGAAATTTGTTTGGTTCTTGCATTCTTAAGACACCACAGTGGGTAGAAATGACACCACAGTGTTACCTTTCTTGGGGGATTCTGCTGACAAGTTTTAGAAAAAAGTAAGTTAAATTCCATAACAAAAGGCCCCAATACTTCTCACAGGGGCTTGGGTTCTTACACACACGATACAATTACTGGTACCTTTGCGACTGGGGCAGAGCACCCCCTTGTGGATGCGTCTGTTCTTGCGGCTGCATGCGCTGCTGTAGACTTCGAGCTCTCCTCATGCACTTTTGCAGCTTCTTATCAGCCATTGTTCTGCTATGAGTGTTAGCACTGCCCTCATGCATGGTAAGTCTTAGTTTAGCTAAAATGCAAAGGAAACAAAAGCAGAAAAATAGAAAACCAAAACGCAGGAAAAATAAAAAATAAAAATAAAAATTAAGGAAATAAAAGAGCTGGATTATGGGAGCATGCCAAACAACTGTCGTTACCAACAGAACAAATTAAACACGTTTGTGGAACATGAAGGGAAGGAGTCTTTAGTCTGACGGGCCTGTGAAAGGCATCTCCAAAGGACATGTTAAAGGGAGAGGAGGGTCACACAGGCTATGAATTTGGCATGGTGGGGGGGAAATCACAGTGTTTTTGCTTTGAAGGCTTCTTTTATAATTCCGGTTTTCTTTTACTGGGATTGACTTAAATAGAGCAAGATGGTAAAATGATACACAAAACAAATGTTAAATAAAATAAGCTGCAAAGCCAGTAAGGATAATAATGGTTTTAAGCTGCTTTGGAGGACATTTTTCAGAGGGACAGGGCAAGCACTTTGCTTGACTGTTTTTGGACTCCTTTAGCATGAGGTATTATTGTGCCTTTAATTTTTGTTTTTTTCGGGTGATCTTTTGACATTATTTGAAGAAACAGTGATGGTGATGAACTCTACACAAGACTGTCACAAATGTCATACTGGGTCAATAAGCTGGCCATTCCCTCAATCAATAGTCTTAGTTGTACTTCACGGATTCTCCTGCCAGTTAGGAGCTGGTTAAGTTACTCTGGACTACACAGGGAGCTCCAAGTAAAGGGGTTGGGAATGTGCGAATGCCTCAAGAAAATAGGCAGTCCATTTTAATTAGGATGAGTCAGTCACCCTTAGACACGGAGAGCACGGACTATAAAGTCTGGCTCTGATCTCCCTCCTATTTAAACATCATATGAAATCATTCATATTCTAATTTAAGATCTAGGCATAATGTGTGTGTGTTCATTATATACATGTATATATGGAAAGATTTCAGAAAAATGTGACCAGATCTTTTCCTATTATTGTGTCAAAGTAATGAACCCCTTGTAACTACATGCAAGAAAAAAATTGAAATACAGATTTCCAAAACAGATGTCCAGCATGCACACATTTTATTTAATAGGGGGACGCAGACGATGCAACAGAGGGGAAACTAAACAAACACCAAGAGGACTTATTTTTAGACAAAGATAAATCAATAATGGATTATGAGGTCAGATGAAAGAAAAGAAGCATTCTTCCTCATGTGTTAATCTGTGGGAGTGACGTGGAGGGACCTGCCATTTTCCATCTGCAGTCTCTGCCTGAGGAGCTTTCACACCGAGCCACCCTACCATCACCCTGTCGGTGCCACACACTGCAGATCACCTCAAAGATTTCAACATGAGAGGGGCTGACGGATCCCTGGCTCGTGTGTGCCCAGAGCAGATCTGACTCTGACGCTGTGGTCAGTTCCCGTGATGCTGGCTGCGCTGGCCTCGGCTAGTTACCACAGCAACTTGTAAATGGCTCTGAGTTGTTTCCATTGAAATTAGTTCGCCACTGCTGTTGTTTTATCATTCTTATTCCTGGAAGGCAACTGTGCAACAGGTTAGGGCACGGTCTTGGGTATAGAATTAATCTCCAATCATTGTTTGGGATTAATCGGTTAAACAGATCTGCACCCTCTTGTATTTTTCAAAGGAAAAAACACCCTCTTTCAATTTTAACTCTCAACTTTCATTCCTACATATATTTTAAAGGGCTAGACCATCAAATTAGTTGTGTGTGTTTTGTTTTTGGAGGGGAGGCCCATTATAGATTTCAGTAGGACAACACAACGACAACACAACAACCACAACAAGGACAACTGTTCATTAATTCACACCCTGGTTGGGCTGACATTAGACAGGACATACACAACACCCAAATGGGACAGATGCTCACGAACACATCATTAGGGACGTGGTGGTGGTGGTAGAAGTAGTAGTAGTAGTAGTAGTAGTAGCAGTAGCATCAGGCAAAGGCGGGTTAGGGTTACTTACACACAGCTTCGTTACAGACAGCGAGCGCTGCAGCCATGTCCTCGCCCTGCTCTAGCCGCAGTGACTGCTCTAAAAGTGAGTCTGCCTCCTGCAGAGACCTCTCAAAGTTGTCAACCTTCCCTGCAGACAACACACCAAGGCAGGGGGGAGGGGGGGCTTTAAATTGGAGCCAGGCACTCAATCGCAACAGCTCACAATTTCGCGAGGTGCTTCAGGACAATGGGGTTATAGAACACTTGATTCAGCATAGCATTAAAACATGTGTGTGTATGTATGTTGGAAGCCCAACCCTCAACTTAAACAGCTTGGGGAGAAAAATCCTGGTCTCCCAAGATGGAACCCAAGCTTTCATATGGTCTACAGAGCCCTGCCATACTGAAATGAGTCAAACACGGTACAAAACCATGCAAAAACAAAGCAAAACTAAAATAATAAGACTCTCCAAGCAGTGTGTGATTGGTTGATCTTCTACATGACCTGAATGCTACTCCTACACCTGTGCTCTTACAGTCTAGTTCCTGGGGGCCACAGACCAGCTGGGTTTCCTGGTCTCTTTAAATCATCACCTTCATTTTATTTGGGAAAGGGAGTCAAATCAGTTGAGTAAACAGAACAATGAGATCTATTTAAAATCAGAGCTCAGATGGGATAAAAACCAGAAACACCCTGGCCCTGGGAGACCACAGTGGAAGACCACACTCCATTGTAGTTCTGTTGCTGTGATTTGAATATGGCAGAGCTCTATAGAAGAGGTTAGTGTGAACACCCAAGGAATGGCCTTGTGGACTGCAATGTTTTCCTCACCAGCCATTCAGCTAAAAGGGCATGGGTCCACCTCAAACTCCTGCACACCCAAAACCACAGATCCATTTCTTCCACGAAACCCTCCCACTACAGCTATATCCAGATGGCCTCAATTCCTCCCTCCTAGACTTCACCCTGAGATAGAACTCAAACTTCTGTTCACCTTTTCCCACACCCTATTAGTCTGCTCCCCACACTCTCTGACTAGCATCTTCGCTCCCTTTAGAGAGCCAGACAATCTACACAATACATCCCTCTCTCTGCCAAGAAACCTCGTTATTCCTCCCACTTCCTCAGCACTTATGAACAGGCCACCTGCTCTCCATTTCCTGCTCTCTAAAAACCTGGCAGTCCATCAGAGTTGTGCATGACCGCACTACACTGACCCCCCCACCCAGGTTCCCCTCTCCTCTCTGGCCATTTACCCTGGCTCTGCAGCTCGTCCAGGTCCATGAACTTGCTGGGTCTTGGGTTGAAGCCCATGGCCGCCTCTCTCTCCTTCTCCTTCTTCCTCTGCAGCTCCTGTTCCCTGGCCCTCTGAGCAACCTCCTCCTGCAGCTCGTCCAGCTCGCTGCGCCCTTCCCCTACTGGACCACACACACACACACACACACACACACACACACACACAGGCGGGAGAGCACACACTGAGTCACTAACATTCGCACAAACTCACACCCCTCAAACCCAACTGTGGCCACTTCAGCAAACACCTGCTTCAGGCCAAACAAGGGCCAGACTGTGGAGGACCACACAGTACATCTTCCTAAGCCTTAAACTTAAGAGCACTTTATTTGGTATCTCAAAGGAGCCACCCTAAATGTCAACTATGGGCAGTGCTGGACAACCCTGGTGCTGAAGGGATGGTGGGATGTTCTGGTTTCTGTGCCACCGGAGCTCTCAGTTGCTACATGGAAACCCTTGATTTGGTAAATCGAAAGAAGTCAGCATTGTCTCCAGGTTGTAAGCAGGTGGGGATTGCAAGAGCAATATAAAACCTGTAGTACTGTGGCCCTCCAGGGACCAGGTTTGCACACCACTGGCTAACAGAATGAATAAATCAATCATTTCCACCCAAAAGTATTTAAATAACCAAGCCGTTTATCTGTGGTCTGAGTGTGTGTGGTTTCTTTATTTTGAACCACTGCCAAGAACAAATCACATAGGTCTTAGCAGGGATTTACTTTTGATAAAGCGACAGACTGCCTCCATGTGGTCAATCCTAAATAAGTCTGTGAGGTAGTTTAACCTGGGAGAGCAATACAGTTGTTTGGAAACTGTGATCTTATTGCCTGTATTGTCATCAAGAGGTGAAACTGTACACTCCCACCTTCCTGAAGGCGTGTCACCAATCTGCTCTTTGGACAGAACAAAACAGGAAGAGTGCGTGCATACCGAGGGACACGTGCACCGACAGAAGTGAGTCATGCATTGCCAGCACGCCCCGATTTCATGGCCGAAACCCACACGGTTTACACAGACCCAGATACCTCTCATCTACCCACACGCTGACACCACCCATTCCCCGAGCAGACTAGACTGAGCATGACTAACATGGTGTCTTACCCAGGCTCATGTGGCTGCTGCCCCAGGTGGACGTCTTCAGCTCCTGCAGGAGGGCGCTGCTGCTCTTGGACTTGGGTACACTGCGCCAGGACGGCCCCGAGCTCAGGGGCTTTTTTGCCGCCGCCTCCCTGATCTCGCAAAGGAGAAGGGTTAATGAGGAAGAGATTAAGGAAGGCACACGCAAGCAATTTAACCAACCTGCATTTCAGCTTAAGCAAGATAATCCGGTTAGAGCGCTCTGCAGTGCAATTACCCAAATGAAAACCTGACTGGTGACACCGACACACGATTATGGCCATTTTACAGGTGACAAGATACACAGCTATGCTACTGTAGACCTGGCCGTCGCTCAGTGCTGCGGTGTTTAAAGGCACGGCTACACCAACAGAGGTCTAGGACCGAGATGGAGGCGCGGGAA
The DNA here is from genome assembly GCF_036373705.1 of Amia ocellicauda. Lineage (NCBI taxonomy): Eukaryota > Metazoa > Chordata > Actinopteri > Amiiformes > Amiidae > Amia > Amia ocellicauda. The sequence continues at coordinate 11,188,403 of NC_089869.1, forward strand.
GACTTTACCTGTGTGAGCTGGCAGTGGACCCTTCGCTCAGGGGCAGGTCCAGGCTGACCGGGCTGTTGCTGTTCCTCTCGCTGCTCTCGTAGCCACTCTCCATCCTCTGGATGAGCCGGGGCTGGCTGTCCAGGCTCCTCAGGGGAGGGGGAGGAGGCAGCCGGGCTCCACTGGCCGGGGTTACCCCTGGTCCCACTCCGCCGGTGGCCAGGGCCGCTTCGCCGGGCGACCCTCCATCCTCGGGGAGGGGCTGGGCTCCCAGAGGGCTGTACCCGGCCTGCCGTCGCCGCTCCCTGCTGAAGATGCTGTCGATGTTCAGCGTCTCCCGCCTGGGCCGCCATGCCGGTCGGTAGCGCCCCCCAGAGGAGCTGGATTTGGATTCGCTGCTGGTGCTCTCGGCCTCCCAGTCTCGGGCCCTGGCACCCAGCTCCGGGCCCCCCCCCAGCCCTGAGCTTGAGGAGGAAGACAGGGGCCGGCTGTGAATGATGTTGCTCATGGTCTCCTTGAACTCCTTCAGCCGGCTGGACGCAGGTTTGGGGGCCGTGCGAGGGGCCTGCTGCTCCTTCAGGGTTTCACCTGGAGAGAAGGGCAAGAGACGGGAGGACTTCAGGCACACAGTCATGAGCTACGGTCACGTCCTCTTCTCTGCAGGGAGTTCTTCGAACTCAAACCCTTTGAAGGAACAGAACCACTTACGGATGTAATTTCAACCAAGATACGAATATTCTGAATTGAACTACATTATTCCTAGGTCTTAGGGAGGGTGTTGACTTAGACATAGGAAACCTTTTGGATTGTGGACATCAAGGATTGAAATCTGAAGAACACCAAATACTTTGCTTCATCCGAGTAATTTTCCCATTTCAAATGAACATATAATAGTGGATGCTGGTACTTCAGCGACTCCCACAAAACTACGATCCCTGGTAGGATTGTATTTTACCTTGCTTGGCACCGTGATCATTCTCCATACAACCAATGCCAGTAAAACACACCCACTATAATATATCCCATAGTAATTAAAAGACTTCTGCGTGCAACAGTGGTTTTATGTAGAGTTCATTTTAATTTGGCAGGTCAACTGGTTTCAGATGAGCTTATTGTTTTGACTATCACTGTGTTTTCACGCAGCACTCAGGTTAATAAACAATACAAAACAAAAACTCAGATAACATGAGTGTGTTTAATAGGAGCTGTAATCATTAAGAATAACCAATAAAACTGTACAGATTGTTTCAGATATTACACTACAGGTTTACCATTAGAATGGCATAGCCAGCAAAGCAAACTATAGTTATGTTCAATCTTCACTGCTGCGGTTCCATCAAACAATTAAGTTAGAAAAGCAGGCTATTGTATAAGAATGGGTGTTGTGGTGCCTGTGAAAGGACATTTCTAACAGCTGTGGAAGTCCAGGACAAAAATGGAAATGTAAAGCGAATGGATGCACAATGAAACACTAATTCCTATGTAAAAAGTCACACTTTCTTCTTGTTAGTTAACAAAATCACACGTACATCTTATGAGCAGAGGAAGATTTTTTTTTTTTTTAATCTTATCTTTATTCTTAAGTTTAAAAATTTAATGTCTGAAAATGCAAGAAAAGTTTCCCCCCCTTTCTTTCTATACACAAAGAAATCAGAAGTCACCCGATTGGTGCCTTTGGCCATCTGTGCAATTTTATAAATAGAACGACAAGCTGAGAGCCTGGAGATATTAATTAATTAGTCATTCCGTCTCGGTACTGTAACTCCTCCAGACAGAGAGCTCGTCTAAGATCTGATCGGGGGTGAGGGGGGGGGTGATATGCATACCCTCGCTGTGGTACCCAGCGGACGACACCTCGTCTCCCTTAGCTGCCCGGCTTCGCTCCTCAAACCAGCGCGGACGACTAGAGCTTCTCTTCCTGTCCCCGGCCCCGCCCTTCCTGTCCACAGTCCCGCTTTTCCTCAGTGCGTATCGCTGCACTGGCTCACTGTCCATCATTTGGCCTTAACAACAAGAAACAACAGTTTTTTGTTTTGTTTTCGTACAGTGTTCAAAAGCCGCAGCCTGGTCTGTGACGGCACTGTTGTCTAGCTAGCGTCTTCAGAGACAGCTCAAGATCAGCTGAGGAAGCAAAGGGGAAGGAGGGAGGGAGGGTGAGAGTGGTCTGTGTCCTATTTCTGTCCCCTCTTGCTCTGAATGTACACGGATGTGGTTGAGTAGAGATGGAGAATGGCGGAGATGAATGGCAAACTTAATGGAAGCAAGGCTGGATTTTTTGTTGTTGAAGAAACATTACAGCAAAACAGCATGATGTTAGTAGCTTAATTACCTGGACTTCCTTCTACCCACAATCCTTTACATAAAGACCTGCCTCCTACTCTCTTCTAAACATCTCAGTCCAACACTTTTTGTGATTCTTTAAACCAGTGTGAGGGCCATGCCTCTAAGTGGACTCAGGACAGTGTGTGTGTGTGTCTGTGTGTTATGTTAAAGGGCTTTAGACTAGTTGTGCGGTTACCAGTTTCCATGCTGCTCTGGGAGGCGGTGTCGTTCTCGGGATTGCAGATGACTGTGCCCTGCGAGTCCGATGAGAAGTGGCTGGCCATGGACTCGTGGTGCGAGTGCTTGTAGGTGTAGCTGTCTGTGGACGAGTCTGTGCGCGTGTCACTCGAGATGGAGGGCTCCCGGCCTGAGGAGGAAACGCAACGTCAACCCACTGGACTTTAATGAAGAACTTGATGGCAGGCCGATGGAATTGATGATATTAAAAGTGCTCTGATGTAGTTATTCCTGCACTTATAATTGCCTTCATTGTAACTGCCAGCCTACATGTGGTGATACTGCCTGCTTGCACCCACTGCATGTAGCACTAATGCAACCATCAGCACATTTCTGCCAAGACTTGAATTAGCCAAGTATAAGAATCTAGCTCTGTATTTTGTTCCATTCTAAATATTAAATTACTTCAATTAGGACTATAATCTGTAATGTAATTGCCACTTTTTTTGTGTAAAATATGCATGTTTTCTTTTAGTGACTGTAGAGTTGTAGTTCAAATTATTCACATTCGTCAACTGAAATAAAGATTATTCTGCGCTTCATTTGTTGCTGAACACCGAATGGGTCTGGAGAAAAAGGCAAAGAAGCTGGTTGACTGTACCGAGTTAAGATTAGACTGTGAATCCATAGAAACAAACTGACCGTACAAAGTTTACTGGCTTTAACTCAGTTCAGCAGACTGGAATGTTAACGGCTCACAAGAAAAGGTAATTTCAATATTGGGATCTTTGTTATCAGCAGGCAGGTGTGAAAAACAGGCTGGCGATTGGAATTGAACGATGGATCCAGTGAAAGTTAAAAGCGTGATACCGATTAACCTCTTACAGTACTGACAATAAGGGTAGAACAAGACGGCCAATTGTGAGGATTAGTACACATTATACAAGCCCAACAGGAAAACGAAAGTAAAGGCAACATAATAAAACGCATATAAATACAATAATTGCCTGGGAACGACAGGTTAGTTTAAGGGCTGTAGCTCGAGTGTCTTGGCTCATACCCGAGTCCTCGCTGTCGTAGTAAGCTTTGCTGTAATGGTGCAGGTCCAGGTGAGCCGGGAGGTCCTGGGCGGACACGGGGGTCCCTCGTGGGTCGGCGTAGAGCAGCAGCAGGGGCTGGTAGTGACCTTTAATACACCTGGACACCACATCCTTCCACTTCGGCCCAATCTGCATGGACAAGCAGGCAAACCGCATCAGAAGCTAGGTGACTTCTCTCCTCTCTACAGCCTTAACAACATGGTCCATGGTTAACAACACTAGTCAACGGTTTCTACTATGAAATTCAAGTCGCTTTTATTATTTTCATTGGATGTGTATTACCTTCCTAATAGTTCTGTAGCGTGTTCCTAAAACATGACGTTCCTCACAGCACCACAGAGATCTTCACAAAGAAACATCTGCCGACCTCTCAGACTCTAAACTGTCCTCTCTTTAATCCACCAGACCTTCAGAAAAATTAGTCAGGGACTTGGGAATGTGAACGTGTTGCAGCTCCACCATCGCCCTCCTCTGCAGAGAATCCGGGGCAGTTTTCCCATCAGGGCTGCTCAATGTAAACAGCCTTGTAATTGTTCATGAACGCCTCCCACAAATAGAACAGGTCAGTGAGAAAGGAAGTACTAACACAAACAGTGTAGAATTGAGGCTGCTGTCCCATAGAGCATCCAACCCCTGTTGTCTATGTCTCTGTCTCTCTCTCTCTGTCTCAGCCCCCCCCGAACCATTCCAGCTGGGCTCACAGAGGCAGACAATGGGGGGATTTCCTTATTTTCTATCCCTTTTGTAAACCTCTATAGCTCACGTGGCAGATTAGTCGGGGGAGGGGGGGGGAGCTGCTTTGTGTGCATCAAACTGGACTCGGTGCGATGCAGCCATGATCACAATAAGCCCTATTGCAATGGCTCTCGCCAGAGGGAGGAGAGGTGAGCATCTCGCCATTGCGCTCGGATCCCTGCTGGCTCATAGCAGGGGGTTGGGGGAGTGAAGAGGGTCACGCAGCCTCAGTTACAGACAACACTGTTTTGTTTTTTTCCTTCCGTCCTTCCATAGACTTCAGTTAGCCATGGCCCCTGCACTGCTCTCAACCCCCCCACCCCTCTCTCTATGGCTGGTTTAATTGGCTTGAGCATGTTTAGGGCGCTAGCTGATCAAACACAGATGCCGCGTAATTAAGACGCCTGACCAAAGGCATCATACTGGAGAACTGAGGGCGCAACAAGGGGCGATTACGCCACACACCGTTGGCTCGACTTCTGGAATCAAAAGGCCATGTTTCCTCAGAGGAGAATTCCTACGAGGGAGACCGTACTGGAATGAAGACATGCAGACTTGATAGGGAGATCATACGTATGCAACGCCGAGCACAAAACAGAGCAGACGCAACCTGTAGCGGAATGGAGTGGCTTGGATTGGGAGAATCAGGCGAAAGGATGATATTTATGCGGCAGGCGTGGAAGAGAAGGGGACGATCGGTTTCTCGTAGGCGCTGAACCTCCCCCACCCATACACGTACCTCTTTGACGTGCGCATCGTCGAAATACATCCACTTGCGGATCTTGGTCTGGAAGAAGAAGGTGGAGTAGTGCTTGCCGTAATAGCACACCATGCCCACAAGGTACAGCTCCGACTGCTTGGCTTTGTCATCGGTCACGCGGTAGAAGAGCTGTAAGAGAGACACGTACATGCTTTCAAAGGGATCCACCTGTTCTGCCTCCGGTACCCTAACAGTAGTAGGTGCATAAGGATATCGCCTATCCTGGGACATGGAAACCAGTTTGTCTCGGCTGGAGTCAAAGTGCTGTGCAACTAGCAACGGTCATTTGCAGAGTATTTCTTACCTTCAAAATGTTTTTACATCAAGTCTGTGTAAACAGCTCTCAGTTTATGTCGCCGTATGTTCCTTTAAGCTCAACCGCATGTGTGCAAGAAAGCGTGTGTGCAAACAGTAGCTTATTGTCTTAGTTATTCAACCAGAAAACAGATGACACCCCCACCCCACCAGCACCAGAGCAAACACTGAGTCAGAGTGTCAACATCTACATTTCAGGAAGTGAAAATGTAAATCATGGGAAGCAGGTGGGCAGGTATGGAAGTACATCATTCCAGTTTCAAGAAATCTCTGGAAGAAGGATCTCAAGCTCCTTTAACATCAGCTCTAGACCTCTGATGCAGTGTATATTTCTTGAAATCATCTGACGCAAAATATCTTGGAAAAACATCTGTAACCCAGTAACCTAATGGCAGATTTACAGTGTGCGTGCGACAAATTCCTCGAGTAAACCATGAGACACCAGGTTTTGTGATATGATCAGTCACCTTTTTTTAAACGAATCAACAAACTAAAAGAGTAGGTGTTGAATAAGGACACAGTGAGTCACACAACACCAGGGTATTCCCTTGCAGTCAGGGAAGTACTGAAATTTGCATAACAGGAGAAATTGAAAGCAGTTTGTGGAACCAGATCCACACTGGCTCCGGCTACTTAACTACCTCACTTATTCCTTATTACTATCTGAGCTTATTTTCCACTACTGTGATCAATACCTCATCAGGGGTCAGGGGTCTTAATCTCATTTCCTCGAGGGCCACAAAGGGGCTAGACTGAATGAATGACCTACCCATGAATCTATGGTCAGAAGGTCCTTTCTGCAATTTGTCATTCAAAATGCGATGGCATAGGAGTTTGTAATTTGAGACTCATGGGTCGGTCACAGTTGATTAAGTTCATGCCCTAGTTATTTTAGCAGTTAGACAAATACAATTTTTTGAAGTCTTTAATAGTTGATGGCTGTGCCTAAAGCAGTTATTCTCAATCCTGGTCCCAGGGGCCCCACTGTGCTGCTCTCCATTGCTTATTTGAACCCTTAACTGTAATATGTTAGCCAATCAAAGCTTTAAAACAAAAAAGTAACCATTGGGGAAATATAAAATGGTATGAGACTTGAATTCTCAAATGGTTTGAAAGTTAAACCATTTATAAGAAAAAAAAAAAAAAGCAGATTATGAGGCCAGTTAAGGTTTCAATTGCAGTAACAGAGCTCAGTTGAAGTGGACCAGGACCAGGGTGGAAAACTGTAATAAAGACCTGTGGATGAAATGAAAGGCAGAAGTCCCTGCTGCACTCAGGAGGTGGAATTTCCCATTCCCAGTGTGGGGTGACTGTGTTAGAGCAACTGCCCGAGTGGGAAGCCTCGGTGTGCATGTCTTACATCTCCCAGGCGCAGACAGGTGCCCAGGCTGTGGATGACATCCTCCGCCAGGTCCGAGTGGTCCGAATCCCACACCAGGCCGATGGTGATGATCTCGGGGGAGTTCATCAGCACACGCCGGATCCGCAGCTTCTCCCCGCAGTTACTCTAGAGGAGAGGAGGGGAAACCAGGCGTCAGAAACAGAATCTAACATTACCAGGATCCATTCATCTTGACGATACCCTTCACCCCAACTTGAATTATTCGCCTTCAGTCGACGGAACCCACAAACCTCCTCGCAATTGGGGTGTGCGTTTCCAATGTTTTGTAGGTTTAGAACATCGACAACCTGAGCATTGAGGGGGTGGGGCTTGTGTGGGAGTGAACAGTGAACACCCCACAGGACAGTGATGAGCCCGGTTTCTTAAAAAATCACCTGGGTTACGCATTGGATCAGCAACAGCAACCACCTGGCGAGGGCAGTACAAGGGTTACAGTCTTATAATTACTCTAATACAAGGTGAGAATTTGTAGAAGTACAACAAAAACAATAGGATCTCCTCCCTAGTGTGGAAGAACATGCAAGACGCGTTTTACTTCATTGACAACCTACGCAGGCTGTACGTTATTTCAGTCATGCCTCACGGCCTAGAAACCCCCCCCATTTTCTGGCAACAGGTATCATTTACACTGATGAGCTCCTCACAATATGTTCCAGCCCTGAGTGACGGGTACAGGGCGCACCGATCCGGCACCGGGAACATGCCAGTCAGGCTCTCAGAGTGGAGTGGTGCCAACTTTCAATGTGAATAGCTGGAACTGGCACTGAGCAATTAATCCCCAGCAGTGACAAACTGCAAGGGAAATCTGCAGAGCGCTGCACCTTTTTTCATGCTTACATAACGTCGGGCTCAAATGGGCTCATTTTTTTTTTTTTTTTTTCCAAACCTATGCTGCCAGGAACTAGGTCACGAAAAAACACATTCTGGAGCTTTCTTCCCATTCAGCCGCACTTCATGGAGCCACTTGGCACAGAGACGGGGAAACTGAAAGGGAGAGGGCCCAGCGACACTGCCATCAGGAGCTCTTTCATTATGGGAAAACATTCGCTTTTGTCTCATCCGAGAGATGAATAGGGCTGTGCTGGCACAGAGCGAGGACTTATAACAAACCATGACGCTGAGCGATCATGAGCGGACCAAGTTCTCCCCGAGTTCTGTAAACAGAGTCGGGTGAAGATGGGAAGACTCATGCGTCACATATTAAGAGGGGGATTTGGCCGCTTTTGGAGACTCTGGAGTCATCCGTATACACAGGTAAAACAGAAGGAAATGTGTCTCGGGTTAAACGACAGAATACATCTTAATAATATTTAAACAAGCTTTCTGTAGGGAAGTTAAGGAAGTCTTACCAGTCAGTTTGAAAAAATATAAATATAGTAACACTGTCCTGGACTATGAACCCAGGGATTAAAAGTTGCAGACAAATCCGGCTATTTCCGCAGCAGGCTGAGAACTGGATGCAGGTGCAGAGTCTATTGGAGAAGATCACACCTAGCCCAAGGGGGGCACTAGCGGTGACTTGGCAACTCCCTCTCTAGCCTTGGGCCGCTCATCAGCTTGCCAAGCAAACCCACACAGGCAGACCGGTCCGGCAGGCGGTCTACAGTCCGGTTGAAGCGCTGGTCAACAGAGGGTGAGTTGTCGGGGTCCAGTCCAGGGTCTATATTCCCAGGTACACTGCTGGCATTGCCCTTTCATGGGGGTTTCTCATTAGCGCCGTCAGGTGTGCGATTCCGGTTGGGCTGTCAGATGGCTGCGGATTTCATATACGGGCCCGTGGCTGCGGCATTCACCACTAGGGGGAATCCATTCCCCGCATATGGAGACTGTATTACACCCCGCAATGTGTCAGAGATGCCCCGCACAGTGTCACTGTATACATATAAATAAACCCACAAATCTAAGGGATAAAGTGGCTGTGTTTATATAAGGGTTGGCAGAAATACACCATTTACAGTAAAACATAAAAAAAGTAATTGTCAAGTTTTAATCTATTTCTGAGCCCAGTTCCTCCCCCTCCCCCGCAGGCTGACTGGCTGATATTAGGCGTAGTTTTGATAGGAGTCTCGTCTGTGGCTACCCGAGGGGGTTGTCCTTGGTATCTCGGCCCTGGTGCCGGGAACGCAGACCCTCACCCGGTTCCCAGGCTGCTGCCCCCGTTTCTCACAGCCCACGTCACAGACAAAGGCTCGCTTCTTCAGAGCCGGTGAAGCAATTAACATTCCTCCAGCGCTCGAGGCCCTGCGTCTCCTCACCACTCAACTCCCATCACACAAACACACCGCTGTCGATGCACAAAGACGGGCCCGGACCGACACAGACAAAGCCAGCATGCACTCTTGGGAAACATATGCGTACACTCACACATTAGTGGAGCAACTGAAGGAATGTGCGTTGGGTCCCCTCTCTCCCATGTTTAGCATCGGGTATGTTAATAAGGCATGGGTACCACTCTGGGGCAGCAACAGGGCATCGCATGGAACAAGCTGTTCCATCTCACTGGGCAGAGCCATGGGAATATTGCCCGCATACAGAGACGAGTCAGAAAAAGTAAAAGTATCTTTTGGGATTTATCATCACAATCATTGCTACTGTAGTTAGACAGTTACATTTTAAAAGTGACTAAAATGAAAGGAAGGAACAGGAAAGAAAAAATAAATAAATACAGATACTTATAAACTCCTACCAATGCTACCTACTACATATAAAACAACCATTTTAGCGAGAGGCCTGGTTCTGCTTTTATGCACACCTACTAACGGAAAAATAAAATAAACCCACGCTCCAACTGTATCTCTTTTCAATTATTAGAAATAAAGTAAGGTGTAAGAATTGTTTCTCTTTTAACCTGTTCCCCATCATCTCTCTACCTAGGTTTTTTAACTGCTTTAGCACGGCTACACTTTTCGGGACACCGGTCACCCACTGCTACGGTCGCCTCACTGATGGAGTCACTTCCGAGGGCAGGAATCCCACGCCCCAAACAACAGGAGCTCGCGGCTCTTTGCTCACCGGGCAGTTGCGCAGGTCTCCCATGGTGCTGGCGTTCCGGAGCAGCTCTCCGAACATGTCCGGGGTGGGCTTCTCTCGGCACTCCAGCATGCGGATGGCCTGGTTGCTGCGGCACACAGAGGAGAGGGTTGGACCGGCAGCAGGCACAGATTTACAGTTACAGCCCTGTGCTCCAGGATGAAACGTTCCTTCGAAGACCGTCCTCAAGAGCCCGAGCGTTACTGGTTTGCATACTACCTGAGCTGTGAAGGAGTTCAACTGAGCCAATTAATCACTGTTCTGATCCACCTGAACCCCCTTGCCCAGGTCTAAGGTTTGAAGAGACCTATGGAAACCTTCTAGCTTTTGAAACTTGAGGACTGGTCTAAGAACAACACAGATGTACAGATCACAAAAAGCCACAAAAATGCAGTCTGGGGCAACCTTCTTCACACAGAAGAATTGTCATTCATATACAGCTGCAAATGACCTTGTCCAGCCTGCCTTTTCATTTGCGTAGTCATCCAAACCCAATCCCTGCTTAGAACCATAATATTAACTGCATTCAGATCTCCACAAGGCACATATATTGTGCTGCCATATAATAAGTGTGCTTACTCTAAGACATGAAAGCTAATCCAGGATGAAAGCCATTGTCTTGCCACACAGAAACTGTGTCACTGTGTCTAGCTATAAAGCTATTGTATTTAGCAGCACTTTGCCGCAGTTACAGGAGCGATGCATTCCCGCTGGGCCCGAGAGACGCGGTGTTCCCGCTGTTTACACAGCGATAATAACGCAGGCCGTGCTGAAAACGTCTCCCACTCCAGCCCCAGTCTCCCTCCATCTCACTGCGCTACCCCACCCCCCACTTCAATACATCCGCATCCTCCCCAACCCTGGTGGTGACCTGCTAGTTTCCTCACGTTTTATTGATGTTTTTTTTTTTTTTTTTTTTTTTTTAAGTCCTTGTTCATGTTGACATCAAAGTAGTTTTTTTGTTTTTTTAACCAAAGCATTTTCCTACTTGAGTGATACCTAGAACGAAAGGATGGATTTGGCAATTTCTTAATAGCTGTTAAGACAGACGTGTTTAATAGATTTCTGAAAAGCGTTTAGTTGTCTCGCATGACTATTTTCCACGGACAAATCGCTGGGAGACGCGCTGGGCTCCCAAGGGTTCTTCCTGATCTTCTGTGACGGGTTGCGGAGCCCATCGTTTTTGCCCCAAAAAACCAAATGATCAATTACAGACGCAGAAGGAATGGTCTCATAAAAGAGTAGAAATGGGCAATGATTGCATAATTAAACTATGATGGATAGTCCCATTACTGCTGTATTATTACCCAATATTGCTAGATATCCAAGGTCAGTCATTTAACCGGATGGAAAAAACGTCCCATATCTGTGTGTAATTTGCTGCCCATAATATAATTGAGTGAGTTAATACATGATACCAATTAGCCAATATACTTTAGTATTACTGGAGGTTTAGCTGAATTATGGCACACTAATTATGATTCAAATGTTTCTTGTCTGGTAAAAGTGTGCTTTGTGTGCACAAGAGTCTACAGTAGCCTGATTTCTGAATGTGAACACGGCAATGCTGTGGATTAGATAAGTGATTTGCACTGGAGATGAGGCAATGCTGCAATAGCGAAGCCTCCTCCGAGACTGGCCTCAATAGGGCCTTTGACACGAACATCAAATTAAGCAAATATCTTTTATAAGTAGTCAAGTATGGGAGTTTGCATAGTCGAGTGTCATAGCAGTTTAAAATGACGGCGACTAAATTTATCAATGCTGCAACTCCACACACAGTCAACAGGGTCACGGGAACTAAAGCAACGGTCTCTTGGACGTCACAGAGGTTATGCACGTGTCACCGCCAACTGGCGTGCTTTGATTTCTGCTCTGAACTTTACTAATTGTAATGCAGTGGAACTTGTGGATTTGTTACATAAGCAGTTGTGTAATATAGTAGAGAGTTGTAAATATCATAGTGTACCAAGAATATTGTACACACAAACTTTGAATGTGGACTTGGATAAATCTGTCAGATGAATAATATTAAAAGTTGACAATAACAAATCAATTGATTTTGACAAGGGAGTACAAACTGCTCTTCAGTCAGAATATAACTGCCGTGTTTGAGAGTGCTCCATTATACGCTAGGTGTTCTATCACAGCAGTACGGTCTGCGTGTGAAGACTGCTCCCTTTAACACAGCAAGGCTCTGTACTCAAACTCAGGCGGCCTAATGAAAGAATTGAGCTGACATTGATCCTGTAATTTAGACAGCTTTTCCGGGCCCGTGAAAAGACAAATGACTGTGCTAGCATTGTGACCTGCTGTCACTGCTGGCCACAGTCTCCCCTGGCACTGCCAGCTCGCTCTCCCACTCACCACAGGGACGTCGTAGAGATATAATGGACCATCTGAATGAAAGGCAGGGGGTCTGACGTAGCGCCGCAGCTGTTGCAAACGCACTGCAAATACAAAATTACAAATACAGCATTGTCAGAAACAGAAGGAAGTGGGCGGTCTATGAATCTGGCCAAGGTGTCCTCGGAGCCTCACAAGGGCCTGTCCTTTATTTCAGATTCACTTGGTTTGTTTGAGGTGAAAGACGTTAAGCTTTGACATGCATTTTAAAAGAAAGGCCCACATGAATGAAAAGATAAATACAATGACATGAAAAGGCTTGTTTTCATATTTTAATAGTTCTACTTCACAATACAGATTAATACCAACTGTAGTTTTCAAGGATTCCTCTTAAATATAGCCAGATAATAATAATGAATTAAACCAAGCAGAAAGAAACCAGTCCAAAATAAGCTTGTGTATATTATGCAGAGAGCCTGGTCATATTTAAACAAGCACTCCAAAAGTCATAAGGCACAAACCCAAGCTGCTTACTGCAGACGGATTGGTCTGGGTTCCTTTTTGTGCTTGGGTTTGTGCCACACATAGGATTTCTATGGCCTGATCCGAATCAAGACTTTGCCCTGCCTGCAAAAAGTTGCCTTATTATTTTCTTACACCTATGTCATCTAAATACCAAGATCATATAAATCCAAATGGCATTAGAGAGAAAACTAACATAGCAGTGTCGGCCTACACACTGGATGGCTTTATCATCACAACCCTCACCTGCTCAAAGAGAGTCATTGCGAACTTCTGGTGAGGGATGCAGTGCTTGGCTGTGCAGATGTCCTCCTTGGTCTCGTCTGCGATGTGGAAGTGGATCCTCATCAGGATATTCTCCTGCAGGAAACAGCTCTGGTTATTTATTGAGGAGGTCTGCGGGGACTATTGTACCAAGAGGGGAGGAGCCCTACACTGTTGTGTAGCCTACTGTTCACACTTCAGTTCGCTATATACTTCAGAATAGTCTTTCATTCCTTTAGATTACAAATTTAGGAAGATGTTACTGGAGTCCTGGTGTGGCTTTCCTTTCCTCTCAGAATGGGAAATTATTCTGACCCTATAATACTAGATTTAAATGTAAATAGCACAGTACTATAAATCTCTGGAGGATGAGACCACACTTACTTAATGGACTTCGTAATTACAGTAATAAAGGTGCTTAGCCACACCTTTAAATTGCCTCTAACTGAACAATAATTAGGGGGGGGGAAATGTCTGGCCCAGCAAATTATGGTGTCTAATAAGCATCTGAGAGATCAGTTGGGACACGAAACAGAAGCAACAGTAATACCGGCATGAAAACATGAAACCAGGGAACGAGCTGCGTTGCCTCAGACTGGCAGGCGAGACGAACCTGTCCCCAAACTCCTAGCTCACATCCTGCTCACAATAATAGAAAATAAATTAGGAGCTTACGAAGCACTCAGCCGCATCGTCCATGATGCCCAGTTGGAAACGCTGCTCGTCCTGAAACGTCTTGGCCAGGGCGCTGCGCAGGGCGTCAGAGGGCAGCACCTTCTCGCTGCTGAACTGGAACTGGGCGAAGATACTCTGCAACCACAGAACACAAGCAACACTCATGACAAGTATCGGGGAGGGAGGAGGTTGAAACAGTTTGTTGGAGGCAAAGGTGAGGAGGAAAACGAAAGGCAAGCACCAGACTGATGACGACTCGTTTTACGTAGCGAAATCACAGGGTTCAGGAGATGGACGTGCTCTTCATTAATGCAAGCCTGCTTTAGGTAGTTAGACTAGCCTTGTCACCGTAGCCACAGAATCGGCCCTCCTGGCAGCTCTACTACCTATCGAACCTGGAGAGTGTCAGAGAGAGGGACCCTTCAAACTCTGCAGAGAAGCAGATAGGCGCAACAAAAGCCAGGCTGCTGTCTGCACACACTGAACCAGACAGCGGAGCTAAACTTCAAACCAAGATTATAAACACCTTCCCCCACACTCACACAGACTGTGACAAACAAGCACCCTCAAAGACTCCGCTGAACAAATTCACCCCCCCCCCCCCCCCACCCAACAAACATCTCCATCTACATATTACACTGTTTATAAACACTGTTCGAGTTTACGAACCAACATTAGTGGCTAATGAGGCCCAGGGGAAAAGATGCTGTGCACTTCCAGGGTAAATATTAGTTTAATCATAAAGTGCGGAATATAACACCTCATAAATCTTTAAGATGGTCTGTGCAAAAATCAGTTTTGAATATTTGGCGTTTCAGATTTTAAAATGCCCATGAACTTAAATGATTCACAAAGGCCCAAAAAGAAGGACTCCTCCATTAAAATGGGAGAGAAACCTGTAAATAACAGAACTAGATATCATAGGGGTACAAGTGCGCTTCTTATCCTGGAGGGAGTGCAGTTTGGGGTGAGGAAGAGTGCGGTGCAACAGGTCTCCGTGCGAGGCTGTGGGGTGGGCAGGGTGATGGCACACTGTGATTTGTTTCTCCCTCCCTCCCTCCCTCTCTCTGGCAGGGGATGCTCTTCTGGGAGGACAGGGAACCTCTGAGAGATGCCTGGCTCCCAGCGACAGGCACACAGAGAAGGGGGGGGAGAGGGAGAGGGAGTAAATTTCCACAGCTTCCCTGCTGCCCAATCACTCCCAGCACACAGCAACAGCCCACACTATACGGTCTCTGGGGCTTCACACAAACCTGACCTCAAAGAGCAGGCAGGAATGTTACTGCTCAGAAAAACTGACTGTCTTTTTTTATTTATCCCCAAAGGAAAAACAACTTTGGACTTCAGATGGGCAGCAGTGAAAATGGAAGAGTTTCTTATTTTTACCATGCTGCTTTGATCGAGAGTCGATTTGGCACAGGGTCGATTTCCTCAGGACAATAGGGTGTTGGAGCAAATTAATGTCAATTGAATGAACCCAGGACTACAAGAAAGAAAAGCCAAGACACATTCAATAACACAGTAGAGACACACACACACACACACACAAAGTATACAAGGCCCGGATGTATGCAATTCAGCAGTCTCGTCTGTGACAAGCGGGATGAAATTCATACCAAGGGCAAAGACGAGTTCTTGGAAAACCAGAGGATTGTACTTTGTTGGGGGGGTGGATTCCAATGCACCAAAGCTAATTACCGTCATGTCCCGTGACAAAATGTGACAAAACCACCAAAAGGTCTGACAGGTCTCTGTCTTCAGCACCAGAGAGCTGCTTTACAGCGCAGGTTCAGGGAAGAAACCCTACGATCTGACTATTCAGCGCCCACAGCAACAGGGGAACGTGTGAATCCGGCCTTATTACAGAGATCCACTCCATTCTGGAGAAAGAAAAAGCCTTCATTCACCCTCCCCTCTGAGAGCCTGCCAGATTCTCCTGGGCTGAGCAATGTCAAACGAGCCTCTCCGACGAGTCACGCATGCCCTCGCAGGTGGCCACAGGCTGCGTTATCAGCTGCAGAGCCCATGGATCTGCAGTCCGTATGATTAAGACATTAGCCGAGCGCAAGGATACATATTCAAATATTTCAAGTCAAGACGCATCTCCCCATATGCCCGGCCTACCACGCGGTGTAGTCACTCATGAAGTCAGGGGGATTATATAACAACCAGCTAGAAAAAAAAATCCAATAAAAAGAAGCCCATGCAGTTAAGTGCACTTCAGAAATAAAAGAAAACTTGCCAAAGAAGACATGCTTTCACCAGAGATTGGCTCCCCTCATCTAAAACACCCCCTCCAATTTTAATCCCAGATTTTTTGCCTTTCCTGCTTGGGAAACTTCCCATTGCTCGAGTCTCCCAGTGGATCAGCTCCTTCCATCACACCTACCAGGGTGCCAGCTACTTAATGTTGCACTTACTGGTGAAACAACGCCATGTTCAATTTTACAGATCGAAAAGCTGTAAAGGCCAAATATTCTGAGCATTAGCAATACTGAACATCGCCCCCCCTGCCACTCCAAATCGCAGTTTCAAAATGTTTGATTTTGTAAAAATTTGTCCTGCTGGTCTGTTTAACATATCCATCTGTGCAGTTCTTTCAGGTTAGAGCAATACAGAGCGTTGGCAGCCCAAATTTGCCATCACTGGCACGGACTGCTTTCTGTGCTGCCCGCACTGGTTCAAGTAATTGCTTTTGTTTATCCTCAGTTGCTGCACTCACTGACATATGCATTTTAACACGAGTAGACTGGACACAGAGAGAATACAGCCGAGTTAAAAGGGTAACAGACACAAACATTAATCAGTTACTATACCACACGCATCATGCAGGACCCATCGGAAAACTGGGTAGTTCAATTCCAATTCAACTATTTTTGGATAATCGTTTTAATATGGCAGGGCTCTGTATGATCAGTCCCAGAAAATGTAAATGTGTGGAGAGGTGTGCTCTACAGTGGCCATATTATAACCACTGGGAAAAGGATACACGGGATGGTTCAGAGCACGTGAAATAAACTCGGTAAAGAAAGGCTCATGGCCTCTGAGCCCCGGGATGCGCAATCGCATGCATATAGAAGACATCTGTTGCAATTGTGCATTTGACACACACCCCCACACGAAATAAATTGCGCTTCCATGACTTAACACAGAGCCTCACAAAGTAGCTCGAGTAAAATGGGAATTTAAAGTTTAGCTAGCGAGATGAAATAGAGAGGTTTGTAGGGGCCACCTGGACGAAGGATAGACCGAGATCAGAGTGAACGATGGACTTCTCTCATCGCAATGTATTTATCAATTATGATGACCTAACTCCTGTGTTAAATATTGCAGGGTGAGCTTGCCAAGGATGGTAGGAGCTTGCAAGCAGAATTAATATGCTCTGGGAGCAGTGACAACAATGCATGGTGACAGATTACTAACCCTGTGGGATGGCATGCCTAGCAGCTGTGATTGTGAAGAAGGCAAAAGTAAACCTATACATCAAGGTTAACTTTCATTCTCCCTCTCCTCTCTCAGATGTCTTCCAGTCACATTGTCCATTTGACTCCATTATTTTATTTCAGCTGTCACTGAGCAAACCCATATAGAAGCACAATTTCTAAGTGTGGCCGCACTCTTCCACATTGAAAAATCGGTTTATCCCCCCCCCCCCAGATTGGAATAACTGGGGCCTAACTCTGACCTGTATTTTACAACGTCCAAGACTCTAAATCACTGTCAAAACAGCATATTATGGGCTGTACTGGTCAGTGCCTGGGGTCCTGGAAACCAATTCTGATTAGCTTACAGTTCTGTTATTTAAAACAAACTCATTATTTTCTTTATTCATTTTGGAAATCAACTTTGGATAAATCTATTAGGGATTATTGAGAGACCACAGCTTATCCCCACAGACACAGATGTTGTACACAAACATTCCCCAGCAGAGCAGAGATTGGGATGGGGGGGTCCCAATGCTGTACACAGCCCTCGCAGGCTCTATAAACAGGCAGCCCCCTAATCACAATTCTCATTCCAGACTGGCAGCGCCCTGCTGGGTGAGCAAGTAGGATTTAGAAAGGAGTTCAATTTAAAAAGTTAAATGAACTCTGATTTCTGATAGATCGCACCACTGGCGTTCAGGTTTTTTTAATATAGTCTCCAAAATAAAATAAAAAAGGCAAGTAGGGAAAGTGGGTGTGAACTAAAATCACACAAGAAACAGTCCGAAAAAAGGCAACAGTTAGGCAAGGTTTTGCAGAAGGTTTTGTTTCTCTTTCACACAGCAAAAGCTGCTACAGATTCCTAGCCAGGAGAAAATAAAGAAAGAAATCCACTGAGAAGCAGATTCCCTTTGATATAAGAAATAAATGATATTTTGAGTAAATTGGTTTTAAAAAGAGACAGACAGGGGGAAGTGTGTCAAATGGTGGAAGTGACAATTACAGAAAGAAAGGGGGAAAAAAAAAATTAAGAGTGACACATAATACAAGGGAAATGTGCTGGTACAATAGATGGGTTTAAATGGGCTGCGATGAGAGAAGCACAACAAAAACGTCGAGTGTTATTGGAGCATGGAGTTCAGTCACAGAGCGGCTGTTCACTCGGGCGGCTCTCGGAGTGTCACGGAAACGCTCAGCGATGCAGCAAAATACAGGAAGACTAGAATCATACTTCATATTATTAATTGACTGTTTGTGACCGGAAAAGCATTAGCAGCTATTCATTTCGTCAAAGGATTTCTTGTTTTCATCACCTCCGCTAACCCCCTCTCCAGTAAACCAACCATCAATGCGTTACAGTACCATTTAATATTCAACACTGGGCATTCTCACATTACAGAGCTAAACTCAATTGCAGGCTGCTTGTAAATATGCTGCTTTCTCCATACCAGACAGAGAGCCCAGTTATTAAAAGGAACTACCCAGAAAACAACAGCTGGTCTTACAGCACCTGCACTCAAGAGAACCATCTCTCATCTCCCCATCTCTAACTGAAAGGCCTTTGTGACTGGAGCCGTTTGATTTCATGGTATTCTCTCCCAACACCCGGGTGCACAAGGTTAACTGAATTCTCTCCGCAGACAGATTCATTTGCAAACTATTTCCAACTGGCAAACCTAAAGCTAAATGCAATGCAGAGACTGCCAGGAACGCCTGCATTAATCACTATTTAAGGACCAAGCAGAAGGCCTTCGTAAATAAACTTGGGACGCAACAAACGAAGGTGCCCCATTTTCGCTTGGCAAAGGGGTTTGCTGGGAAATTTTGAACAATGGAAGGGTACCATACCTTGAGAGCACAGAAGATGCAGGAGTCCTCCATACATTTGTGGGTGGTCAGCTGTCTGAAGCTCCTGCGAAAAATATCTAGATGCCAGAGAACCTATGGAAACAAGAGAAAATAAAGATTTTAATGCCCAGCACTCAATACAACATTCATACATATTGCTTAGTTCACACTGTATGGTATTGACTCACACTCAAGCGTGAGGAAAGGGGATGGATGAGAGATCCCATGTAGGTAAGATCAGACATCAAATCTCGATGTCCCTTTAGTTTACTTTGATCCTTTTGAAGAGTAGAAATGACAAAACTGAAGCACCACTCTCGGATGCTGCCTCTTCTTCGTTTAAGCCTGATCTGACGCCTGTTCCTGCACATTACAGCATATTGGGTTCACCGCACGATCCCCTTTTTGATCCCCTTTTGCTAAATGAAATGGGCGTCGAGTCTGAAATCACCACAGCTCTGCCATTCCTCTCGCCCGACCCAGAGAGAGAGATGCATCCTTGAGAGCCTGACAACGTCGCGAAAATCAAACAACTATCCGACCCCTGCATCATTTGAATGGATTTGTGTTGTCGCATCCCATCACAGCAGCAGGCAAAAAAAGACAAATTGAAAACTGCTCAAACAGTCATGCGGTTGGATACTTAATGGGTATCAATTGAGCAACTGCAGTGAATCACTTTAGTTAGAAAAATAAATGTTGTAACAGTCATTTAATTTGCAATAATAAACATCAAAGCAGAGCAAGCCTAATTACAGGTTGTGTTGTGGTGTCGCGGGAGGCCTTTTGAATTCAAAATCACAGGTTTGACTCAGACAGATTGTTGGCGTTTCTTTGTTGCTCTTCAATAAACCCCGAAAGGCAGCACAACTCAAGGCACTCTCTCATCAAAACCCGACAGCACACGCCTGTTATTAAGTACCTGCTTAATTCAGACAACACTATGCATTGGCCTCGCAGTCCTAGATTTCCACAAAAACAAACACACAAAACAATCCAGCAGTGAAGTCTTCAATCCCCTGTTGGCTCCTGTTGTCGAATACCACCACAGTGCTTCAATCCCCATCAATAAAATAAGTACAAACAGCAAAAAAAATTTTTGAGATGCCCACTTAATGTAATCATCTCTGTAGAATGGATCTCATCGCAGTTCAGCAAGGAGCACGGGATAACTGTCCGGTTAAGTGGAAGTGAACAGAAGTCTAGAGAACCACATATAAATAATTTTAAGATATAAACCCCCCCAAAAAAACACCCCTCTGCAGATGCGGTGCTCAGTCTGCTAAGACATCTGTGTAAGCATCAGCAGGAGTGCTGGGAAAGGAGGGGAGAGGGGGAGAGAGAGAGAGAGAGGGCGTACGTGTAGATCAACAGGCGGGAACACATCGCTCTGAGGACTTAACGCTTCTCCTTCGCACGGAGATCAGAAGTGGCAGCAGAACAAACTCGGCCAGCATGTTTACCCTCAGCCGGCTCGGCGGTGAGCCTTCGCACACAATGCTCCATATGGGCCTGTCTACGCAGCACCTAGGGCCAGGCTTACTGAGCATTGGCTTGGATCGCATCGCAGAGTGGAAGCATAAAACATAAAAAAATAAAAATGGGCCAAACATCGGTTGGCTCTAGTCTCTAAAGCATTTCTGCACGGCACCAAAGATGAGATTTCGGACGGTTTGTTATTTTTTGCAATTCTCTTTTCTTGGCTCCTGAATCCTACCTCTTCCCCATCACACAGCCAAGCTATAATACATCACAGTCACGAAATCAGTACCAACACACATGCACTCAGGATGTTCATAGGAATTAAACAGGCTGTGCTGTTAAGAAGGGTTTCTTTTTCAACTTGTAGGGATCAAGTTTATGTACTTTGTGGGGCTAGCCTGCCCGAGCTCAAAGGAATCAAGAGAGGTTGTTCTTTTCAATGCAAGAAAACATTCTACAAAAATATGCCTTTAATCCAGGACAACAGAGTTTTAAACTGAAGTTCGAGAGGAGGAAAAGCCCCCATCACCTGACTTCCACCTTCCCAAGCATAAGTATCCACCAACACAAGCACTTTTCCAGCATTCATTGCATCACATCCCTCCTCAACCCCACCTTTACAGCATCTCATTGGCTCATTCCACATAGTGGGCAGGGTTTCGATTGGCCAGGTTCCCTTAGTCAAGTGACTCTAGGGCAAAATTCATTCTATTTACCTTCTACTATGCAAGTCTATTGGGGTAAATGTCCTTTAGAGCTTAAGCTTCTCAAGGAATTGTCAATCTCCAATTTTTATATTAATCTAAAGTGCATCAATAAACTTCATTTGTTTATTTTATTCTGGCACTAAAGCAAGTTATTGCGTCCAAAGCAACTCTACTAAGACTCTCTCTCGCTCTCTCCGATCAGTTCATCTGGATGATAATTTGCAGGACAGGCTTTCTTGGTTGAACCGTAACAGCCATAAGGAAGCTGTCAACAACATGTACAGGTTTAAATGTCCCACTGCACGCTCGCAAAAACATTACAATCTTCGTAACACAATGCAAATGCTGGACCATCTGCACTGGAAACACCAACAGGTGCAAACTCAAAGAGCCTTTGCAAAATTAAGCAACAATAATGACATCTTATATAATGAGGGTATTTTTCTATTAGTCATTTTCTGGCAAATTTCTCAATCTCAAAACTAGAAAGGAGGGGAGAGGCTATGGAAGCTAAGCTGGGGATATTACTAATTCCATCAGATTTTGATTGCCTGCAATATCAACTTCTAAAAGGTCAAGTCAAATGTATCAAGGTCCTCCATTTAAAAATGAATCAGGCAAGACTGATCTGCAGTCATTAAGTACCTTCACAGAGCTGAAAATCTATTTCAGTTCCGAGACCATGATGGCCATATCAGTCATGCATATAAAAACAAACCTACAAAAAAAAAAACTTCCTCTAAAACTAGTTCGACTTGGTCAGTAAGCATATTTACTCTCACCGAGTGAAAAGAAAGGTTACCCTCTAGTAATAGGCATAAGGTTTTTTTTTTTTTTTTTTTTAACCAGAATAGTTACCAGAGAAAGAAAAACGTCTCCTGAACCCAGACGTTTCGTGTCTGCGCCCTGGACAGATTTGTCATTAGTACTAACCAGAAATTCTCTCATCTTCGCAGACTATTTCAGTTCTCTAATGTAGCACTGAACAAAAAGTTTGCGCCGTCCCCTATTCACCCATGAAATCAACTTCATTATTTTATGGATTTTCACAGTGTTCAATCATGACCTTAAATCACAGGCATTTTAGTGGAAAGATCTGTGCAGCATTATGGACACACAAACACAATTGCCGATCTAAAGGAATAATACATTCTCAGCCTGTTGCTGAGTAGAGAAAGCACCAGAGACAAACTGAGGGAGAGAGACCGGTAGGGCTGTGAAATCTCCACTTACAGATAGGAGAGGAAAAAAACAAAAACAAAAAAAACACAGTTCTCCCTCTTGATATTGCAGGGCTTCAGTCCAGTTGCCTCGAGATGCCTATGAATGCGACTCGAGAGCAGCAGATTTACACCTGCCACTCTGAAACGGTGATGATGTCTTCATCGAAGCTGGAGCGTAAAAGCCCTGCTGGGCCCATAATAAAGCCCACATTCAGGAGAAGGCAGAAGATCGAGGATGACAGATTGTTGGACTGGCGAGACGCCTTTTTTTTTCCCTTTTTAATTTGTGATTAATCTGTTGCTGCCAAGTAACCAACAGATTGAAAAAAAAACATCACCGTGTTGATGCTGCAGGGATGGCGCAGAGGACAGAGGACAGAGGACAGACTTGCAGGGATAAGTGTTTTTTGCGGTGGCTGTTTGTTTTAGACTGGCCACTTTCCAATTACTGTTCAGATCCAGTCAGTAAGGGACTTCTGTTGTAAGAAACAAACAAGCAAAAAAAATCTGTACCAAATGGTTCCCCTTGCTAATGGATCTTGGCCATACGGTTATAACTGGTTCCATCTGCTGTACATATAGAGAGTACTGCTACCCAGTTCTGGTACAGCTAAGTTGTCAATGCAGGGCCAGGGCATTGCTGCAAGCTGGCAGGGACTGCATTGCGAGATCAGAAAAGGCTTTGAACTACATGTTATGGCTTCAGAGAACTGATCCGATCTGACAAGTGCTTAGTGAGTGTAAACTGTGACATCTCCTTGCCTTAATAGAGCCTGACATTTACTTCCCTGTACTTCATGGGTGTTTATTTGCAATTAGGTATACAATTAAAAAGTATTTCTTTTTTCTGTACTTAAACTGAATTCAAGCCCCCTACCACTGGTGTATATACAAGAACAATATTTACAATATTTGATTCCACCCAATTAAGACCCATTGCATGCAGTCCAAAGGTAAAGTGAAGTAGTAATTAGTTTGGGTGCACAAATATTAAATATTTTTGTGGAAGGGTATACTGAAGAACAGCTGCACAGTTTGTGTTGGAGAGGAATGTTTGGGTCGGCAAGACGAAGGATATTTATATTGTGGCACGCATCTGTACATGGAGAACAAAAATAAAAATAAAAAGCTCTTTTCCCTTTTGTTCTTTACTTTGTTTTTTAAATGCATCCTCAGACAAACGGTCCCTTGTTGCAGTAGCGCGCAATGATGCACTCTCCCACAGCATTGCAGTGCATCAGTTCAGTCCATGACTCACTGCTCTCATTACAATGAAGGAGACTCAGACATGGGGTCACAAGCATTTGCAATGTTCCTCAAATCCATCCAAGATTGTGTTCATGCCTATTCATCTAGGCAAGACCTGAACCACAGCTCTTCCAATTCAATCTCATCACCCTCACCTGTTCCTGATCCCCCAGTCTGCAGAAAACAAAAACTTCAAAAAGAAAAAAAGAAACTTGCTTACCACAGATTTCATTTAATGTAACCTATCATTCTGGAAACTTGGCGAAAATGTGAAATTGCAAACTTTAGATTTTGCAGTAAAAATAGATTTATTTTTCTTCCCCCAGTACGCTATGAAGTCTTTCAAGATGTCAGATCATCTCTATGTGGAGTTGCTGGGTGATTGAAATGGAAATGCATTAGTGGCTGCCCAGCTGTGTGCTATTCCCAGGCGTGCGGGCGCGAGAGGGAGACTGGGCCGCGACTGGGCAAAACGACAGCCGTTGCAGATCCGTTACAGCGATTGGGGAAGTGCTGGAGTCAGGGCAGCCTCCACCTCACAACACAAGCCCTAGTAATTGCAGAGTTGTTGCCCCCACCAACCCCACAGGAAGTGATGTTCTGGTGCCACAGACAGGTGCCTAGCAGGAGACCTGAAGCTGCACATTACTGCAATTGCTGTCCAAACGCTCCCAAAGCCGCTGATCTGACTTGAAATCCAGGCCCCATGGATTCGGCGCGACATCGAGAAGTTCCATCAATCGTCAGATGTGCAAGTTACTAAAACAAAAACACATTTGGTCTGTAACATGTTGATCTCGGATCAGTGCATTAACCCCGCTGTTTTAATAAGCAATATATGAACATGTTATTGGGATTAAAATGGTGGGTCACAGGATAGTAAGAAAATAGTTCAGCAAGACTAATATTAGGGTCTGGCTAGTTTAAATCCCGTTATCGAAGGCGGCGCTGGCAGGAAGGGAAGCAGAATTCCCCAAATGGTCTCCTTTACCTTCTAGGCTTCCTAATCTTTTAAGACTTCAATGAGAAGGACCCAACTGACGGTCCTGAGAATGGGACATCCAGTTTTCCCTAAATGATGTGTTCAATCCATGGCCATTTACATCACAAGAACCCCTGAACTGGAAAGAGTTCAGACTCTCGCATGTGAACGTGAACTTCGTATGGAACCCAAGCGTGACATCGTGCCAGGGGGGGCTTGTGAACTGTGATAAGGAAGCTTCAAATTTCACAGTAGCTGGCGTACTTGAAATGCTGGTGCCACTGCATGCCACACAAACAAATCGGCAGGGGCAGGGTGAGAAAAAGAAGTGAGGCAACCAAAGCAAATAAAGTACCACTAGACGATAGGTTGATGCAATATAAAACATGTTTAGGCTGTAGTGATGGCTGTGCATCATTCACTGAGCTTCCCTTCCCATTTTTTAATTTACCAAAATTCCATGCTAGACCCGTTTCACAGCCACACCAAATCTTTAGAGAGTGATTAATAAATGAGTCTTTCCAAGGGTTAATATGTTACGTTAAAGTCATTTTTAAAACAATTGTCATTTATATTAAGGGCAGTTCCCGGTGAAAGAGAACGAGGCCAATTTTCCACCACAATGGAGACATTTCTAAGTCATTTGCTCATTGACAGTGACTTCCAAGTGAGATATTTGGAATTAATGATGGCTAATAATATACTACTCCCGAAGATGAGGCAAAATACCGGGTCACCAAATCTCCGTCAAAAAAATAGTTTTGAATCGGGGATCAGTTTACAACATCGGCTTAATTAGCAGGTCTTTACTGAACCTAAACCCATATAATAGCCGGTAATGAATACTCCCCATCGACCTGTGGCTGATAAACGCCATTAATAAGCAGCCGCATTACCGGCGAATGAATGAATTATAGCACAGGAATTTCCAAAAAAGCATTTGATCACCGCTGAATAACCCAGGTAACGCTAAGTAAAATCTTTAGAATACGACTTGCAGTCTTTTTATAACCATCTCAGTCATCTTGACAGCGAGGTAAACGGTGCTTAAAATTATTGGCACTCTGAAGTCGAGGGCTCTTACACAGGAAATATACAAAGATACTCTCAGCTCTTTCGATGACCGCACTATAGCTGTAAATCTGCCTGAATGGTATTACAGCATAGTATTAAGTGGAAGCTGTGTAACCACTCACTACTTTAGCATTCCTAGGGAATCTGTACTTGTCCTGTCAAACCTGTATGCAGGAGAATACAGTGGCACGGCTTATGCTGAACCTTGGCACGGACACTGTTTTGACTGCTGGTACCTAGAGTCGCTTAATACCTTGCCAAGAACAAAACTTTGTAAAGGAAATGGAAATACTATACCTCTTGCAGTTTTAATTAGTACCTGAAGAGGATACAACTGTTCCATTTAAGGGCTTTATTTAATTGCCGAAACGGAAAAACATGTTCTAATGGAGCAAAACAGGCGTTTTCATTCTTTAAATCAATGTAAACATTTATAAAAAATGTTCTCCCATGACCATTCTGGACTAGAACCAATCCAGCTCACTGAAGCAATATTAAGATGGGCAAAGGAGACATTGTGATTAATTACCAAAGGTATTTAATACACATATGATTTCATATCATGAAGAGAATGGGAATGATAAAGCTGTTCAGACTGGCATTATTGATTGGCATTTAAAACCCATGACTGTGAACGAAGTGCAAGTGTCAAGCCTTTGAGCAAGACATTCTTGAAAAGTAGTGTGAAAATGTCCTTAATTTATAGCACAGGGCTGGTTTATTGAGTTCAGGTATTTTTCTTTCTTTAGGTTTACAACTTGAAAAGGAAACCAAAGTGATATTGTTATAATTTCTCTTTTCACTGTTTAGTTGTGTTGGCGAGCCTCCCAGCACCAGCTTGTGTAACCTAAAATTATCACACACGTTCTTGGGTAATTGACACAGTAAATGCTAATGTTAAAGGTACTATCAAGCAGCACTGTCATCTTATTACCCCAAGCCTAATTATCAGGTATCCCAAAAGGAAATCACAGATTACTGGTTATCAGATCAATAATTAGAATCTCTGACTAGAAAAAAAAAAAAAAAAAAAACCTGTTTGGGTTTTAACAGAACCAACAAATTACATAGGCTTAATTTTAAATATTTGCAGCAGTTTCAAAAGCTACTAAATTTAAACTAAAATAAAGCTTTTGTGTGGTGCCCAGAATTGCCGTCAGATTAATCTAAAGTTTTAACAGATCAGTAGCGTCAAAATGTCTGACTGTAGCCAGAATGTTTTCAGTGTGGCTATACAAGAATTTAGTCTGCAACCCATAATCCGAGTCAAGGTTTGGTCCGTTTGTTTTGCACTCCACTTGTTTTGTTTTGCCCTTGATCTAGCACTTGGAAGTACAGTATATGATGAATGTGTCAAGTCAAAACACAAAAACAAAAAACTTTCCACCCAGGTAGCTAAGACTTCACAGAAAGTGGCAAAGCATTATTTAAATTGGCAAGTGGTGTTGTTGGCGTCATTAATTATACCAATTACGCAGTTAAAGGATTACCCCAGCTTCAACACCCTGAATTTACGCAGCCGAGGTATTTTAAATATAGTGATTATACAAGCAGGCAAGCAAAGGGAGTGGCCTGGGCTTGCACAGGGGTTTAAAACTGCTGCAGTCATCACAAGCCCCGAATTGGATCATTCCAGACAGCGGCTGGATGGAATGAGACAAGGAGGAAATAAATAAAAATCCACTCAAGCCAATTAGGGGAGAACATTTTCTTTTCATGTTTCTTTTCACAGTTCAGGTCATTAAGACCCAAAAAGCAGTTGACATAATCCAAACGACAAGATTAAGACGTTAATATTTCGAGATGGATCAACATGAATTTCAGATTTCAACGAAGCAGAGTTTAAAAGAAAAATCAATCAGAAAACAAAAGATACTGAAAAGGTATTGGAAGAGTGGATGTCTGCCTTAAAAAGGTACTTTGGATAATAATGAACAGAAATCAGAAGTGGATCCGTCTCGAACAATCACAACAATAAGTCTAGTTCATAATTCGTCCCCCACAATTTCTTTTTTTTTTATTTCCAATAATCTATGACTACCGGCTCAACACAAAACTTCAGTTGTAACACTAAGGTTTAAGAATCCTTTTTCCTTGCCTTCCAGTTTCCCTCTGTAATATACAGGCGACATGCCACATCTCATTTAACGCAGGATTGGCTAAGGAGACATTAAGGAGTGGGATCATCTCACACGGGGAGGGCTCCGGGCAGCTTGTAATGAGAAATGGCATCAGTGAGAGGAACTGACACCGTCTATGAAGATTTACCTGCAAACTGTCATGGTGACAACCCGAGTTCTGACTTATGGAGCTCAGGTGGCTGCCTGTTTTAGTGCGCTGGTCACTTCAGAGATAGCAGGGCCCACTCTCAAAACACAGACGGTGTGTGCTTGTGAAGGAGGGTGGTTGTTACACTAAAGTGATTAAAACTAAACTTGAGTGTAAGATTCCACTATTAAGCAAGCTTCTTCTCTCAACCGATTCTCATTCTCTGCTTTTTGTAGGTCTGCCTCCCCTTCACTAGTCTCCTATACATCAGTGATGATCCGGAACAATAATCCGCCTGCCTAGCAACTACAGCATCCTCTTTGGTGCGGGACCCCCCTCCCTCACAATTGTGTAGATAAAGTCTCGTCAAGGTTACACAGTAGTACCAGCCCATTCGCTCCTTCGTCTTTGTGCTGAACACGCAAATGGGGTTGATGCGGGGATGTCTGTGCAGATGAGGGAAGCGAGCTGCAGTGCATGCCCAGGCTTCCCCCATCACATGCACAGATTAGACCTAGAAGAAGCGAGAGATTGGTGGCCCGTCCTTGATCAAGGTAAGATCAGTACACACCTGATACTGCAGAGAAGGGGACAAGACAGCCACCCTTTACTGCAAGGTTTCTCTTAAACACACCACGGAACACAATCTGGTACAAAGTCAGAGGAACGCTCCTACATTTCTTTAAAAAGCAAGCCTGGATAGAGAAACAGCATGATTTCATTCCTCGTGCTCGAGATCCATCTCTCAGAGGAGGACAACTAATCCTGGGAAAGTAGATAGAGCCTGAATATATTATTCACAATCTCAGACTGTGCAGAGTAGTCATGGATGTTATGCTTGCCTTGTACTGGAGTGTAAATAGGGTGAGCTTACAGAAGCATAAGGGGACAAAAAAAGATCTTCCCAATAAATCTCAACTCTTGTCTTGGCCAGAGTGGGGCATTCCCACTGATACACATTCAACTCTTTAGCGCAAAACATTAATAGGTTCAAATAACTATAGTCATTCTTCAATGAGGAAGTGTTCTTTAATAAAACCTCTTTAGTGCAGAAGTGAGCAACAAATAAAAACATGCTTTTGGTCCATATTAAAATGCCAAAACAGTTTTGTCCAATCTTCAAAATATATATTACAACTTTTTATTTATTTTTTGCATTTTCAAACTCATTGACACATCAACCAGCCAAAAAAGATTAAAAAAAAAAAAAAAAAAGTCAAAAAAGGTCTGCACTCAACAAAAAGAGTAAAATCAACTAGTACATTGATTTTGTCTACCAAATTTTGGAAACTATTTAACACAAAACACTTTCAAACGTACTAAAATCTACCTCAGATAACACCGGGTAACCCAAGACTAAGAATAGTCTGAGCCCTGAAAAACTGATGTTATAATTTAACTTGAAATGCATTTTACGTAACATAGAGGAGATCCGCCCAGAAATTAAATTGAATTAATTCAAGACAGAAAACAGGAGACACTTCTTCACACAGAGTTTCGTCACAATCTGGAACAAACTCCCCAACGATGTGGGTGAAGCCAGCAATTTGGGAACCTTCAAAAACAGACTGGATAGGATCCTTGGATCACTCAGATATTAATGGACACCAAACAAGCACGATGGGTTCTGATGAATGTAGAGTGACATATAGGGTCTGGTAGCAATGCAGCAGTGTGGAGGTGTAAATGAAGTGTCCGTGTGTGTGTGCCTGTGCGCGTGTTCGGGTCCGAGTCTCACCTGCAACGCGCTGTTCAGGAAGCAGCTGTTCTGCCCAGGCTCGTTGATGAGCCCCTTGCTGGGTGCGATGGACGTCATGGTGCGAGGGGTGAACATGCCCTGCAGGCCGCTGCTCCCCGATGCAAAATAATTCCTCTTCCAAGACATGGTCCCTTTTCCCGCCCTCCCTCCCTCCCCCACGCCAGCAACCTGCCCGACCGCAGGTGGCGCCTGTCGCAGTGGCTCTCCCTCGGCTCTGATCACCAAGGAACCGTCCTTCTCCGCAATGAAGTGCAGAGAATCATCCTGGCGAAAGTAAAATAAAGAAAGGATCTACGATTCTAAATAAAAAACGAAAAATGAAAGGATCAATCAATGGGTGAAAAAATAAAGTGCCGTAGATGGATGTTTATGACTGGATATTCCCGTAGTCCTTCCCATGTGTTAAAATGGCCCTAATACCAGGCTGCAAAAACCCTGAGGGTTCTGAGCTTTTGTACCTCCTTACATAACCCAAGTTGCTTTTAAGGATTCATGTTGAACTTCACTGGACTTGTACCTATTGAGTTTGGGTTGGGCTGGAGATAGGGGAGCAACAAATGCCGTGGAGGGTGATTTAAAAAGGTTATGAATGGGGATGGAAAAAGGCAAGGAAGAGATCCTCATAAGAGGCTGCAGACAGAGCTCAATGTGCCGGGAGCTCCAGGACAATCCAAGTTGTCTTGCTCTTCCAGGGGAGGTGGAAGAAGAAAGCTGATGCTAATGAGTTTGTTTATCGCGGTCTTCCCCCCCAGCACTGCTCATTAGCTGGGTTGCTGCTCCGGCGCTGGCGGCTCCTGGGAGTTGCTTATGGAATGACACTGAGGGCTTGCGTCAGACTCGCTGAGACGGTTGTCGTAGGGGCTGCTCTAGTTACTCTGTTCCCGTCAAAGGTTTAAAGGGTGAAAGGGTTTTTGAAAGCAGAGAGGTTCTTCAGAGCAAGTTCACACACGAACGCCAAACCTTCCTGGAGAGAAGTCGTCGTCGTCGTTGTTCGTTCCTTCTTCTTCTCAAGTCTGGGGGAAGAAGAAAATAAAAGAAAAAAGTCATTAATAAAAGTAGAGTCCTTCACATAGAGCCATCATTCCTACACCTCAGAATGCATTAGAAAACAGAAAAAAAGATTTTTTCCAAGCTCAAAACCCCCCTGTAGCAGGCTGGCCCCACCTGTTTATCACTCTTCTCTGCTAACATTACAAAAGGCAGAGAAATTCCTTTTACGAGACCATGGCAATCGTCCAGAGGAGCTCTGGCAGAGGGGAGGGTTTTTTCACATCTTTTTTTGTGGCAGCTCAACTGCAGTGCGTTTGGGATGTGTGAGGAGAGCAGGGCTATGGCGCTGTACGCTGGCCCTCTGGGGAAGGGGGGGGATGGCAAATGTTGCTTAGCGAGTCCCCGAGTCCCTCCACTCTGCAGCTTCCCCCCTGCTGGTTAGCGCACAGCTAACACATCTGCTGCGGACTGGAAAAACAGCATGACGACACACCACCACGCTACACTGTAACACTGCATTCAGTCACTTACTCTAAAGCCCTCCAACTCAGTGCTGACTGCTCTGGCGGCTATACGCGATCACAGTTCCTCTATGCTGCCTGGCATCCACCGCGCATTAGGCTTGCTCACATAATCGCCAGCTAGTTTCATCTTGGGCAGTTTGATTCCAAAACTCTAGCCCAGTATTTGCCCAGGAAGGGTCCATTAGAAATACAAAAAAAAAAAAATCTCAGCATTTTAAAACGTTCAAATGCATTCAACTGTAACGTGCCACGCCATAATTCCCATAAAGCATTTTCCGCTACAATGAGCGGAATCGCACATTTGGGTTTAACAAAGGAAAAACTGCTTTTCTTGAAATACAATCACAATCGCCATCTAAAATACACATTGAAACTGCATTGGGGAAATAAGCTTGAATCGAGAGTCCATATTCCTGTTGTGGTGAGTTTTATATCTATGACCCAGTGTGGCAGACCCTGTATGACAATATAACCCCTCCCTAAACAAACTAAGAGATTGGAACATGGTCACCTGACAGGCTGAGTCACAGACGGACATATTTACCCGGCAAATAGTGACTCACAAGAGGGCCAATAACTCATGAAGTCATCCAGCATAAAGCGATCTGTCCAGGGACCAAATTTGCATTATCTCATAGATGGCATGGACTGCACTTTCATTGTGCTACTCTTTGTTTGGTGGTGATCTGCTTTTGGTCTACAACACTAAAAAGCAAGTCCATGACAAGGTTACCCAATATGGCCCCCAAAGCATTAAAAAAAGGTAAAGTTCTGTTCCTGACAGTCTGACCTGATCCCAACACCCAGCACTGCCGTGCACACACACATCCACTTCCCCTTTCCCACAGGTAGGTTAAAAAATAACTTTGGCCGATCAGGAAGAGCCCGTTGACTTGAATGAGTGGGACAGTGCCGGACTGAATGATGGGGAAGTCAATCACTAAGTAAGAGTTGTCTGCAGCGCACAATGCTGAAGGCACTGAAGATGAAGACATTCGACATTCAGAGCCCCTGTTCCATCCCTCCACTTACGAATAGGTATTGATCTTGTTCCTACCACCTCACTGACACGGGGGAAAAGCATTCAGATGAGGATTTTCTTCATGGTTTTAGAAGATGACTCCCACTCAAGGCATTTAGGTCAGGAACAGGAAGTGAAACAGAAAGCCCTTTTGGTTTGGTTGATTAGTTACAGGTGGAAAGCTGTAGGTTCTGAAAGTTGGACCCTCTTGCTTTCTCGGTGTACAACAGTACGTTCTGTTCTGGGTTACTGAATGGGATTTGGCAGCTGAAGGGGTGCGAGTAGTGTTTTCGCTGTCGCTACTTGCTCCCATCAACTGCAAAGGTTTAATTTTTTTTAATTTTACAATAAAGTGACAGTCAAAATAACAGTGCAGTCACAGATTTCGACTGGTTGCGTTTCTAAAGTTATTTGCTTGTTGCAGCTCTGAAAGATTCACATGATTGCAACGGAAAGGAGAAAAACAAAAAACAGTAGTTATATAGCTTTGAAATTAAATCATTAAAATATTAGCTTTAATTCTGCTTTTTGTGTAAGGCCTTGTGTTTAAGAGCCAGGTTTTAGAGAGATCTTAAAATCCTCAACAGACTTGTTGGAAGCGCTGGCGCTTTAGACCAATTAAGTCAATAAAGGATTCAATTAAGTCATTAGGAGGTCGGATGCAGTACCTGCAGTGAGGATAACCCAATTTAGCTTCAGCAATTTCCTTAAACGGAACAAAGTAACTTCTCAGTTTTGAGGGTGAAATGATCAGACTGAGTGACCATGAGAACTTGCATATATGCAGCACCATACCCGTAGAATTAAATAAAAGCTAATATTCTCTAAATCACAGCACAATTTATTCTGTAATTCTCTATTCATTTTTTCACACGGCAATGAAACGCATGACCTAATTTTTTTCATAGCTTTATTACACTTTGCCATTTTCAGTCCTTGAATCAAAAGTAAATTATAAGCTTAATATCTTAATATACGTTTTATAGGATTCAAGTTTGTATTAATTTTTTATCAATATCGTCTATCTTATGACTAACATAACATGGCGTCAATATTTCCAGTAATTCTCAACCAGCGCCTCTCCAGGGGCTCAGGCTGTGCGTCCACCTTGCCGATGACGGATTACAGATACAAAGGATTACTGAGTCACTAGTCAACAGTGACTACAGAAATGTAAAAAAAAACAAAAAACAAAAAAAACATGGAAAACAATGAGCATGAGACACAGCTTTCCCACTTCGCCACATGGTAGCAGAAGCCGGGTGGATGTGTGGACCATGTGACCCACAACCCCGGCATGGGGACCTGAAAGGTTCTGCAAAAACAGCAGCAGCAACACAGGCCAGTGCTGCGCCACTCCAACTGACAGGCCACACCAGAGAGATTAGCCTGATCACAGGCCCAGATTAGTCTGTCCCAGTCCTCAGAGTCTGTCTGGAGCACAACACAGACTCTCTAACAGCACTACAATTATTATTTCGCAATACTGTAATTAAATCTGATCAGGCTCAAAGCAATCCACTGCCGCACGACGACGGAGAGCTGGATCAGCTGAGAGCAGGCCTGTGCATTTGCATTTTATTTTAGTCATACTTTTAATTATTAAGTCAGTGTATACTTAAAACAGATTTTGTATTAATCATTTTACCTCTTATTTTTCATCCAAATGTATAGAGGCACTTGATGGCAAAAGGATTAAGATTGTAAGAATTGTAAAACCTAACTACTTTAATAATTTTAAATCAAGATATTTCACTTCACATATTTCACAAAATTAACTTAATGGAAGGAAACAAGTATTGGTTGTCCAAACAAACTGGTCTGAAACATTACGGCTACCTGGATTCTTTTTTTTGCTTGACATTGTTCATTTGTCCATAACAAATTGGCGAAATTGCTAACAGCTTAAACATCTTGCCTGACTCTTCGTGCTCCAAGACAGTGGTACCCTTTGGAGAATCCCTTCATAAAATAAAAAAGCATTTGATTGAAGGGTAAAATGCTTAAACTGAATAAAGTATATTGTTCCTGACATCGTATGACATTGCTGTAAACAATGTAATATATTTTGGTACACGACAGCCATCTCTAAAACACAACCATAGTTTTGTTTTATTAAAAACCCTCTGAATCAATTCAACGTTGTACATTTAGACATCACGAAACGGAGCGTCTTTAGGACCTCGTTTAATCAACGGCAGTAAGGCTTAATGTGCATCGCAAGCACAATTACAAGTAAAATGCACACCCACCATCTCCAATAGCAGCCGTACCAAGGGGAATGCAATGTTGTGCACAGAGCCTGGTGTGTGCCTGAAACAGTATCAAATCCAACTTAATGAATAATTCTAATAGACAGAAATATTCTCAATGAGACTTCCATATAGCGCTAAAGACAGTGTTTCATGTGCTTGTGGTGCTCGCTGAGCCAAGGGGTAGAATTTTCCCCTGTGCCCCCGAGATTGTGTTAAAAATAGCAAGCAGTGTGGCAGGAATAAGACTGGCTGAATGAATTCTTTGGTGTAGTCTGTGGGACAGTAAGGAAAGAGTCCTACCTCCCGGTGTGTGGCGCAGGAAAGCACAAGGAGGGTGGTCAGGGAGACGGTATTGTGGGCCTGGCTGAGGTTACTGGGCCGGTGAGGAGGGAGTCACACTTTGCACATTAAGCACAGGCCTTGTAGTTGCCTTATACCAGAAGATATTGGAGAGATCTACAAGTGGTTTTGGCCAGGAAAATAGAGCAGAGCCTGGGCTACTGAACTCATTGTGCGCATTTAGCCTCGGCTTAAGTCCAATGCAATAATGTACAGCTGCTTTAAATGTACAGGTTTTTCCTGCATAACCACTTACCAAGCATTTTAAGAATCAGCCAAGCCTTGCATTGTCATTTACAAGGAGAAAGTGCATCCAAAAGCATGGGTGTGTAACAATGTTGCACATACACAAGTTCCATTCATGTTTTATTCACTGCCCCTGCCAACTTTAATTAATAAGCCTCCCATAGGCAATTTCTGTATTTGTATTTAATAAATGTCACGCATCTACAAATAAAAAGCCCAAGTCATACATATAATCAGTTCTGATATTATTATGCCAATTAAGTTTAAACTAATCAATTAATAGAACAGAATATCCTGCAGAATTGTGATATTGGTCAGCATTATTCACAGCAGTATGCATCTAGACTCACGCCAGGTACAGTAATCTAACTCACTGTCCAATTACGTAAACGTGTAACTACAGTAACATCCTCATATCACCGAAGAGTCTAATTCCAGTCTTGTACCTTCAATTACAAATGTGTACCTTAAGAACTGAACTTTTTAAGGATGTCACAGGAAGCACAGTTTTGTCAGTGTGACCTTCAGTCTGGCCTTATAGCCATGCACAGTGCTTACACAGTGATTCAGTTGGGCACACGAGATAATGGTTGCCTTGGAGCGCAGAAAGAAAGAAGGGGGGTGGGGATATATATATATATATATATTAAAACCATTTAAAGACTCTGTGGGTAATGAAACCTAAAGGATTTGATTTATTATTCCAATCAAGTTACTACACAGGCCCCCATCCACTGCCACAGTCAGACTTTCACTGAACTGACTGTAATATTATATTATTAGAATATCGCAGAAGGCACAGACTAATTCTCCCCATGCATATATATTCAAAAAAGTGATGAAGTATTTATACTGCAGGTTTAGTCATTGAACTGCAAAAGCTTTGATGAACAAATTCAAAAAGAAAGCACAAAACGGGTATAATCAGACCACTCCGACAACACAGCAGCACATTCATAAGTTTATAACCATTTGATTTTCCCCCAGTACATTTACACACAATACAAACATCCACACTCTGCAATAACCACCTTCCCTGCATAACGCACAAGGTCAGCCTATACTATGCGATACGGGGGCGTGCCGTGTGCTTGGTGGAGTGTCCCCACTTGGATTAGGTCATCTTCAACTAGACTTAAGTCACTTCAAATGCTCCTCAAGTACTTTTAACAGCACATCAAGGCTAGACCTCCTAATCACACCTCCAAGTTCAGTCCCATCCCACTCACCTGAAACCTGAAAAGATCACAAGCAGATGAGTGTTAGCCGAGTTCAACGGAGGGTAATCGGATTTGGTTTCACCTTCACGATTAGCATCTTAAAAGTACCTGAAGAGAGAATTTCAAATGCATTCCCACCCCTCCAATCTTTCAAATGTACTTATGGTAATGCATCAGACAAAAGCACTTCCTAAATTCATTTCTTGACACGCACCATGATTCCAGCAGCACCTAATAATTCACCTGAAACGCTGCCATGATTTACACTTATTTGGATCACAGGACTAGCATTGCTGAAGTTCGGGGATATTTATATAATGCTGCTTAATGCTACTGTCATTCTTAACTGAAAGAAAATTGATTCGCTGTAATGAAAATTGTATACATCCCCTAAAGTCTATTTTTAGCGCGGCTGTTCTATAACAGTCACTTTGAGGGGAGGCCGACTTCCTGACGGGAGAGGAAGCAGAGTAGGTAGCATCACTCCAGACCCACATCCTTGCAATCCCAGCTGCAGCAGCAAAGCCTGGTCTAACAAGGGCTGTCAACACCATTATATGGGTCAGATGTATGGAAGGAACAAGCGGACAAGCAACTCTTTTTATAGAGAATTTCATCTCATTTAAGTAAGGCTGATCTATTTTTAGTTCTGAACATTGTAGGAGACACTGAGGGGAAAGATAAGTAATTTTGTGCATCTTGGTAGTTGGTGAAGTTAGTAGAAATGTCCGAACATATTGAGAATAATGAGAATTATACTGATGGCTGGTCACTCAGGGAATTGAATGACATTATCATCAGTAGTAATATAAATAATCATCATAACAATGATTATGCATTTCATCTCAACATTCCTAAGCAATCCCTGAAAATATAATTTTACAACACTGCACGCAAACTTGCAGATTAAATCGTAATAATTGAAAGGAAAACAATGGAAGTAATCCCTTTAAAAAAAAACAAAACAAAAAAAAAAAAAAAAACCACTAAAACCTCCCTTAGAGGAAATTGGCACCTGGAGGTTTGTTTATAAATCGCTTACATAATCTGCCACTCTGCGTTCTCCACAGGACTCCGGTGAAGACCACACGGAGCTCTCCCACACACCACAGAGTGTCTCTAAGCACCTCTAATTCCTTCAGCTGGCACCTTTCCACCGATGTCGCGGTGCCAGGCTGGGGAGTCCGAGAGCCACCCTGGCACTGGAACAGACCGCGCAGGCCCCACCGGAGAGATCGGCACGCACGGCCCTGGACTAATAACCCTCGCAACAGGCCTGTGATCGCAGCTCTACAGAGGGCTGATCCACACTTCCCTTGAGGTTGCGGGGGCAGGAAAAACAAAGCATCAGTGTAGGCACAGAATGACACTAAGGAATTGTTTCCTCTTAGTCTGAAATGAAATGCTCCTTCATAAACAAAACAAACATTTTATGCAGTGTGCTAGTAAAGTGAAGGAAACTGGGAATGAATGCCTGTGCCGAATTTCTTCCAATTCCAATACACTGAAGAAGAAATACACCATTAAACGGATGCCTTTATTCAAGGCAACTTAGATATTGTTTCAAACACTAATATACAAGTTACTGCATCGCCAAGGTAACCACATCACTAGAAAATCATTCTACACTGCAAAACATTACAGTGGAAAATTAAATGACACAATGGTCCGAATGAACAAACGGTACCAGTTCTAAAAGAAATCATAATATCCATAGAGGCTATACACAAACATTGCATTGCATTGAGCACCATTATTTACTGCCCTCTCAGTGTTAATGAAGTCCGACTGGACCGGGTGACATCACCGCGATGACTGGCATCTCCCAGTCTCATTATGGTCTACGATTTCTCATCCATCACAAATGGAGTATTTTAAGTAAATCGAAGAGTGGAGGGGGGATAAAAGAACAAGCATATTGGCAGCCAAAGCCCATGAGAAAGAACTAAAAATAAAAATCCACTAAGTGCAGCTGCCCCAGGTACAGTACAGAATTATACAAAACAACAAAGTCACATATGGTTCAATTCTGCTTTGGAAAAGAGAAACAAAATTACGGAAATTAACCATTTCCTCTCCTGGGTCACATGGGGCTTGGCTACCCCACACAATGCCACAGCTGAATTTAAATAAAGAAAGCACACGAATAATAGTCGGATTGTAGTGCGATCAGGAGCACGGTGAACTCGGCAGCATGATCACACGAACCTGTCAACTCCAGTCTAAACTTAGCCCTGTAAAAAAGCAGGTCCCAACCCCTCCATCAGGTGACGCACTGCTCCCAGCAACCAACGGAGACCAATTTTATGCATAGTTTCAGAGCAGATGACCAGGCAAAAAGAGCCAAGACAACAGCAAAATCCTACCATTAATGCCCAGGGTTATAAAGTAGAGGTCATTCATCTCTTACCAATCAGATGTCTCACACATTTCAAATGCAGTTTTTATGTTAGACATGATGGCAAACAGTCACTTACTAAAAGGCTTTAAATCCTTATTGTGAGAATCGTTAGAGAACAAATTGACACAGAATGTAGGCCTACTCCACCACGTGAGGTTTCCACTGTTAAAACAGCTTGACTACAGTTTGGTTTCGACTGCTGCCAAACTGGCAATTTGTATCTGGTATATTGTGAATCTAGAGTGAGCAAGAGCAAGATTGCAACTGTTTATGTGGGAGGGATGTGCTCTGGAGGCTGCTGACCGTCTGACATCATTTAACAGGTGCTGGAAAATCAACTATAAGTACCTCTATTGCAGCACTGTGTGGATGTCGGTTTTATACAACAAAGCAATGCAACAGTGAGACAGACAACCCATATCTGAATGGTCTCTTTAAAAGATAATTCTCTTAATGAAGTAGCATTATTTTTAATTTCTGTTTGTGTCCTACTTCAATCACAAACATCACTGAAGTGTCCACACATTGTTCCTGCTAAATAAACAGAAGTCCAGCAGACACAATTAATGAAAATTAAACGGATTAGACTACAGAATTGGGACATTAACAACAGCTTTGCATTTCCAGTCAGATAAAAGTGTCATGGTTACAAACACTTGTTGGTAAGCGTACTTGTCCCATTCAATCATGATACAAAATGCATTTGAAAATCAAACAGTCTAATCATTGCCAATACAAGCATGAGAACCATAAAAAAGATTAGTGGTTAGCCTAGCCTGTTTGGTGCTTTTAAAGCCGCCCACCCACCCACAAGTGCTTCTTTTCTTGTTTTGGACAGTGATTTTATTATTTGTTTATGACACTGTTCTGTGCCATAAATCTAGGATTCTGGCCATTCCTTTTCACCCCTGGCTCTAAACCAATAAATATATCAAAAGCCAAAACATCTATCATGCTTCTAAACCTCAGCTGTGTTAGCATTTAACCTGTCCTTGTAATTGTCTTAATGTGGCATTATTGTATTGAGCTCATCCCCTGGACCCTCTGGAAATTACCCGACGGGTTACTTGCATTAAAAATTAGAACTGTAATGCCTCTTGCTCGTTAGGATTGTAATGTATTCAAAATCCAATGGACAAAAACTATATTAAATTATTTCAGTTGAACACTAATGTGTGGATCCGAAAAACTGTTTAAGGCACAGATGAAAGTAGTTATATGGGAATAAGTTGTTGGAATAAGATTACAAAACAGATTAAAAACATTTCACAAATACAATAAATAAGGAAACTACGCAGATTTTTCTAATCACAATTAGAGGGAATAAATCAGGGGAGTTTCAACGCCTTAAAAGTTGTCTTTGCAAATCGCGATGTAAAAGTCTGAATCAACTTGCTCTATAATAATTTCAAAGTGGCTATTATTCCAATCCTAGACAAATGCAGATCATAGATGATAACAGAGGCTAGCCTTAACGGACAGCAGCGTGCGACTGGATCTTCCGAGGAAACATTTCAAAGTCGCTTCCTGTTCTCGGAATTCCTTTCTCAAAGGAACAGTAACAATGTAATTAGCTTCCATGGTCCACGATAACTAAAATTAAAGATTAGGATAATGCACTACTCATCAACATACTATCCAAGCTATCCCTGCTTATTTCTACTTTTTTGTTTCCTCAGAAAGATAGGACATTTAGATGTATCCATATTACATCCCTCCTAGGTCCCTGCACCCTGAACACACACACACACACACACACACACACACACACACACACACACACACACCCT
Organism: Amia ocellicauda; assembly: GCF_036373705.1. NCBI lineage: Eukaryota > Metazoa > Chordata > Actinopteri > Amiiformes > Amiidae > Amia > Amia ocellicauda. The sequence continues at coordinate 11,228,841 of NC_089869.1, forward strand.
GCCTGCTGGCTTCACTTATCCCGTTCCGACAGAAACCTGAAGTGACACAGGACCACAGAGAGAGAGAGGGGAGGGGTGTTTTGCAGTAAATTTCCGCTAGGCAAAGCGTGTGAAGAACAGCACCGCCGACAGTTGCCCTGGAAACGAGGAAAAGCCGAAGCACATGATTCCAGGGAGACACACCAACGGGCCCCCTCCTCCTAAACCCCTTCATACCCCCCACCCTGCCTGGCTACAACTGATACACGCCAACAAAACAGAGTGGGGGGGCAAAATAAGAGTGCAATGGAGGGAGAGAGAAACTGTCCATCAGCTCCTGCCAACAGCGGGCACAGAGAGACGGAGACACAAAGGAGAGGAACATGTTCTGAATAGGCCAGTGATCCCTCAGGAGACCGAAAGAGCCCAGACACGGAGGACTCTGAACTGGAAGTTAGGTGTAGCATGTTCGGAAGCAGATGCTCAAAACTTAGACCGCTTGCATCGGTGTCAATCATGTCTTGCAATGATTGGCCATCTTGGGGTTAGAGAGTTAGCTCTAACAGAATGGACAAATTAAAGATCAATCAGGGCAGGTCAAAATGTTAACCTCTCTCTGACAGCTCTAAGGAAGTTGTCAAAATTGGTGAATTCAGTTGCTTATTGAACTAACAACCTGAACCCCAAACAAGTCTTCTGGAAGTAATGGGTACAAAGAATGTGCAACTGGCACAGAAGAAAAAAAAAATTAATCCACCACAGTCATTTTAAACCTGTAATATGTAAGTGCTCTGTTGCTGTATCCACATAAAGTGGAACGCACTTGGGGTTGTTGAATACACAGCAGAGTTGCCCAGGGGTAACTAGTGCAATATCACACACAAAAATCCCAAATGCTTTCCTTTTTGTCTGGGGATTTGCTGTACCCTCTGCGCTAGCATGCACGGATAACAAATAATACCTTCAGCAAGGAGAAATACCAGCTTTGGTGTGTCGATTAGCGAAAAAACACTTTGTTGCCGTAATTTGGTCTGAATCTGATAGGATTGCATATCCTTCTATAACATGATCTTTTCTATACGTTTCAGCGCAGAAGAGCATTTCAAAACCCATATGATTAGGGGCGGATTGAGATTTGGATGTTAAATATGACAGTGATTTAATATCACACTCCTATTAGAAGTTCTCTAGACTAAGCACCTTAAAAGCTGTTCAAAGTTACACAAAGTTCACACCGCTAGGCTACCTATTAAATAGATGCGTCTTTCTTTTTCGTTCTTTAAGCAGATTTTGTACTCGGAGCAGGGCAAACCCTTTACTTATTTATTATTCCCATTGATTGTCGCAGCCCGGCAAATTCTGTCAAATGTTTTTTCCATTTCTGGGAAGTCCTTCCTTCCAGCCCTGCTTTACATTTCCCCACACCGAGAGAGTATATGCCATTTACTTCTGAATCTGCAACCCTGTCCCCCTCAGCCAACTCTACACAGACAGGAATGATAAAAAAAATATTTGAGATCAATCTAATAAAAACGTGAATTTGCTGACTGTGTCCATGTTTAATGAAAGAACATCTGCACGGTTTTATTATATTGCTCAAGTAAATAGATCAATCATGAACAGCCCTGCCACATTAAAATGACACTTTGTGGAGGAGTCTAGCATGGCTTTAACACTTTCTGCACCTCAGGTAAGAACATCAATGTTCTGCCACAAGGCCTGCATTAAGATCAGAGCATGGTGTTTGCACTGCCCCATTTCTGCTCGGCGTTCAGTCATATATACTAATTCTAAGTCAATATGGCTTATGTTAACACAGCAGAATACACTTACCTTCTGAATAAAAGGAAGCTAAGTTTTGCAAAACAACCAACCTTGCAAAATACTTTGTTTTAGGCTACTAGTATACCTGCTGTTAATCATTTGACTCCAATTGCTCTTTCACCGCGAACAGAACGCTGTCTCAGCAGCTGTTAACAAGTTTAATACAAAAAAAAAAAATCTAACAATGAGGAGGAAACGAGTTTATCTGCAGTGACTGCAGCTGTGTAGTCCAGATACCTGAAGGAGTTCACTTCACGCCTACACTCAAGAGAAAGAGAGAGACAGTGAGGGGGAGAGCTCTTCAAGATTCGAAAACACCCAGCCCCACCTAGGGCTTGGAAAACCAAGTGGTGTGACCTCAGGATTGCAAGCAGAAGTGAAGCGAAAACCCACAGCGAGTGACCTAATGGCTGCACTGCACTGACTCTCACCACGTTTACACCCAGATATCAACCCCAAACCACAGAGCTGTGAGGAGAAATGAAACCTATGGACTTGCAGAGTTCCTATCTCTTTTTGTCTCAAAAACATGTTAAAATGGGTCTACTGTGTCTGGACAGCCAGTTTTACATTTCAAGACCGTGAACTCAAGTAATCCAAAGTGCCTTTACTCTGGAGCAAAGAGCAAGGTGTCAGCCATCCTGAGTCAGTAGAGTGCAAGGATGATGAGAATATAAAGTTACCTTTGGTTGTTGCTGTTGTTCTTGTTTTTATTCAGATTTCCCAGAATAAAGTAATATTTAAAAGGTATATGAAGTCAGTCTAAATTAACTGTAGTGAAAACAAAGTTTTCTTTCTTTTCACATGCAGCCACCCTGGAGACAACAACAAACTTTGAGCTTCAAATTGCACGGCCACAACAATACATTGCAAATCAAATCTGTCATCCCCTTAGGATTTACCATCCCAGACATGAACCGTGTTTGTACTTGAAGGGTAAGCTACTACACTATTACATTCCCAAAACAGCAGGGCACCAATTTACTAAATGAAGGAGCCACAGTCTTGCTACTCCCACTTCATAAGCCAAACTCAATCTCTTTGACAGACAGCTAGTTCATCCAACACAAAGCTTCCAGTAGTCTGGGGGGGGGGGGGGGGGTCAAGATGCTTCACAGCTAAACACAATATTGTCTGCCATATTAAAATAGGCACCCACAAGAATGCAGCCATTGCCTTCCCAAAACATTTCTGTAGCAAGGTGTTAATATCAGCTCTGTTTTACACTGTGTTGTGCCGCATTGTGCCAAAAGCTTTAGGAAAGAAAGTCAGATTCTGAACAATGAGTAAAAATGCTTGCTGCCTTAAATAATTTATTTGGTTCTTAATTTCTCCAAAACAGAGTTTGTGAGGAATGCAGTTTTGTTCCGATCCTATTTCCCAATCCTGTACAACTGAAAAACTAAATATCAGCCACTATGTCACTGTTTCCCACTTTATGCAGCTTTTTATACAACACCTAATGTAATTGTACTACTGTAGTCTGTGTACCATTGACATGCTCAGTGAAGTTGTTCAGAAATAAATATACAAAATGACTAAAACAGGGTCTGCACGGACATGAGTGATTTATTTCCAGGTCAATTTAATGCTTAATGAAGCAGGTTAAATACTGGCAGTGGCTCATCGTGCAAACTCTGCACTTCATAAATAAATGCGTTAATGAATTGGACCAATGCGTACCAGGAATTTAAGCAGTGGAGCCTATTAACAAATCAAAACAATCTGAATCGTTTGATGGCGATGATAAAGTTCACTTGAGCTTGTCGGTGTGGTATTGGTGCCCAAGTGGCACATGCCCAAGCCTTTACAGAAAAATACATTTGAACTGTTCAAAACTGGAACTATAATGTGGGCAGGCAAAATCAATTATACATTCCTGAGCACAAATCATTCCCGCGCACACACGTAATACACAAAACAAGAAAAGAAAATGCTAAACCCCAGAAGCACAAGAAATTAAATCCCCAAAAATGGTTCTTCATCTTCTGTGTAGCGTTACAAGTGTATGATTAAATAACACTGACATACTGACATTTTAAATAAAAGTCTTCATATAACATACATTAGTGCTTTTGGCACAACATAAAACACGTTTGATTTGAAAGACTGACAGGAGATGCCATCAATTGTCGACTTTGATCCATCTGTCGCCTGCCACACTGTTACAGTATGGAACAAGAACAGCTTTCTGTTCAATACTGAGAATTGGTGTAGAAGGTGAACTTCAAATCTCAAATCACTCGACTTGCAATGCATTACATCACAACTTCTGTGCATCTGAAAAGGTTACAACACAAAAAACAAGACAAACATGTTGTACTATTAGAATTACTATTACTATTTAGAACTAGGATTTATTACTTGTATTTTTTTAAACTGTATATTTTGTAATTCTATCCTTTTTAAACTGTAATTGTATTATGCTTAATTTGTACTGTACTTTTGTACTGCTCTTGTAAATACATATTATTATTTTTAGTATTATTATTATTGCCATAGCAGATCTCACAAAACAGAACATTGGAAATGTTGTATAGGTGCATAAGAGGGGGAAAAACCTTTTAAAAATGTCCATTTGCACATTTCCTTAAAATGCAAGTTACTTTCCAACAAATGATGAAACCACAGGAAGGCAGTGATTATCAAGTGAGGGGTAGGGGTGGCTGAATCACTAAAGTAAGGCTCTCCAACAAGCTGGGACCAAAATGCATGTGAAAGGATAGAAAGTACAGCCTCTTGTGAAAAACAGAGGCAGGTGCATTTGTTAAAGGCGCCACAAAACTACGCAGTTAAAGTACAGGATGCATCTGAGCAACAAACTAAAGGACCATCAGATCAACTTTAGAGGATCTTGCAGTGTCGTGCGTTTTATAATCCCTTCAAACACGTTTAGTGCATATTCCAGGTTGCATCTGCTCTTCATTATTTTCCACTGGAAAAATAACATACTGTAAACCATTACATTGGTACACGGATTCAAAGGTTTCCAAAAAACTGAGAAAATGAACTAAATCAAACAATGAACAGCGGTGGATGGGGTAAAATATTGTGCGTCACCGCCACGGTTTGAAGAGGAGTGGGATCAGCAAAAAGCATCAACTACAAAACTATGCAGTTTTCATCCGTGCAAACGAATTGGCCGATTGGTTGTAAATGATTAGTCCTGACCCACATTTTTGGCTAAAGATTAAAGCCAAATGCGGTATCAATGCCGGTGCACATAATTCTGCATCCCTACGGAGAATAAATGCAAAGCACATACATAGCAGTAAGTGGAACCACAGAGACCCATCTGTGTAACTAGCAGCAACGGTGTTTGCGTTGCAACTCAGCATGCAACCCTGTTTATTGAGCAAAAGTGAAAATCAACAGAAGCATCACAAGCCAGACACGCTGGGGATGCATTATGAACCTTAATGCATAGTTAGGCATTTGCACTGGAGCCCATCTCCATTTAAAGCGCAACTTCTGCTCACACGCCGCTCGGAATAACGGGACTTCGGAAACTGCTCCAGCACACTTTCTCACACATAACCAACTCGTTATCTGCAAAAACAGCACGACAGCACCGATCACACACGTACCTCTAACATGGCATCGGTGCAGCACTCCGCTCCTGACACACACCGCCGGGGAACAGCACAGCGTGCCCGCGGATACGCTCTCTGCTGCGGCTGCCGCTGCTCTGCACTCCCGGGGGAAAACGCTCCGCACAAACGACTGGGCGCATTGAACCCGTAATAATGAGCCAGCCCGGGCTCCGGGGGAGGGACGGAGGCAGGGCCGGGGCCGGGGGGGGGATGGGTGGCGCCATTACCTGCAGCTCGACACAATGACGAGCCGCTAGAAGAGCCGCAGACGGGGCAGGGAGGCGGGACAGAGAGGGAGTTGGACCAGCTGCCCTACAAACTCTGGCTGCGGTCCTGTAGCGCAGATCTGCAGAATCCCAGCGATCCCATTGGCGGAGCGATTCTGCAGATCTGCGCAGAGCTGTGGAAAACTGCGCTAGTTATAGTTTGCATCTGCTCTAGTGCTACTGCGAAACTACAGAGGGCGTGTTTTGCTTGCCTACCTGCCTACAGTAAATGCGGAAAGTGCCAGAAGCACGCAGGCGTATGAAATGCTGTCCTGTAAAGGCAGCCGACACACCGAAGCGGCGTCAAATATCACGAAATCTAACGTCCAGTTCACCCCGATTTAGACACCTTTTATGTCGATATATTGCTTATGTCGCGATATGTGGTTTGCAGTGTTGCAAGACGTGATTGTACAGGTATGCGGTCAATTAAACTGTTGTTCGCTTCCCCCACCCCGCTGCAAATATTACAGTAAGCACTAGGGAAGTACGTTCAGTCGAGCACATTCAATTGTCCCACGCTGGGGTCGACGTGCATATACGGGTCTGCTCCGTATCCGCAGGTCTGCGCTGCTCCGCCAATGGGATCGCTGCGATTGTGCAGATCTGCGCAGATCTGCGGGAATGTGCGCCGCCAGGACGCGACCTCTGTCCGCGGCGGGCAGTGCGGTAATGCTAATGCGTATTGACAAGGATCAACAAGTTCCCGGAGGCTTGTGACTCAGTCTGTGACTCAGTGAGGCTTAACCAAACCGCGCAAAGCCGGGGACAGTGATACACGGATGGCTCACCCAACGACTTGGAACTAATACAGGGTTGGTTTGTTAGTCATTTTCAGGTTGTTACTGTTAAACACCCTGCCGTTAGGTTGTGGAGTAACAGTAACAATGCGTTGTGCAACTTCAGTCTCAGCACCGACTTTGGCTTTATTGAAGAAAGAAAAAAAGTAAGGAGCAGGACCTCAACCAATTACAGGAATAATTAAACCCGGTTAGAGTCACGTGTCAACACTTTGCATTCCAAGATCGACCCCCTACCTGGCAGGTTTTGTGATTGAAAGACATCCAGACCTCCCGTTAATACATTCATTCCATTCTTTGCATTTTAAAGCCCAGATTGAAAATCCCTCCCTCCTGCGGGTGTATGTCGGATGACACCCCGTGGAGTTTACGCCAACAAAGGAACATGTGTAGGTCATCAAGATTCGTTTCAATGTATTCTCCTGTACTCCCTTAATTAAAAAAATACAATTAAGATGTGTTAACTGTCAACTGTCCTGGTTTTTGTTCCAACCAACTTCTCAATTACTTAATTGGCATTTTAATTGAACTAATTTGTTTAATTTGACTTTAATTTGGTTACATTTTCAAAAAGCTGGAGCATTCAGGTGCATTATACAATTTTACATTTTAACGAAAATACCAACGGTTTAAAATGATCAATACGCTCTGATTAGGGAAATTACTGGTATAATTAAGTAAATGAGATCTTCATTTGGGACAAAAACTTCCAGGACATTAGGTCCCCAGGACTAGGGCTGGGCACCACTGCCCTAAACCTAACCTTTTGTATACTTGTATAATACCTCAGTACCTCTCAATTACTTAATATAGGAGCTACCAATCAGTCATTTAACAAGAAAAATAACAATCCTTTAATGTTTCTATTCTGTTAAAATACATTATAGACACAGACAACTAAGAATGTCCATGGGCCATCCTCCTTCATCTCCGAGGATGTGTTAGTTAAGACCTCCCACCTGGTTAATAAATATCCTGGGCTGACGAGGTGTAACTAATGCCTCCATCCAGGGGTTTTACTATAGCACTTGTAAGCCTAATAACACTAATATTACACTCCCAGTGTTGTGGATAGATGCATATTGTGCACATAATTACTCCACATGGCGCATTTCAATGTACTGTATTCTGATTGCTTGTCAGATCAACCTTTAACCAACTGAGAGAAGATAAATGTGGTTAACTATTCAGGAAGTTTATTCCATTTAATTCAGCCTAACCACCTGTTTTCTTGTTTTCAGGTATGAGATAACCGTTTTGAAATGACAGCATTTTCTAAACAAAAGCCCAGGAATGCCAGAAGTCTTTCCTGACTGAGCCAACCATTTAGGATTGAAATGTCCTTGTGTAATACACACTTACCAAAGGTATAATTTAAATTTTGGGACTGGGCATTCATTTGAAAGAGAGGAATTGGCATCCGTTGTACAGCAAATGATTTAACCGTATGAGAAAAAAGTAATGAGTATTTTTGTAATTAATAAAATAAAAAATAAAAAACTCAAACCTTGTAATTGTCTGGGTTTCACTCAATGAAAGTTTAACTCCTTTAATCCCCAAAAAGCAATAATGTCAACCAGTCTGTGGGCTGAATGGTTACCGAGAGAAGCACTGAAACCTCCTCCATCCACACAGTGATCATTTAGAGGGGTTTGTCCACTTGACTTCTCCTAACTGGCTTCAGTCTTTGGATGTGACTCTTGACATGGCAAGGTGGTGGTTTAGTAAACCTGTGATGTTAATATCCCATTATGAATTCAGGCATTTGGAGTGTGCGGGTCTCTCTGAGTCACAAAGATAAGACTGCTCTTTTTCATACCATCAGCACTAGCGGTTGCTGACATTACGGGCAAGAAATGTGCGAGTACAACAGTGGATCTCATCCCAACCGAATACCTTCTCTGAGATAAGTACAGTAATCGTATCTGAAATCTGAACGCCTCCTCGTACAAGGCGAGAAATAGCTGTAAGGAGTACCTGTTAAAAGCCCGTCTCAGTGCATTAAACAAAGGCAGGGAAGAGAGTCTTGGGATCCAGTCAGCAAAACACAATTAAAGTTTAAACGGGTTCGATGGGTGAAACTTTACTGCAAAGAATTACTGTGACATGAAACGGTTTTGATACAGTATAGTAAAGTATAGCTTTCAGGAAGCAGAAAAGGAAAGCTCATTTGGCACCAGATGTAAGACGGTAAAAATAAAAATAACTTTAAGTGAGCATCTTAAAACTCACTGGAGGAAATCTCCCTAGGTTTACAGTCAAAGAGTAAGGCCATAGAAACGGTTTAATACTTTCATGCAAACATGAAAAACACTGCTTTACTGGTTTGTTTGTAGAAAACGTGACAAAACCTAGGAAAAGGAGCTCAATTTAGAAATCTTTCTGTATTTCACTACATATCAACTGTATTACCAAAAGAGATCTCTCCCCTTTGATTTACTTTAAAGCAATTCAGCAATCAAACCCAGAAGTTCCCATCTGGGATTAAAACAATTATTTGCATTTAAATGTTATGCATTATCGAACGCCCAAGCCAGACGCCGATGGCTGCCCTCACAGTTACTGATGTCTTGCGGGAGTCTTGCATGGTCTTCTGATCTCCCTTCTTGCAAGTCTCTGATCCAGCTCTTTATCTACTTCCGCCAGCGTTGATAAAACAAACGCTCGGGAACCCTTTACTGTTTCTAAATCGACACATCAAGTGCAGCACAACATCACAAACACTGTCGAACCACTGGACAGCACGAAAGCAAGGTGTTTCCTGTATAAAACAATTTGGAATAAGTATAAGAAATAATACACCCCGTCCCCCGCTAAAATAAATAAATAATGACAACACGCAACTTGTTGTGTATGGTGTACACAGTTTGGTTCCACGGGGTAGAACGGGTAGTGAAAACACTTCCTCACAGTCAGCTATTCATCATCAAAGACCTTGTGTTAGAATACAAAAGAATCCTAGATAAGAAAGTTGCTGCTTTCAAGCCAAACTATCCCCCCCCCACCCCCAATTCTAGCACCACCTACTAAAGGCCTTGGTCAGTATATTTACAGAGGAACTCACTTATATATAAAAAAAATTTTTTTATAAGTTCTCTAAAACAGTTTTTTTTCCAACTAATATATTATATATATGAACATTGATATATAAATATCAACTGAAAAGGTACTAACAGCTTGCCTCAGGAGAGATTTTCCAGCTATTTTCCATGAGTTCTTTCGACCTCAATTTGTATGACCTTGAGAAAGTAAACAATGTCTGGACCTCAGCAAGGTGTTCCCTAAACAATCCTCACTATCTTGTGCAAATACAAAGAATAAAAATAAGTGTCATTCCATTTCACAAAGGATTTGCCGACTCCAGAACACCCGAGGATCCGCAGACCCCTCCACACACACACGTGTCATGGCATTAATCAGGATTAACAGGGAGGGGAGGGGTCTTGTACACATTACACGGCCCGCTCTGCTTCGCTCCTTACACACACGCATGCCTATACACATTCATACATGAAGAGGGTCACTTCCAGCGGTCTTGTTAATTTTAATGATTTTATATAACCAGATCCATTAAGTTCACTGCTGCTTAACATCACTGATGTGGATGCACTTTCCTGCAGCTAACTCCAATTACCTTGAAGTGTAGGACATTATGAAAGAAGTATTTAAAGCTGTAGGGCTTGTGAACTACTGCTACAATCAGGAAAAATAAAATACAAATAATAATTCCTGAAACGGAAATCTACCAAAGCCACCCCTTGACAATAGCATGTTGACATGATCGGAATGTCAGATCAGATTGAAAGTGCTGCGAAATGTCAAGCAGCTTTTAAAAAACAATATTACTAGGATTTCTTTTTTCAGGTGCAGGTTTCACCTGAGCCTTTCACCTCTACGTATTACACTGCTCATGAAATTATATATATTTCCATTCCCTATAAATGAATTAACAGATTGTACCCGAGTATTTAACACGGTCAGTGGTTGTTGTTGAGTTGGTGTACATCCGTGTCGGCCCATGTTTTCTTAGGATTCATCTCCATCCCATTCTAAGAAGGCTTAGGGGAAGTCTGCAAAACAAATTTCAGAGTCTTGCTACAAAAGACGTCGAAATGTTAATCTAGCCTCAAATCCTGATAGCTGTGACCTTGAGCAAACAGCCAAAAGCTCACAAAGTGCGCCATACAGAGATCTACAGAGAAGCTACATGTTGAAGCTTGAAGTAGGCCACCCCATGAAACCAAGTTCCTTTCTTTAAAGGAGCAGAAGCAAGTTTGTGGACAGTGCTTTGTGGTCGAGATTCAATAACGGAGGGAAAGATAATTAGGCACTTATCAATTATGTACAGGGAAGGGATTGGTTTTATGTGTGCCATACGCTGCCACTGACAGTGTAGCTCATTCTTCACATGACACCCCCGTAAAACACAAAGCAATCTGTGGAATGAGGCTGGAACTTGGGTTAAGTAGCCAATCGTTTTAAGTTGGGCCAATAGTATCTGATGCCCAGAGAGCTGTCATGATTTTGAAAACGAAAGTGTCCAAATCAAAGCCAGCATCAGCAACTCTCCCTAGAGAGTCAGAAAATAGAGTTGGCCTTGATTACAGTGTTTGAACTCCACATCGGGAGTCATCGCTTATCTTGACGGAAAAACAAACATGCTGACAGTCCCACACAGACCAGGCTCGCCAGGTCTGGAGATAAGAGCAGCGAGGAACAGGATCTGGGAAAACACTGAAAGCCTACTCGTGATACAGAAGGTAGGGTCAATTTCCCCATGGAGGGGGATAGAAGACTCAAACCAATCCCCCTTTGGAATAAACTCCTAAACCAAAAGTCTATACTGCTTTGTGCAGCACTACAGTACACCTAAGTCCAGTCCACATCTCTCTCCACACCTTCCATCTGTGGGGATGCTTGTGACCGCGCTCTCCCCCTGCGATGAACTAACCACTTTCTCAGGCACTGGACCCTTTCCAAAAGCTAAAGCATTCATTTGCGATTGTGTGCGCTTACATTATTTAATGGCTATATTTGCCAAGACAGTAGTGTCTTAAACATTTCACTATTTGATCAATCACGGACTTTCCCCCATGCCTCTGGGAACGATTCCCATTAAATATGTAAAAGCTAGAAAATTATGGCGGGGGAGCGAAAAAGAAAAAACACTCAGTTAGAGTCCTGCTAGATAAAGGGAGCTGTTTGAATACAGCAAATTTAAGGAGTGAGGTGTTTAATAGTAGAACAATAGGGTTCCTTCTCATTTGCTTATCGGTCAAGAGAGAAAGATAGAGAAATAATTAGTAATTATGATTAGGAGTCATGTAGCGTATTTGCACACAGTGCCTCGTTTTTCATGTGTTCCAGCAAATTAAGGAAGTTCCCCCGAAGCTGCTGAACAAACAAGATGTGTAACTAATGAAAACCAAACACTTGCCAAAAGAATCAGGAGGTACAGGCTGACAAAATACTCAAAACACACACGCATTTCAATCCCTTCCCTTGTATCCGCACCAACAAAAATCTCTTACAGAGCGTGGACTGGGCTGTTTAACATGGTGGTGTTCTGCTCATGAGAACGATTATAGGTAAGTGGACGGGAATCCTTCAATCCGATCAAAGGACGGAAGAACGGAAATGGTCGTCAGACAGAGAAAACAAGAAAAATGTACAAGCAAGGACTGTGTACTGTAATAACGTTTGTGATAATCGTCTCTTCTATGCTGGGATGAATGAGGTCAAAAGCAATCTAGGACACTTTAAAACATTTTATTAATAAAACCAGACTTGAGAAGAAGGAAAAAAAGGGAGTGAATTAGGGTCAGCTTATAGTTCTATGTTCTTGTTCTTAAAAGACACTTTCACAGATTAGACTTGTTATGTTGAACTTGTCTTGTACTATCTTGTGAAGATGCTCACTAAGCAGAAGAAAAGGTCTTCTTAATGGAATAGCGGGGCTGGCGGTGGGGTTCCCCTCTAGATATTTAGGCAGAAAGGAAACGGGAGGTCAGAACTCTTTATAATCATTGACTTTTGATTTGAGGTTTTCTTATCAATACTGTATCTCAAAGAACAGCTGCATGCCATCAGCCTCTGGGTTCTATCAATCCAGTTGGAGGGGGTGTCAGTTCAGTTTGCCAGACTTGCCAATGGAAACGGGCACACATCTGCACACCCTCAGAATACGGGCATTAGACAGGACCATAGACCACATCAATCACAGGTTGTTTGGGTCAGTTTGCGCACCGAACTCCACACAACAGACACAAGTCATCTATTCTGACAGGTGTAATTAATTTAATTTGAGAGTTTTTCCAGTATAAACCCCCATCCCCCTGCCCGCTGTGTGCTGTGTACATCTGGGAACACTAGGTTTACCGATTGTGTAATTATGATGCTACTGCAAACGACCACACACCTGGCAAACTGGCAGTACCTTCAGTACTAAAAGCGCCTCTGAGAGCACCACCTAGGATTACATACGGGTGGGTTCTGCCCCCTCCAAAAAAAAAGAAAAGGAAAATACATTTAAAAAAAACACTTGTTAATGTTTCCCCTTTTCCCATCAGAGCAGTGAATCAGCTGCAGTCCACACACACTGAGGTTCATTCCAACACTGCACATACCACTGCTTCAAAAAGACTGGCACTGATTCGCAGTTTGTGGGCAAGCAAACAGGCTTTTTAAAGGAAGTAAAGGCTACATCTGAGGGAATCAGAAGCCCTGTTGAAAGCTATTGGATGGCCCTGGGATGACACCACGGAGCTGCTCTGAAGGAAGACCGATTCAGAATCACGCGAAATGCCATCAAGACGATCCACCCTCTGCCTCATTCCATCGACCATCCGCACCTGCTCACACACAAGCATTCCCCAGAGGCTGAGTAACTCTCAATACAATCCGCACTGTAAGAATGACCGCCGGCGAGCCCCGAAGTAGCAGGAGGAAGCATAGGTTACAGATTTGCCTCTCACATCTCAGCAGGCTGACTGCTACTTTCCACTATCCCCCCATGACAGAGTAACTCGCACAGCTCAGTTCCTCAGATGGCAAAATGGAACGTGCACTCACAATCTCTCCAGCTGAAAGCAAGCATATCTCTCTCTCACTCTCACTCTCACTCTCACTCTCTCTCTCACTCTCTCACTCTCTCACACACACACTCACTCACACTAAAGTAGATTGTGCTTTTAAAGAAGACGAAGTGAAGTACAGTACTGACCTGTGAGCCTGTCGATCACTGCCGTCCAGAGCTAACAGCAGTGCTCCTGTCTTACAGCTCACAGCCCTCTCCAGGTGAGGCCGAGAAAACAATTACATCATCCCTGTCAGCACATACACCTGTTTCCTGAGGAAGCCCCGCCCACTCCAGTCATGCTCAACTCTAAAAGGGCCAGAGTCCAAAAGGGCCGTCACTCTCTTCAAAGCCTGTTTGCTTTCCAGTCTTTTAAAGCAGGACTTTCAATGTCAGCTCCCAGAGTGCAACAGTGTTTTTGGACCAACTGTAGCTCTCAATGGCTTAACTAACCTAGTTGTTTAAGCAATTGCACACAGATGACATTATTGAAAGGTCTTTTACACTGAATGCCTATAAAGATTCTTTGGATTCAAGGGGTACTACCTGTAATGTAGTTTGCAGACAAATTAAATTACCAGGAGCTTGGCTGAAACAAAAGCCAGAAGAGACTAAACTGCAGTGTGAGAAAGGATTCTAAAATTGCCTTTAGACAAAAATACATTTAAATTAAGGATTACACAGGTGCCCATTTAGTATTGTTGCTTCAGCTAATCAGCAATTTGCATGTTTCAACAACGTACCAAGACACTGACTAAGAGTGTTTGGATTTCATATGCGCCACAAATTAAAACCACAGAAGTAACAAAATTCCCATAAATGTTATCACTATTGTATATGAGAAAATACCTTAAACTGATTAGATCTTGACATATTTTATCTTGTTTCCTCTTTATTCCAATAGAACAAGGTTTTACTTTTACCCACACGTCCTATTTACATCCCAGTGCCACTCAGTGGCCAAAAGACGTAACTGTTTCCTATCCCTGCAGGAATAAAGCTGACATCTTATGTACTGCTAACTTCCTTTCCTATGCTTCAGCTACAGTCAACATGCACAAAATGTCATCTTGTACTTACTAGGGAAATATCACCATGTGATCACAAATCCAAGGCTTAAGAGACTATGATTTTCAACTAAAAATCCTTCTTTTATTATTAACATAAATGCGGAAGGATACCACTCTGGCATGATTAGTCTATCAGGTCTATCTGGTGTTAAACAGCAGACTAATTTGTCATTAAAAAGATGATCCAATAAAACACCCCCCCAAGATATTGTACTGATTGTAATTTAAACAGTGTTTGGACACAAAGGAGCTGTCTGTCATCTGTCTCCATCAATCTGTTTTGGAGTCCCGATGATGATGATTATATATACTTTTTATATATAAATCTGTATTATCCCGTAATCCTGCCAGTGAGATCAACACTGCTCCCAAAGAGACCCCAGGCAGGACCGTGACGCAGTGCCCTGGAAGAGAGCCAGAACAGGAGAAGGGGGAAAGACTGAGAAAGGGAGAAAGTAAATGAATATTTAAAAGAGGAAGAGAGAAAAGAACTAAAGCGGTTTTCTTTCACTTCACTTCTAAACAAATGTTCTTCAGAGTGGATTATAAAATCAAGTTGTTGTTTTTTAATATAAATTTCCAACCTGCCGATATGCTAGACCCCGGCACCGCTGCCATTAGTCACAATCTCATTATCGATGTCATATTTTGTTAACAAGCTATCACATTTTTAACAAGTGAATATGTATAGATAGGGTTTGTCTCCAGCACGCACTCCAAAACATCATAGTTAATCACGTAGGTGTTTACACAGAAATTAGTCTTATCCCAGGCAATTATGCGGTCTCATTGCTGCCTAAGCCAATGAGAATCCTTGGTTTATTTGGCATGGACTTGTCTCTCTGGCTTTCGTATACATTTAGTTTTGATCTTGTTCGTGTAATGTGTAAATATAATGGAAGCAAAATGTTGCCCAGGAAGAAAAGAAATGTACACTGGTGCCCAATTTCTATAGCAGAAGAAAAGATATACAGAAACTTTTCATGAGCCCAAAACCAGTTTGGATGGTAACAAGCAAGTCAGAAGTATGGCAGTATTTTGGTGATCTCTGCATGAGAGATGATAAGCTCAAACCCTTCACATGCGGTCACGACCCATCACCTGGAAGGTTGTCGTGGTGAGGCTGAAGGTGTCGGAGAGTCTCCATCACAAAGATCATTTTATGGACTCACACAGTCATAGGTCACAATCGCAAATATTACAGGTAGGAATATTTACTAGATCTAGGGCCAAGTTATTTCACAGGCCTGATTTAGTAAGGTGATATGGTCAATTAGGCCTAACAATCTGATTAACATTTTCCTTTGGGACTATGTGCTTTCTTTTCAAGCATTTATTTTTATTTTTAAATTAAAACATAAACCCTCACAGTTTGTAGATTTACAAAGAGTCAAACACATTTATATGTTTTTTTTTAGCAAAATATGGATCTGCATTTAAAAATAAATCATTATGTTAACTGCATTTACTGCACGCCCTATGCAATTCAGTCATGTATAATATATTGTGACATATTCAAAAGGATGTGATTTCTTTTGGCCTTGATTAGCTAAGGCTATTTATTAAATAATGATTGGTCTAGTATAGTATTAGACCTACATTTTAGATCTAAATGTTCGGTATCCTTTGCTTTTTGTGTTTTATGTTTGGAGCAGCAACAAGAGCTGTACCACAATCCAGTCGCGCCACATTAGCAGAGTTGTTCATATAGTTTCCAAACATCTTCCTTCTCACTGACAGAGCACCTGCAAACTGTTCAAAATCTTCTTTCCTAGAATAAAGCAAATGAACTGAAGCAAGCCGAACTCCAGTGATGTGGTGCAAGCAAAAGCTCGGATGCAAGGAGTGAGATAAACGGAGACATTGTAACATGGTTTTGTTTAATCCTGTGAAGAGAGGTTTCAAGCATTTCTTGGAGAATAAAGAGAATATTGCAATTGAATCCCCATGAAGAAAAAAATCTCTTACTGACATATTCCTTGCAATGAAAACTAAATTGCAGGAAGAGTTAGAAAACATGCAGAGTGTGTCTCAGGTTTGATGGATGCACCGACTAACATAACTGTAAACCTTATATGGGTCTGAGAGTGGCATATATAAATGCCGGGTGGCAACGCAGAATAGCAACTTTGTCATGCGAGGTCTTGCTCACACATACAGGGGAGGCTTGTGTGATGAATGAGTTACAGGGCTTTGTCCCTGGAAGGAATCTGGAGCTATATTCAATGCATGATGGTGCAGCAAATATGAAATGTGCAAAAGCAGATTTCTTCAAGTAGAAGAAAATATTCACAGTTTGGTGAATTATACATCCAGAGCTGATGGGGGATAGAATAAACAAAGTATCTGAGTTGCATACAAATGTCAGAACATAGTCACAAACTCGCCACTTCAAAGGTTACTGAATAGAAGAAGGGATAATAAACACCCAAGACAGGAATGTAATGGATGCCTTTTGAGAAATAATTGCTGTGACACAGAGTGAGTTGCAGGTGGATGGAGACTATCCATTAAGTTATGAAGATCAAGGAGGGGCAGTACATGTCAGTGCTGATTGTGAAGATGATGAAAGGAAGCTTAGTAAGTAGGAGGAGCAGCTGCTAGTACACCCTGAATTCAAGTAATTTAGACCTCAAGCGGGCGGTTTAATGAGAGCCTGAAACATACGTATTGGAAACACAGAGTCGGTGGTCACCCGTGGTGAAAATGAATTGATGACAGAAGTAAAAGGGTTTCTGAAGGGCCTCCACAACTTCACTGAGTGAGACACATCTTGGGTTGACAATACTAATAAGAGCGGAGATCAAAGAATGAGTAAAACCAGACAGAAAGGAACACAATGGATTTCTGAACGCAGAACATTTCAAACACTGTTGAGAGGAGAATCCAAATTTCTACTGACATTCAGGTTGTAGCTTTGCTTGAACCAGGCTACCACTCTGGTACGTGCAGTGAGCACACAAGAGGATCTTGGGAGTCTTGAGGGTACAGAAGAAAGAGTAGCGAGACTGAGAATGAGAAGAATCAGTTAGATGCATGGCCTGAACCAAAAGGCAAGAAACAAAAGCTTATTTCCAGAATGAAAAAGACTCTCAGTGGAGTTAGTGTTGGCCTCACACAGCTAACAGGATGAAGTGAATCGATACATTAATGGTACATCTCTGGAAGACTCTGACCTTCAGTTTTAGAAGGCAAATGTTTCTCTTCCCCAAGGTTAGGAAAAGCAGCAAAGAAAGTATTGGGAATTCAGCATTGTTTTCTACTACTGGATTCATTTTAAATGGCAAAAGGGCATCGCTAGCACCCTTTAGGCTACACTTTGTTTCATTTGTGCCAAGGATTTATTTTGACCAAATAGTCTCAAATGCATAGAATTTGAATGCGCTCTTTCTTTTTGGTGAGTAGAAACATTTACCAGCATTAAGCATTTTCAGCCACTACTAGTAATTAACTATTAGTTTGGTCATTTTGATTGATCACCTACCTGAAACTTTTATGTTTGCATCTATGAATTAAAGAAATGTCCTTTTTGCAGAGATACAAGATATGATGTACCTTGGAATTTCACAGTATAAGTATATGGCTAATATAACATTTTCAGGTGTTTATTTTCCACAGTATTCGTCTCTGTCTTATTATATTTAAGTAAGGTGACTTTTGTTTCAGATGTTTATGTTTGGTAATGGTAGTGGGAAACGTCTGGCCCAGTGGCCCCAGTATAATTTAGTGAGAGTCAGATTTATCTGACTAAGTCTGACTACTTAGTTACATTTTGAAATGTTTCTGGCACCTGGGTCTACTATATGAAGTGAGCGTTTTTCTTTTTTCTGTTGCCCCAGTTCTGACCTACACCTACTTCAAGCACAGAGACCGTTTGCAATAAAATAAAAATAACAAAAAAGAAACTCACATGGTACTTGTTTGACACCCAACTGAGGAACCAATCTTTAGTTTCCAAAATGATCACTTGGTGTTATAACTGCAGCTAGGGAACCAGATTGTGCAGTGAGAAAAACAATTTCTCAAGGAAAAACAGGAGGCAGGCCAGAAAGTTCCATCTGTGTTTATTGAAAGTAATATTAGGTTGGCGGTAGTTCAGCTGAGGAGACTCACAGAACTTTATTGAAACCAAGTATTTTCTTTGATCTTTACAAATAGTGTTAAAATCATAAAGGCAAGGTAAGCAAATTCATCGCAATAAACGTCCCAATAAACCAAAATCTTCCGTAACTCCCTGTGCTGTGCATGATAACAATAACAAACAATGCGGTGGTACCTGTTCAAGTCACTTGTTTTTGTCAAAGAGCCCCGGCTCAACTAATGGAAGTCAGGGTGTTGAATCTGTCAGTGTTAAGCTGGTGTTTCTGAAGGCATCGGTGGCGGGTTTGTTTTGCCTTGCCTGGGGAAAGGTTTGGAAAAACAGTTCTGAGGCACTGGCAGCTCTGTGACTTTCAAAGAATTGTTATGACAACAAACCTACAAATATTGAACAGCAGGTATATTTCATCTAGGTTATGTCACAGGGAGAAAAACGCACACTCAATGCCTACAGCAACTTTATTTGTGGTTTAAGGGCTGAAGCAACTAGAATTTTGTAACAGACTACATGTTCACCTAGCAAATGTGGCAAATGTGCTTTGTCCAGTTCTGGCCAATTGCACAACTATGTACACAAACAGCTGCGGTGACTTTACAAAAGTGATGTAGCAGGGCGGGGGAAAGTGTAGTCCCAATAGTTCAACTACTGAAGTTATCGATTTCAAAGATACAGCAGGAGAAGAGATAGATTCCCATTGAAAAGGTGCAGGCTTTTGTACGAAATGTATCCATAAGGCAGAAAATAATTGAATATAACGAGAACATAATAACACCTGAAGAGCATTACGACAGCTCTGTGTCAATCATTCCTATGCCAACCTTTGGGTATTCTTTCTTCTAGATGAATCACATTGCAGTTTAGTTTTACTGAGCTGAAGTTTGCAGTGCCCATCAGGAACAAGCAGACCACATGGCAACAGCACCTGGAGTTCATTCTCTAAATCTGATATTTGTAAATGTTTTTTTTTTTTTTATATCCCTTCAGGAGTTATAACAGGCACACCATTGCTTCTGAACCACCCAATTAAACTCTAATGAGTCACTAGCAAGTATGTCTGAAGGCAAAGAAATATATCAGTTTGCTCTGATGCCTCTCCTGGTTTATTGCTCCGGGTGCTCACTTTAGTTGTGGACATCTGAGACCTTACTTTACAGAAAAAATGTTTGGCACATCTTGCAATATGGCAAGTGCCCAAACTCTAGACAGCAAACTGCATCTCTACCTTTATGTGAACTGTATCTGATTGTGTTTGTACTGCACTTAGCCCCATCAGAAAACTCGGCACACTGTTTGCCCCCGTTATGACTGAGAGCAATGAAAAAGCAAGCAAAAACAGTTATCAGCATATGGATTTTTTCTTTCCCTCTCCCCCTTTAATTAAAAGCAGGGCTCATTATATCATAAGAGCTAAGAATAGGCCTTTTAACTGTGTCAGAAATTGAGAGAGGAGAGGCAGAGAGCAGAGAGGGAAGGGCAGGTCAGGCTAGTAAAGAGATAATCGATCACTTTTCTTTTGGGTGACAGTCCTCATAAACCATGGCAGGTCTTTTCACTGAGCTTCTGACCCATTTCCATAAGTTAGCAGTTCTGAAATCCACTTGCTGGACTAGTCTGACTATATTCACTTATGCTGTTGATATAGTTCCATGTTTTCCACACTAAGCAGGCATTACGTTTCCATGTTTTTCCAGAGTAAACACTCGATATGTTTCCATGTTTTCATAGTAAACAGTCCCTAACCACCCTCCGGTGATTACTCAAGACAGATCTGTTTTGGACTTTACCTGTAATTCTCCAGAGTTGTCAGCACTCTTATTATGCACTATTATGTCCTTAAATGTACTATCCTTCTTTATGATCACATCTAGTAATTTATTGTTAGCACTTCTATTGTTTTACTGGGACTTCTCCTATGCCTCCCTCTCTTTAGAACATACCTGGGACTTTAACTGCCATGTCTGCACTTGTTAATGATTGTACTAGGACATATGCTCATTGTATTTTGTATTGATTGTATCACTGAACTTTTGCAAATGCTTTAAATTGGATTTTGTATTGAATGTATGTAATAATAAACGAAGCAAAGCCCAGACATGTTTCTCCACAGGGAGCAGGGAAGAAATGCAGGCCCTGGTAAACACACAGGCCTCATCTTCTCCCTCACATACTCCTTGAACTTCTAACCATGTCACCTAGTTGCCCTCCCTACAGACGCAGTTGAACACGTTCTCACCCACTCAAAGAAATCAATTGCGTTTTAGTCCAAGGTTTACCCACCCCCGTGTAATCTCGGTTCAATGGACTGGAATCTTTACAGTCCGCTCCAGGCTGAACCAGTGCTCGATAAACTGAAAATATAGCATTGATTAATAGATACAGTCCCCAGCGCTGCTTTTCTCACCCCAGTCATTATTACTGACCTCTGATCTCCCTCGAACACCCTAAATATCACACAGCAGAATATTTCAATTTCCTTGGCTCTGTAGGGATGCAATAGGTCTCTGCAATCCATCTCCCTAGAACAATGTCTCCTCCTTACATCACATCCAGATAGACCTGACTATACCAGCACCAGCTGCCTACTTTGGGCAGCTACATCTACTGTACAATGAAGTTCCCCCTCTCTCTATGGGTTCTGTATCTGCCTCAGCTTAACACATGTTAAGTTGTACCAATCAAGCAGAGACATTAAGCCTTTATTGACTATTATTTGAAACCTCAATTGAGTCTTAATTAGGTAACGCCCAGCACCTGATAGTAGCACAGAAAAGGGCTTGTAAAAATGGAAATGGATTAAATGTCTTCACAATTGGAGTCTTCTGAGATTCTTTCTCATCGCTCATCAGTTTTCGACAGAATCCCTTGTAAAGAGGATCATTTGGGAGAGCTGACTTACGCTGTACTCTGCCCAAGTCATCCCAAAGCTTGTCCAAATTTTTGACTGGCAGCTTTTCTACAGTTGTACACAATTCTACTTTTAATTTCAAATCCTCATAGTTTTTTTTTTAGCAGCAGCATCACATGAACTCCGCTTAGTGCTGGATTATTCAGAACACAGTTTTTGCATGACTGAAAATCTCTATTCCAAATTGGACAGGGCGAGTGTTTCACATTCATCACACGGAAATATTCAGAACACGAAAAAAAATAAAGAAAGGAAAACAGAACAGTCCAAACTCAAGAGCCCTGATCGCAAACATAAGCAGTCATCTACAGCGACATTTCTGAGGTAATTGTACGGATAAGTGTGCTCTCCTTTGTTGAGCCTGTCTGATTCCTATGTTTGGCGATTTTGCTTTGCCCTCCTTGTCTATTGTTGACCGTCTTCAGAGAGGGCTTTAGAGATGTGAAATACAGTGTGTGCTGTGACCAATGCGTAGGAGCCCCTGTGACGCAGTTTCAAGTGCAGCCACGGAATCCATTTGGCATATTTAGATCTACTTTTAAAATAGCACGAAGCACTCTGCTGTGCGCGTGTGTGTGCGAGTTAAAGTCTCCACTCCTCATCTATGCCCACAATTGGGGGCGACAGTGTGTTCAGCACATGAGCAGATCTCACCTGGAGGAAGTTACGCCATTACACGGGAGCCTCCTTAAGCCATGTCATTACCTCCAGGTGTTGTTTTCCAACTTTCCATTGACACTTTGCACTTCACAGTAACCAACATACCTGGGGAAAACATAGTACCATTAATAGTATGATCAGCAACATGGTCTGCTTTGATTACTAGAGTAACATATTGAAACTAATAATATATCTCAACTATATTTTTTGCCAAAAACCATTCGGAAAAGTTTTCACTGAACTACTGAACTACTATACAATCTTTACTACTAGCCACCATTTGCTCTAAAATGAGTAACCTTTAGGTGTACAATCTGTGCTTTGCAACCTATGAACTGCTATCACCAGCACTGCGCTGCTTCTCACAGTCAGCACACAAGCACCTTCGGATTCCATGTTAGCTCCAGGTGTGTTATACAACTATCTAGTGTAGACATTTCCTCTGCACCACATTAGGCAGTGACTATCACGTTCAAAGAGAATGATCAGGTGAATTTGAGGATATGCTGTCTGACACTGTTCCAAGCTGGCCTCCACCCCACCCCCACAGTCCTCATCATTCTTATCTAATATAAGTGATTTCCAGCACAACCCCTCTGAAATCCCGCTTAGCCTCCTTTCCCTTTCAGCTCATGAGATTAAAGTTGATATGAAGCATACGGCCTCTGCTGTTAGCAAAATTAAACAGCCTGGCATGCAGGAATAACTCCCCTCCTCTACATACACTTTTGTTTGTTACAATGGCCTACATCGGTCAACAGCGTGAAAGAGACAGAGCCACAAGTAACACCTCACTGAGCTGTACTAAGTCAACATCTGATCGACTCCCAACACAACCACTACATTTCAAATATTGAATTCCGGTATCAAAAAGTCACTTGACCATAGTCTGCGGAATATGTATCGCACTATTCCAAAAGTAAACTCTTCTGAAAAACACCACCTACACAAGTGCAGAAAAAGGGCTTATTTTCTGCCCTGTAAAACATGATATCCTGAAAATGCAGTGAATATGCAAAACTGACCTTAATCTTTACTCAGCCTTCTACTCTGTATGTGCCAGGCCCCTCCGTTTATATGAAAATAATCTACCCATGTACGCAGAGGAAAATGTATCAAAATGAACTGAGCTGTCAAAACACGGTGCCTTTATCAGAGCCCCAGCTCAATGAGCTCAGAATACCCTGAAACACATGGCTTTATGTAAATACACTGGAAGACATACCAAAATCAAGGAGCAACATTATGTACTAATGAAAACCCTGAAAATCACCCCGTGAGTCTCCACTACAGCACCAGCCTACAGTATTATTAGAATCTATTATGTAGGCTATTCCTCTGACAGACACAAAATACATAGGTTTACAAGAGTATAATATAATCAATAAAAAAGTACTATATTTATAACAATAATACAATACTAAGTGCTTACATAAGTTTACACAGCGTAGTAGGGGAATACAATGCATAATGTGCAAAGCAAACAAAAAAATCCAATAAAATGCAAAGATCAGAGTGACAACAGGGTCTATCAGCAAGTGATTCAGGGGGGAGTGCAGGGAAGGCATCA
This sequence comes from Amia ocellicauda, assembly GCF_036373705.1. NCBI lineage: Eukaryota > Metazoa > Chordata > Actinopteri > Amiiformes > Amiidae > Amia > Amia ocellicauda. Next base: position 11,252,682 of record NC_089869.1, read on the forward strand.
GTCTTTATAGGCATAATGTAGCGAGGCAGTTAGAGGCATATGAGCACATTTGCAAGCTCTATATAACAGCAGCACAAAGAAGCTTGCTTGTAAAGTGACTTAACGCCTGCAAGAGAGCCCAAGCCTGCATAAAATGTGCTTTCACAGCTCCAGCAAGAATCCATCAAAAGTCTGCCAGTATTGTGCTTCACCACAGCTATTGTCGTCTCCCACCTTTCATGGTCAAAAAAAGGTCACTGTGTTTTTTTTTTTTGCTGCTTTCTTGTTTCCATTAGAAATAATAGGCGATATTGTATGTAACACACAGAGACCTACCCCCCTAATCTAGGTTTTCTCAGTGCCGCAGTGTTTTTGGCCTGTGGCGATCGGCAAACACTGCTCCCCTGATTAACTTTGATGCATGAACCTGAGCCGAGTATCTCAGGAAGTCATCTGTGTGGAATTTATTTGAGTTGTGTATTGTCCCCCAGCGGCAGGAGGTTCCTGTGCCTGGACCTGCCAGCGGACAGCCCGGAATCCCAGAGTGCACCGGGCCTGGCGGGGGGCGCAGCCTCACCCCTCTACGATCCCGAGACCTCGGCTTAATTCTTCAACCCACTCCCAACGAAAACATTTTGATATGGCGCAACAAGTGGACAACTACCAAGACAAACTGAAAATACCACAGCAGCTGGGAGAAAAGTTAATTTCTATGATACAGACAGAACCCAGAAAGAAAATGCTACAATGCCTTACTGCAATATTGTTGTATACAACTATATCAATAAAGTATTCCCCCAACACAATACACAATTTATAAGGATCATTATCGCAGATATTAACAACAGATACCGGAGTAAACTATGCAGTTATGAAGACTGCGCTCAGCATAGTGTTAGTATAGAATGAGTGTACAGTGTCTGTACAAACAGGTGTAAAAGTTTACAGAAGGTGTTTACAGTAGTGTTTACTATACTCACTGTAAGATACACTACAGAAAATAAATAATCCTGGCATTACTACAGTGCTGCAGTAGCTCTTACAGGTTCATAACACAGTAAACTACACATTCCCATATATAACAGTACTACAGTAACTTGCAGTAGTATTTTGCAGAAACTGTAGTTTTTTTTATCATGTTTTGTTGTTGTTTTTTTCACAGGGAAAGATTGCATCTTTTTGGAGGCACAAACAGACTCTGCTTTCTAAGATGTTAATAAAACTGTGGGTTGGGAACTGGAGATCATTTCACATGTTCAGAGTGAGACGCTCAAAACTAGACAGATTTGCAAAGGCGCCAATAAATGCTTGCAGTTATCGCCATCTGTGAGAGTTAAAGAGTTACCTGAATATAGTCCAAAGAGATATGAGACTGCCAAAGCAATTAAAAAAAAATCTAAAATCAAGCCTTACATGACCAGCACAGCACTAAATACATCATTATTATTTATGATTATTGTGATTATGATTATTAATTAATATTGTTGTTGTTGTCCTAAATATTTTATATAGAACAACTCAGATTCGACAAGGAACTGGAATAAGTTATATGCTGCAAAGGTTACCCCTGTATAAGCTTCTTTCTACAACAGTAATTTGAACAATCTTACAAATCTCCCTAGATGTTAAGGGTGAAGGATCATGCCCAAACCGCAGGCACGCAGAACTGAAATGGTGAGGACAGTTAACAAGCTGCAAAGGAAAGAGATGAATGGAAGGTCCTACATGTGCAGTAAAAGCAGTCACATGGTCTGCAGCCACATGCTCCAATCAAAAAGACCCCTTCCAGGACCACAGTCTAGCAGCTTTTACAGGTCTCTTTAAATCATAATTTCCATTAAACTCTGCAAAGAGGTTAAACTGGTTCGGTTCCATTAATAATTAGTTCAATTAACTAATTAACACCTTGGGTTAGAATGAAAACCAGAAATGTTCTGGTTCATAAACTGACAATGACTGCATAATGAGCGTGGAAGAAACCCCCCGCCAAGGAACCTGAATAAATTCACCTTTCATAGACCAGGACATGAGTTCTGGGCAGCTGCCGGACAGTCGAACAATTAATATCACTGGTGCTGCCAGAAATGAGCAACTAATTCCAGAAATTCATGAGGAGCAAGGATACTTGAGCTTGTTGATTACTTGGAAGATATTTCTTTCTCTTTCCAGTATGGGGAAGTGGTGGTCTTGGGAAGCTTTGGATGATTCGATGACCAGATTTAAGTAAGTCTTTTTTGTGTATAACCCATTGATAATCTGCTGATAAGAAAACACCTAAAACTATTCACTCTCTCCTATAAACACACAATGTGCAGCATCAAAGAACCCTGCCAGCACGACTAGGGTCTGAGTTCATCCTCCCACTCAGTTCTGAATTCCCATCAGCCCCTTTGACACTGGCCTGCAATAAGACACACATGGTAACATTTTGCTGGAACAATTACCCTGCCATTTAACCTGCAAAAGCCGTGGTTACATAAGGCATGCTCTAAAACTAAAGTATTGGCCCTATTCTCATTCTTCATGACAGGTTTGTTTTCACTGTCTAAGCTACTTATGGTACAGCTATGTGTTGATGTTTTTGATCCTCTCACTAAAAAACAAACGCCTACACTCCCACTGCTCAAAGGTAAAGTACACAGATCCTGAGGTGGAGAGTGTTCCTATACCAATAACCCCTGATCTGTTATTCTGACTCAAATTAATAATTTTTGAGAGGATTGGAATGTGAAAAAACACTCTTCCAACCAATTTATTTTTCAGGTCAGGGCCCAATATAAGCAAAAGCCACGAGAAGTTTATACCAGTCGTCAGATCAGAACAACTGAAAAGAAGTCTAACACGAGTACTCAACTTGAGTTCTCAAAAGCCGTTAAAAGGGTACTGGTTCTCCCTCCACCAGAACTCATAACTAATTACATCAACTATTTTTGTAACTGTTCTTCTTTGATGTTTTTCCAAAGTATTACACTGCTGGCAATTAAAAGACTTCAATAAACCCTGCAGAACTATATCCTTTGGGAAGGGAGTTGAAGACCTCTCTGTCTGCAAGTGACCTTGTCTTACTTATCCCGACAGAGTGAATAGTTGGCTCAGAGTCCTTTAGTGAAGGAACGGGGGGGCAGGCTATCATTATGGACTTGAGATATGAATCTAGCCTGAGATAAAGGACCCGACCCTACACTTGTTCCTTTAAAACTGAATGACTGACAGCCAAGAATCTGCACTCTGAATCAAAAAAGCTCAGCGATTACACCAGATCGCTTATTTCGAGTTAGGTGTCCCGAAGCATAGAAAGCGCTAGTGTTCCCTAATGACACAGATGACTGAGATTAGCTTGCAAACCCCTGACCTTTAACCCAGAGACCAAGAGAGGTTGGGGGTGGGGGGGGGAGGCACAATCCTCGTTCTGTTTCCACATGAAAAGTGCACAGGCATTGCCACAGCCATCCACAGCAGGAAACCTTTGATGCTGTTGAGTGACAAGATACATGTTTCATTGGGGGCAGGGGCTGAAACAGAGAAAATAAGGACACCCGCAGAGATGTTGGTTAAGCTCCTGAAAAAGTTCCCCATTCCTAAAGGCTTCAAAGGCATTAACAAGAACCTCTCCAAAAATACCTTTCTCCAGTATTCGGTTGTTTTTTTGTTCTTGCACCCCTCCAGCAAGATCTTAGTAGAAGTTCCAGTAAATTGAATTTCCAACTGAATACACTGAAGCCTCAGAGCCCAGGAATGCAGCTGCCCCCTACTAGCATCCCCACCCCCTTTACTTCCCCCCCACCATCCCTCATGTCCAGCCTTTTTACGGGAATATCGGCCCCAAAGCCGAAGCACAAGTGACCATCAAATATGTTAATGTATTCATCTTGCATTTTTACATAACAATCCGCCACCCAAATTAAGTATGCGTGCCAAAGCTCACCGTTGTTTCTCAGAGCTTAGTGGAGTGGGGAAAAGAGCAAGAGAGAGAGGGAGGGGAAAAAGAGGAGAGAAGGATGAGGGGGTGGGCCACCATACATCAAAACACACTCAAGTTCAATAGATTTCTCCTCCCTAAGTGATTGCTGAATAGCATGCATTACATCACATGGGATTAGAGCGGAGTTGTGCCGAGGTGTGAGTCTGGGGCGATTCTGTTCCTTGTGCTCTGTAGCGCGGGGGCACCACTAAGATTCAGGACATTTTAAAATAAAGCAGGGGAAGGGGACCACTTTGCATTGTTTCCCCCCCAAAGCACTCAAACTCTTCACGGTTGCAGTATAAAACTAAAAGGAAGGGCACGATGCCTAGCAAACACAGCAAACCCAAAGGCAGATAGATAAGATAGATATTAAAAAACTCAATCTTTGAGAATCTTTGTCCTGAACCCGAGTTCATTTTGTTCCTCAATCCGAAAAAAAATATATATGTAAAATTGATTTTAATTATCCACAAAATAAAATAAAGGGATTTTTTTTTTACATAACACTATCAACTCCGGGTTCATTTGTAAACTGATTAGTTGAAGAAGCCGAGCAGATGGCTAGGGGGAAAAGACTGTAATGTGCAATGCCCAAGTCTCCCTCCCTCCCTGCCTGCCTCCGTCCTGTTGCAAAGAATGTGGCAACTATCTCAGACAAGTTGTACATTGGGTTTGATGTGCAGTAGCCACAACAAAACACAATGTTCCAAGTTTCCCCGTCCGAGATGGCACGTGTAAACACCCTCGGCTGAAAGGAGACAAAGTGGATGTTTTAAGGTCTGTTTAAGAACCACAGCGACAAGAGCTTGAGCCAAGCCTCAGCAATCAGGCACAAGGCGATCTATTTTTAACAAGGCGCTGATTAGAAAGCTTGTAATGATCCTAATGGACTGATTTTTTTTTTTTTTTGCAGAATCATATATTTGTTTGGAAATGCAGAGTGCTACTGTTAGTGGTATATTCACAGTCAGCAGGAAAGCCAGTAATTATGCTACTTATTTTCCTTCACTCAGGCTAACCTCAAACAGGCACCAATTAATAACTTATTGAAGAGCATTGAGATTGGTTTTCTTAAATTATAGTGACAGCTACATAAATTACTCTTCAATAACTCAATAAACTACATGAGCCTGTGAAAATGCATAGGGGACCAAAGTGGCATTTGCAGGTGGTCACTGTAGCCCATACCTGTAATATATTGCATTATAGCCATATTGATTACTAGATGAAAACGAAGGATATTTTTGATTAGCCAGACCTTCTTTTTTATCAGGAACAGCTCCCAAAGTAATACAATTATTTTGAATGAACGGATTTAATCCATAATGTTTAATTGATGACCAACCTTTTTCGGAGTTGGAAAGCTGATAAAGCCATCAACAAATGCCATGTTAATTTGCTCTGCTTTGCAAATCGCTGACACTTCTCATTTGGAGGCTTGGAGACTTAGGTGACTGGCAATCAGTGTCCGTAAAAATTAGATACTAGTAGTACTAGTAACCCCTTCTTCCCACCTAAACCCGGTTCGGCTATGGATCGCAACATGCTGGGACGAAACAGTAGTGTGGTCCACTGTACTATACTAGTAGTATCCCAGTTAACACACACCGTTTAATTATGGTTTTTATAAGGTTGGGGCCACGTTGTAGCAAGGTAAAATTTTAGCTGGGATAGATGCGGTTTAATTTCGGCAACTACAGGAAGAACAGAATGCAACAAACAAACAAACAAACAAACAAACACAAACGAATGACCACGACCACAGCTTTGATGCACATGCATTATTCCTCAAATTCAAAATGCGACACATAACTGAACAAGGTGGAGCGGGAGCACTTATGAGCTCTAAGCCAACGCACCAACAAGTCCCGTGATCATAGATATGCATATGATTCAGTCTGGGGGAAATGCAACCTGTCCCGCAATGAACATCTAATCTAAATCCGAACCCTCAATTCCTCCAAGTCCGGCTCCGTCCGTCCGCCCGTCCTGGCGCATCTGTGGCACTGCGCTGCCACTCGCCGATGCCAACCCGCCCGCCCGCCCGCCTCACGCTGTCCATCCGCACCGCCCTGCGCGCCGTTCAGACGGGCCGGCCGGCCTCCGCGCTGCGCTTCTGCGCTCATCCATCAAGTTCGGAGGCTGCTTACTCACCTCTGCGCACGGGCCCCGACCCAGTCTCAGCCCCTCTCTCCGAAGGGACGCGGGTGAAACCGCCGCCGCTAGACCCCAACCCTCCACCGGCGGCAGCGAGCGCTGCAGCCACGGCAACAGCCTCTCGCGAGATCTGGGCCCGGGCCGGGGACTGCAGAGCGGGCAGCACCGGCCTCTCGCGAGATCTGGGCCCGGGCCTGGGGGGCAGCGGAGACGGGCGGCTTCGCCTCCTGGCAGGTGCCGCATCCTGTTGCATGTGCGTTAACCCGTTGCGGCTGCTATTCATTCGTCGCGCAAGGTGGCTCCAGAAACAGTGTCCTTGCGGCTTAAGGGGTTGCTAGCACTACAGTAGCCGCACTAACACAACTATTATAGTAACACCGATGAAACGTTTACAGATGTGCGGGGGGGCGTTTAAGCCAAAGTCATTGACTAGATTGTGTTCTGACTTATGCATGGTTGTTAGTGGACTTTTATGTTATTGTTTTGAACCCAATATGTCATGCTTGCAGTTTGAAATGAATGCATGAGTAATCGAGGAAGAAAAAGTGATCTGACTTGCAGCAGGCCATGGTACAGTCTGTATCGTCTCAACTTTGCACCTCTGACGTCACCAGCTTCAAAACCATCTTTCAAGAATCAGTAGAAATGGACGGAGCTGGTTGGTGCATATCTTTTACACATGGTCTTGCACATTATAGTGGGTGACTTAAGCTGTACATTAAGGAGACACTGCCTTCCATGTGTGAAGGAGTAGTTTTGATATAGGGCTGTCCCATTTTGAAAGATTGTTGTTTACACACTTCTGCTAAAAGTAACAGGTGGATTGGTTTGTGTGTAATCTACAGGGTATATTCATAGTGCTTTTCTAAACAAAAAATAAACCCTGCCGTGGTAACATTAATCCTTCAGCCTCTAAATTATTCAGTAATGCCCATCCTCTATTACATATCATAATACTATCGGTGAGATTTCAATCCTTCCTGTTAATAATGTAAACAAGGTTTACTCGTGGTACTTAGGTAAAGGGGAAATTAACCACTTACCTGCTGAGTGCTCCAGTAATATCTGTTTTATCAGCTTTATAGTCATGCAACTCAGTGCCGAATTAGGCATCCGGGGCCAAATTCAACCCCTTAGTGACTTAGCTTCTGCAGCCGAGGTATTAATCTCTGTGTTATGTAATAGTACAATTACCATGCCAAATGTAACTCCTAATCAGAAAATAAAGCATTGCTCCTTTGTGATTTTTAAAGTACATTTTCATGGCTGTTTTAAAATAGGGGAGTAATATATGATACCATTAACTTGCTAATGAACATAAGCACAGAACCTTATAATACAATATAATATCATACAATTCCAGAACCTAATTAGTCGCACTTGACAAAATGTTGGAATGTGTTTTGGATGTTTCCAAAGCCAACCAACCGTGGGTGCAAGATGCAAGTCAGCCTCTTTGTCTAAGAAACTGACGTGCTGGTGTACAATCACAGTCCGAGTGTGCTTGATTTGTCTAATGCGATTGCAAAAGAACAAGCAGACACACCACTCATTTGGTGCAGATCAGCTTGTGGGTCATTAGACAGCTGTGTCTCACCATACTTGGCCCTAAGCTGATGAAAAATCCTTTACAGCTTTTTGCTCATTCGGTGGCAGGTTTAGAAGCACCTTTTCCCACGTCTGATTACTGATGTGCACTAGGCACCGGGGGGGACCTGTCCCCAACACTCGGGAGATGTATGTTTTTGATGACCAGTTCTCAGTTAAAATCTCACTCTTGGGAGTTCCATGACTTTTGGATCAAAAACAAAAAAATGTTTTTTTCTCCCCAAGAATTCTGCTTTTGTTGGTAGAAGTTTTGTGTGTGTGTTTTCTTTTTGTTTGCACTAGATCTATCCATCATTTGTCATGAGTGCTGGTGTAGTGTATGTGACTTAACCCACTGTATACAGTGAGCCCTATCACTCCGGGAAGTTACATGACTCATTTATAGCTCACAGTTTTCCAGATCGTAGTTCTTAGAAGAAAGGAATCACATTAAGCTTGGGTTTCCCAGTCCTGGTCCCCAGTGTCTTATCATTCCAGCTAAGTGCTCAGTTACTTTACTGATCCCTTAATTGAACTAATAATTCTTTATTATTAGTCTTTATCACACCCCTTTTATGTGTCCAGACAGTCAAAAGTGGTATAATTCAAGTCACTTATTCACTTGCCAAAGTCATTTCAAATCCCCAGCTGTTTGGGTGCTGAAATAATTAAAGCAACTGGCAAACGATTAGCACAATTAAGCGAATTAAGAGTTTAATTCATCAACAGAGAGCTTGGACAAACCAAACAAACAAATAAAGTGATTTATATCCTCTGGCTACCTGCATCAGGCTTCCTAAATTAAGTCCCCTCAGTCTTTCCCTTTAAGTTTAAAGGCTGTTGCTCCAAGTACCTCAACAGACTGAAGTCGACACATTAGTTTTGCCACTATTTAATACAAGATACGTGATTTGATTAAGGTGTTTTAAATAAGCAGCCACAAGACTGTGGAGGATAGACTGGATTAGGAAACTGGGATTACTGACTAAACTAATCAGCAGCACCCCCTATACCATATATGTATATTCTGCTCACCTCACAAAAAAACAACATGAGGGATACTTTTGAGAAGGTTTATTACATTAAAGAAAACATAGTATGTAATGTTTCTGGAGGAGGTGAATTCTACTGTAGCAGCTAGTTGGAAATACCAGCCAGTGTGTGAGTGTGTGTGTGTGTGTGTGTGTGTGTGTGTGTGTGCGTGCTTGTCACATAGAGGGCTCGGCTGTCTCACTGACTGGTCTTGGAGCTACACTACCTCTTAATACGATTCTGTTTTATCACCAGTAAGTTGTATTGCCAGCCCTATATAGAACACCCAAATTGTTCAAATGGAAGAGAACTCCACTTCTAAAGTGCAACACAGAAAACAAAGTACATATATATTATTATTATATGTAAATAATATCAACCTCAATGTTTTCTCCATCTCATTCTTATTTCCTATGGTTACCAGTATAGTTATCGCAGTCACAATTATGTGTTATCGCGCTAAGTTCTTCTACAGAAATGGACATGTTATCCCATGTGGAAAAGGTCCTACACGAAGCACATAGACATTCATTGAAATATATATGTGTGTGCATGTGGGTGTGGATATTGGAGAGGTTTGCTGGTGACTTCATAGTTTGTTGGTGGATCCTTCTTTGGGTTTCAGGACTTAAAACAAACATTTGAAAATATAAATCATAGCTGATACAGAGCCATGCCATATTAAAATAAACAGTCATAGTGAAAGTACACCTAGGGAGGGGAAAAACACCAAGCACAAATGGGAGCAGACACAAATACCACAGTATGATGTTGCTTGGCTATGGGTATGGTGCTGGACCTTATGCAGATGCTCCTGCAAAAGGCTAACATGTATACCATAGGTGCAAAAGTATGATAGGACAACTGGACAGTCCCACAATTTAGTTGGAGGGTGTTCATTTTAATACAGCATGGCACTATGTATTAGTTCAGATTAACACTCTCAAACTCCTGATTCAGAAGAAAGAGGCAGGGATAGCCTAGATTAATCTAGGGTCTTTGGATATATTGTGTGTCTGTGTGTATGTATGTATGTGTGTGTGTGTATGTGCTTTTTTCAAACCACATGCACGCATTAAAAAGGTTTAATACGGCTCCAATTGTGGCTGGCAGCTTTCCAAAATGGGTTTTTTACCATCATCGGTCTCGGCCTTTGTGAAACTGACCGAGGCAAAACTTAACAGAGGAGCAAGTTGTGTGAGTGTCAGTGTGTGGGTACATGGACTGACGAGAACACCGTGTCCAGGGCCGGGTGCCTCAGAGGTCATCTGTCTCCCCATCGAAGGGCATGGTGTCCAGCTCCACAGTGACCTGGCTGGGCTCCCCGCTGCCCACCCAGCCAATGGGCGTGCGGTTGAAAGAGGGCCGGGCAGCGAGGTCTTGATGGTAGACCACCGCTTGCTCTGGCTCCTCGGGGGCCATGTCAATATCCGGCAGCTGGAACGTCATCAGCTTAGAGGCCTTCTCGTAGCCCCCAAAGGGCATGGCGGTCCTGTAGAAGCACAGGAAAGAGGGGAAAGGGGGTTCTCAACACTCTCTCTCTCAGTTTTCAATGCATTCAACTGACAGGAGCCCCTCAGAGCACACCTGAATTCCTACCAGATCGTATATTCCACAGAGTTCAAATGTCATTACTAACTTCCCAGTTTCCTCATTTCACTCAATTTCCTCATCTGATGTCTCTCACAAGTGACCCTGCTCCACATGTAAAGTAGTTTGCAAAACTAACATGTTTTTACACTGATAAATCATTCATAATTCTGCTCTGGAACAAAATGTTTTGCAGCTACTGAGATGTAAGCTCTGGCTTGGTATTTTAGATTTGGTGCTTGGCATTTTATTAATTGTAATGCAGCGTTAGTATTTGTGTCCTTATGTAAGCACTTGTGTAATCTAGTATTATGTTGTAAATATAGTATCGGATACTGATTATATTTCACTCTTGTAAACCTATAAAAATACATTAATAAATAAGAAGAATTACATTTTTGGGCTGGGGGTAGCATGTACATAATAAATTACAGTTTGAAACCATACATAAAAAAAATATATAATGCATAATAACAGTCAGTTTACTACAGCAGAGCATGGCATTATACAGTAGCTTTTACAGAATGAAACAGTGACAGATGGGATCACTGCTTTTGGATTCAACTGAATTCCTACCATCTTGCTACTTCTCATATCCCATAACTAAATGATCCCTGTCTTTATTTTTGATCTTCAGCAAGGTGTAGCAGTTGCACACCCCACCATATAGGGGGTGCTAGCAAGTACCTATTGAAGCACTTGTATTTGGGCAGGTCGTCCTTGGAGCAGGGTCCTGGCATTCTGAATCTCATGGTGGCCGTCAGTTCCTCATTCCCTTTCATGGCCCGTTCCCATGGAGATATGTACGTCTTCACTATCTCCACCCTTGTCTTCGATCTGCCCTTGTCCCCACCTTTTCCACCAGAGACACCTGGGGGGAGAGACGGGGAAGGCAGAAAATGTAAAGGCGTTCTATGGCTGCTATTATCCTTTTCCACTGCTCACCTCTTTTCTGTCTCCACTTTGCCTCCTCAAGACACAGAAGACACACTGTTTCCATTCAAGACCCAGAAACTTGGAAAATGTTTTCAGGAATACCTACCATGTCCTTCAATCACCCCAGTGCCACCGACGCCACCTGCGCCAGCTCCCCCGGTGCCCCCGGCTCCCCCGGCGCCCCCGGCCCCTGCCCCAAAGCCCTTGCTACGGTCTCCAGGTTTGGGAGGGGGGACAGGAGGGTGCATGAGTTTGCCCCCGCCAATCTGGCCCACCATCTGCCCGCTGACCAGATGGCCACCCACGTCCATCATGCTGAGCCCCGACTGCATCTCCCCCCCCAGGCTGGGCACCAGCTTGTGGAAGTTTTCCTGCAGGGACAGGTGACACAGAGACACAGCAACCCAGCATTACATGGGACACCTGTCACAACACGCTTCTGTCTATCTGCTATAGAGGGCAGTCTCGGTTCACAGTGTTTATTGTTCCTGTTCTGCAACAGTTCTGAAATATACACATAATGGCACATATTCGAAGAGGACGAGAGTCCACAAGGTTAAGGTTCTTCATTGACAGAGAGCGCCATATGCTGCCCAAGACCCAACTGGATTGAAAGGCATTGTATTTAGTTTAATTAAATTTATTTTATATTCTGCACAGTGGGGAATATGCACTTCTGTGGCTGCGACTATCCTGACTTTAGATTTAATCATTTCGAAAAAAAAAGACCTATTTTGGCAATGCTAGCCAGTGCAGTTCAGCACCATCTGTTAATTAAGACATAAATTGTAGCAAAAGAAGATGCACTTTAAGTAAGATCCAAAAGACTTACTCTTGACAAAGGCTGTTTTGCCAAAAGGTTGGGAGTGTTATTTGGCTCCTGCTGACTGAATTGTATGAATCTTCATGGAAAAGGATTCATTCTTGAGAATAAGAAGAGCCTTTATGATTGTATTGTGAGAGCGTCTCCTTTTACTATAATTTGTGTTGATTTATGTTGAGGATTTTGCATGTGCTCCAGTTCTCTGGAGGTGATGTGGAAGGAACTACAGTGGGACTTGACTGCGATAAATAGCCCTTTTGTATTAGAAACCACTGTGACTGTGATTTTGCTGCAGTTGAGAAGTTGATCAAACACAAAAAACAAAGAATAGGAAGGGGGAAACAAGGCCAAATTCATACATTTTCCACAGCTGTGACTGTGGGCAGACACATATTATCACTCTAATTTTCAAAAGGAACTTTTAGGTAGTGTTTAGGTAGCACAAGGAAATGTGCTTAAAATACAGATACATAAAAGCATTTGAATACCGCCCGCCAAATGGCAATTATTTGGAGCCACCTACACTCAATAAAGTGAGTCTAATAATCATGGCCAGATGCTGGGAAAAGAGACTTCCTCTACTCTGCTCAAAAAAGGCGAGTGTTTTTGTGTGTGTGGTATCTGCTTCCATCTCTCCCCTCCTCTCCTCCTCTCCTCCTCCTCCTCTCCTCTTTTCCTCCCTCACCATTGACTCGGGGTTAAAGAGGTCAGGGTTGTTCTCCCAGATGAACTTCTCCACCCTCTTCTTCCTCAGTTTGAACATCTTGGAGCCCTTGTTGCTGAGCAGAGACAGCTCCTCTAGCATGATGTCCTTGGGGGTGCTGATCTTCTTGCCCAGGTTCAGCTTGGATGACTCTGGCTCGGTCTGCTCTAGGACTGGCCATGAAAGTACACACACACAGAGAATCAAACACAGTCAAAAGGACGGTCCACCGTAAAGCTTATGGTGGCCCCATAAAGATTACAGTTTGTGAGACAAATTCATGAGTTAGAGAAGGCAAGGAGGATGAAGACATTCATTGATGTTGATCTGACCTCCTATCACACTGAAAACTTGAACCCACACTCCTTTACTTTCCCAAAAGTCCCTAGAGCATTTCATTCCAGGCATTTTGATTATGTACTTTTTGTTAGTACATAAAAAAACGAGTTCCTTTCATTTGCTTACTTATTTAAACTGGAATCTCAAATCTATAAGGCTGTTAATCAAAAAAGAAGGAGAAATGTAAAACCCAAACAAACATTTCTGGCCAATACTATCTACTTCCTTTCTTCTCATGTGATGAATAACTACGATTTCTTATCTCTCGCCTGTGTGTGGGCGATAATGTTGATCAGATAGTGCCTGCTGCTCTCATTTCCCTACACGCTGCCTCCCAGCTCGCAAAACTTCCCCCCCACGGGCCACTGTGTAAAACAACGGTGAGCTCATCTGACCTCGCCTGTAAGTTATCGCAGGCGCTGATACATATTCACACTTCCTTAACCAGAACAGACAGCTCTTTCAGTCAACGCTGAGCCGGACTGAAACTGAAATCGAGGCTCAGTGGTCCAGGGGTTTTGTTTATGTTTTAATCCGATTGATTGGATTTGATTGCTTTGTTAATTCAGTTCCACTCACGGAGGTTCAGAGGTTTGTTGACTCATGCCCTCGATGATCTCATAGGAAATGTCAAGGCGGGCAATACAATGCTTCCTCACCAGTCTGCTTACCTCATCGTATTTGCATGGGCGGGCAGTGGTGGAAGTTATGGCCTGACCTCACACTGCGCACTGTTGGCGAAGGCGTGGGAAAGCATGGCGATCCAAGGCCGATTGGCATAAACATTAATCATGCTTAGTTTTAACACCATTGCATGTAGATCTGATCTGACTATGACCATCACTTTTACTGATCTACCATTTTGCTCACTTGATCATAGTTCATTTATGTTGCCTTTTCATTGTACGTTTATTTATTTATTTGCACTTATTGTAATTTGTTATGTGATTCGGTAATAAATAAGGAGAAGGAGAAGAAGAAGAAGGAGAAATCGAACAAGGAGGAGAAGGAGAAGAAACTGCAAAAGAAACCCATGGTAAAGCTATGAGTTTTCCCACACAAAAGTGACCAGGATAACATCTCGCAATTTCAAAGAACAACAAATCATTCCCTCCGCTGCTTTAATCGACAAACAAACTTCATATGCTCACGCGGCGCACGGGTGTGAATTGTTTCTATTGGCTGGATCTGGAAGCCAAGCTTTAGAGCGGGTGCTGGCAGCACAGCTCTGGTGTTAAAGTCGTCCTTCTGTTCAGACGCGCTTTGCTGTGTCTGTCGAGGTGCACGACTTTCCCGAGTGTGAAGGAGAAACTGGAAAGGAACTGAAGGGAACTGAAGTGTTGGCGCTGCGAGCTGCACAGTTTGAGAGGCCCGAACCGCACTAGTTTAGGAAAACAAATGGCTTGTGTGACTAGGAGCTCGGTTCATACGCCAAAACCTACTTGACAAGGGCCCTGACTCTGTGACAGAGCCTCGTCCAAAAAGAAATATAAATCTGTTACAAATAACCCTGACGATGTGCTGCATTTTCAATACGACATAATTACAAAAAAAAAACTTCACCTGACTGTACTGAGAGGCTAACGGTCTGTTCTAGTTTAAATAATGCTTCCTTTATTAGATTTGAATGGCTTAAAAAACCTTGGCTGGGAATTATTTTGTGACTGAATAGTGTGTTTTATTTTGTATAGAGATTGTGAAGAAACACATTATAGTTAAGACTTCATTGCAGGAGGATCAAATTCCAGCCCTTACAATTCATCACTTTAATTCAAGCTATAACATGACATTTATTATTTTCTAATCAAAGCTGGTGGTGCCCAAACTCCTGGGCAGAATATGAGTTGGAGGGACTGATGGTTGACTATCCCTTCTGTACTAGTTCTTATATTCCAAGATAAAAGATGTCAGCACTTATGACTCTCTATATGTGAGGACATCTTCGATGTAGGCACAAAACCGCATACAAACCTAAACGTCCATCTCTGAAAAATGGGCCGTTTCTTCCATCTCTGCCAAGAAACTGTATCACTTCTTTAAAAGGATGCCAAGCTTTCTTTACTTCTTTGGAAGACCGGACAGCGACTAACCCTGGCTTCGTTTGACGTCAAAGAGCTCGTCCTCTGACATCAAGTCAAAAAAGTCACTGATACTCAATCCCACTGACGGCAGAAGGGTGATTTGTTTCAGTGGCGATTGAATTAAAATAATTGGACGGATGTCACAGACTCCAGCTATAGTAAAATGAGCATCCCCCCACAAATACACACATACGCACCCCCCCGCAGAAAAATGAAATAGCATGTGTGACTTCCCCCCACTACTTCTGCTGTACAGATCAGATTTTGCTTGATACTCAAAGGCCAAGCTATCTATTTCTCCCATGCTGGAGCTGTGCTCTCTTTTATGCTCAGTGTTGTGTCACACTTTTTTCCGATTCTAGGCAGTTGGTATTTGGCAGTGCCCTGTGTGGTTATAGATTCGGTCTCATCTGCAAACAAAATAGTCCTGTCTAAAGCAAAGGTCTCAAACTCCTGGTCCTGGAGAATTCAGGTTTTATAGGTCAAACTTAAAGCATCAGTTTGTAAAGACTTTGGAAACACATCATTCTCATGAACTGATCCAATTTGGTAACTAAGCCAAGACTAACTTTGTTCCCAATCTTTAGTATCTGGTGATTTAGGAGGGACCTTGAAAAAGTATGTGGTTTGGGGCTGTCCATGACCAGGGTTGGAGATAATGGTAATGGCTCGTTTTTACATGGGTTTAGTGTGATCAAAATAAAGATGTGAATATCTAATCAGAAAACAGCTTTTTCATATTATAGAAAAGATACTCAAGCACCATTCAGTTTTGGACTGCACTTCCCTCCATCCCTATAGTTGATAGGTGTTCTAAACATCTACATGCCTTATAATAAACAATAGAAAATGGTTGTCGACTCACTTTTAAGAGGGACTAATTTATTCACACTTTCCCACACAGAATCCCATAACCTCCATGATGGTAGAAGACTTACCTTCCTGAGATATTTCTGCAATGATCTTAGAGGACTTTTTCCTCTTGTTTGGGGCTGGGGTCCCTGAGAGAGGCATGACTGCAACCTGAGAAACAGAGACAGTTCATAGTTATTCAATTTAACACTTTGAGATGTTGACTGAGTGATGTCTCCTCATTGTGCAGCACTGTCATGTTTTTCTGCAATCATTTTTAACCCTCCCCCCTTATGTAAACTCCCAACACAAACATGGGATCCCTAGGACAACATTAAAAACATTACTATTAGGTAGCTGCCCCCATGTGGCTCCACACAGAAACAGCAACCTTTGAATTTAATGTCCGGCTTTATAAGGCAACAGCACCGATGCCTGCAGACTAGAACAGCTGTCAGAACCATATTCACATTCAGCATCTCCGATCTGTAGGACGGGGAAGTTTTGGAAAGTCAAGGCTCTCCACATAGCAGTATGGCTGTCCCTTTTTGAGTGAAGGGGGTTCCTAGCATTTTACTGTTTGGGTGATGTGGTTTAAGGCAGACAATGGCAGCGTTGGGCAGGGGTGTCACACTCCATTTCTGAGCCGGCCACCATGATTTCTGGATTGCATCCCAAGCCCACTCTTGTAAAATTGCATCGTTCTCATTGCATGGTGTCCTGGATTAATATTACACTGCTCTTTGAGGTCCAAAGAGTTCTGTGGGTCCTGCATCTTGAGTCAAATATATATTTTAAGCTATCAACTGTAACGACAACAGCAACCACAACAACAACAAAAAAACTATAAAAAGCCTCAGTCAGAAAATAATCAAACTGATTTAGTGACTGAGTACTCCAGTTGGACAAACAACTTGACATGGAACTGGGTTTGAAAGCCCTAAATCCTGACAAGAACCTCAACAGGAAGTCACTCGTCTGTTTATAGGAAAATGGAAGAATCTGTGAAATTGCTTAGGAAAAGAATGGGAATAACGGGCAGGGATATATGCTGACCTAAAAATAAGTTGTGTTCCAATATCACTTTTATTCCTGAGTCAACAAAAATAGCAGTTTTCCACAAGCTGCTTTTTTCCGATGAACCAGTCCAGAAAAGCACCACAGTTGGCATCACTCTGCCTTGACAGGTCTGTCTGTGTAGATCTGCAATGGGAGTCTTGTTTGTTTCTGCTTTTTTGTTTCACAATACAGGTAGGAAAAAACACAAAAATATCTTAATTCCTTAAAGTCAAACAGAAGCCATTCAGTGATTGTTCTATGGAATAACACTTTCGATAGACGCTTCTAAATGTTACAATATGTGCTGCCCCGCTGTACTTTTTGGTGGAACTAAGGTGTTGACTTTACAGTATTCAATTGGGTCCTTTTACACACGTAGACAAAACTATATAAATATCCAATATAAAAATATATGCAATATCCACTGCATTATCTCCAGTTCTACAGCTGTGCTTTGCTGTTTTGGGATTTTTAGATCCTTGGGATTTGACAGTACAATATTACATAGCAGGATCTGTGCTTCTTTAAAACTTTTGGGGTATTGCATTGCATTGACTTTAAGGTAATTCTATCTTCTGGGGGATCTATTTTTATACTTTCGTATTAAAGCAAGACCTTTAGCGATATGGGTTCTGTTTGTGGATAGAGAGATATGCTTACCGCACTGCACACTCTCTCACACACACCTACATGCGTGTGCACCCACACATGCACACAGGTTGCCTTAGATTTATAGAAACTCCCCCAAATTTGTGCCCAGAATGCAATGGGCAATGCCAAGTGGAGAGAGAAAGCCTGCAGTAACATCATTGCAGGCCAGCTCCCTCAGGCTCAGGTTACCTCCAGATGGGTATTCCTGGCGTAGCAGGCTATATAAATCTGTAGCAGCGAGCAGAGTTGGGAGGTCAGCAAATTCTCAGCTCCTATCTGCACAGTAAGACATGTGCTTAAAGAGAAAAACACATACCTGCCTGCAGGCACCTTTCAAATTCCCAAGTGAATCCAAAAAATAAAAACAACAAAAAAAAAAAATGAAAAAGAATAAGTGAGTCTACTTTGCTATTTGAGGAGCAGAAACCCTTGTCCTCCTTAGTCTTCACAAGATGACTGTCTCTACTCTTCCTTTCTTGCCTCTCCTGTAGGCTGCAAGGCTAGCGTATGCACCGAATACACACGGGACTTTCTTGAAGTCTACTTACCTAAGATTTGGGAATCCTTCAAATGAAAAAATGGAAGGTGAAAGCGGTAGCAAAATTGAAAACAAGACCGCAACAAAGTTTTACGAATAAGTGGCGCCACAAAATGTGCAAAGTCCCCGGTTCCTTCTGACCTGCAAGGCTCTCTCTCTACATCACAGGGTGTTGTCGTTGTCCAGGCAAGAGTTTGGATGGCCGGTCCTTGGGGGTCTGCACAGCACAAAGTGCTGATGCAAAGTGCAGGGAGATCAGGAGACTGATACTTTCTTGCAAATGCATCACAGCCCTATATATAGAACCAGGGGGCAGTGAGAGAGAGAGAGGGGAAGAGAGAGGGAGTACGGATGATCAGATGGCTTCCTTTACTGAGGCAAAAGAAAACTAATTAGTGTATCCCTTGCCCTTCGTTAGTTATCACGCTTGGACTATATTTGCACTTTCTCTGTGGCGATAGGGTCCCAGCACTTGACTGTTTTGGATTTGTCCCTCTGTGTTCATGCATGAAAGTGGTCATCTTGCACCTTTGCTAGGGTTCTGCTTGCCATTCTCCTCTAGTGTCTCATCTGCCCCGTGTTTTCCTAGTGTACCACCAGTGTTCCCAGTGTGCTTTCACTTGGGCTCCTACTTTGTATGGGGGAGGGGGAAAACATAGAGGAAGACAACAGGTGAAGAGTCTACCAACTGGGACCAACTGAAAGGTATGCCGCAAAAGATGTTGGAGAAGAGTACTGTTTTATGGCAAGATTCTTCCTATCTGGTCTTTTGAGAGCTACAGGGTCATGTGATCATCATGTGTCATCCCCAACCCAGTTCCTATATCCCATAATTGGACCAGTTGTTATCCATCAGTTCAGTTTAACATCTGTAGCCGCTGACTAGAGACACATATTGAATCTGGTAGATGGGGGCTCCAGAGACTAATGCCATAATTATAACCCCTGTAGGAAAACAATGACAATAATACGCATTGGTGGGAAATACATACCGCCCTCAATCACTGGTTATTCCTCCCTCAGTTCGACCTTTTCACTCTCCTTGAACTCACTGGCTCGCGTCTCTTTAGAAATGGAGATAGGAGAATATATATTTATATATATTACACCCAAGTCTCATTAACACCTGCCGGTACTGGACCCTCATCACGGCAGCCTCCCTCCGAGCCCTTCTCAAGTCTCCCGAGAGGCACGAAGACTTCCTTTGAGATGTCGTTATTTATTCTTCTCCAACTGTGCCAGGAGCGCTTGTTAAAAAAAGGGGAAACCCTAGGATAAATTGCAGGAGGTTAACAGTACTAAAAATAGTGTGTGAAGGCGGGAAAGGGTCGACAATCTGTCATGCGCAGTCTCTCATTCCTTATACAAGGGCTCCATCGCATGGATGTGTTTTGGCATTACATCCAACATTGCTGAGATTCCCTGAATTAGGGAGACTTTCATTTCAGTGTTAAATGTATCATATATACATTAGTAATAGTATTATTATTGTAACTTTTTTTCATGTTTGAAAAGAAAACACCAAGGAATCGTTGTTTTGGTTCATTTTTCTCTGAAAGACTCGGATCTACATGCCAATCAACAAAGAGGTAACGATTTGAACATTTTGAAAGTTTTTAAGCGACACTTCTTAGTGTTGTCAAGTTTGGCATCGTTTACAAATGATTGTAATGTAATGCAGGGTAATGTAAAATTGGAAATACTCTACACCTGAAACATGATTTGCTCACCTAATCCTTTCAAATCAGACAATACACCTGCAACATCATTTAGCATTTGCTTTATTAGCATCATCACTATTTTCCTTTATTTAGGTTACTAGTTAGTTAAAAATCTCCACAAAACCAAGTATTTGCCGAAAACAGGACAATTATATATATATATTAATTTGTTTATTAAATCCTAATTAGCCAATCTCTAATTAGAGTGTTTTGTCTATTATTGTTCCTCAATGTGACCAAATCAAAGCCTTGACCTGCAAATAGGGAAGTATGAACCTGTACCCCATTGCAGTTTACCTGATCGTTAGATCCAATGCCTTCTCTTTTTACAGAAATGGTGATAAGAACATGTCGATACATTGCGCTTTGGGGGTCGGTAATGGTATTACAGCAGCTAGGTGGGGTGAGAGAGCATATGTACACCAGCTCTTTGTACGGATGGACATCATCCCAGCATCCAGCCAGGTTGCGTCTCTGGGTCCACGTTGGCTTAGACATTCCTGCAGTGTGGTTTGTGTTGAAGTGTCACGTCGCAGAGGATGCAAAATCAGCCAGAGAAACGTGCTGGTTTCTATGACACTGGGCACAGATGTCACACAGAACTTGTGGTGGGTCGTCCTTTGCCACGAAGACGGTGTCACACTCCCACACCTCTCCTGTGGTCCTCATCTTCACTGGGGGAATAGAACAGGGTGCTGATGAATGATTGCTATCGGTCTGTGTGCTTTGGTGGTTGGCCAGTACATTGCAAGTTGATAAAACTAAAAATAACACGGGTGTAACAGGAGTATATGATGGCCACCAGTGTATTTAGCAACTGGGAACCACAATCCTGCATCCACCACTGAATACCTTAAGACCAATAATTGACTCATATAAGTAGTTTGCAATTTGGAAAAATCAAAAAAACTGAAGACACTGTGTCTCTAGGGGCAGAGTTTCCCAGCCCTGTTATAATGGATCCCTCTCGCTCTTGGTATAGTATGTGTGTGTGTGTGTATATATATAGATATAAACCTTCCTGAATATTACTGTGGGATTGGATGGGGAAGTCCAGCACAAAACGAACACACACAGGAATAAAACAGGACAGTAAGATGGATTTCAAGTCTTTATTCCACTGTGTTACTCTCCACTAAAACCCCATATCCTATACCCGGCAGGAGCACACCTGTCCTCCGCCGTCTCTCTCCGCCTCCAGTCATCTCGGAAGACTTTCAACGCCAGTGGCATTCGTCCCGGACACGGGAACTCACAGAACCACTGGCTCCTCTTTTATTAGGACACGTTTCTCTCTTTCTCTCTCTCTTTCTGGCTCTCACTCACTCTCTTTTTTTCCCCCACCTTCTTCTTCTCTGAATTAGACCGGTTTCCACGGCACTGGGGATGATGGAAGCACAGAGACGACACACGAGAGAGAGAGCAGATGGCTCAATCGACGGCTTGAGATTGCCGTTCCTCATCCTTAACATTAGAGTAAGAAGGCTATAAAATGGCAACTCTTCACACTTGGCAGAAACAGACAAACCCTCAGTGTGGAGTGTCTGTGCTTGCCACTCTCGTTGCTGCCTTAGCCCTCTGTCACAAGACCTGAAAACCCAGTCTTTCCAAGTCACTTTCATTAGTCTCCATTAGTGGGGGGGGGGGGATTTCTCTGATTTCCTTTTCAGTGGCTCCTCCCCTCAGAGGAATGGTACAGTCCCAAAGGTACAGTACGTCAGTGTCTAACACACCAAGGGGACAGGGCAAGGATCTGTTGCTCTTTTCTAACAGGGAAACTAAAGCAACTCCCATTGCACAGCAGTCTGCTTCATCACAGTTTTTATTTGGGAGCTTCTGATATAAGCTGACAACAGGTGCGGGGGGTATAATAGAAGAAGTTAAACACATCAGTACTGTAGCAGAAATTGAGTCTCTGCCCTAATAGTGAGGCGATGGAGTCCAAAAGACAACAGCAGCTAACTAATTTGTCTTTCTCTAGGTGAATCGATGTCATGAACGTGAAGGTACTGAAAAACCACAGGAAGTGTCCTTGTATTTTGTATTAAACCAAGTCCAGTAACAACTTAGCTTAATGTACACGGACATAGGCCCCAAAACTAGAGATGATAATGTTGTGTGGTAAAATGTACAGTAGTATAGTTCCTACAGACTGTGTTGTGCAGTAAATACCTCAATTGTCAAACCATTTTGAGCTGCTGAAGTATTTTGATTACTGGGGTTCGTATTTGTCTTTGTCTTAAATCTTAGGCACATTTCTGCCTCCTTTGTACCACATATTCAGCGCCAGCATCTCCCCTTATAAACCCTAATGAAGCCTGCTGTGCACTGGCAGTGGGCAATCAAGGTCGGCCTAGTAGCCTCCTATTGTTTCTACCCCTTCTTACTTTCTGAGGTTTTCACAGCACATGATCTGTACCATTTCTCTATTGGGGAAGGTCCATTTGTATCTCCCAGCAGCTGCCACAATGTCACTTCTCATCTTCACATCTTTTTATTTTTATTTTAAACTACTGTGCCAGTGCCCCACTGCCATGCGAACATACCTTTATGATTTCCTAACTCATCTCTAATTCTAATAATTAAAAAAAGAAGCAGAATAATACACACAACACATCCTTTTTAAATGGTTCATCTTGGCAGAATCAAACGCGGAAGGTCGTCGCTGACTTCGGCTCCACACTCCCCCAGCGACCCGGGCTGTGTGGAGGCCTAGTCCAGCTACACGATCAGTAAAGAGTCATAGCTGAGTCATAGTTGAGTTGAGTTCCCTGGTCACTCTTTATATGATGGTGGAGGTTTCATTTCTTAGGTACCCAGTCAGTCTAGAATGTGTCGAGAACCACAGCACAGAGAATGTGCTTTATAGAGCCCGTATGAGTGAGTTTAATCCTTTATTCCTTATAAGAGGTGGACTTAATCTGTGTAGTAATTTTGCACTTTTGCCATTTGCCTTTCCCTTGGTTTAGCTATGCTGCAGTTCACAGTACGTTTGACATAATACTGTACTTTTATTGCATGCAGGTGTAGGTCAGCACACAGGAAGTTAAAAAGGGAAACCGTAGTAGATGTTTGAAATGATCAAAGGCGTTTACTATGTTACTCACTCCTGAAGAGTACCAGACTGAAATCAGGAAAAACCAAGGAAATGAAACCTAGAGTAGCCAGGGAGAATTAATCAGGTCCTACACAGTTTCCCATTGATATAACTGCACTGTGACACTTTTTTAATGCCATGGAGCAACCAGAATGGTTCAATGAGAATACTGGATTGGGCTGTGCACTTTGAAAACAGTACTGTGTCAGTATGAGGGTGTTGTGTGTCCACGTCCACCTTCAAGTCGTCACACACTCTCTCACAAGGCTCTGAGGATCCACCAGGGAGGAGCCAGGGTGTGTGCCTGAGATTGAAGGCCCACACCAGTCTGACACCCTCCACTGACAATCCAGACAGCCCACCCATGGACACAGGAGTCCTGTTCGCAAAATGGTACTCTTTACCCCCATTGGCACTTGTTGAATATGCCTTTTCAAGTCTGCATTTCACCATGAGGTGGCACAAAAAATAGAAACATAACTTTCTTTGCTAAGGAATTGTTTTGTCTATCATTAAAGTTTTACATTCCCCAAGGGTCAAGAAAATTAATTAATTCCCTTTGGTTTTTTTTGTAGTCATACAGTGCAAATGTGTGCACTGATTTTTTTTTTCTTTTTCTCACTTATCTAACTTCTTCCTCCAGTATTCTGTTGTTGTGTGTTTGGTGATTCACCCTGTTATTGCTTCTTTTCAGGTTGTTTAATATACTAAGGCTTCTTAAGTAGTAAATGCATTTTGGTGTTACACACAGATTTGTCTTCCTGTGGATGTTTTATCTCAGTGCAACAATAATATGGGTCCCCCCGCAGGTTTCCTAGTATTGGGCTTTGATGCCTTTTCAGTGGCTCATTTTGCCTGGCACCCGGATATTTAAATATCTGAAGGCTACCCCCCCGCAACAAAATGTAAATATAGTCACTTGTGTCTCAGTTTCCTAGTTTGTTTAAAGCATCACTTCTCTCTCACTCCTGCATGTGGACAATCCAGGAGGGCAAAATCATGCTTCAAAACACAGACGCACAAAACAGAACAGTTTTTGTAAACAAATGAAGGAAACTGAGGTGTAAGTAATTATTTTTCATCTTTTTTGAAAGCGAGCACCCATTTGAAAATTGAAAGGGAGCAATGACAGAGAATCACTGCATTACACAACACATTAACACAGGATAAGCAACAAGTGAGATTTCACATAACGGGAAAGCACATCAGGGAGAAAACTGCTCCTTTAACATCACACACAAATCCTACTCAGGGTTTCAGGTGGCTTTCCCCTTACTCAACATAGTTTTTTTGTTATTTACATCTGCTACAGTAAATGGTAAATACAATAATGTACGACTGGTATTGTAAATGGGTCGTAGCGTCAAACACTCAATCATGTAATCAGAAACGGCAAAAGTAACCTGGCAGAGGATTTAGAGAAAACATCTGCTGAGATACATCTGTTTCTGTCCAAAATTGTATCAGATTATAAGTGTTGTCTGTTTGGAATGAATGGAATGAGTTCTTTTGGATTCACTGTCTCAGTCTTCAAAGATACATAGACATCTAAAGAGCATAACAGCTGTGAAATTGTTACTAATGGAATTAGTTATTTCTAGTATTTGATAAACAATACCAGTGAATCGTTACATCTTCTGTTGTTGTTTTTGTTTCACCCTTTCATCCGTTTCAGTCTGCTGGATTTTTTGTTGCGGCGCTTTTAATACATGCCATTCAATTAATTATTCACAATGAATCTTTCTTGTAATGGATTTGGCTGGAATGAATTAGCTGCTCGGCTCTGAAATCCAACCCCTAAGGACTAGCTCTCAAAACAGCAGTGGTGCTTTAATTGTATCCTTTGAAATATATTGACTTAGTCTAAATGTTTCGACCACATTACTTTTCCCCTCAATCTATGAGGTCAGAGACCCAGGCCCAAAGTCTGATCAAATTCTCCCCCAAAAAGGCTATTTAAACACAAACAAATGTGCCTGTCAACTTGCTTCGTTTCAATGATTATATGGTCGAGTGTTTGAAATTTTACATTTGCGTTTTATACAAAAACAAATCACAAAAGCGATGTATGAATGGAAACTGAAAGCCATCTGCAGTGTTTCTCCAGGGGTATGTGGGACCCACTAACAGCCCAGGTCTCTCACTCAACCAGCAGGAAATACTTTTTCACTACCTTACTTTAAAACACTCACAATCTGGCTTCTACACCACCAGCTTTCAACCACATACATATATATTAGGAAAAAGCTAAAACCAACAAAGCAACCGGGCTGTT
This sequence comes from Amia ocellicauda, assembly GCF_036373705.1. Classification (NCBI taxonomy): domain Eukaryota; kingdom Metazoa; phylum Chordata; class Actinopteri; order Amiiformes; family Amiidae; genus Amia; species Amia ocellicauda. The sequence continues at coordinate 11,278,066 of NC_089869.1, forward strand.
AATTGGTCTACAGGACCAGGCCTGGAAAAGCACTGCCCTGCTGGCCCCTTGTCTGTGGCCCTCCTCAGTAGTGCAGGGATCCCGGTCTCCACACGTTGGCCTGAATCCCAATCCTGGAGGGCTGGAAACGTGGCTTGGGCCCCTGGGTGGCAGCGGCACGAGACGGAGAGCCGGGCAGGGGGCTGAGCTCGGGGGCACTCTGGTACTGCTTTGCTGTCTGGAAAGCAGGGTAGGTTGGGGCAGGTGCAGGGGCAGGGATGGGGGCCTGGACATGCCTGGACGGGACAGTGATTGGGGCAGGGACAGGAGGGGGAGACAGTGGGGCATTGGGAGTGAGCGACCGCTGGTAGATAGGGGGCGGTGAGCAGATGTCAGAGCGACACAGGGGCTCCCCGAGAGTGGTGGCGGAGCGAGGGGCGATGACGGTGGGCGTTAATGAGGTGGGCGCTGACATGGGCGTCGGCGTGGAGAAGCGTTTGATCTCGTACACGCGGGTGGCCTTGACGGGGATCTGCTTGGGCGGGGTCAGGGAGCTGCCCATCATGAAGCTACTCGGTGGGGGTTGTGTTTGGTGCTGCTGCTGGGCCTGGGCTGGGTTTCCGAAGCTGAACATGGCCGGGTTCAGCTGGTAGGGTTGTCTTCTCATGACATCAATGGCTCTGATTCCCTCTTTCTGTGTGGTGGGCTTCCTGCCGCTCCACGTCCCTGTCTTGGTGGCCCCTCCAACCTTGGCCCCACGTTGGGCCCCTGGAGGACAGGAAGGCGAGAGCAAGGGGTTGTAGCCGATGGGCGGGGGGGCACGGATGTTGGGAGAGTATTTCCAGTGTGCTGGGAGAGAGGGGGTGGGGGAGGGCAGGCGAGGTTGGCCTGGAGACATTGGCTGCGAGGCTGGGGGAGGCGGCGCGTCCACCACAAACCTGTCCATCCGGCTCTGCCTGCGCGCAAACAGTTCCCCTCCCTTCCCTCCCAGCTGGGGCACCTCGGGGAAGTGCACGTGTGGTTTAGGGGCCACCGGTGGTGGCATTTTGTGCTTCTGGGCCTGCATGAAGTTACAGGCCTCTGCTCCTAAATTGAGATAGTCCTCCTCGGGACCGGATTCGAATCCTGCCTCCCCTCCCACTTTAGGCCTCTCGTCCAGGTTCTGCACCAGGGACAGGAGCTCGGGGTTCGGGGAGTTGTTCTTCTTCTCCTCCGGGAGGCTGAACATGGGTTTCTTGGTGTTGCGGCGCCGCGCTTCCTGCAGAATGCCAGTGCGGGCTGCCGGCACAGAGATCCTCTGCTCTCGAGAGACCATGGCCTCTGCGGAGGACGGGGAGAGGAAGGTTGGAGCCATGGAGGAGACGGACACTGGAGTGAATGATGAAGGAGTGGCCATGGCTTGTGGTGGCAAGCTGGAGGGGATCTGAGGGATTGGCCTGGGGCTATTCACTGCTGGAGATGGGAGGCTAGAGGGGAAAGGCTTAACAGGTGTGGGAGGGGGAGAGAAGGGAGAGGCGGCCACTGATGGGGGAGGAGAGAATACAGTCGGGGGACCCCCTGCTGGGGCTGATCGAGGTGGGATGTACAGGGAGGCGGTGGAAATGGCTGGCTTGTGTGCAGGCGGAGGGGGAGGTGGAGGGGGAGAGAAGGGGGCTGGCACAGAGGCAGTGGGAGGTTGTGTGGGTGTCTTCTTTGCCGAGCTGGGCCGGAAGACAACGGATGCAGTGGAGGCCCGGGTGCTGACAAGCCCAGGCGTGAAGGGTCGAGCAGTCCTGTTCAGCACGGAGCTGGGGGACATGTCTTGTAGTTGAGCAGAAATCACAGCTGGCTGAGTGGCTGGAATGGGTGCCAGAGGATGGGAAGGGGGAGACATTACCATACTGGCTCGGCTCGCAGGGGTGAAGTCCCCGTTCATCATGCCAAAGTTGGGAGGTGTGGAGGGCGTGGTGGACGTTGTGGGCGTGGTGGGCTGCATCTTGGGTGTACCTGCCTTCTCGGGCATCTGGGCCAGACTGGCTGCGGTGACGTGCTCCTCCGCCCTCTTCCTCTGCTGCTCAAACAGCTGAGCACCTTTCCCTGATGTGCCGGTAAGGCCGGGGCTCTCTGTGGGGCCAGGACTGGGGGTTGCCGTGTTCACGGGCGTCTTCCTCTCCAGGATGTCCAGGTAGTCACTGTCCCAGGTGGTGTCAGCGTCTGCGGCAGCAGCGAAGCCGTCCTCGTCGATCTCCGACTCGCTGGTGGGGAACACTCCGTCCTCGTCGTCCTCGTCGTCCCCCTGCAGCTGGGCCTCGTCCACGCTGCCGAAGCTGATCAGCGTGTACTTCTTGGCACGCTGCCGACGCTTCTTGAACATCAGCACACCTTTGGAGTGAGGGTTGGGTGCGTCGGTCAACAGCGAGGCGATAGTCCGACACTTGGTACGAGCTTCCTTCACCTGCTTGTCCTGCACACTCTCGCTACGATGCAGCTCTGCAGAGGAAACACAGCGCACGGGTTAGACCAGCCAGAACTCCCTGATATGAATGATTGTAAGTCCACCTCTCAATCTGTGGATCTGTATGCATCCAGGACTTTCCTCCCTGCCTATCTTCTCCGTACAGGGAGCAACTATAAAATCAATACCCAATTTACCAACTACTGCCTTTGAAGTGGGAAACAGTGCAAGGGGCATTCGTATTTACTGTGAATTGCTGTCACTGACATCACATCTTTAGCTGCTACTGCACCAAGTGCTGTGGCATAGGTTGACCTTCGCCTATTTTTATCAACGAAATACAAAAAGGTATTCCAAACTTAAACTGAGGCCGGATGAGATAAGGCTCTAAAAATACCGCCAGTTTCTGCATCCATCACTGTCAGAGAATGGGAGCTTCGGTACCTAAGTTATACACACCCACCATTTCATAGAATTTCAGCCCTGCCTCCTGTGTGCCAACTGTGCCCCCCACTCTTATCCTTAAAGTATGCTTCAAGTCCACACGATTTACCATTAAAACCCTACCAAATCTCAGTCCACAACTTCAGTGTTCAACAGACCACGCCCCCTGAAACTGATTTGAAGAATGTTTCAATTACGTGTAATTAATTACTGCATTACAGTTGCAGGTATTGTGGGAAAAAATACCCTAGAGCACTAGAGTAGTGCAAAAGACCTTTTAAAATTATTTACATTGATTTGAGAATGTTGCAGGTCCTTGGAAGTAACCCATAATGAAAGCCACATTTCAATTAAACAATTGCTTTTTAGTTGTAACCCAGCTCAGTCTGAGTCCATTGAACTTCCTTATTGACTGGGTCACAAGCACTCCTGATATGGGCTGCTATGAGGATGTGATTTGACAAAGTTTGCTCATTGCTGTCTTTGACTTCAGTCTCTTTTCTTCAAAACACAATTGCGTCATAATTGGAATTTACCAGCTGTGCAGTGTGCTTGAGGAAAATGGATCACAATAAATCATATCACTCACCCACTATAAATAACTAACCTAGCTTATTGCTCCTCTGCAAAGTGACCCCCCACCATGCACCCCAAATACGTTGGCTGTCCAGGATGATTAATTCATTCATACAATATGAAGAGGGGAAAACAGAATCCGAAAATTGTAAAAAAGCTCAGCATGAATGACAATTGTAGACTACACAATGTGTGAACACATTGTTTCCTGATAGAGATGTTTTAGACTTTAAAAAAAGAATAGATGCTCAGAATAGATTTTTGAAATGGGAATCACCTCTATTATTGATATTCTATATACTGTTCAAAATCAAAACCTTGCACTCAAACATCACTCTCAAAAACACACATTTATAAGACTCTCAATGTCCACTGCAAGCAAGGCTCAGTCAAAGCAACATCGCTTTCCACTACTCTATCAAAAGCATGTACTATACAATCACAACACAAATGTTGTCCTTAAAGTACAGTCAATCTCCAGCCATGGCACCATCCTGCCCTTGCATGGCAGCCACTTAGAGTAGATCTCCACATATTTTCAACAGTCCTTGATTTAGCCTCAGGATCTTTCTGTATTTCCTGGCTCTAGAAACCACAGTTAAGCTACCCTTTCACTGCAGAAAACTGTACTGCCACAGCTACACCAACTATGGGAAGCATGTCCCCAGAATGCTGTTAGTAAAACTGCTAATCGATTACAAGTACAAGTGAAATATTCCAGCTCCCCTCTATCGCTTCCCAGGCAGCTCCTGCAGTAAAGAAAGCTTTTGTGTGTACCTGCGTAGATGGTGTCTCCAGCATGGTTGCCCCTATGTGGAGATGAGAAGCTCAGCATATTGTGGACCGAGGGCCCTGTGCTCTTTACCTTACACCACTCTTAATACTCCACTCCTGGAGCCCGTCCAGGCATGCTAGGCACAGCCCACAGGCCTGCATCTACAGAACCCCCCCCCGGCCACCCCACCCCCCAACTGCCATCGGCCATCCTTTTAAAGCCCTTTTGTCTGACCGCAGGCCTCCAGGCTGAAAGAAATACATTAGGTCACTCTTGACTATTTTTACCGGGGAAGAGGCCTGTGTGTTTGATGGACATTATCCACCTGCCTGCTGACAAGACGGGGGGGCAAAAAATAACAAGCAACGCGGCAGCCCAGCTCTATACTTTGGTGACTCTGACCACAGCCACCCATGCCACATTTCCATCCCACCCCCTGCCCCATCATGTTGCCCCCACTATTGGCACACCATTAACAAATTAACAAACTATACGGCCGCTTAATGAGATTTAGCCTCTGCCCAGTGAGCCCCTTCTCGTACTCATCTGTCTCAGTGATTAAGTATTGCGTTCAACTTCAATTAACAGGAATGCACTGGTAAATTGTGGAAGTTTCCCTTTTTATATCCCAGCATGTGCGGTAAAAAGAATACCATGGACTACTGTACACTGCAGTACACCATTTTACATGGAAATACAGAGAGCTAAACTGAAACGATGCAGGCCCTAATTGGCAACCTAGCAATTACACCCAGGGCTGTAGTAACAGTCAATCTCCCTCCCCAGCCTCCCTTTCTGTGCTCTTTGTCCACGCCGACTCCCATCTCCCTTCAAACAGGTGGACACACATCATCTGCTGCCCACATCGGCCATTGATACATTTACGTGTTGTTTTATCACTCCCAGCTGACAGACAGGAGCGAGTGTCAGTAATTGGCGGTTCACAGCAGCTCAGTCCCTGTCCCTCCCAGTAGTTTACAGGTAAAATCTCTAAATGTTTACTAATAGTAAACTAATAAAAGCTGTGGTTAGACAAATACTCCTTTCAATTAGGTGACTGGAAGCTCAGTGTGAATGGAAAGTGAGAGGCACAGAAACAGAGGCCGCAGTGCTGAAATTACATGACGTAGGACATCCCATTTGATCAATTATATATCAGTGTATAATTACCTTGGGATTCCAAGGTCCTTCAATTTTCAAAAGCAAACACATAAGGTTGAATGATGACTGAATGATTGTCCTTCATAAAGTTCTGGCAACACCATGTGAGGTTCTAGTTTGGCTGTATTTTGGTTTTGACAGAGATGACACCAGTGCAACAGTATCATTAATGTCCTTTGACTGTTGCACGGTAGCATTGTCATTTCAGTCTATCAAGTCTATCTCTGGCATTTTGAATACATATCAACCACAATTCTGTGCAGTTTATTTTGTGAAATGTATTTAAATATGTTGTGTATTCTCTGCATACTGTTGTTTGTCTATATTGTCCTCCGAAATGTAGTTGTATAAATGTAATTTCATAAACATATTGTAAAATGTTTCACTAATATCCCCCGAGTCTACAAAATTTCAGTGTTTTCACTGTCTTACTAAGTTACAATAGGAGTGAATCCTCCTACAGCACATCCTGTCTTATCTGTGGACACCCACTACAAGCCTGACATTCCAGCCCCAGGAACGAGGGGCTCTCTAACTGCGGCACAAGCTATTCCAGACATAGCTGTCACTCTGCTTCACACGCCTCGGCCCCAGAGAGCGGTCTGCAGAGGTCACCCCCTCTTCCACCCCTCTGTGATACCAAACGGGAGACCGTTAACGAGACATTTGTGTCCCAGAGACGGAATCTGCCTAAATCCAGGTGGAACTCACAGGGATCATGTTTTACTAGATCTGTAGACAACAGGGGGAGAATAAAGGGGGGTACAAAGGTGAAACTCTATATTTAGGTGTAGGATAGGGCCACTTCATGGGCCCTCCAAGTTAGAAACGATTGTATTCAAACTCCAAAGCTCAATTGCAGCTGGTAGGAATTAATGTTCTTGTCAAGCACTCAAGTAGGATCAAAACCAAATCCTGTATCCTGAAAAGGATGACAATATGTCTATAAAAATTAACAAATCCCAACACTGTTCTAAACATAATCACAGAAATTCTGGCTGGATGGTTGGGCCATCCCCTGCCTTTCCCAACCTCCCTTGTCCATATATTTGTGTTAAATAGTTCATCGCCAAGGTTAATAGCTCTGTTTAATGTTTAGTTTGACGTACTACAGTCCTTCAATCTGCTATACGGCAGTGTTCTGTACTGTAATATCTTTCTCTGCACGAGTTTGTATTTGGCATTGCATTCTAAATTGGTCATTACATTACTTTACAATATGTATATTCTGCTGGTTGAACAGAAATTGTCTTGGACAAAGGGGTCAGTCAAATACAATACAACCCACTTCTCCTACTACTATAATTAATCACCTTGGAAAACAGTCATATAAACATTATTATTAAAACTACAGGAAAGACTAAGCCTCTAATGCATAGAGGACACATAAGGCAGCTAATACATATATCCAGAACAATGGCTTTATTTCCCTCTTCTAATATGACAAAGAACCAACCAATGAGGGATGTCCTATCCCAACACCCAACAGGGGAACAGAGTGGGCCAACCAAAAACAACACACACTCCCCTCTCCTGACAGACTTCTTGCTCCCAATACAATATACTTCAACCAAACTGCCCCTTTTTCATTTAAACTTTTCAGTTTTCCAAAGAGAAAGATTTTTGAAGACCACAGACTAATTTGTGAGAAAGCTTGCAGTCCAGACTACTTTCTGTTTTTGGATCCTCATTCACCACCCTACTCACTTCCTATCTTTCCAAGATGAGGGGTACCCATGCAAGCTTCTATACATTTCTGATCTCGGCCTGTGTTTGGTATCTTGGTAAATTATCGACCTATTAGCCTAGTAGTCTGTCAAAGTTTCGGCAAAGTAACTGGAATGCACTCGCTGCCGGGAGCTATTTATATACCTGGCTCAGCAGAAGCCCTCAAATACTATCTGTGAAATGAGAGAGATATAGAGAGAGAGAAAGAGAGCGAGTGGGAGGGAGGGAGGGAGTGGAGGGGAATAAGCATTGGTCATGTCGCCATCTGATACCAGACAGCAGCTGGGCATGCCTTTGCTGGCTCTCAGAAGAAGCACTTGTGTTATCTGACTGCATCACACAGCAAATATAGCCCAGGGTGCTCTCAGGCGCTTTGACTAAACTGGACTGCCTGTGAAACACAGAGCCAGGGGATATGTGTTGTTCAGGGGATTTCATACACAGGAGTATCCATTACTCTGCGTGGCCTTCCAAAGTGTAGTGTGTGTGATATTGCAGGATCGAGGACATTAAGTTCTCCCCAAGTGGATTTTAAATACAGTAAGCATACAGTAGTTATAATCTTTTGTGGACCTTGTATACTTTCTACTTCCCAAGTGTAAAATTAAAGCTTTTGGATTTTTAATTAGCTGGAAGCTCTGGATAATTTGTGATTCGGTTACATTTGGTCTTGGCCTTTTTTTAGAATAGTACTGCTCTAAATCCCTACTGTATACCTCAGAGGTTTGCCATGGTGCATTACTGATACCAAAACTCAGAGGCAGCGCCCTCTAGTGCATAGACGTGAGAATGCAAGTCCCTTGAACGTCTCCATTCTTTTCCTGCCAAAATACTTCTCAGAAACTCAATGCTGGAACCTGACCTGACAAAGAAAGGTTGTCTTGATGATGATACATGTGTTGTGCTGTCTTTTTAGCATCAAGCATGCCTTCTCAAGAGATGCAATACAGAACCATTGATAATAAGAGCTCAGTTTTATATCCCATGCAATGGACAGTTTCTGATGCTAGCTCAACAGTAGGTAGGACGGACCTATTCCTATCATTCAAGACTCAAGATGATATCAATGCCTTGTTCTTTATATTCTCTCTTATTATGATATTGTTAGGACTTTGTCCTTTGAATCTGGCCCTCTACCTGAATGAATGGTCCACTCCTGCTGAACCAGTGTAACCCCTTTTCCAGGTCAAAGGAGATGCTTTAAAGAGACCTATTAAACCAGTTTTGAAGAACATGGTGTTAGTAAGAGTCTCGCACATGCAGTGGCTCCAGCTGACAAATACGGCGATAGCACCTACTGGCTTGCTTGGCCTTGTCCATGTATGTGACTGTGAGCTCTTCGTCCACGGGGTTGTCCACTGGCCCCACCATGGGCACTAGCTGCTTTCTGCTAGCCAGAAGGAGAGCCCCCCTGGCCCGCTCAGGGGAGACGAGTGGTGGCAGGCTGGGGGGCTCCTGGAAACCGCTGTCCACCTCGGCAGTTCCCTGCCCATCGCGGGGGCTCTGGTCGTCGGTGCTGACGGAGGAGTTCTCAGTAGAGATCTCAGCCAGGGGCAGCACCTCTGTTTGGGGCTTCCACATGCTGAAACTGGCCTCTGCTCGCTGCGCCGCGGGCTGGTACACCACCTCCCTTTTGGCCACACCTGGTGGGGGATCCTGCTTCCCTCCTGCGATGAGAGTAGAGGAGAACTGGGCCTGGCCTGGCGGTTGCGGGCGGGCATCAGGGGCACTCTCGTAGCCGCTCATTTCGGAGGTCTCTTCCGGCGATGTCCTCCCAGAGGTCTTGGCCGGCGAGGAGTTGGGACTGCGGCGCTTCTGCCGGCGCTGCTTCTCGTGGACCGTGTCGGCGTCACTGTCTGTCTCACCATAATAAGCCTCGCTGTCTGGCGGGGAGGTCAGGCACTCCCTCCGGACGCGCTCCTCGGCCATCGGGTCTGGGCTGCGTACCAGGGGGCCCCGGCCCGTGGGGGACAGCACTGCCCCCCTGTGGATCTCTGTAACCGAGGTCCGCGAAGACTGGCAGGGCATGCAGCCCGGGGGTGACAGGGCACGGAGAGCTGCCCTGTACTCCTTGTCAATTCGGGGGGAGGGAGACCTGGTCAGCAGAACCACGGACTGGAAGCCTGCGGGCGCCCTGCATGGGGGGGCGGGAGAACACAGCAGTGGCATTTCTGAAGCACCAATCACAGCATTACCTGTTACACTGGTGAGCAACTCAGAGCAGTTTGATCATTTTACAGTCGAATTGCAGGACATCTATATACCTAGTGAAAGAGGATGTAAAGTATTTCTAAATGTCTGCCTACACACATTTACTCACAGTAAAGCATCTGGCTTCAGATATACAAGATTTTATTAAATAAGAACTTAATCTGGAAAAACAGATTGCTATGTAATGGTTTAGGCCTGTTTGCTTCCCTGTAAAATATGAAATGAAATGACTATTGATGTAGTAATGCGAGTTTCCTTCTCCTAAGCCCTAGGTGCTATACTGTATTACAGTTTCCTCTCATTTCCTAGTGCTTCCTGGTTTGAACCAACCTAACCCATGCAGCCTACAGATCCAAATATATCTTAATATTTATAACCACTGTCCTAAATAATCCATGAGGTTCAATTATTATTATTTTTGAATAATTGTTTATTTCTTAGCAGACGCCCTTGTCCTTGACTAACCAAGAAGTGAGCCCACATTGACAATATAACGGTTGCCTATCTGCTGTTAGTTACCTCTTGACACGTATATGAAGCAGTCCTGGAGAGCTGTCAATCAGATTCATGGCCTGGGCATGGGACAGCCCCCCGCAGGGCTGGTCATTGATGGACAGCAGCTCATCCCCCTCGCACAGCCCTGCCCGGCACGCCTTGCTGCGCTTCCTCACCTGTGCCAGCAGAGGGAGACAGAGGAACCATTACCCATGATGCAGCAGGGAGTCACTCCCCAACTTGTGGAAATGACTTACCATCACATCGAAATTAGTTTATTTTATTTTTTCTCTGATACATCCAGTCTTTGTTTTCCATTGAGGACGTGTTCATGTCAGTTTTGCCTTTGTGATAATGAGGCCTTTATGCGCCCTGGAAATACTATAAATATACTTTCTGCGTGCCGAAATGTCACCATTTGGGGATATTAAACCCCCACTCTCTTATTCATTGTCTGCAGCGGCAGTAATTGAAACATAATTAACCTCTTCACTGAGACAGTGAGGCTCATTAGACTGTAAAGTCACGTTTAATTACTGGCAGTAATCAATTATTAAAACTGCAGGTTAATCATTCTGAGAGTTCCAGTTTAATGTAACAGAGTGAGAAATAAAGCAGTCACGCGGTGGAGGATTGCTGAGACAATTATTATTATTATTATTATTATTATTATTATTATTATTATTATTATTATGTATTTATTAGCAGACACTCTCACCCAGGGTGACTTACAGTTTTCACTAGAAACTATTTCCAAAGCTGAACAATTACAAATCTTTTTAACCCTCCAACAGTATTAAAATATGAATGAACCTGTGGAATGATTATGATTGTCAAAGACTGTGTCCTCCATTGTATTGTACAGTTAAGTTCGTAGAAATCCTTGTGTTCTGCATAGTCTTACATCATATGTCTCCACTCATGAGCAGTGCGCCCCTGGAGCAAACGGACAGGCAGCACAAAATAAAGCATCTGTTACAGAGTTTTGAAATGAGATCATTCCACAGGGGGTACTCGCTTTTTGGCAGTCAGAACTGGGGGGGGGGTGGTGGAGGCGGTTTAAATTGCAAAGTTTCTCAAGATATTTAACAGATGGCTTTTTAATTGGCACAGATTCCTCAGGTGTGCAGAGCAGCTGAAAACAGTATGGCGCTCACCCCAACTCCAAGTCTCCAAGTCCCTGCTATCGGTAAGGTAGGCATACGTTTCTGTAAAACCTACAGACATTTGCAAAGTTCTTTGAATGCTTTCTTGTGAATTGCACTGCGGTCTTGTAATACTGTGGATAACAGTTCAGTGAGCGACCACAATCACTCCTGGGATCAGAGGAATGTCAAATATGGACAGTATGAAAGCACAGAATCCATTTGGTCTTTGGTCCATTTGATCCACATCAGTCTGAGCTCAACAGCGGCTGTATTGACATATGGACAATAAATAAGCCTTGACAGCATGACCAAAGAGTCATGAGGTCATCTGGAACAAAATACACTGTCATATCATTGAAGAACACAGTCTGGTTGCTTCCAAGACACGTCTGTTAACACAAAGGGAGAAAGCAGCAGCCACCAATCAAGCCTTTGTATACATCTGAGTAATGAGTAGCCAGGCAAATGTCCAGAGGTGAAATTTAAGATCTGGTTGCTGTTGTCCTCCCTGTGGAGACTGTGCTGTAGCTGTCTGTCCCTTCAGTCTGGGGATCAGAGAAGGACAGTACTGATCTATCCCCAGTTCTTCTCACAACACCTGGACCTCCTGAAGAGCGGCAACCACACCTGACTGCCTGCCACGTTTCTGATCCCAGACTCCTTCAGTGCGTGAGATCAGAGCAATATGGCCCATCTGCACCTGCTCAGTGAATCTAGCTAATTTTAGGACAGGTGAACATGCCTGATGTTCTTTGGAAAGATGTAAAAATTGTATGGGCTTGAAGTTGTTTATTATTAATAATAATGCTGTTGTTGTTGATGATGATAAGTATGATGATGATTATAATTGAAGGTTATTATTATTACAGATCGTTTTGTTAAATCTGTAGGGTTATGTGGGGGTTGATTTCCCAAGGATAAATTAGTGTATCTTGGAGAGAGAGAGAGAGAGAGAGAGAGAGAGGTGAGACAGGATGCAACTTGAAGACAGAGGGAGTGGGCTGGTAGGTGAACGAGTGACAGTTACTAGAGAGTGTGGTAGAGACACACGGACAAAAGTGCAGATAAAAAGTGAGTCGCACTGGGAGATAATTTGCCAGAGTCATGAGGACAGAAACAAACTCAAGTGGGTCTTTGCTTGTCAGTTTGGATGGGACCACAACATGACAGGGCTGAGGTGACAAAGACATATCCCTCACTGTGCCAGTCAGCCCTTCTCCTTCACACCCACTTCTACAGCAAATACCAACCAGGCCAGCGCCACCTCGCTGTCCAACATACAGGAAAAACAAGTACCAATCTCCTGGAATTAATTCAAACTTGATTCGGCAATAACTTACTGGCAATATCATTACGAAATCAGTGCGCTTGTGGGATTCACATGGTCTTTTAACAATTTGGGGCACTTGATTCAGCATATGGTTCCTGTAACGGGGGGAAATAAATGACAGAGACGCATGACTGCCCTGTTACATGTTCTACTGGAATGGCCCATGATCTAACAACAACAACAACAATGACAATACTAATGTGTGTTCCACCAAATACGGATCGCTGATCTACAACAATAACACGAATCATGCGGAAAAGTGCTGAACAGATAGTCACCTTGACTGGAACTGCTAGTGAGGAATCGACACGCTCCTACTGACATCAGAACAACAGTCTCATGTGTTGACCCCCACCCCCTCCACCTCTGACACACACCTGTGCTGAGCCATGCCATATATTCCGCGTCCACGGGGTTAACACCTAATAAACCCTTTCCCTCCTAGAGGTCGGGTAACCACCAGTTTAAAAGTAGAAACAGAGTCTATTTTGCACAGCAGAACTGCACAGCATGGCACACTATACTGCATAGGGTATAGGAGACTGATTGCAGGAGGCTTATTGGTGGATTATATATACAGTTAGGTCCATAAATATTTGGACAGTGACACAATTATCATCATTTTGGCTCTGTATGCCACCAGAATGGATTTGAAAGGAAACAATCAAGATGTGCTTTAAGTGTAGACTTTCATCTTTAATTTGAGGGTAGTTACATCCAAATTGGGTGTAGGAATTACACCCATTTTATATGTGCCCCCCCAGATTTTAGGGGTTAAAAAGTATTTGGACAAACTAACATAATCATGAATTAAATGTTGAGTTTCAAGACTGCCTGAAATCTGGAGCCCATAGACATCACCAGATGCTGGGTGTCTTCCCTGGTGATGCTCTGCCAGGCCTGCACTGCAGCTGTATTTAGTTCCTGCTTGTTATTTGGGTGTTTTGCCTTCAGTTTTGCCTTAGAAATCAAAACAAACCAATCAGAGAGACAGCAAAATCAACTATTTGGTACATTCTTAAAAAGAAAGAACGCACTGGTGAGCTCAGGGACACCATCTAAGGAGATCTGGGTTTGCTATAGAAAGTCTTAGAATGGGTAGGTCCAGTGAAAGGCATGAGTCTCAGCCCTGCAACGTTTCTAAGCAGCTAAGCCCCTGTTTAACGAAGCAATTATGACTCGGGAGGTCCAGAATAGCAAGTTTAAGAGCTCCTCTCTACGCTGTGCTGGCTGGAGGTCAAAAATGGAAAAGAGCAACTGATAAACTTGGGAGGTGACCTTATTCAAGAGTGAGAGGAGAGAGGCTTTGAGTGTCGGACAGGAAAGAGACACACATTACTAACCTAACTGTCAGTAGCTTTAGAGAAATGTAACGAAGACAGTTTTTTTTTATGCAGTTTTTTTTTTAACTCAAGCTGGAAGCGCAATCCTTCCTTGACCTTAATGGCACCTTCTCCGGTCAGCCTCCTTGAGACTCATAGCCCCCCAGAATAGCTCTTCCATCAGAGAATACACATTTTGCACAGTCAACACTCAGTATCTTTGGTACGTCTGTGTGTGTCTGTGTGTGTCTCTGTGTGTGTGTGTTTATGTAGTACTGTACGTATATAAATAATTTGCCCTGGGAGACGTTATACAGAGGGGGAGAGAGTGGAATCCTTCGAAATACTTGTGAAGTGAAGGAAGCCAAACAGCTAGCGAAGGAACGAAGTCTCTAAGGATATACAGTCACCCCTTATGAGCCTGGTTGTTCAATAGCACTGAACTCAGGAGCACTCGTGTGCTCTACTCTGCTGGAACTCATCAAACAAGAATCCTGCACACAACATCTTAATTATTATTATTTGTATCATTATTATTATGCTTCACCCATTATAGTCAACAAAGAAATGGCTTATATTGGATATCAGTAAGATTTTCAGGTGATCCCTTCATCTATTCCACTGCTAACTGATTTCCTGTGGATTATTATTGCTATTGTTCTAATGATTAATTCTCTGCAGGTAAAACGCCTTCAGAGCAGGCCACGCCATCTGTCCAGGGAACGGTGTATTAACTGGGGTTGTGTCCTTAGAGGTTTGCTGCTCAGCAGATTCCAGAGTTTTGTGGAAACCTCAGACCACCAGCATAACACTGGGGTTTGTCTGTCAAGCGCTGGCATACATTTTAACAGGTGCTCAGAACAGAAGTCTGTCTTGTATAATACATAATCTCTCAGACAGGCTAATCTGAATTAGCTTTTATTGGTCATTGCTTTATATATATATATATATATATATATATATATATATATATACACACACACTATGTAAGTTATCTTTTCATGTATTTCCTAAATGATCAAATGAAATAATAAAACAGCTCTTATTGATCTACCTTGCAAGATTTGATCAACTATCAACTATTGATCAACCTTTGAGGTTCTTTCTACAGTGCTGTTTAACACAGAAAAGTCAGCAAGCTAGGGAATCAGGCACAATTCTGAGATCAGGAGAAGTAAAAAGCAAATGGGGCAGAGAACTGGGGAACGGGTTGACATTCTCCAGAGTGTTTGTGCTACAGGTAGAATATTTTGGGGTAAAAGACGAGAAATGCCCTGATATAATCTACAGGAGTCTTAATGCGCATTAGTCCTTTCTCAAGCGTTTTAATGGCATTGTTTTTGTGTTCATTTAAAAAAAGCAAACCCCAGTTGATTTTCAATAAAACCCGCCATTTCAATCAAGTGAGCAACATGACAATCCTGCTGAGGAAAAACTATTAGACATTATGATGCACACTGTGATCAGCAAATGGGTTCTGCAAAAGCACGCAATTAAAACAATCCTAGAGTTCATCTTGTAGTGCAGTTTTAAGGGCAGGGATCAGCCTGAGTTCAACGGTCAGTAGACTTGTAGTAGAGGCCTCTGAGAAAGTGACCTCCACCATTCTGTACCCATAATGGAGTCAGCACTCCAGGCCTGCACTCCCACATGGACAACAAGGCCATCTTGACAGAGGGAACATTGCCTTCCAAATCAATTAAATATGAAACACTGCTTTATGTGGCTTCCCTATGTGTTGAATCTGCTAATTCTCTCAACAGAAACCTGTTCTGCTCACAGCCTTGGATTAAAAGACTCAAGCATCACCTTTCCTATTGACGTGGGAAATAATCAATTTGGAAGATGGAACACAGACTTAAATACATGCTGTTATTTATTGGTTGTCATTGATTTGGAGAAATGTCCCAAGGAATTTGCATTAATCTAGGCATCAGTGTTGGTCCGTTTTAGCTTATCCATTGAACCCATCCCCCACTGCCCGCCCCCCACACACCTCCCACCTTATCTATTAAGATATAAATAGATTGACATGGAATTCCTGTAAGAGTTCATAGAACACAGAGGGATGTATTATTTCTAGTTAGGGTTCACACACCAGCAGTGGTTTATTGCTAGTGCAAGAGCCTCAAAACTCTAAGCAACCTCATATAGATGTTTTAGCCTACTAAGCACTACCACAGTCTTGTTTAGTTATTTTAATGCAATAATTGCAGGTGATTATGAATCAGTTCTTCTCATGTTTAAACCATTAGTATTGTGCATTTGCGAGTCCCAAAAAAAACTTCATAGTGTTCATTTCCATAAACCTGTTGTAACATTTCTCCAAAAGCACACTCTGATTCAACACACCAGTCACCAGGCTACTTCTGGAGTGTGTCTCAGTCTTGCGAAGACAACCTCAGATTGGACACATGACTCATTGACCTGGCCCTAGGCTTATGGCCTGTCCTTAAGCACAATAATACCCAACCAACTTCGGAAAGAGCAGCCTTCACCACCACAGAGCAAATGGGTGATAAATGCAAGAAGAAGAAGGAGAAGGAGAATGAAGAAGAAGGAGAAGATGATGAATATGGCAAAGGAGGTGAAGAAGAAGAGGAAATGAATCCTAAAGAATCAAAAGTCACAATAATAACCAGCTGAAGAACATCTGGGGTTATTGAAGATAACAAAAACGTCCCAAACCTTATGTCACCCACTGTGTGGCCTTTTACTCCCTACCATCCCTTTCTTCAGCCTGCTACCACCTCCCCTTCTCTTCCATGTCCCAGCTCTCCCTCTCCCCCTTCCCTTCCCTTCCCTTTACCTCCCCTCCTGCCCCCTGCACCTCAAAGCCCTTACCTTGGCCACCTGCAGTGGTTTTTTATGCTCAGCACCCCCTTGGAGCCGAAACCCCCAAGGTGCTCCCCCAGCCAGGGTAATCACCACCTCCTCAGCCACCATGGCTGCTGTCTTGTCTCTCCGTCCGTGTCCACCTGTCCGTCTGTCGGTGGCGTGAGGATCCTCAGTGGTCTCGGGCCATGTCTAATGGACGGTCTGTCAGCAAGGCCACCTTAAAGACCCTTCTTCTTGGTACTTTTGTCAGTGGGAGCACGCACTGACGAACTGAGCCCTTACTCAGCTCTGGCCGTGCCTGTTTCCCTGAGGTAGGCTGGGAGAGTTAAAAAAGGGAGATGAACCGCCAGCACTGCTTACACATTGGAATGCCCCTGCCTCCGCGAGAAGCAAGGTGGGGGTGGGGGTGGGGGTCTGGGGGGGATCAGAGTCCTCCCCCTTTACTGCCACACTTGTCCTGTCAATCTGTCAGCCTGCTCTGCCAGGGGAGGTTGATAGCCACTCCAAAAATAGGCCTCCTCCCCAGCACGGCTTTGTCGGGGGCGGACAGGGGGGCTATTTTAAGCAGAACGATTCTTTTGAGGACTAGCCGACACAGAATAAGGGGGGATAAACTGCAATGCCAGAAATAGTTCATTTTTATTCAGTATGAGTGGATTTTAGTACAGAAATGTTGGCCCATGATGTTAGATAATTATACAAGCAAAGTTAGGGAGAGAGAGAAGGAGAAAGAGCGAGGCCAATTGACTTCATTGTAGTTATTTTATTTATCTTTAAAGAGCAAAGCATTTTTTTCTCTCCCATAAATCCTTTAAAGTCAATGGTACTCTTCTTTACATTTCCGTCCAAAATGGGATTCTGTGCTACTGTTCCTTCTCGTGTGTGATTCAAAAAAGTGATTCAGAGTGTCCAAACTCATTTGTAAAAACAGCAGTTATTTTGCCTTGGAAAGTTGGTTTACGTATGGGAGCAACTAAGCAATTAAAGGAACTAAGCAGAAGACACATCATTGAATTATAGTTCTTGCCATCAGAGTACAATGTGAAAAAGGTGGCTTTCCTAATGCATTTATTTGCTCTGGGATAGGTTCTTGTTGGTTTAAACACCTCCCCCCCAGGCTAACTGAAACTCTATCTGAATGTGTGTTTGCATATGTATTTAATTAAAGTACCCCTTCTCCCCTCTCATTCTTGTGTCTGAACGTGTTTGGACATCTAAAGATCGGATCTAGATATTCAAATATATCCATCATACCACTACTGGACTTCAAACAACCACTGTAACCTCAGCAAACATTACAGTGGTTCCCAGCTCTCTTCAAACCAGAGTTAAATATTATGTTAAGCTTGACTAATGAAGCCAATATGACAGCTGTGTAATATCACATTTAATAATTACCTGCTTTTTAACTGTGAAAAGTAAAAAGGATTAATTAACTTTTGGTTAAATTAGCAAATCAAAAGTTCATACATGATGCATAGCCTAAAAACTTAGCACTCAACTATGCACTTCTGACAGCACACAGCAGGGGACAATAGAGCTAAGATGGTTATCGTTTCTGATGTTAATCACACATCTGGAAATCAGACTTCTGGGATTCAACATTAAACATTGTTCCTATCCACTGCGTCCTTCAGAGATTCCTGTTCCACACGTGTGTTTTGTCAAAGGTGGGGTGGACATCCTAACAGTACCAAAACTACAAACCATTCTGCATTTATGACGTTAGAAAATGTGCAGTTTCACTATTCTTTAAATGTGCTGTTACTGCTTGGGTAGTCTGGGCACACATGCTTTCTAGAAATTGTCACACATAGGTCAGACGTTATACACTCACCTAAAGGATTATTAGGAACACCATACTAATACTGTGTTTGACCCCCTTTCGCCTTCAGAACTGCCTTAATTCTACGTGGCATTGATTCAACAAGGTGCTGAAAGCATTCTTTAGAAATGTTGGCCCATATTGATACGATAGTATCTTGCAGTTGATGGAGATTTGTGGGATGCACATCCAGGGCACGAAGCTCCCGTTCCACCACATCCCAAAGATGCTCTATTGGGTTGAGATCTGGTGACTGTGGGGGCCAGTTTAGTACAGTGAACTCATTGTCATGTTCAAGAAACCAATTTGAAATGATTCAACCTTTGTGACATGGTGCATTATCCTGCTGGAAGTAGCCATCAGAGGATGGGTACATGGTGGTCATAAAGGGATGGACATGGTCAGAAACAATGCTCAGGTAGGCCGTGGCATTTAAACGATGCCCAATTGGCACTAAGGGGCCTAAAGTGTGCCAAGAAAACATCCCCCACACCATTACACCACCACCACCAGCCTGCACAGTGGTAACAAGGCATGATGGATCCATGTTCTCATTCTGTTTACGCCAAATTCTGACTCTACCATCTGAATGTCTCAACAGAAATCGAGACTCATCAGACCAGGCAACATTTTTCCAGTCTTCAACTGTCCAATTTTGGTGAGCTTGTGCAAATTGTAGCCTCTTTTTCCTATTTGTAGTGGAGATGAGTGGTACCCGGTGGGCTCTTCTGCTGTTGTAGCCCATCCGCCTCAAGGTTGTACGTGTTGTGGCTTCACAAATGCTTTGCTGCATACCTCGGTTGTAACGAGTGGTTATTTCAGTCAAAGTTGCTCTTCTATCAGCTTGAATCAGTCGGCCCATTCTCCTCTGACCTCTAGCATCAACAAGGCATTTTCGCCCACAGGACTGCCGCATACTGGATGTTTTTCCCTTTTCACACCATTCTTTGTAAACCCTAGAAATGGTTGTGCGTGAAAATCCCAGTAACTGAGCAGATTGTGAAATACTCAGACCGGCCCGTCTGGCACCAACAACCATGCCACGCTCAAAATGGCTTAAATCACCTTTCTTTCCCATTCAGACATTCAGTTTGGAGTTCAGGAGATTGTCTTGACCAGGACCACACCCCTAAATGCATTGAAGCAACTGCCATGTGATTGGTTGGTTAGATAATTGCATTAATGAGAAATTGAACAGGTGTTCCTAATAATCCTTTAGGTGATTGTATACCAATAAATCATGCAAAATATCTATACAGAGACACACAGACTGCATTACGATGTATACTCAACATTCAATCAATTGCAGATGTAGATATTGTTATTGATACACAATGTATGTATCGTGTTCCTTTAACATTTTATTGTAGTTGTTTTAACTTTGCTGCAGCATATGCCAAGTCCCGACCATGAATTGATAACCTAGTTTCCTACTGAGTTGAATGGTTCAAATGATCTGTGACCGCTGGATCCAGTAGCCACACCGCACAAACACACAACCACACGACCCAACGACCTGGCCACAGTGCGAAAATGCACCCCGAACAACCCTGCGCCTCGGCCCACCTTCGTCCTGGCGAGTGAGCGAATGAGAGTGCGCAGGCGCAGCATCCGGGTGCCGACGTGGCAAACTGCGGCGGTGCTTCCGGTCTGTGTGTGTCCGCGGAGGAGAGACCGAGGAAGGGATTAGCGGCGATCTCAATCCGGGACGAGGGAACCCAAAACCCGGCTCAGCAAGCAAGACAAACAGCCCCCGGGCCACCGAGACCGAGTCACGACGGGGGACAGCCGTCCGCTCGCCACCCTTTGGACCCCCTCTGGAGGTGGGTGCGGAACAGTCTCTATATCGAAGCCGCAGAAAAGGAAGGGAATAGCCGACAAGCAGCTCCAGTGTATCCCGGCGTGTAGGCCCGACTGAGCACTGGGAGCAGGAGGATCATACCTGTGATACGTATTAACCCCACAAACCCCCCAATCGGAGTGAAACAGCGTGAAATCCAGCTGTTGGTGCGTCCCCTCCGCGTTGCCAGATGTTTGTATCAGGTTGTGGTGTTTATGTGCTGTTTGGGGAGGATCTAGTTTGTCCTGTCGTACGTCATGATTAGGTGGCTTTTACACTTTGACTATAGCGGTTGTATTTTTAACCAGTATTTATTTTTGTAGATTTTTAGTTTTTAATAATAAGGCATAATAAGGAGTAATGTTCGTGATTGGGAGCTGTTGGTTAATGAAAGCAATTGATCAGTTTGAGAAAGTAGTAGCTGGATATGGGTCATTCAACAGGCCTGTGTAGCACGGCATTTTACTGTCCTTAAAACGATGTATACATGAATAATGTAACACCTGTTTGTGTAGCCGACCACTTGTTCATTCTCACACGTGTGGGGTCAAGAGCACCAGGCCGGTATAAATACAAGGGAGCGGCTCTACTTTTCTACATAGAGGTAGCCCTTTAAATGGGAATGCTGTTAAATTGTATGAGACGTTGCAACTGTGAGATGCATTATGCCAGTTGTGTTGCTGTGATGATTTCTTTGAAAAACACCTAGGCACAGTTGGGGAAGGTCCGTTTCAGTCCCCATAACCTGCATCATATTTGGAAATAGTCCTAGGGTACAGTAACGCACTGGAACCTGCTCAACATTATTTTACTTCTTGTGGGTGTTGATCCTTGTAGGGGTTACTTGGCCAGCTACATGTGTTCAATATTGCATCAATGCAATCGCCATTGGAGGGGGAGGTGAGAATGAAAAAGTGAAGTGAGAAAGAAAGTAGCTTCCGAGCCATTTGCTTGACATTAAATTCCTCCTAAGCCGATGCACACTGGGCCATTGCCACTACTGTTTAAGGCATTAGCAGCAAATAGCCTTTTCTGATGATGGATACCACAGAGCTCTTGTGGCACCTGCTGACAAGGAGACAGACAGCAGTATGCAGGGACAGGAGATATCCCTGAGTCCGTCTCCGGGATGAAGGAGGCGAAGCAACTTTTTATTTAAGGTCTGAGTGTCGTGAATCTGGCACTGATTATCAGCAGTGATTTTGTGTGCTCTGTCCTAATCGGTGTGGTGATGTGTGTCTCATTCAGGGATGAACTGAGAATGAATGTAAACCAGCAAGCGCCCATGACCTCTCCGTATGCACCGGCACAGCCTGGCTATCAGGGGTATCCCCAGCCCGGCTATGGCGGGCAAAACGTGGCTGGAGGCCCCCCCTCCCAGTACGGGCCCTACAATGGTCCCAATCCTGGATACCAGCAAGGACCACCTCCCCAAGGTAATAAGGCAACACTAATGTTTTCGATTTAGTTTTCACTTTCATTGTTTTCATTGACCCCAGGCTATGCATTGTGAGCCCCCAATGGAATCTGATACATAAACCGCAGTTATCTTATTTTTATTCCCACAGTCTTACACAGTGATAGAAGTGAGAGTGCTGTGTTTGTGAAGGTTACAAATCTCCCACTTGCCCTTCTTGCTTTTAGACCTTTATGTTTTTGCTGTTATTCTTCACTGCTTTTGTTCTTGTATTGCAGGGTATTCTCCTTACGCAAGCTTTCCTTCTAAGGCTCTTCCTGCAGCTCTAGCTTCTGACCTGTCTTCTTCCTCTCCTCTTGACTTAGGTAATGGTTTGACAGGGCTCAGCCATTCTCAGTGCATCCCTATTTTTCATTCTGTAGAGACGTTGCTTTGTAGCACAGGTGTGAATGCTTTAAATGGAGTAGTGGATGCTTGCTACTGTCTAAATATGGAGGAATACTTACAGCTATTACAGCACCATTCACTAATACTTTGGGGTTAGTGTAATGCAGAACAAATTATACTTGACTTAAACTTTGTTTACCTAACACAGTCATCAGCTTTTTATACTGTTTAAGTATTTGAGTTCCACATTATTTAGGGACAATGTAATGCTTGCATACTGTGGTGATTTAATTAACCCACACCTCAACCTCATTGTCATGTAAAACGATTGTTTATTTGATTTTAAATGACCAGCCCTCCCCCTAATCTGCTTAGGTCCAGTGAGACAGCCCCCTACGTCTGGGGCTCCTTCAGTCTCAGCCCCGCAGGCCTACAACCAGTATGGCCAGGGAGATATGAAGAACGGGCCCCCCACCATGACCAGCCAGCCGAACAGGTGAGGCACTCTGAATTAAAGAGTCTCCCTTAATAGATCCACACTTTTCCTTTGTTATTACCCCAGTGCACCGCATTGTGCCAACACAAGAGCACTGAAATACTACAGCTGAAGTAGTAGGTGTGAGATAAAACAAGAACTCCTTTTACTTGATTTGTAACCTCTTGTGAACAAATTCCTGCATGAATAAGAAGTTATCTTCTGTTCTTGTCTTGGGAAAGGCCGCCGGTCTCCCAGCCCTATGTCCCAGGTGCGATGCCCCCTGCTGGGACCCAGCCTGTGTACCACCAGCAGTATGGGCCTACGCCTACAAACACACAGCAGATGACCAATCAGATGGCAGGCATGCAGATCGGATCTCCAGCTCCTCTCCCTGCTGGCCCTGGTTATGGTGAGTTGATTTAGGTCCCCTCTGTAGACACGAGCATCCTAGAGAGAGTTTGTTACCTAATGAGTTCCTCTTCTGTTTCAGCACCGCCATCCTCTCAGCCGCAGACCTCCACCGCTTTCCCTCCCCACACCGCCCCCTCCTCCCAGCCAGGGAACGCTCCTCTTCAGCCCCCTTTCTCTGCAGCCCCGCCCCTGTCCCAGCAGTCCTACCACGGAGCCCCCCCACACTCGCAGCAGTCTTTCCCAGGAGCCCCCCCTCCCTCCCAGCCCCTGTACTCGGGGTCCGCTCCTCCCTCACAGTCGTTTGGGTCGCCACATCCTCCTAACCCCTTCAGCTCAGGCCAGCCCGTCTCCCAGCCTCCCTTTGCCGCCCCCCCCCCAACCTCCTCCCAGTCTCAGTTCCCGGGCTCTCTACCTCACCAGCCTGCCGTGTCCCAGCCTTCCCCCTTCCATTCGGCGCCCCCTCCCTCCGGCAGCTTCCCTCCCCAAGTAGGAGCCCCCCGGCCTCCAGGCATTCAGGGACCCATGCACCCACGCCAGCCGCTCTCGGGGCCCCCCATGACCCAGGCCAACCACATTGCCACCGGCCCTGGGCAGCCCCCCATGCCAGGGATGCCCCTTGGACCGCCGACCGCTGGAATGCAAGGGCCCCCTATGCAGCCGGGCCTCCAGGGATACCAGCCACAGCAGAATGGTGAGTCCCCTGCCACATTGGTAGCACTGTCTTACTGTGTCCATGTCCAGAGGTTTGTTTATTCACCAGGCAAGTGATGTAACATTAACCAATGTGTTTACTTAGAAATGGTGTCTTCTTACACATACTTACAGATTTCTAATATTTACAATGTTCTGAACATCTGGTTGAAGATGCAACCACAGGTAATCCATTTGCTAAAAATGGAGATCCCCCTCATTAATTAAGGATTGTATTGTAATTGTGGCATGTGCAGTTAGGCCACATGGAGGAGTGCAGGCATGCAGGCTGTAACCCAATCTAACTGGGATGGGTTTCGGGGGGGAATGGGCACCCAGGCCGGTGTGTTGCGGTGCGTCAGTGTCTGCTCACCAGTCCCTACAGGATGTGCTGCTTTGCTGTCTTGGGTTTCCTGCAACAGACACCATGCAGGCTTGCATTACACGGCTGCAGATGAAGTCAGGATGTGGCTGCCTTGTTTCTTTGGATTTGAACCCTGTAATGTGAATCTCGGCATCAGTAGAGCCCGATTCACACTGAAATGCCAGCAAAATGGAGGCAACATTTGCTGCTTTTTTCCTGTAGCACCGCCATTCACACTGGCTTTGAATGCCGACAAATTGAAGGATGTACCCAAATGATCCGAAAGAGACTGCCAGCAAGAGCGCTGTAGCTTTGGGAACTAGATGCTTTAGAAGCCTTTGAAATCGGGAGAGGAGACACGGACTGATGAAAGTTCAATCATTTCCCCTTTTTGCCAGTTTACTTCCATTGTGTTACTGGGTTATTGGTTCTAAGCCGGGTGCCAGTTCGGATCGGTCTCACAACCCAGAACAAATAGTCAAGACAAACAAACAAACAATACGTCAATCTAGGTGTTTTTTCACACTATGACCAGTTCATCGGCTTGTATGGTTGTGTGTATTTGTGGTGTGATCACTGGACCCAGCAGTCACAGATGATTTGAACCAGTGAACCCAGTATGAGACTCGGCTCTCGGTTCATGGTCGCGTGACTAGAGACATTGTGTGGGGTCTCGACACACTGCAGCAAAGTTAAATCAACTAAAATAAATGAGAAAAAAACTATGAAATTACATTGTGTGTATATCTATATCTACCAAAAGTCTGGTGGTGCAGATCTGTGATTGATTGATTGTTCAAAACAACTTATTTTATTTTTCATTTTTTTAAGTTTGACTTACTGCCTTAAAATCTAATTAAAGAACTTGAAACAAACTAGTGTCACTGTAATGCAGTCTAATACCACATTAGCCTGTGTAGAGATTATATTTTGCATGATTTATTGCTATATAACTTCTGACGTGTGACAGTAGTTAGCATTATATACATCACCAACCTGTCAGTTCACCAATTATTTTTTATTTCATGGCAGACGCCCTTATCCGGGGCGACTTACAACATAAGTGCAAACAAAGTGCAAAAATACAGTTAAGTACAAGGTATCAGTCAATACAAATTCAATTTAACTAAAACATAGCAATTAAAAATAATACATTTTACAAATTCCAATTTACAAATTACACAAGTACAGTAAGTGAGGTCCAACATCCAGGACCAATAACACTCAGAATTTGCTGCGACTACATTATTTTCAACCTCTGGCATTTCTAATGACCTGGTCCGTGTTTCGTTACGGTCACAAGTTCTTGGTCAAAGGTGGCTTAACCTTGTTGTGTTGTGGTCATAAAAATGCACCCCTATTCTGATTGGTTGCGTCAGGTCATAGCTCTGAATATCAACCCTTATTTTAAAGGTGCCTTTGGGCAGATGCGGGGACCCCAGCCTGGCTATGCAGGCTCCTATCCAGCGCAGCAGAATTTCGGAGCTCAACCCGCTCCCCCTGCTGGACAGCCTCAGAAACGTCTCGATCCCGACTCCATCCCCAGTCCGGTAAGTCAGCACTGCGCTCTCGCTCCCTCTCCTCCCCCCCCCCCCCCACACAACTGTCTCCTGAGTAGAGTGTCAGCTTCTCGGGCGATACTAATAAATTATTGTAATTATATCATTAATGCACATGTCTTTTTGTCCACCTTGGGATTCCTGGAAAACAGAATTCACACACTGTAGCTATATGTTGATGGCATTCAAAACCTGTCCCCCTTACTGAGCTCGCTCTCTGATCTGACAGCGTGGAGATGTGATAAGTGATGAGGGCAAAACAGAAACCCTGGGCTGCACTCACGCCCATGATGGAAATCGGGTTGATAAATGCGTATCCTCAGACTCGTGTGCTGCAGTCATGCCAGATCTATGTTTTTGTGAAGCATTAATAGTCCCCCCTAGGTTTCTTATATAATGAATAAGGATATGTTTTTGTTCAGAGGTGTCATTGAAAGAAATTGCTGAGGGAGTTGCTTAATTGTATTAATATTAAAAAATAAAATCCTTGCTAATCTGATTTTTGTTTGACCCGAAATGATTAGTTTTTTTTTTTTTTGTCCTCCTTCAGTTTATATTTTTCAAAGGTATCTTTTATATTTAAATCAGTTGGTTGTTCGTACTGCACTGCTCAGCTTTCTTATGCAATAAGCTCTTTACTGAACTCTTCAAAAGTTCTAGGACAGGATTAGCTGTTTCTGTATGTCCGTTGCCCCAGACGCATCATGAGAAATATTCTGCGTTGAGGATAACACTAGGAGATGTGTGAATCCCAAAAGAACACCAAATTGGCCTGCTAAATGTCAGTATGGGGGAATTACATTTTTTGAAGGCTCCATCTGCTCAGAGTAGTAAGTACTCACAGGGCTTGTGTTGAGCTTTAGGAGTCCCTATTGTGACAAGTGTTATAATGGCACATATAGTAACTATACCACTCTTGGGAGAAACTGTAATCTAAGATACTCAAACCTGTTTAAAGGGAATTGGTTAAGGTTCTGTTAGACGTGTATCATCTGTAAATGAGGAAAATCAGAGGTTTTAAGTAAACCACGGAAAGAACAGAAAAACTGCTTTGAATCGAATTAAATCAGCATTTGTGTACTTGTTATTTGGGATGTTTTGTAATGTACTGTGTGTCATTGAAGGTGACAATGGCCAAGGCTCTGCTGTTTTACAGCTAAAACAGAAAGGCCATCCTGTGTTGTTCTAATTATTAATATGCAGTATTTTATAATGTAATGCTGTGCTTTTGCTTGAATTTTGCATGTGCAATGTGCATTCTCTGGCATCTGAATATGTGACTAATTATAATGAACTGAGCAAACAGAAGTAACATTTGTTACTATTCTGTTTATGTCTGTCTCTCTCTATCTCTCTCTTTCTCTCTCCCGTACTGTTTTTTTTTTAATTTGCGGGACGCTTACCAAAACAAATTAAAGCAAGCCACTGAACTGCCTCCTGTGCAGAAAATGAGACATAGAATAGACCCAGATGCAATTCCCAGCCCAGTAAGTGCAGTGTGTCTGTCTGCTCTTGTCTGTCCTCCTTCTAACCCAATCTGAGTGTGATCCCTGAACCCGCTGCGCTTGGCTGTATGCATGCTTACCCGCCTTTCCTTCCCCTTTCATTGGACTGAGCAATTTGGCTAAATATCCCAGATTTGTATTCTGCTCCAGCAAAAAAATAGGAAAACTGGTAGCTGTAATGGGCACTGAGAATAACCACACCTTCGCCTCCTGAAAGGGGAAGTTCTGGCTTTCCGCCTTGTCGTCCTGAGACGTTTCCAATTCGTGTTAGTATTATTATTTAATGTTGTCTAACATTGGCTTAGGCAGCTCCCAATCAAACAGAGAGAATTCTCAAGTTACATTTCATAGTGGTCTAAGGAAAAGAAATGTCAATGAATTATATAGTGCAATATAGGGGTGGAGTATAGTATGCTTCACTAGAGAGCATTTATGACACAAAAATAATCAACAAAGGAGCTTGTGATGTGAAACCTTAGCTCTTTAGGAGACTGTCACATGCCTTGACATAGCTGAGCCCTCAACAGCTGCTGTTCAGTGAGGCACTCATCTCAAAAGAGGGGTTGGCAAACTTGCTTTTTTCCCCCTGCACATTAATCTCAAGGAATGAGATCTTTGATGTGCTTGGAAATTAGGTGAGCTATAGAGCTGAACTTATTGTATCAAATACCTTTACAATTAAATGTTTTGCCATTTCCACATTTATTTTTTAGGGTTTTTGTAACATTTCACTTCAGAAAATTGTTGCTGTAAAGCGATTGTACACCAATAAGTCTTGTGATTCTCATTGCTCATTATATTCTAGGGCCCCTTTTGGGACACGCTTTGTTTCTCTGTAGGGTTATGCAGTGTCATGTTTCATTGTGGGCTTTTATTTAAATGACCACCAAACAAAACCAGCAGCACATTGGCCAGGAACAAAACTCCAATAAACCCAGTGTCTCCTCCAATCACTGTCAGTCTCTCAGCTCTCCCTCTGTTTATTGGTCTCTCCACACTTGGGGGCAGAGGCTTGACCGTTACAGCTGAAGAGACTGTTCTTGTTAGGTGGGAGCTCAACAATTTATGCAAAGCAATCTACTCACTCTTTACTCATTCCCCTTCAAAATGTGATCCTGACCTTCTATTTTCAAATGCATGTAAGGAAAAGTGCTCTGCATGAACTGTCACAGTTGCATCCCACTTGAGGAAATTGTCATGATACCTAGCGTTAAAAGGTGTACAGTTCGGCATGATTGGTCTGTGGGGAAAGCATGTTCCAAATCTAATTGGTCACACAGCCTTACTTTTGAATTGCATAGGGCAGAGGTCAAGGATGTGGTCATGCAGACTTGGGTTTACCCACTGTAAAATTAAATTCCACCTTTCCCACTGTAAAACCCACCCTGCCACTGTTCCCCACCCATCACCTCCCGCCATTCCAGCAGCATATGCTTAACTTCACATAGACCATTCGCCGTGGTGGGATGGGCATGACATTGCTGTGTAATTCACCTTTTCGTCTCTCTTAATATTGTAATTTTCCTCATTTTCTATATGCTGTTGATGTCATGTAATTTGAAGGCACTGTAGATATTTCTGTGAGCAGAACCTCATATTTTGACTAGCCTTTAAGGTCCTGATCAAAACAAAATTACAACTCACAGTAGTTTCTCCAGTGGCTTCTTTCCTTTCATTTTATTTTGGCTGTCTCTTCTGTGTAAGTCATACCCTGATGCAGTTACGTGTTTCACAGCTTACCTGATGATTAAACCTGGGTTTGAGCAGTGGGCAGAGACTGACGAATTGGTTTATGAAGTCATTTAAGGATGTGCTACATGCATATGAATATCTACACACCGACGCTATCGGTCAGAGTCATAAGTTGACTTGGAAATCCAGCTGAATTCCCATCAAGAAAGGCATTGGGTTATCCTTAAGTTTGCGCATTCTCCCATTTCCTTTTGAAATGAA
Organism: Amia ocellicauda; assembly: GCF_036373705.1. Classification (NCBI taxonomy): domain Eukaryota; kingdom Metazoa; phylum Chordata; class Actinopteri; order Amiiformes; family Amiidae; genus Amia; species Amia ocellicauda. The sequence goes on from NC_089869.1 coordinate 11,306,936, forward strand.
TGAGAGAGTCAGCACCCTTGGGGGAGTGTGGGAATGGACTCGGATTTGGAGGATTTATGGAATTATTGCTGTAGACTTTCTGACAGTAGTAGCTATAAGACTTGCATTTACACTCGACAAAATGTGTAGAACAGAGCACACTGTCATAACCGTGAAGGAGTCCAGTGCATGTTCTGTTTTGGCATCTGTTCTAATGGCAGTTTGGCAAATAAGTTGGCATTGTTTCATATAAAGTGTGCAGATGGCTAAAGTGAACAATGCAGCGTTCTAGGGCTATTTTCACAAGCCAGGGTTTTTTGTATAGCAGTCTTTCTAAATACAATTTCAGCAGATTTCCAGGTGACCCCATGATCTTGACCGTGTGTGCGTGTGTGTGTGAGAGAGAGAGAGAGAGAATATCCATTCTGAAATCAAAAGTATACATTTGATCAGACGAAATGTCTGCAATGGCTTAACTGGCTCAATACATTGCCTTAAGCTGATTTCACATTTTCGGCCCGAGAGCAGCAGTTTACATTTCCGGCTCTGTTTCAGTTTTTAGACATTACCTTTTCTAACCACTTCTTCGAATAGCCCTGGTTGTATGTATATGTGTTGTGAATGTTGGAAATAGTGATGTTTGAGAGTCTCTCTCCTCACTGCCGGCCTCTTGCTGTTTCAGATCCAGGTTATTGAGGATGACAAGGCTAACAGGAGCAATGAGCCTTTCACTACGGGGGTGAGAGGTCAGGCTCCGCCCCTTGTCACAACAGACTTCCATGTCAAAGATCAAGGTATGGGTTCTCTTTAACTCGGTGGCACTCCTGTTCTGCTGTCGAATGTTGTTTTTCCAGCCCTGCTTTGTGCATTATAATAGGTGATGTAGTAACCTGTATTTAACCGCTGTCTTCTCCTTAATTTAGGGAATGCCAGTCCCAGGTTTATACGATGCACAGCCTACAATATGCCCTGTACCTCAGACATGGCTAAACAGTCACAGGTGCCCTTAGCTGCTGTCATCAAACCCCTGGCTGTCTTACCCCGAGATGAGGTGAGTGCTTTAAAACCCAGCTATTACTTTCTTTGTCTATGACTTAACCCAAGATTTTGGGCCACAATTTGTTTTTGCTGCTTCCTTTTTCTTTTCCTTTCTTTTACTTTACCATGTTCCTGTTTCTCTAAAATGTGGGGGAAGGCTGTCTTTTGATCGCTCATTGAATGCAAGATTTTCTGTATTTGGAGCTGCTCAACCAGCAGAAAATCAAAAACTGTGGCCTGGCCATGACTCATATGTTTATACCCTGTCATGTTTTTCGTTATTAGTAGGTAGCTTGTTACAATAAAACCAGCTGTGATTGGGTATAAAATCAGCGTTTTGATGTAATTTAGGCCTTTGGATATTTGTTTGGTTCTGTTAGAGATGGCAGTTTTCCCTTATGCATCTTTCACCTTACATCGTCTGACAAGGTTGAACAAAACATGTTTACAATCTCTGCTTTCATCCTCTGTTACACACAACCTCTCAGACTAAAGAAAACAAAACAAAAACCCAACCCAGCTGAATTGATCTACAGTGTCTTCAGTCTGGCGCTGAGACGCATTTTTCTGCCTTCTCCGTGACAGCAGCCAAAACATGGCAGCGCCGGTCAGTTTGTTGATGGGAAAAATCAGGACATCAGCTGTTGGAACACACATTTCAGCTGGACCTGCCGGCTAATTTTAGAAACCACTTTCCCGACTCGATGGTGCTGTGGAGGTGCCACGTCCTTCATGGCAGCCCCCCCCCTCCCCCCCTCCGCCGCGCTCACAGCTCCCTGCTCTGTCCTTTGTCTACAATCCCTACCGTCACATCCGCCCTTAAGTTGTCACCGTGGCTCTTTTTGCAGTTTTTATTTCCGGTGTTGTACGGTCTTAAACCCCCACATTGTCAGTGGTATGTCACAGCACGTTTGCGTGTATTAAATCTCCCCTGGGCATCGTTAATGAGCTGTCACCGTGTGCATGAAGAGTTTAAAGTGAGAACCAATGTAGAACCTCTCTGATTCATCGATCCCCTCTTTCTTCTCTCTGATCTCCCCCCACCCCAGAGCAATGTTCTTTCTGCCAAGGTTGTGTTTTTAATGATGGTAGCTTTTTTATCTCTGTTCACTGCAGCTGTTTGAATACATCTACTATGGAAAGGGATCTGGCTTGGCAGGGCAACCACTTTTCTAAATGCTTACCAATAGCATCCCCTAGAGGCTGCTTTTTGAACTACCCTCCTTTCCGAAATAGAGGAGGAATTGCACTAATTGTTACAGACTGACAATTTCTAGCTAATCTACTGATATGATCGATTTGTCAGGCGAAGGAACATTGACCACATTTTGTGAGTGTGGGATTTGTCCCTCTGAGCTGATTTGTATTGGATGCTGACTCTTATTATTGTTTGCTTTTGAAACTTTACATGTAATATCTTACTTAATATATATATATTATATATATTAATGAATTATAGCTCTGCCCTCATTTAGTACCAACAGATGTTAGAGTGCATAACATTTAACAGGTGAAGGGATTGAGAATGTAAACACTTCTTAAGACTCACACAATATGTAATAAAAATATCAATGTGCTGGAGAATTTAATTGCAAGATGTGTTGGATTATTACAGTCTGTTGCAACTATCTGTGTGTTAATCTCATCCTGTAGTGGATTTATTCTCTTGTCCACAGAGATTGATTCTCAGCTATTTTATTGTGCATGCAAGGGAAGAGTCACCGCTCACTCATGCAGCGATAAAGCAAATATAAATGAAAATGCAGAAATAGAGACAAATATATACATGTAGTTGTGGTGGCTGTATTGATTAGGAAGCGCACAGTGTACTTGGTGGGACCTGGGAGTGTCTAATCTATCACCACCAGTCATCTGATATTGGTGTGAGGGGAGACCGAAAGAGCTTGCAAACATCCTGGCTTGGTTGACCATTCACATTCCTGTCATAGCAGGAGATTGCATATCTTTTGTTTCAGCGGTCTTGTTATTTATGCAAGAAATCAAACGGGAGTTACACCCGATTCCCGTGTGTCTGCAGGCTCAATTGGCAAACCTGTATACAAGAGCTAAACCTATTGTGTTCATGCAAATCTGGTCCCCAACCCATCTGCAAGTGAGGGCTCCTCCTGCCTCACATTGCAGACCCTGCATTCAAATGGTACTCATTATTAGGACACATTAATTAGATATAAAGGGATGCGAGTTGGTGTGTATAAAATACTGATTGTGATCCCCATTGTTTCCAGATGCCCCCGTGCGTTATAGACCATGGGGAGGGCGGCCCGATCCGTTGTAACCGGTGTAAAGCCTACATGTGTCCCTACATGCAGTTCATCGAGGGGGGACGCCGTTTCCAGTGCAGCTTCTGCAGCTGTGTGACCGAGGGTGAGTTGGCGCCACACTGTGCTGATGGACGTGGAAGGGAGGCATTGTACCACCTTGGTGTGTAACATACTGTCTGTCCGTCCCCCTCCTCTCTCCCAGTGCCTCCGCAATACTTCCAGCACCTGGACCATACTGGCAAGCGAGTGGATTGCTACGATAGGCCAGAGCTCTCCATGGGCTCGTACGAGTTCAAAGCCACTGTAGACTACTGTAAGGTAAGCACTGCCTTCACGGGCTTACTGTCAACATGATCAGATAAACTGAAATGCTAAAGAACACCAATCTCTTCAGTGTAGATACTTGGAAATGCAGACATATTCCTTTTTAAATGGGTCTTCTCTGAGATCAAACCATTAAAAAAGTTCTGTATGAAAATCAGACATAATTCAAATAAATTGTAAAATAGTTATGTACAGGGTGGGTTTGGGAAACCATTAAAAAGATTATCAACTAACACAGATGCAGCAAATCAGGACCTTGGAAGTGTGCAGGTGAATTGGCTGTTTTGAGCTATGAAACCTCAGTGTGCAGTGAAACGCACAACAGCAGGGAAGGGACTAACAGATGGGAAAGGGGTGTGTGGAGCTCCAGGTTTTGTAACCTCTAATGTCAGCAGTCACAGGCAAGTGCAGGCTGGGTTTTGCTGTGTGAATATGCACATATTCCAACTTGTTTCCCAGAACAACAAGATCCCACAGCCCCCGTCGTTCATCTTCCTGATTGACGTGTCCTACAATGCTGTCAAGAGTGGCTTGGTCAGGCTCATCTGTGAAGAACTGAAGACCCTGCTTGACTACCTGCCCAGGTACCTATAGCGGCAACTAACGAACTGAAGTGGCTGCTTATGAACAATTGATGGGAAGCATTTGAATTTATATGCAATATCATCTGGAGTGTGGAGGAGAGCTCCTCGAACGAATGGGCCACTCGCTCAAACCTAATTAAATTGCATTCACTGAATAGGTTTAGTCATCTATCCCTCTTATAGCCGAGTTGTTAACAAGCTCCATTTCCTCTCGTTGTGCGATTCAATGACTGCTGTTATCCGTGACTGGTTGAATGACTGGCTGGCTTGTGTTTGTGTGCCCAGGGAGGAACCCGAACAGGACTCGTGCATCCGAGTCGGCTTCGTCACCTACAACAAGGTGCTCCACTTCTACAATGTGAAGAGCTCACTGGCGCAGCCCCAGATGATGGTGGTCTCTGACGTGGCGGACATGTTCGTTCCCCTGCTGGACGGCTTCCTGGTCAATGTCAGCGAGTCCAGGGCAGTAATCAACAGGTGAGACCACGGGCCCCTCTGCTTCATTTCATTCTCGCTGCCTGTTGTATGATATAGTTGACTGAGACTTTGCAGAGGTCCGGGCTGACCTGAGGGTGATGCACTTGTGTCTGAGCTGCTGCGTTTCATGTTGCAGTTTGCTGGACCAGATACCCGACATGTTTGCCGACACCAGGGAGACGGAGACTGTTTTTGCGCCGGTGATCCAGGCGGGTTTAGACGCTCTGAAGGTAGAGTTGCTGTCCTGCTCTTCTCTGTGTAATGAACAACCCTCGGTAGCAGGAGATTAAACCACATTTAACACAAGTCCCACAGTAACCGTTTTCTCTTTTTTTTTTTTTTTTTTGTACGTTTACCCGCACCAAAGCCTATTAACTCCTGACTCGTGTTTCTGTGGTTGTGTTTGAAGGCCGCAGACTGCGCGGGGAAGCTCTTCATTTTCAATTCATCACTCCCGATTGCAGAGGCACCTGGGAAACTAAAGAACAGGGAAGACAAGAAGCTGGTCGGCACAGACAAGGAGAAGGTATAGTTGGGGGTTGAGCCTCTTTATAGTCCTTGTGCCGTTTTCCTGTCAATCGGAGAGTACACAATGAGCGTCAGAGTGGCTCTCTATTAAGACGGTAATTGTTTTTCCAGACCCTGTTCCAGCCCCAGACCAGTTTCTATGGTAGCCTGGCGAAGGAGTGTGTGGCGCAGGGTTGCTGTGTGGACCTGTTCCTCTTCCCTAACCAGTATGTGGATGTGGCTACGCTGGGGGTGGTGCCTCTGCAGACGGGCGGCTCCATTTACAAGTACACCTACTTCCAGGTAGACAAAACCTTCTGCATTATTTGTAAAAGGTCTAGGGCTGTAATTAAGGGGAGATTTGCAGTTGACTTATGGTTTGGGAGCTGTTTTCTTTGGTTATTGTGCATTTCTGGACAATTATGGATTTGTTTCAGAAATATATAAATCTATATAACCAGAGCAGTCCAATAGTTTCACTGAGTTTTCCACATTCATCCTTGGTTGTATCGCGATGAGTTCCCTGGAGCAACGTCCGTGTGACCAATGATGCGTTAAGCGTGTTCTCCACACACGCATACGCAAGTTGATCTCCCGCCCCTGACCGCTTCTCCTCTGCATCACGGCTGCCGTCTAGGTGCCCTCAGACGGGGAGCGATTCCTCAACGACCTCCGCAGAGACGTCCAGAAACACATCGGGTTCGACGCGGTCATGAGGGTCCGGACGAGCACCGGTGAGTCATCGGCAGGGCGGGCACGTTCCTTCAACAGCACAGGCCGCTATTGAACTGTGCCTTTAAATACGGAACTTGGAACAATGTAGGCGTTCTTAATTCCTTTAGTCTTCAGTGCACGGGGTGCGACACTAATAGATGCTACAGGACACTTGCTTATTACTTCCACCCGGCTAATGGAGAGCTTTGTATCGCAGGGATTCGTGCCACAGACTTCTTTGGGGCTTTCTACATGAGCAACACCACTGACGTGGAGCTGGCCGGCCTGGACTGCGAGAAGACTGTCACTGTGGAGTTCAGACACGACGACAAGCTGAGCGAGGAGACGGGGGCGCTAATGCAGGTGCGGGCAACTGTGCTGGAGTACCGGTGGGGGTGGACTAGCTGACCTCAGTTGAACCGCTCAGTTGACAGAGGCATCCTTTCAGGCCTTTATTTACTCTTAGTTTGCAATGTGAAAACCATTCAGGAATATGGGGGGGGAACCAATACAAATGTTAACTTTTAAGGCAAGCTTCTTTTTGAAACACTTAGCAAAAATCAATGCCTGTTCGAGGTGGGTGGGGGTGCAGTGTATAAGCTGTGCCCTGTGTTTTGCAGTGTGCTGTGCTCTACACCAGCTGCACAGGCCACAGGCGGCTGAGGGTTCATAACCTGGCCGTCAACTGCTGCACCCAGCTCGCCGACCTGTACCGCAACTGTGAGACGGATACCCTCATCAACTTCTTCGCCAAGTCTGGTAAGCATGAAATCGTCCTCTTCCGGGGTTTGCATTTCAGTTTGTCCCCCAATGAATCCTTTGCCTGCGAACTTTATTGTAGGTTAACTCTGTTATAGTTCTAGCTGTGTGTCGTCTATTTCTGTCACACAACGGCTTCCCTATGTGTCTGTAAAAAAAAAAAAAAAAAAAAGGTTCCCCCTACTGAACTCCTATAGCCCGAGACGGCCCTGCTGTGATTCAGTCCCCCTGCTAAATCGGACAAGTGCATTGTGGGAATAAGCAAGCATGTCCAATTTCACTTCTTAATTACCACAGCCTAAAGAGGAGGTAGCAGGGCTTTCCAAAAAATAGTTCCTTCCCCACATGTTGACCTCGTGGGACTGGTTCATTCTCTTTATCAGCTTCATTATTTAATAGCATCCTTGTAATACCAGCGTGTAATTAATTCTCTCAGTGGTTCCTTCATTAATTCTGCATAGACTTTATTTGCTTACAAGAGTGCCTCATATGAATATGAATAACTGAAAAAACAAAACCCATTTCAAATTGCCTCTGTTGTCATTGTATCAGATGAGATGTTTTTTGTGTGTGTGTCTTTGACAATTGAAGATATGCTAATCGGTTTCTTAAACTCGTGCAGCGTTCCGCAGTGTGCTCAGCAACCCCACAAAGAACGTGAGGGACAGCCTCATCAATCAGTGTGCCCAGATCCTGGCCTGCTATCGCAAGAACTGTGCCAGCCCCTCGTCCGCTGGACAGGTACAGTACCGCCCGTTAGACATGGCAGTGCTGGCCTTCTGTATTGGAGAGTAATTAACCAATAACATCCCAGCCTTTGTGGGTAAATTCAGTGATCTGTTACACTAGAATAAATAATGCCATACAGAATTCTATTTATATTTGTTATCTAATTTTCACATTATTGGCAGAAATCTCATGTAATCCCCGATAATCCAGTGATGTGTAGGGAGCTTTATTTCCCTAACCTCTGCCTTCCCGAGTCTGGGTTGGACAGACCATTGTGTGGGGCTTCTCTGGGGGGACGGCAATTGCTAACTGTGCCTGCTGTGCCCCTCAGCTCATCCTTCCCGAGTGCATGAAGCTGCTGCCGGTCTACCTGAACTGCGTGCTGAAGAGCGACGTCCTGCAGCCGGGGGCAGACATCTCCCTCGACGACCGGGCCTACGTTCGCCAGCTTGTCACCTCCATGGATGTGACGGAGAGCCACGTGTTCTTCTACCCTCAGCTGCTGCCACTGGTGAGTTGCTTAGGTGTTGGCGGGCGGGGGGGTGGCAGGGTGTTATCCCACAGACCACGGTGTTATCCCACGGAATGTCGTCCGGTGTACCAATCACAATTTTCTGTCTCGGCAGCAAAAGCTGGACGTGGAGAGCGACGCCCTGCCTGTGGCGGTGCGCGACTCTGAGGAGCGGCTGTCCAAGGGAGGGGTGTACCTGCTGGAGAACGGCCTGAACCTCTTCCTGTGGGTGGGGGCCAACGTGCAGCAGGAGATCCTGCAGAACATCTTCGGCGTCCCGGCCTTCGGACAGATCGACCCCAGCATGGTAAGTCTGCGCTGCACGGCTGGGTTTTAAGGCTTGTTTTTTGTGATCCTCAACACAACATTAAAATAATAGGAGTCTCTGATTTATAAGACCTTTCATAAGTGCTTTGTTGTCGGACTGTCTTGTGGGTGAAATTAAATGCCAATGCCCTTTAGATCTGCAAAGCATGCATTAATAAATATTTTAAGTAGCTTAAACAAAACACTTCACTCCTTCATTTTATTAACAACATCCAGTCAGTTGTATTTTTTTTAATATACAGCCAGAAAGCAAACCATGCGTGTCTGTTCTTTCTGCAGATAACCCTGCCAGTATTGGACAACCCTTACTCCAGGAAGCTGCGAGCCGTGATCGACTCCTTCAGAGCACAGAGGTCTCGATACATGAAGGTGAGCAGCCGTCCCTACGAGCTGACAGACACCCCTTCACATTCAAATGAAATGTTCTATAATGTTAGATTTGTTATTTCCTTTCTTCTATTCTAGTGAAGTTTTACTACTTCTAGTGTAATCTAGTAATACAGAATACATTGTTTTGTAATGTACACATTGACTTTCAGTCTGCACCACAGGACCTAAAGAGGAAAGTGAAAACAGTGGTAGATCAGTGCAGACACAAGCATGCGAGTCAGCAGCAGGGAGCCGCTCTTGGATTCAGTTGTACGAATAAACCAAATGAAAGGGAGGCCCTATGAACCAGCGTGTGTGTGTGGAGCTGTGCTTATAGTGCAGGTGTGAGGCAGTGACACTAACCACACCCTCACCCCATTCCTCATTTGCCCCTCTGCAGTTTGTGGTGGTGAAACAGGAAGACAAGCTGGAGCTGATTTTCAAGCACTTCCTGGTGGAGGACAAGAGTAACAGTGGCGGGGCTTCCTATGTGGACTTCCTGTGTCACATGCACAAGGAGATTCGCCAGCTGCTGAGCTAGAGGAGGAGCCCGGCCTCCTCCGACCAATCACGGACTCTCCTCTTCTTTTAATTGATGAAAATAATCAAAAGAAACTGACCTCTCCAGCTGAAATGTTCTACCCTTTCCCTCCCTCTCCCCTCCGCATATATAACCTCCTTTCAGAAACGGGAAAAGCAAACCAATCTCTGAGGGCAGAAGAGTGGCACCACGGCTCTCCGCTGTGTTGGGGGAGGGCCAGGCTTCAGTTTGTTCAGTAATCCAACCATTCTAATGTCTGGGATAGACGTGCGAGATCGGGACTTGACGGGACTTCCTGCGGATTGTATCGAGTGTTCGGTTTGGAAACACTAGCACTGAATGATTTCTCCTTTTTTTGTTTTTTGTTTTTTGGGGTGGGAAACACTGGTTTAGCAATTGAAAAGGTAGATTTTCTAAGAGACAAGTTGATGCTAGAAGAATTGAGACGCAGATCAGACCGAGGAGGAAAATGAAAACACACAACCACGGCAGAAGTCGAATTCTGTTTTTTCATCCAGAGATTTATTTTTCTATTCTGCTCTAGCTCTGTCTTGCGACGGCCTTTCACTCCCCATCATGTCGTTTGCTTCCCTTTCCGTCTTAACCGTTGTGTGTTTTTATTTCAGTTTCTTTTAAATATTTTGGCAGAGGGCTTCATTGGGGAGCCGGTGAATGGAAACTGCAGGATGTTTTAATCTCACCAGCTGTATGTCCTTTTTTTCTTCATTTTTTTTTTTTAACCCAGGAAAGCCATGGGGTGATCAAAAAAGGACTTTGAATGGATTGTCAAATCATGTTTTGTCGCCAGGGCAGGCTAAGCTTCCTGGTTCAATCAGGGCCCACTTGAATTTCCAGTGCTGGTCTGGGGTTCGAGTTCAGACGACGTCTAGACCTCTCAGTTGCGGGTTCACTGGTACAACCACCCCCTTAACGAGAAAATTGATTCCTCCGATCGATTAAGGGAATGTTTGCATCAGATTCCTGCATTGATTGAGATGGGCTAGTTGAGTCTCCGGGTTCTGTGCTCGTCTGTCTTGTTCCAGTCAGTTCGACAGCAAGCCTCGGCTCGTGTTTGTTTTGTGTAAAGACTATGCCCAGGCCTTCTTACTGAACTGAAGGAAGCTCACTTGTTTATCAGCATTGTTATGGCATGGGTTGACTGCACTGTTTTTGGCTTCACTAATAATGAAAAGTAATAATATTAATAAGAAGAGTAATAATAATAATAAAAACAGCCCTTCTTGAGAAGTGTACGTGATGGTTTTTTGTCTCTGCAGGATGGCCACACTGGCTCTGTGCTTTGCAACTAATTCCTCCGTGTCTCATTGACTGTACAGTGCACCTCGACACCTTGTGTTTTGTCCTGTAAATGAATATGAATGATTGAATAATTGTGTTTCTCCCTGTGTGTGTATATACCGTGTAAAGGTTTCCTTGGGGGTATAGAGAAGGTTCCCCTAGAATAAATTAATATATAATTCAATATATGATAAGTATATATAACTGGGTTAGGGAATAGAAATGGTTTGGAGGCCTGACCCTATGACCCCCTACCTTTGTGCGTTTTGGTGCAGAGGTTTCATTGTCTATAGCAACACAGCCAAGGAGACAAGTGAGGAAATAAGTACTGTATTTCACCACAATATGGTTTTATCAACTTCCAGCCAGGGGTCTTCAAGTGCTGACAGTATTTCCAGCTCTTTTTGCCCTTTTCTCCACCTGGAATATACTTTTTGAGTAACGGTTCTCTTTGAAATGAAACCAACCCCCACCTGCTTTTGCATGGACCGCAGTAGATTGTGTGGTTTTGGATAGGAGAAAAATTAAATGTGGCTTTGTGGGTAATATTTACCACACACCATAGGGGCTTTTCGGGGCATCTCCGTGTACAGTGAAGTCAGCTTTGGCATTTATCCGACGACGAAGGGGAAAGCCATTTTAATTGAATAAACCCAAATACCTACATTTTATGGAAAATTTGCCTTTTTTTTTTTTATGTACACTTCCTCTACAGTGTTTAGTTTGAATCGGAGCATCATGGTGAAGAAATGCTTACTTTTAGTCCTTAAACTGATGTTAAAAATAAAATAATAAAGCAGTGTTTCACAAGTCCTTTAAACACTCAATTCTTATCTAGACGTGCATTCATTTGTTTTCTTCTGGTTTACATATTGAACAAAGATATGCAAATTGTTTTGTGTTGCGAGGCATATATCATCCGTCTTAAAAACACTCAGACCTGAGACTACACTGCCGAAACGATCTCGCATTGGCATGTCCCTCAGTGTAAAACTCTTTGAACGTTATGATCTAACTGTCTACACATTAGTCATCTTGCCGTCGAGTCCAATTCTTTTAGGCCTGAGAAACGCATAATTTTCCCACATTCATCTCAAGTACCTCAGATCTGGTTTCATGTTATAGATGTTTAGTGTTATATAACTGGGCTCAAAGGTTCACATCTTGCCCTAAACCTAATCTAGACTTTCAAGCATGTACATCTTTGCCATTAATCCAAATAGACATTTGTCTTGTTTCCTTAATGCTTTTATTTTATTATTATTCTCTCCCTGGTGTCCCCTTTTCAAATTCTCTTAGTTCAGCCTAAATCGTAGTGAAAGCAGCCCAGAGGTGAATTCTGGATGACTCCCCAAACTGTAGATGTGTTACAGATGTCTTCGGCATTAAGTAGATGTTCGAGTTCTCGCACACAAGTGCCAAGTACATTTAAAGGACGCTGTGTTAACGAGTCAAGTGTTTAGAAAGGCCACTGTATCCCTGAATGTTTGATAGCGTGTAAGTGCTGTGTAAGTGTAAAGGGCGCCGTGTATACACTGCATGTGTAAATAGTGAAAGGCGTGTGCAAAAGAGCTGGCTTTATTGGGAGCAAGAAATACAGCCTGCCTTTTGAACGCCTTCTGTATAATAAGACAAGGAATGACTATAGGAGCCACTGGCATTGACAAACCAGTTTAAAGCTTCTTAATCCCACTTTCCACTTCTACACTGGGCTGTGCCTGTGTAGTTGAGAATGCAGTAGAAAGCCAATCCCAGTCTTGTATGTTCAAGATCACTCCAACATACAAGGCTGAAGTCAATAGGAGACTTGTCCTTCAACACATACTTGTTTCTGGCCCCTTCCACCCTTACACAACTTCACTTCAACCTAATTTTTTCTGGCAGCATTGGTCCTTTAAGCTCTGTCGAAGATGCCTCTCCCTACCAAGCCCCCCCCCCCCCCCCGCCATGTGTTGGCTGTGGCTGCCTGTCTCTGCTTCATGTTTTGCTGTGGAGGTTCGCAACCGAACTTCATTAACCTTGGGTTCGAAGGGATGTCTTGCTGTCTCACGTCCTTGATTTGTCAGTGAGAACATATATTTTTTGTCTCTTGCTTTCACCTGTCCTGCTGCCCCTTCGCCCGACACCATCTACAGGTGTGAAACTCCCAATTACCACGTGTCTGCGGTTGGAATAACTTGCTGACATCTATACACGTTGTATATACACACAGTGCTGAGGAAGTCCATTTTGGCGTCGAATCCCCTGCGGTTTGGAAAATTGCCACCCAACACCGTTAAGATTTATTTTTAACCACATGCTCATACCTGCTAGTTAATTCTCCAGGCAATCAAGGCAGGTTCTGAGTTTTGTCCCACTGTAACTAAGGGTAAGGCAGTAATGAAAATAAGAAAATAAGCAGAATGACTCAATTAAAATAACTGCTTTGCATAAAAAAAATTTTTAGCCACGTCACAAACATTTAGTTGCATAAATGTAACCAACTCACTCTTGTTACCAGAGATGTAATCCAGGTTTCATTAGAGGCATGTTTAAAGAATCGCTACCCCTACTGAGTGAAAACTCATCTATAACCTGTTACATGTGTATAACTACCCAACACTGTGTGTGTATCTCTGTAGATTGTGTGTGTTATCTAACCTTCCCATTCTTCATGAGAAGGAGACCAATATTAAAACATGCTCCCTCTTCATCACTGATTACTACTTGTCGGTCTGGTCTTAACTGCGCTTCTATTTTAAATGAGAGTTGAAAAGAAAGTGTGATGAATTTTACAAGCCTTTTCCTCTGTTTTGATTTATTTATTCTTTCTTTTCTTTTTTTCTTGGTTGTGTAACTTTTTAATATGCAAAATAAAACAATCCAATTGTTAATCCTCAATCTGTTCGTGGTCTGATTGGGGATGTATTTGTCATTCAGTAACCTCAGTTTGGAGATCTATTTAAACTAACAATGTATTTTATCCTCAGGGCAAGCATGATTTTATATCTAACCCCCTATCCTGTTGCATATATGTAACAATACAGGTTACTGTTTTTTTTTTTTTTTTCCTTCCCAGTTCTGTGGCGGAGACTGCGGGTAAATCAGAGTGTGTACCGCGTGTGGAAGATGCTCGATTCATCTGGGTTCTGCAGTAGTGTTGACAGTGCACTCGCAGCGGCCCGCTGTTTAAACAGCCCCCACCATGTGTGATGTTGCAGGCTATTGGAAATGACAGGACTTAATTATATTCCCAAGATGCAGTTTTGTTTGTGAGGGTTCCTTGTGATCTCTGTGCACTACAGACTGATCTTACTGCGAGACTCGGAGCAGCGTCGCTTTTGAAGCTTCTGCTTTCAAGCTGTGCTGTGGCTCAACATAAAAACAACTACAAAACACAGAGAGTATATGAACAAATTCGCTGGCAACCCTCCTCCCAAATATTTATAAACTTTGATTGTGAAGCTACATGGGGGATCTAAAGCAGATCAGAAATGTATAAAAAGACTTGCAGTGGCTTTGATTTGTATGTATACACACATTAGTATAGATGTGTGTTTGCTGGTTTTTACAATTCTATGGACTGCACCTTTTGCCTTTTCCCATCAAGTGCATCCTATAACCCGTGCATTTCAAAGCCTGTTCTTCCCGATCACTAGCATTAATTCGGCCTTGGGGTTGATGGGATTAACTCGGATCAATCAAACAAAACATATCCCAGATAAACAAGTATAGTTTAATGATGTCAACCCATTGAATTGTGGAATAACATTGTTCTAATCGAAGGGTCAGAGGTCGTCTCTGTGATGGTGTTGGAATGTAAATCGCTCCCGTCTTACTGCAGTGCTCTTCATTCGGCGATACCGGACGTGGCCAACAGATGTCGACAAAGTCAGTTCAGTAAGGATTGTGAAGGTGTTTTCTCCTCTCTCTCTCTCTCTCTCTCTCTTTCCCCCCCTCCCCCTCACCCTACCTGTCTGTTTCCCCCTATAATTATCTCTCCAGCTGTTTTTCCCTGCTGTTTTTTCTCCCCCCCTCATTCTCTCCTCATTCTGTCTCCCTCTTATCTCTTCATTAATTGCCCTTCTGTTTTTGCTCTGACTTATTTCTCTCCCACTTCTGTCCTATCATTCTATAGCTTTGTTTTTGGGCTTAAAATTGGCAATTTTAGTGATTTAAGCTGAGTATTGGGGCGAGAATTTTAACATTTAATCAATAATAGTATTGTTGACATGGTGATGGCACTTTTACAATATCGGAGAGTGGAGTTTAAGTGTTTCTTCAACGAATGGTTCAAAATGAAGCCTTGGTTGTTCTTTTTGACACCATTCCAGTGTTGATGCATCGGTGCTCCCAGTTTTCTGTTTGGGTTAATAGCCCCACAGTCATGTTCCATTTTATTTTTTATTTTTCCTGCACCATCTGGGTGTCTCTCTGACTCCCCCGCCTCCCGATCTGACCAGCTACTATCTGGGTCAGCCCCCACCACCACCCACCTCCTACCCTCAGGGCCTGACGTCCAAGGAGCCCCAGATCTAGAGCAGTGGTACCTCCAGCGAGGAAATAATCTGTACTGGGCAACGCTGACACATTGTTAAAGGCCAATTGGAATTGAAAATCAGCGGGATGCGCCCAGGCTGTTGGTGCCTTATCCGTTTTATGCTTGGTGCCTTATCTTCCGGGAGAGGATCTTGAGTTGTTGCTCATGCATCCCGAATTTGACTTTATAGATGCATGACTGCGTCCTCCTTCTCTGACTCCTGTTAGAGTGCAGAGACTCCCACCTTGTTTGAGTTTGCACCGGGATATGTACGTCAAGCCTCAAATGAAGGGAGAGAAGGGGGGACCTAGCAGGACAGAGGCCGTTTCGCATAGCTTGTATGTGTGAGGTAGCCAGAAAACAGAGACTGTCTGGAGCTTGAATAGGACAAGGAAGCCGGAGATCTGAGACAGACGAGTCAGAGTTCAGAGAGCCATGGCGGGGGTCCGGGGTCCTGGCTTTCCCTTGCTCAGTGTGGCTGCCCTGGGCTGCTTGTCCTGGATGGGTCTGGGCTGGACTCAGGATGACCTGCGTTTGGGGGGACCGGGTCCTGCCCCTCAGCCCCACCTCATCTTCATCATGGTGGACGACCAAGGCTACTGTGACATAGGCTACCATGGGTCAGAGATCGCCAAACCTGTCCTGGACAACCTGGCAAATGAGGGGGTCAAACTGGAGAACTACTACGTGCAGCCCCTCTGTTTGCCCTCCTGCAGTCAGCTCATGACCGGACGGTGAGTTTCCTACCCCTCTAGGATTCTCACCCATTGGTGGAAGACCTCCAATCTCACCAGTTGAGGATTGTTGTTTTTTCCATCCAACATCCCCTTGTCATATTAAAATTAGCAATAACATTAACAACACATCATCTAGCACAAAATTGGGCCAGACACAAACACTTGCATTTCCTGATTTAGACAATTCCACTACTTTGTTGGTGCTGCTCATTTTACTAGGGCAAGGAGCTCTCTTATACTTAGCACCCTGTATTTTGTGTGATTTGGTCATGACAAATCACACAAAAAAACACAGGCGCCTGCTATACAACACCTCTACCCCGATAAAACACGGTCCTCAGGAGCCAACAACTCATCCCGTTACAGGTTAAACAGCGTCATGGCGAACTTGCTTTGGACTCGAGCATTTCAGGAGATTTATTTTTGTTAGAGCTCACACAGTGTGTGCAGTAAATAATTCTGCTCTACAATGGTTAAATTGTATCTCCTTTCTTTAATTGTAACAATGATGTTATTAGCTTACTTAAAACATATACAGGGTATTAACAACACCAGGGTTGGGGAGTAACGGAAAACAAGTAGCGACGTTATGCCGTCAGATTACAGACTAGTAACACAGCTCTACAACTGTGGCCATGTGGCAACATTGTGTGTGAGCAGGGATTTAACTTGTGGAAGTACAGGCAATTGTTCATTTCCAAAGAAAGAAAATGGAGCAAATGCCCCCTCGGTTGGAATATTGTGCCCCCTCACATTTTACTTTGATCCGGTTAATACCTGTCCATGTAGAAATGTCTTTCGCTAATGAGCATTTTTGTCACAAAACTGACGTGCGTTGTCGCAGATACATTGTGTAATTTCTCCGGCATCATCCACCCGACCTCCTGATCAAGATACAGTTTCACTTGCTTAAAAATGCATCAAGTACTATAAAATGCAAAGTATTAAATATGCAACAGAATTAAACTGACGGAAATCTTAATTAACATTTTAATTGTTGGAACTGTGGATACAAATAAACAATTTCATCCATATTAAAATGTGTAGTACATTTTGTTTCACTTCTTGAACCTCAGCTGCTTTTGTTTTTTAATATAGAGAAAAAAAAGTATTCCAAATGTAATCTGAACTTATTCTGATTGCATTACTGATTTGTAGTATTGTATTGGATTAGGTTACAGATTATTTTCAAAACAAGGAAATCCGTATTCTGTAACAGAATACTTTTAAAAGTAACCCTCCCAACCCTGAACAACACAGGTACAAAACACTGCTAAATGCAACCTGTGGGCTCGGTTTCATCAGCCATCAGTTGTTTGGTAGGAAAAGCCAAAAGTCACATAAAATATTAGAAAATGCTTTTAATTAGACATACTTACAAATGGTTGTAAAACAGGATTTGGGTATTTTAGCAAATATGAGCAAATAAAATAAGTGGATAAGTAAAATCCAGTTAGGTCCATAAATATTTGGACAGTGACACAGTTGTCATCATTTTGGCTCTGTATGCCACCCATTTTTACATGTGGTCCCCCCAATTTTAGGGCCTCAAAAGTATTTGGACAAACTAACATAATCATGAATTAAACTGTGAGTTTCAATACTTGGTTGCTAATCCTTTGCAGTCAATGACTGCCTGAAGTCTGGAGCCCACAGACATCAGCAGATGCTGGGTTTCTTCCCTGGTGCTGCTCTGCCAGGCCTGCACTGCAGCTGTCTTTAGTTCCTGCTTGTTCTTGGGGTGTTTTGCCTTCAGCAAGTGAAATGCTGCTCAGTTGGATTCAGGTCAGGTCATTGACTTGGCCATTGCAAAACATTCCTCTTCTTCACCTTAAAAAAGTCTTGGGTTGCTTTCGCAGTATGCTTCGGGTCATTGTACATCTGCACTATGAGTTTTGAAGCATTTGGCTGAATCTGAGCAGATAATTTAGCCCTAAACACTTCATAATTCATCCTGCTGCTTTCGTCAGCAGTCACATCATCAGTAAATACAAGGGAACCAGTTCCCTTGGCAGCCATACATGCCCATGCCATAACATGCTTCACAGATGAGGTGGTACGCTTTGGATCATGAGCAGCTCCTTCCCTTCTCCATACTCTTCTCTTCCCATCATTCTGGTACAAGTTGATCTTTGTCTCATCTGTCCATCGGATGTTGTTCCAGAACTGTACAGGGTTCTTCAGATGGTTTTTGGCAAACACTAATCTGGTCTTCCTGTTTCCTGTTTACGTCTTGTGGTAAAGCCTCTGTATTTACTCTGGTGAAGTCTTCTCTTGATTGTTGACTTCGACACAGATACGCCTACCTCCTGGAGGGTATTCTTCATCTGGCCAACTGTTGTGAAGGGAAAGAATTCTTCTGTCATCCACCACAGTTGTTTTCTGTGGTCTTTCGGGCCTTTTGTTGTTCCTGAGCTCACCAGTATGTTCTTTCTTTTTAAGAATGTACCCAATAGTTGATTTGGCCACACCTGATGTTTTTGCTATCTGTCTGATTGGTTTGTTTTGATTTCTAAGGCAAAACTGAAGGCAAAACACCCCAAGAACAAGCAGGAACTAAATACAGCTGCAGTGCAGACCTGGCAGAGCAGCACCAGGGAAGACACCCAGCATCTGGTGATGTCTATGGGTTCCAGACTTCAGGCAAAGGATTTGCAAGTATTGAAGCTCACAATTTAATTCATCATTATGTTAGTTTGTCCCAATACTTTTGAGCCCCTAAAATTGGGGGGGGCACATATAAAAATGGGTGTAATTCCTACACTGTTAACCCAATTTGGATGTAACTACCCTCAACTTAAAGATGAAAGTCTGCACATAAAGAACATCTTGATTGTTTCCTTTAAAATCCATTGTGGTGGCGTACAGAGCTAAAATGTTGACAATTGTGTCACTGTCCAAATACTTATGGGCTTAACTGTACTTCACACGGAAAATAGGCGATGCATCTTTACACAAAATGTGACGTGGGCCCTGGGACAAACTACCCAGCCATGCAGTGACACAAACTCTCTGAATCCCGACATAAAGTGCTACAGAGCACATTTGTAACCTTTTTTATCTTATGGTTGTATTAAGGTAATTGCAGTTTTAGTACAAGTGCTCAAGAAACAATGACAGCTGCTGGAGACAAAGGCCGATGCAGGCATTGTTCATGTAAGACCGCGTGCTTGCCTACAGCCACGTACCTACGTGGCACTGTGGAAGATGCACACTTTCCATCAGGCAAGGGCAGACACTGAAGAGTGAAGGGGGAAGGAAGGACTTTGGCAGATCAGAGGAAATGCAAAACTGCTCTTGCTTGAGATCTGGTTGCTATCTCCATTGATTTCAACAGCGCACAATTTTGGGGGCAGGTAGGTTGCTTAGCCAATCAAACTAGGGGCTATTTTTAGTTTGTCTGACGTGGGGAGGGAGAGGGAGAGAGGAAGCAGGAGGGAGGGAAGGAGGGGGGTGGCAGTGCGGCTGCACCGTACAGCTGGCATAGCGGCAGGTCTTTGGGGACCCTAATGGGCACTCCCTTAGCCCCAAGCTCATTTGTCTTTGTGTAAGCAGAAACAGAAAGAGAGAGAGAGGGAGAGTAACTTCTACTGCAGCTGACAGGAGCACCCCAAGAGAGACCAACATGATCTTCCTGTGTGTGTGTGTGTGTGACACCCCAGCCCAGGCCTTGCAGCTTCCCCTTCACATTCCATGAACTATTTCCCCTTACATGTGTGTTCCTTGATTACATTATTTTATATAGCGCCTTTCGTTTTGGAAACATCTGCTGCTGAAGAACGATGAAAAGAAGGAAAACAGACTGGAGGAAGCCATTCGACTACAAATGCTTTCAGACAGAAACTAATGAGAAGAGAAAGATTTATTAAAATAATGCTGTTTTTCTTCTGTACATAGTATTCCTTAGGGGGCGGTGGCGCACAATTGGTTGATCGCTGCCCGCATTGGGTGGGCATGAGTCAGCCAGGGTTTCCTTGGCATGCCACACAACACAACATCAGCCCCTGTGCCTTACTGGGCGACTGTAAGCTCCGCCCTGTCCTCAGCGAAAGCCGAATCTGTCCTCCCACGAGTGTTCTCCCTTTGCTGTTTGCACACGTTGTGTTTTTAACCTAGATGCAATTGTCCTCGAGTCCCAAATATACATAAGCAAGGAATCCCAGTGTCTAAACTCATCCTGTCACCATAACCCATTGAGAACATCGCTGGGAGCTCCTGACAGCAGAGCACTGTAGCAATAAATTGTAGGATTGAAACAAAGACAAAAAAAAAATTAAGCAGGCAATTGTGAGAAGATGGAAAAATGCTCTACAAACTAGCGAGTGGGAGCATCAGAGGTTAAAAAGGGATCAACCACAACACCCACTTTTAAGGCCAGATTTGGTGATGTTCCCATCGGGACAAAAAACATAGTACCAGCAAAACCTGCTCAGCTGCCTACTGTGAATCGGGTTACCAGTGTATCGTATCTGTCAGCATTTCATAGCAGAACGTTCTCCAGACCAGTTTTCAGAATACTTCTCTGATTAATATGAGGTCGCTGTGATAACTGGCAGATCACTCATCCGGACATTTCAAACTCATCCAGTAGTGAGTGGGAGTTCTTATGAGGACAAATCAGCAGGAAGACCAGTACAGAGGAGACGTGCACAGAGCGAGAGGAGGTCATGACTGTGTCTGGTCTATTCCTGGCTTTATCTCTTTCTGGGCTGGGTGAGTAAACCGTAAACACTAACCGCCTAACTGTTGGTTCTGGGAGCTCAGGGTGAAATTAAATCCTAAAATCCATTGCAGGCCTCCACGAAAGCTATTCCACACCCCTGCCCTAACCCCCATACCACCCCCCAACTCCTCTGCCTTGTATCACAGGTATCAGATCCACACTGGGCTCCAGGACTCCATCATCCTGCCCCGCCTGCCCCTCTGCCTGCCCCTGGACACCCCCACCTTGGCCGAGCGCCTGAGAGAAGCGGGCTACGCCACGCATATGGTGGGGAAGTGGCACCTGGGCTTCTGTCGCCCGCAATGCCTGCCCACCGGCCGTGGATTCCAATCTTTCCTGGGGTCCCTGATGGGCAGCGGGGACCACTTCACCTCCCACAACTGCGACAGCTCCGAGGTGTGCGGCTTCGACCTGCACGACGGCCCCCAACCGGCCTGGGAGCTGAGTGGGAACTACTCCACCCTTCTCTACAGCAACAGGTCAGGCCCGAAACCCACCAGCGCTGATTTAAAGATGTCTGTCTTCGTTTTTAACTCTGTTTGTAAATAATGCCTCCTTTACCGGCTCATAAGGTGAGTCGCTTCATAAGAGGCCGAACTTTGTGTCTCAAAGGCATGTGTAGTGCAGGACGGGATAATCTCCAGAAATATTTTCAATTTCGAGTCTATTTATCTATTTATTGTCGCACCTCAAATCGGGTCATTACACAATACAATGCCAATGTACGCACGACTATAGCACTGGCCGTGACCAAGAATGGGCATCTCACGATCACAACGCATCTTATTATTACGTCTGAACACCCCAGAGTTCATCGCTTTCCTACACAGTCACCGCTAAGCTGAGAACACAGTGAGTGGGCATTCAGTAGGTTCCCAAAGAATAAACCGAAAGCCGGATCTGTTATGTTCTTATAGGCAAAAACTCTGATATATCTGGGAGGCTTTTTACATAACAGTGGCCAGTGACTAAATACATACGATCAGGCAGGGTGATCTGTGAATTGTAGAGAGAGCTCCCCTTCACAGCAGCCGAGAATTATTCAGCAGTCAAGTAAACAGAGTTATTGATTGGGCACCGAGACTGTATTAGGGCTGAGGTGACTCACAGATTTGAGTGACAGGCCAGGAGTCTGGTTATATATTAGCACAGATCTGGCCTTACAAAGACACGGCACTACAGACTAGAGACAATTAATGCTTCTGCTAAACAGGGCATGTTTCCCAAAGCAGACTTGTAGTCAAGGGCTTAAAAAGGCATGTTCTATATCCCGCCAGCAGAGATCACTATTACACACTGCCCACACAGAGTTAGTGTGCGCAACAATGAGCTGAAAGCACGTAGCTGTATTTCACTGCAGTGCTTCTAGGCAGCAGTATCGGAGAGCAGTGTAAACTTGAAAAAGCACTCTTCCTCTATCTGGAATTGGAAAGTGTTACACAACCAGGCTAATAGAGGGGAGACATAGGCAACATATACACACATGTGCAATGGGCTTAACTAAACCCTTCGCTGCATTTCCCACTGACAGATCACACTATATGTAAGATTTTTGTAGTTATAGCGTCCTGGGATAGACAGATAACACTATTCATAGGGGTCTGATAGAGCAATTTCGAAGCCAGCCAATCCCAGCAATGTTCAGTCAATACCAGCCAATCGAATGGCTAGA
Source organism: Amia ocellicauda (assembly GCF_036373705.1). Classification (NCBI taxonomy): domain Eukaryota; kingdom Metazoa; phylum Chordata; class Actinopteri; order Amiiformes; family Amiidae; genus Amia; species Amia ocellicauda. The sequence continues at coordinate 11,329,027 of NC_089869.1, forward strand.
TTTCATGACCTAGATTTGAACCAGCAAAGTTTGGACCACCGGTCTCAATCTATGTTCCAGAGCCCTCTCAGTTCTTCAGGTGTTCCCCTCGTTGGCAGATTTAACTTCCCCCATTGCGTCGAAGAAATCCAGCCCACGTTTTGCTCCAGAGGAAAAAAACTGTTGCAGAACAGCCCGGAAGAAAAGAGGCACTGCGATTCGCAGCAAAGCAGTCAAAATCCGTGCACAGTTGCATACAGATGGTTTTTGCATGTTCAGGTGATCGCAGTTGTTTTTTGTTTCTTACTACCCCCTCCTCCCCTTCCTCTTCCTCTGGAGCTTTAAAGAGGTCACATCGTCTGGATTCTATCCCTCAGCCGACTTTTTCTGTTGACTCATCTGCCTTACTGCGATGTGAGGATGGCTGGGAGAGGAGAGGAGGGAAAAAAAAGGGCCCTACTTGGATTCTTGCTGCCCCCCCCAGGCCCTCCATAACAACATCACAGCCGATCCCCCAGGTCGACATCATTAGACATGACAAATGGACGACATTGGGAAATTACAATTACAGCTGCCAGGGACTCGCACAGACTTTCCTTATATATATATATATATATATATATATATATATAATTTATTGTGTATGCTAATTGCCTTCTTAAGAGCATAAGAGTTTGATGGCAATACAGGGCTGTCCAGATGCATACTGTACACCCCTGCGGCCCATCGTTTCCTTTAACTGTATACGGCAGAGCTGCGCAATGGAAGAACAGACAGATATAGCATAAGAGGCGTTTGTTACTGTGTGGGCCCAAGTCAAAGCTCAGTGTTTGTAAGCCATCTGGGCAATATCTGGTGTTGGAGGGTCTACAATCCAGCAGGTTTGCTAGGGGTCTCTGAAACATCAACATCAAACATCAAATCGGGGACATGTTAATCTGGTCCAAGAAGGCCAATAAGAAGTGGGATGATGTATTTCAAGGGGGAATGAAAAGCTGAAGGCACTGTGGCCCTCCAGAACTCGAGTTGTACACCCTTGTCTTAAAGATGGTACCATTGTGAAAAGGCAGATAGTGTTACATCTGTCTGTGGTGAGCGGTAGTATCATCAAGACTCAATATGTTGTGGATGTCTGTTCTGTGCTGCAGGGTGAAGCAGATTCTGGCCTCCCACAATCCCAGGCAGCCCATCTTCCTCTACCTGGCGCTGCAGGCCCCATCCCGCTTCCTGCGCAGGCACTGCTCCCTGGGCCACCGCCCCCGCCGCCACTACGCCGCCATGCTGAGCTGCCTGGACAAGGCTGTGGGCCGAGTGGTGCGGGAGCTGAAGAGGAGGGGGCTGTACCGCCAATCAGTCATCATCTACTCCTCCGATAATGGGGGGCAGCCCGTGGCAGGGGGGTGCAACTGGCCTCTGCGAGGGGGGAAGGGCACTTACTGGGAAGGTGGGGTGAGGGCAGTGGGGTTCGTCCACAGCGTTCTCCTGAAAAGGATGAGGTCTTTCAGCAAGGCCCTGATCCACATCTCCGACTGGTACCCAACCCTGCTCTCCTTGGCAGGGGTCCCAGCCGCTGTGGTGTCCAGCTGGCACCTGGATGGGCACAACGTATGGGCAGCCATCAGCAAGGGGCGGCCATCCCCCCTGCACAGAGAATCCTCTTCAACATCGACCCCATGTCCCGACTGCCCAGAGAGAAGGGGCGACCCCAGGATTCCCCGGAAGAGGGCTTTCGGATCTGGGATACATCCGTGCGATCCGGGCCGGGCCCTGGAAACTGATCACGGGGAACCCAGGGGACGGAGACTGGGTGCCCCCTCGGAGCCTGCCCGGGCCCCCGGTGGGCTGGGACACCCTGGAGAAGTGGACGGACATGCAGGGGAAGTCCGTCTGGCTCTTCAACATCAGCGCCGACCCCTATGAGAGATCCGACCTCTCCCTCTCGAGACCCGCGATGGTAAAGATGCTGTTGGCCCGTCTGGCAGAATATAACCAGACCGCTGTGCCGCTGCTGAACCCCTCCGAAGACCCCCGGGCGGACCCCCAGCTCCATGGGTGCGTCTGGTCCCCCTGGCTGGAGGATCAGTGGCCAAGAGTTGAGAGGGATGCTGAAGGAAGGCAAAGGGGACAAGAGGAGGCGCAGAATAAAACACTGTAGAGTATGTAAACTGCGCATGCTCTTTAGGAAGGTGGGCTACCGACTGCAGAGGGGTCCTGGGTTTTAGGTCCCAGAGAAAATCTAGAGATTCATTGCCACTGAAAGAAACATCCCCTTTGAGAAGGTATTTCTGACCATCTCCCATGGTTTTGCATCTGTTTGGAATGGCAGTGGCTACGTGCTGCTTTGTGTTAAAGCTACTGTGTCAGTTTGACATTCATAAACATCTCGGCTGGGCTACTTTAATGTATTTACATTCTGTCTCCCAGTGCTGTGCCCTGCTGAGTAGTGTTTCACTCCAGAAGGGTAATGTGTGTCCTCACACAACCTGAGAACGCTTCCCCGTTGCGCGGCTGGGTTTACCACCTCTTAAAAGCATTTGCACTGAAGGATCACGAAAAGAAACGTGTACGCGTGTTTTCATAGCGTCATATAATGCATCTATACAAATTGTACTGCAAATAAAGTCACAGCAGTCAAATGAGTAGCATCTTATATTGGTTTATTCTACAAAAGCCTGCAACTTGAGAAACCATACCTTAAGTAAAGTATTATGCAATGAGTCTTATTTTCGTCTTTGCCCCATTTTGACACTCTCCCAGTGCCATTGACTGCTGTGTCAAAACACCAGGCACGAAACACACTTACAATCTGGTAAATTGGACACCAGTCTGGCAAGGGTACTGATGCCAACACTCATGCACAAAATAGGTATTCGAAAATTCACCTTGGTAGATTTACTATAGTTTTAGGCTAGTTTTATCATCATGTGTGTGTGTGCAATTTCCTCCCGTTCTCCAGCACCATTTACACAAAACTGAGGCAGCTCTTCCACCACTTACTGTCTTATAAAGTAAAGGCTTCCGATTAATAATGCATCAAATGCACGGGGTAGTTATAATGTAATAGGGCCAATCTGCACACCAAAGTGCTGGCAGTGCAGAAAAAAAGAAGAACCCCCCCCTCTAAAAGATAATGTGGCCAGCCAAGTGAACAGGCCGAGGGGATGAAACACGCACAGATCTAGGTCTCTCATGTTGTCTGACAGGGCATTCTCCTCATCCCCCGTTTCTGTGCCCTTACCATCTCCCCCTCCTTCCTCCTCCTCTCTCTCTCTCTCTTTCTCTCTTTTCTCTCTATCATTATCTCGTCATCTCCCTCTCTCCCTGCTCTAGCAACGCTGAGCTCAGCTGAAATGGAAAAAAAAAATCTCATGTGTTTCTATACTATTGTATTCTTTTTTTTTTTCAATCCAGAAGTTATAGTGAGGAGGAAGACACAAATGAAACCTGAAATGTGATGTGTACACAAGTACATAAATAGAGTAAGAGAGAGAGAGAGAGATTGAGAGAGAGGCACAATCTCGAGCATTAGCTGCAGCGGCAGAGGGGAGCTGTCCTGCCGTCCAACACCGGCTGAGTCACACGGCGGCACCGAGGTCACGGCCCACAGGGGCAGCAGGGCATTCTTGAAGTCGGTGCTCTCCTGGACACATCGGGAAAGCATATAAAACAGATCGTAAAAACAATAGACCCGTTTCATTTGGACGAGAATAGGTAGCCTCCGTACACTGTACACTGTGGTGTACCGAACTGAAATCAAAACCCAACACCACATCCATGACAAACCTGTTTGTGGGCTTTGGATACTACAATCTAGAGCCACAGACTTGGAGATAAATGTATGATTGTATATATTGATTAATTAAATGAAAACCACAAGGGGATCCTGAAAAGAAACATGTATTTTAATTAGATTAAATCCTTCATCTTCAATAATGATTATTTATTTTGCACTGCAGAAAAAAAAAACTGTCCAGAAACATTCCTCTACTGCAGAAATACCAAATCCGCCCCTCCCAAAAAATTATAAAATCCCCTGGTACTATTTACATCAGATCCCACCCTCTGAACACAGTTAAATCACCAGACATGAATATGTGTTGCAGTGGTATAATCCTGATTTAAAATCTCCCTGGCCTGTTAGTCGACTCCCTGCACACTTGCATGATAACACTGCTTTGCATAAACACTGATTAAAAACTGTGATCATTGCCTCTGTTTACATTGTGCTTAAGGTAATATGTAATGGCTAGTTTGGGATCGGGGGAGTTTGACTGCGCTACGCTTCGTTCAAGCAGTGTCAAGTGTTGCACATTAAGTGGCCCGTAAGTTACAGGATGTCCAGGGAACAGGTTTCGATTGAAGTGAGTTTTAAGTAGGCTGTAAGAAGAAACACAGTGGCAGGCATTAATTGTTGCTCGGTGCGTGTGTGTGGGATGGATTGTGTGTCCACAGTGCACAGACGCTCCCCTGTATATGCCTCTCAGCCTGGCTGCACGGCTCTGTGTCTCTCCCTCTCGCAGCTCATGCCATTCAAAGGAAGTCGGCACCTAATCCGAAGCCCTTTTAAAGGTGCAGGCATACTCCAGCTCCTCCCCTGTCATCTCCCCCCGGCCCTTCTTCACATTTGCTTTTCTTTACAAGACCTGTTTCCCCGGTGAAGTCTCTCCGCTGTGCTGACAGTTTAACAACAGCGTTTTTGGACTCTATTGTGGCCGGGCTTTTGAAATGTTCTCGCTGTCATTTCGGTGGATTCTGAAAAAAGACGGGCTTTGTTTTTTCAACAAAAGTAGCAGGTTGTCTTCAAAAGCGGTCTTTGTTTTTGTTTTGTTTTTTGTTTTCTCTCTCTAAATAAACTCCAACCGCATTTGCGATGCGTGCTTCAGGACAGAAAGGCGGTTTTCATGTATGTCTGTCTTTGGATCTGCATTTTTGATACATTAGCTTTTTTTTTTTTTTTTTTTTACTTATAAGATATGTTTAATGCCAACTCCTACTGGTGCAGCTAATGGGATTTGAATTAACATTGTAATACATATTTGCTGAAATCCCCTGTTTCACTTCTCCTTTCAGCCACTTCCTCACCTGTGACCATTAGTCCATCACTTAGCGTACATTGAGTTAGCTCACATGATTAGGAAATGATGTGAGCAATTTAGATGTATGCATTACATATATATAGCGATACACACACTCATCAAAGTAAAACCTGTATGAATTCTTCACCTCAAAACCATAGTACTGCAGACGTCCTGACAGAAGGAGTGTGTAAATACCATTCGGTTTCTAGACCTTGATTAGAAGTTAGCGTCTCAATAAGCAGTACAATGTAGCAAGCAAAACCTGTTCTCAATCAGTACCGATGCCACCACATCTCTAAACAAATAGCCCCACTGTAGCCAAAGGTAAACAACGCTTAAAAAAACGTTGTCACAAAACATGGCAACAAATGCCCTCCAAATCCATTGTGTGACATAACAATATTATCGCACAACAGACAGGGGCCGATGGAGGACTTGCAGGGCGTTGACTTTAGACGTCGCTCTTGTTAGTTTTTTTTTTTTTTTTTTTAAGATATCTCCGCTCTGCACTTTTTAGATGATAAAGTGTTTATGGCATCCACAATGAAGAGATCAGTTACAGGCACATTGTTTAAACCGTAGTAGCGGTTAAACCCATTGTATTGTGGCAGAACTTCAGATAGTCTACACACGAGAGGAGGCCATTGAACCCATTGTTGTTTGTTTGGAAGCTTGAATCTTAATGACCCAAGAAAAAAGTGTCTACTATTCTCTGCTCTGAATGGCTTTTAACTTTGTTTGCACTTTGGGAAGGGGGTAAAACGCCCACTGGGGCTTTTATATCCCCAAAACAACACCAGCTACTGGCTATTTAAACCTGGTTTGGAGATGTCCAATTGAGGCCCGGACCAAATCAACTGATGCTTGAAAAGAACCACTTCTGCTACTTATGAAACAGAAATAACACTTTTGGCAAGATGGCAACTAGCAATTCGTGAATAGGTCAAAGTTCAAGTTAGCTCCAGGCCTTGGACAGACACATCCTTTTTTGGAAGCCTACTTTAAACCCTGTACCGAACTATGGCTGATACTGTTCTGCAGAGTTGAGATGTACACGTGTGTTGAATATCCACGCAAAGCAGCCGCGGAGGTAGCCGTGCCAGCAAGAATCTACAACTAGCGCCAAGAGAGGAACTAAAACGGGAATTGAAAAGGAAAGCGGTATCGCACACACACACACACACACACACACTGCGTCTTTCATAACAGCGTCTGTGTTGCTGCAGAGTCACAGGGTATCGCAGAAGAGAACAATGTTTCTCCAGCCTGGTGTTGGGACCTCTGTGCCTCCAGGTTGTTGTTCCACCAGAGCCATTAATCTGACTCTTTAATTGAAGTATTTGCTTGATGAGACCTTTTTTTTTTTTCTCTTCCCCCAAACTAATTCCAGCTCTTAATAAGATAATTCGGCTGTAGGAAAATAGTCTTAACCCTATGCAAAAAGGCTGGGTTTCGCAAGTCCCCTTGGCTGAATTCACACTGCATTATTACGCAACAGTTTGATACAATATAATTACCACCACTGTCAGCAATTGGTAACCTATTAAGAGCTGCTTAGACAGGTTTAAGAGATCGACTGTTTATTTAACAAACTGAGGAGGGCCCTGAACGGAAGTGTGTTTACTCAAGCCCTTGGCAGACTCACACCTCCACCTTCTTTGCAGATTATTTGAGTGTCTTCCTGCATGCTACACTGTACCAGGAGGCAAATTCCATGGCCTCAATTCATGAATCATCCCAAGGTTTACAGAGCACAGTTTCTCTCACCTGAGGATGCCATACTGTGCTGTGCCATACCAGAAACAGAGCTGCCTAGATGTGGGGGATAAGTTATCTGTGATTTAACATTCATTTTATTGTTGGGTTTTTGACTTTCCTGTTCTTGGGCTTATGTTTCCAAACGGATCAATTTTGAGAAGCAGGTCTTTTAGCGTGTTGGCACAAGATTGCACATGTCATTCACACAAAGTGATGCAACACCCGAGGCGACCACATACTGCTGCATTAGTGCTTACTTCAGCTTTGTGCCCACTATTTTATCATACATATGCCAGACTGTGCGGTACTGTATATATACACGCTTGTGACTATCCCTATTGGCTGAATCGCTAGCTGGGCAGGGGGTGAGTGTCTTCTGGAGACAGCTGGCAGGGTGCGGCTGCTCAGAGCAATTGTTTGTCCAGTGTGGAGCAATATTAAGTGGCCTGAAATCTACTGGAGAGAGTTGTGTACAATCACTCCAAGCCTAATCTAGTACAGAGATTAAAAGACAGACAATCTGCAGGCCACTTTAAAAATACTTTTGTTGAGGAGAATTGACACCAATCTCTTTTTTTTCCCCGGCAAGGAGAATGCCCCCATATTTTAAGAAAACAAACTTTCGATGTGTATAGCTTGAGGGGCAACATGCTTCTGGCTGTAGAAGACTCCCTGCTGTTTTATTGTTCTTTGAAAGAAAGAAAAAAGTAACACTGTAACACTTAAGGTGTTTCTCCTCAGATTCTGGTAACAGGAGTACAAAATGTGCCAGACGTACAGACTGACTGTGCAATCTAATTGTCCCAGTGCACAATTTGTACAAGTTGTATCTGAAAAATAACATCTGGGATATTGTCCAGAATTATGCTTAATTGAAGGAGATAATATAGACGGACAGATGGATGGATAGAGAGAGAGTACTATGTGTTCATTTCACATCTCCTACATTTTCTCCCGTGCCAGGATTGCAGTTTGACTTTTCCCTTCCCAACACCGGCCCTCAGGTTAGCGAACCAGTCATTCGTTTGGAAACATTTGCCACCCGGGAGGCTGAGGGGGCCTGGAGCTCAACGCTGAAGGGCTTGTTAGCAAGAGATTGTAGTTTCAATGGCCAGGCTTTGCCGTCTGACTCATGTTCCTGTACCGAACCCGCCTGTAATCTTTCTTTCACGGGCTGAGGTGTCATTATCGATGGAGCACGGTTGTTGTCCAGTCGTCAGTGCTGTTGTTGAATTTGTACTGTGGCTTTTAAGGAAAGGGTGTGTGGCTTCTGTCTGACGCTGGGGTTGGGGTCAGAGGCTGAGATCTCTGCTCCGGGACACAGGTGTCTCTGGGAAGGAGCGCGGGGGGAAGGAATGGAGAGGCCAGCACACATCCTCCTTTTGACTGTCTGCAGCATCAATCAGCTGGGGGAATCACACAGGGGCAGCGCAGAAACACATTAATTAATCCTGAAGCACCTTTGCTAGGACTTAATTAAGCTTCCGCATTAACCACCCATCGCCATAATTAAACTGAAGACTCTGTCATATTTTCTCGCCGTTGTTTGACTATGACTGGGGATTGCTTGGCTGACTTTTTAAAAGCGCTGCAACAGGCCTGGGTTTTAAACTGATTTTGAGCTAGACCCCTTGTTTATGACAGGTAGGTAGTCTGGAAAGACACAGTTACCCCCCAACCCTTGTTTAAATGTACCAGTATTGACTAAATACACCACAGGGCAAAACAGATGAACTATGAATTTATACTCAGGAATACCATGTCTTGTATGGAGGCATTGTGATTAAAATGAGCATATTCCAAGCCCATGGTATAAATATTTGTCATTAGTAAATGGCTCTGCGTGATGCACCAGGTCAAGCTACCAGATAATTATGTATTCAGGGTTGATTCACTTGCTTGTGCTTGGTGTTTTGACCCAGTTAGGTTACCTGTACCTCAACGTATACATACAGACAGGTGACAAATTAAAGGCAAAACCTGAATAAATGAGTGGAGGAACATAATGAATGCAGATGCCTCCAAACAGATGTACTGCATGATATGATTAAGCAATTAACGTCCTGTCATGCTCTGTGGCATGTATAAAAATGCTGAGCAGCCCAGTTGACCTTGATTTTGGATCAAGATGGCAAGAGGAAAGAATCTAAGTGACTTTGAAAGAGGGGTCATTATTGGGGCACGAATGGCAGGAGCTTCAGTCACACAGACGCTCAACTGACTCGTGTTCTGGTCAAGTGGGCGAGTGCATATGTGGCGACACCAAGAGAACGGTACAGGCCTGACTGCTTGACCCCTACAGTGAGGGGGTCTGGAGGCTCTGTTATGCTGTGGGGGGCATTTTCCGGTCATGGTTTGGGTCCACTTGTCCCCTTAGAGGGAAGGGTCACTGCAAATCATTACAAAGTTATTCTGAGTGATCACCTTTATCCTATGGTGACACATTTCTATCCTGATGGGAGTGGTCTCTCTCCTATCCACAGGGCAGGAGGGGTCACTGAATGGTGTGATGAGTATGAAAATGATGTGAATCAGATGCTATGGCCTTTGCAGTCACCAGATCTCAACCTAATTGAAAACCTATTGGAGATTTTGGACCAACGTGTTAGACAGCGCTCTCCACCACCACCCTCAAAACACCGAATGAGGGAATATCTTTTGGAAGAATGGTGTTCATCCCTCCAGTAGATTCCCGAGACTGGCAGAATCTGTGTCAAGAGCATTGAAGCTGTTCTGGCGGCTCATGGTGCCCAACACCTTACTGAGACACTTTATGCTGGTTTTTCCTTTAATATGTCACCCATCTGTATACATATACATAAACAGACAATTTCATTTATCTTATGAATTGGTACACTACTGTGACCATTTCCAGACTCATCAGACCTCTGCAGACATTTGACCTGCAGTGAATCACTCTGGCTCAATTGCTTCCTCAGCAGCTGTCAGGTCGTTCTTTGTTAACCGTACACATGCTTTTCAGAAGTATACATTTACCGTAACCAATTGTGTCCCAAAATGTCGAAGGAGGTCAGTTGGATCAAACTCCGGTCCCCAATGGACTAAGCCACTTTCAGGATCTTACCGGAGCAGTTGCCAACATTAGAGAAATGACCCTTGATTCTGTGAAGAATCTGTGCTGATTAATTAAAAGAACGGCTTATGCTGGAGTCTGGTGGGAGTACAGGGGCTGTAACAAGCCAGGAGGGAGGGCTGACATCAGTCTTTTAAATAACTATTATCACACAGCCAGTTAGTGCAGTGGGCATTTAGAGCAGCCCGGGGGGAAGTAACTGTTACTTGCTTCCAGACGCAGAAGGGCTTTTGGGGTCTGTGCAATTTGCTGTGGCCTTTCCCTCCTCCTATTGTTCAGTGGTATGTCACATAAGCGTTGAACAATGGCGGGCTGAAATAGGTGACTGACTAACTTAATGAATGAATGAATGGATGGATGGATAGATGGATGAATGAATTACAGGCTAACAAGCTAATACAAAGGGGAAATAATCATGTGACAGGTGTTCAAAGGGACTGGGCAACCTCAAGGACTATTCCAAGCTCAACAATGGAACAAGGAACAAGTCTTCTTTTCTAGGCGTAATGTGATATTTATTACACCCAATAAACAAAATCCAATAGTAAACATTGCCTTTATTTTATTTTTTCCCCTCAACTTGTAAACACTAAAGGTGTCATTGTTAACTGCTTAACTCTTTTGACAATGCAAGTTGTGATTATAAAGTGATTCTTATGTTATCACCAGTTGTGGTTGGACAAATTAACTTATTCCTGTACCAAGGCTTCAGGACAGTATCTGCATTTCTTACCTAGCCAGTACCGATACAGGTCTATCTTGAAAAGGAGCAGTGCATGTTACAACCGTGGTGTGCGTTTAAACACGCAATATAAGGAAAACACGCCTTAAGGAAAATGGAGACCAAAGAGCATTCTGCAGAAGTAAAACTAAAGTAACACGAATGCAAAAAGTACCACCTGACCACAAAACCTGTTCCCACATCGCAGCTGGGTCACTCATGCTTTCAGATGGCACTTTTTGAGTAACTGCTTCTTTCTTACAATACAGACCAGTATTATGCAGGGCTCTTGATATGGTTGAGTGGTGCACCATTGTCCCACTCCCAGCCTCTGAACTCTGTAGCTCCTTCCAAGTGATCGTTGGCCTCTCTGTGGCTTCTCTCACATGTCTCCTTCTCGTTTGAGCGCTAAGTTTTGAGGGACGGCCTTTTCTTGGCAGTGCCTGGGTTGTGTGATGCAGCTTCCACTTCCTGATTATTGATCCAGCTATGCTCAGGGTGATATCCAAACACTTGGATATTATTTAGTACCCTTTTCCTGATCTATGCATTTGTATTACTTTAGCTTTCACTTCTGTAGCATGGTCTCTGGTCTTCAGATTCATAGCCTGACCAATCAGCCTTCAGAAGTGGGGTTTGTATCCAGACAATGTGACAGCAACTTTAATGGCTCACGGGAAGAAATATATAGTGGTCAGGGACTCACATCTGCAACTACCAGATCTGCACAGCCTGCTGACTGCTTCCAAACTGGGATAATTTGTGCGGTGAAAGACCTGATGGTATAGTCTAAGGTCAGCCACTAAACATCATTCCTCCTGAATCCTGTAACCTCAAGTATCACTATAACCAAGCATTCGAGTGAAAGAAACGACAGAGAAGGCAATGAAGTAGTTGTGGCCATTGAAAGATGTATAAACCTCAAGAACATGAAGAACAACACCAGGATGTCAATATCCGTTACTCATTATCTTATTTTATAAACATTGTAGGTGACACAGTAAGAAAAAGATTGTATTTACATTCCTGCTTAATTAGTACATATCATCAGCTGGGAAAACCTGAAAGACATCAAACTCCTTTGTTCTGTGGGTTATTTCTATCCTTGTGTGTAGACAGTAAACTTTGGGGTTGTATTTCCACAATGCCTCTGATGTGAAATAGTTTTATGTAAATAGTAATAGTAAAATGTGTATTTGCAAACTGATATATCGTGGTCGACTTTATGAAGCTGGTTGTAATTGGATTTTAAATGAAGGTTGTAGTGAAGTGATACATCTGATTCTTTTGGCTCAGATCTGAAGGTGAACGGCAGTGTTTGTGATCCAGGGAGATGTTTCTGGAACGCAGGCCATCGTTTAAAACTGTATTAGGCACAAATGCACTGCTCAGCATCCAGCTAAAAAGGCCAGTGCCTGATGAAACATTATTTCAAAAGAACAGATATCCAATGTAAGAACACTATGGGTCTGACACAAAGGAACTGTATAATTACAGACTGGTTTGGCAAGTGCAATGCATGAGAGGACATATATGCCCTGCAGGTCTGTAAAACCTGTTCATTGCAGCATAAAGGGGGTTTATTTACTATTGTCTGTCGCACAGGAGGTTAATATAAGCGGGGGTGGCGCTACAAAGGCTTAATACACGTTTGAGGCATAAGATGCTTGGAAACCTTCCACATCCCAGTTTGAGTCAACAACATATATGGCAGCCCTTTTCAAAAGTTTCGTCACAGACACTCGGAGGTAGTAAAAGTTATTGGGACTACAAGGCTTTACGAGCAGTAGACTTTTGCAAACACACTGTTTAAGAGAACCAAAGAGGAGCCGCTGACATAACCAAACACCGAGCACAAAAGGGATACATGCGTTTTTTGGAGCATGTTCTTCTGTATCATGATGACCCCTTTATAATGAGGAACAGATGGCATATAACAAACAGTGTTGTAAAAAAAAAGAGACACGCAATGAAAATACATAAGGCTATGCGTGTGTAAAAAAATTAAAAATAAAAATAATAAACGTTGGGTAACTTCAATAAAAAGACGAAACGCCTTCCATCCCATTCCGCAAAGCACAACTACGAGCTCCACCAAGCACTGCGCCATCCTCCTCTCCCTCTCCCTCTCTCCCTCTCTCTCCCTCTCTCTCTCTCTCCCTCTCTCTCTCTCTCTCTCTCCCTCTCTCTCCCTCTCTCTCTCTCTCTCTCTCTCCCCTCTCTCTCCCTCTCTCTCTCTCTCCCTCTCTCTCTCTCTCTCTCTCGGCCAGATCGCCTCTCACTTGGCCGCTAGTGTGCCAATGCAGCACCCGCAGGTCGCGTTCGCCCGGCGCAGATTCCCGCAGGCCTGCGCAGGGGCTGCCCGATCCCGGCGCTCCCATTGGCGGAGCCTCGCAGGCCCGCGCAGCGCTGCGGCAACACGACCACTCGGCGACGCGTCTTGACTTCCGAGAGCGGCTCCCCTCTCCTCGTCTCGACGCCGGGGAGAAAGTCTCGCGTTGCTGGACGTTTTCTCTCTCTCTCTCTCTCTCTCTCTCTCTCCCCACCTCCACCCCCCTCTACTCTCTCTCTCTCTCCTCCCCTCCCCTTCTGCCGTCTCTATCCGTCTTTCTCTCGGAGTGCAAGAGACTCGGAGGCGATCTCTCCTCCCGAAACCTGAGCGCTGCAGTCCCCGCAACGAGAGGCGACCCCCCCCGGCACAACATGGCTACGATAGTCACCTCGACCCGGTTCACAGACGAGTACCAACTCTACGAAGAGCTCGGAAAGTAAGCCAGCAAAAGCGGCGTTATTTCCCTGTCTACTTTAAGTCTGCTGCATGGCACGGTGCGGGTCGAGTTGGATGTTGACAGGACAGACATGTCTCTCTCTCTCTCTCTCTCTCTCTCTGGCATGTCAAGGCAGAGCGGATCAACACACCTAGCCGTACATGCATGTCGTGCCAGGCTGCCCAGATGACAGATCGGGAGAGAGAGAGAGAGAGAGAGATATTTGCAGCTAGTAGGGGGGCACGGTGGCCAGGCTGGCAGATTAGTCATTTCCTCGCCGCGTTGGTGGCTTGGTAGCCGAGCTGGACTTTCCGCGCAGTGCCCGGGCATTGCCCCAGAGAGCCCGCCTGGTCGGGAGCTGGCGACTTGTTCCCCGGCGTTGACAGATACTTGTATCGTATCTATTTCGTGGCTTTGTTTGTCTCTGGGCTATAGCGCCACGCAGTTAAGAAATTGCATGCTGCAGACTTGTGTAACGAGACGGATCTCTCTCGCTCTTTCTCTCTCTCAGTCCAAACGGATGGAAATGTGTAATAATATGTGCACTGGGTACAGATCATGTAGGATCATGCGTGCTTCATGTGCGACAGTATCAGGTTCTGGTCTGCCTTGTCGAATGGCACGTTTTCTGTGCACAAATAACACTAATGCCATTATTAGTAGTAGTAGAAGTCGTAGTAATACTATTATGACGACGATGATGATGATTGTTATTAAAATACGATGCATGGCTAATCGGCTACTGCTTGATATGCTTCGGGGTGATTGATCTGTTTATAATATAACGCTGGGTATGATTTGGGCACAGCATTATTATTACTATTATTATTATTATTATTATGATTATTATTATACGCGGGGCTTCCTGTTGTGGGGATCTCGTTGTCTTTCCGTTAGCAGTGCACCAGTTCTCCGGCTGCTGTCATTGATTGTGGCCCTTTAAAATGACATCTAGACGAGGGGAGCGACCCCCAGTCCCCCTGCTGTAGCACCTTCCAGCGAGAAGCGGTTTCCAGTAATCCCACGAAAGGCACGGATGTGCCCTGGTTGGTGTCGATTGTGTATAAAAGCACACAAAGCAGACGGTGCGGTAGGATAGATGAAGGAGATTTGCTTTCTCATTGCCCTATACAGTGGAGTAGGATCATGTCCTTTGTGTAGCAATTAAACACAGGCAACGTGCACCACTGGCTTTACCGGTTTGGATGAGCAGCCTCTCCTTTTAATTATGAGCATATATGTGTATATGTATATTTATGTATTATATTGTATAGCCATGGTTGCAGAGCCTATTTTCACACAACTGCTAATCTCAAGTTCCTTTCTCCCTTCCATCCAGGGGTGCCTTCTCAGTGGTCCGCAGATGCGTGAAAAAATCCACCGGCCAAGAATATGCTGCTAAGATTATTAATACAAAAAAACTTTCAGCGAGAGGTAAGACAATGGCAGAAAATAAAAATGGAAACACTGTTCTTTTTGTGTATAATTTCTGAGAAGCAAATCAGCAACCGACTTGATTGCTTTATTGAAATGCATCTGGTTGCAAGGTTTGGTTTCTTCTGAGATTCGTGTTTGCACTGCTGTGTTTTTGTGTGCGCATGATGTTTGGATAAAGGCCATCAACAGAAGATGCGATATTGCAAACTGTTCTTTTGACGGTGAACGCGTCTCCTCTGTTTGTTTGTGTGGAGTAAATGATTAAATGCACGGCCCCGGGAATCATTGTAGGGTAGTGTTACGCTTGCTTGTCCTAAAAATGTTAAGAGGATATGCTTGTGTGTATTCCAAGCCACAGGCATTTCCAAACAGCTGCAGTTAGCACTTCTCCGACCCAAGGGACCGTCCGCTACTTCGTACCTCACCAAACCAACGTGAAATGTGCCCCCACAAGGGTTAAACTGCAGATAGTAGGTTTGCCCCCTTCCCCTCTAGTGCCATGTCATATTGGCAGAACAGAACATGTAAGTTACCAGCTGTTAAACTGTTTAGAATGAAGATGTACCCGTAGTCATATGAGGCCGCTGCGTGTCAACAGTGTGGTTTAAGTGGTGGCCAGAATCCTCCTTTTTTGTTTACAACTGCTCTGCTCAGTCTTGTTGATTGGTCTATTTGATGTATATTTGAGAGTGAAGAGTGATATTCTCCTAGTATTCATCCTTTAGGATCTCATTGCACTTCAGTCGAGGTGTTCTATGGCGATGTTCTCTCTCTCAATTTCAATAAGAATAGAGTGAGCATTAAAAATAAAAAAAACAATCAAAGAAAGTAGAGGAGGAAAGGAGCTCTTGCGTGAGGCGAGCTGTCACTGCTTGTGATTGTACTTGCTCTAAACGGCAGGCCGGGTAGAGACATGTAATGTCCCTCGTTGTCCACTTGTGTCCACACCAACATCCGCAGCCACACGTCTGAATTTCAGGGTAGGGCTTAATTTTGAGCCTGCAGGCTTTTTTCCTCTGTTTTAGAAAATCGAAACATCCACTGTTAAAGAGCGTAACAGAGCTTGTGGTTTTGGTTCCAGTTCATATTCCTGTTTGGCTGTTGGTGCCAGTAACCAGAGTTGCAAGGGTTATACAAATCTAGGGAAATGGTAAAAATATTCAGCAATGGAGCTTTGAATGAAACCATAGATAACTTGCCTGGGGAGGTATTTGTGTCTGGGCAAATATATAGAACTCCACACCATTTTTCAGGGAAACAAATCATTTCATTTCAGGGTTTTTTTTCCGGCGCTGTAGGCTGTTGTCTAAATGAAACTGATGAAGCAATAAAGCTGTATATTTAATATAAACCTTGCGTGTCTAAGTTGCACGTTTACTCCAAATAAAGTTGAAATAGCCAGTAGCTGGTGTTGCTTTGCTGGTGATAAAGACTCTGGATTCACCTGTTCTGCAGTGGGTACTACGTGCCGGCTGAGCTTAAACCTTTCCTCTTTGATCATTAAGTTGGTAACCAAACCCAAAAGGTCGAATGGCTTTCCCTTGTTTGTATGCTGCAGGATCTAATAAAATGTCATGTTCTTAACTGCTGGAACTGTTTAAGCAGTGTATCTGCGACTGTTCATTTCATTGTCAACACTGTGACAACTTTATTCACTGAAAACTTGACTTCACTGCAAATAAATCCCACGGGTTTAACCCTTAAGAACCCAGTGTGAATTGACAAAGAAAATATTAATAAAAAAAGGTGAATTGCAGCGCCTGGGTGCCCGGGAAGCCGTTTCATTCATTGGTCATTATTCCACTCTTGTTCTGTAACCATAAAAATACCAATAAATAAAAACTTCCACATCCCAGTTAGTTATTCTTCATCAGTGGCTTAGGTTTCTGAATCAATTGAGCATTCACTTCTCATCCTATGAACTGCTGTTGGATACAGGCTTGAATTCCTGCAGACACCTAAAGAATATTTATCTGTGTGCTCCTAGTGGCTTAGCCGGGAAAGGGTTTGGCTGGGAGCACAAGCTCTGCAGTCCAGAGATTATATCACTGTCTAAATCCAGTTGATGGCTCCAGAAGGTAAGGAGTGGATATGCCGAGAGAAACTAATGATGACGCAGGCTGTGATCTGGACTATGCCATTAGCCAGCTGAGATCAGGATTCCCCTAGGGTTGGTTTGTTGTTGGCCGTGCGACACGCATGTACACTGGGCATCGGTTGGTGTTGTGGACAACCGAGCTAGTGCTCTGAATGTGCGTTTCCCTAGATGCATGTATGTTCTCATGCATGGGTATGAGACTTGGGGTGGTGAGCTTGGGTTTATTAACAGCTGCTGATTCCATGTTCGGTGGAATGAAAAGAAAACATTATGTTGCACACATACACACAAAAGAATACTTCCCATCTAATTGTGAGAGTGGCGAACCTTTCAGACCATCATTCTTGCCAGTCCTGAAAAAGACTTGAATGTGACTTTTCTTGAGCAGTCCTAGCCGGTATGATGTCTTGGTTGTCTTGGTACTTGAAATTGCCTGAGTTGAATGGAAAAAAGCTGCGGCTAAAATGGCGCAGCCTTTATGTGGATTTTTTAAATAGATATTGTTCAGAACAGGAGTTTAATTGTGAAGCATTGGCTCTTGGCAATCAAGCGTTTGTGGAAGATCTCTTTCAAGCTGCTATTGTCATCTAGTTTTGTGCCAGACCTCTTGTTCAGCTCCTCAATCAGAAGTCCCTATTGTTTTCCTCTAAAGCCACGATGGAGTTTTGTTTGAATTCCGGCTGTGGTACCACCTAGTATGTCAGTAGAGGCCAGATTTCAGGGGAGAGGTCTGGGTCTGGGTGTACAATCAGTGTCTATGTGGCCTACGTTCTCAACTGACACAGAAAGACTGATCTGTGGTTACGAGGCTTAATGCGAGGCAGACTGTCCGATGGTCATTGAATGTGTAAGTAGGTTTGGGCGTGCCCTGGCTTTGCCTCCTGCTTTTAAAACAGGATGGTTGTATTGCTTACAGTGTAATATGATTATTATTATATAGTAAGTAGAAATACTATTCTAGTGTTTATGATATTCGATTGAGCAGTTTTGTTTCCCTGTGTTTATTTACATAAAGTTTAAATGAACAGGGTATAGTCCCAATAATGATACCAGAGTGCTTTTGAGGGAGGCTTGAGTTTGGGGCTCTACTTGAACACACTGTTGAAGTTCAGAGTAACACAGCAAAGGGGCATGTATCGGGGCTTTCTTCGAGCTCGGGATGCCTGTTGAATTGTATTATCTTGTGATGGTATTGGTCCCCAATGGAGGGCCTGGGAAACAAAGAATTTGTTTTAAAGATCCTAAAACCAACAGGTAATTAGATCTGCGCAGTTTGGGAGTTTTGGCAGGCTTCCTCCAAGTAACTAGGCAACTGTTTTTCTTCAAACTATTTAGCATGGGCAGCAGCTGAATGAAACCCAACAGTTAGTGCTATCCATCTGGGGAGCAAACAAGAAACGTCTTGTCTCCATGAATGTCTCAGGACTTGGCCCTCTGAAATGTCCCGTAGACTCCTGCAGGCTGTGGGGCACAATAACCATTTTATCTCAAATAAAGGATATCTGGGGGGCACTGGAGTTCAAGATGTTGTTTGTGTGCACTGATGGAACACCTGGGATGTGTTGTGTACGTTTCTACGCTATGTGAAGGGTGTCTCTTATTGGAGAAGAGATGTCAGTTCGTAGGCTATATCCTGTGAAACCTCCATTTGTAGGACAGGAGGCCTGGTGTCTTTGCAATGTACAGGATTCTTTCCGTTCAAAGAGGTCCGAGGTTGAAAAACAAATCCTTCTGTCCGGACAATGACACGCCCCGGTCATTTGGCAGCCAGTACTCTGTAGAGGACTCGATATTCATACCAAGGGCTATTGATTGAATGAGCAGGTGTGTTTTCCTAACATTATCAGTGAGAGTAAGCAATTAACACATCCCTCTGCACCAGATACTCTAAACCATCAGCCCAGTATGGACACAGATGAATCTTCCCCGAAGGAAGTGTTGTCCTTTGGATGGGTATTAATGCAAACTTCTGACTGGTCATTGAAGACACCATGGGACTTTGTCAAACCCCCAGCACTTGCTAAAGTTCGCATCCAGGCTAATTTATATATATTTTTTGTTTTAGGTTTGAACTGGCTAAGTAGACCCTTTGCTTTGTGATGTCTCTTGTCGTGCATGGCGCTGCAGGCACAAAATGGCTGCTTTGCACCCCGCTCCCAGACCACTTAGAGTCGGCCGCCCTTCAGTAATGGGCACACCTGCCAGTGAATCATTTCAGATCCTCCAGTGAAAGGAGCTATATAAAGGAAGCTGATTATTATAATTATGGTTATTATGATATTATGGCCAGTGTCATTACAGCACAAGCCCTCACCTAAAGCCTTAGGCCCTAAAGCCACCTAAAGCGTGTTCCTTAGGTGAATCAATATCCTTAAATATACAAGACCTGGAAATGTGCTCCCGCTTGCCCCATCAAGTAATTAAAATCAGTAACGGGGCCCAAGAGTTATGAGGCTTGTGCTACAGTGTTTCTTTGCAGTAAACACATTGACTGGCCTAGTAGACCATTCTCCACAGAGTCAGAGCACGGATTTGTCACCTGTGCCTTCGAATATTGTATAAGACGCGTAAGACTGCAGTGCAGTTTGCTCAGAATTACCTTGTATTTGCCACCCCGACTTACACTAAAGCTGCTCCACCTCTGGTGCAAGTTGACTGAACTGCAGAACCACAGTAGGGAAGCAAAGTGAATGAAAAGCTATAGTAGAACCAAGGCAAAACAAAGTACATGCATTGCACAACCAAGAGTGGAGCGGGGGTGGAGGTGCTAACAAATTCAAGGGTAAAATCGACTGTGGTGAAATTCAAAAGGGATTGTCCCCGGGGGAAATAAAAAACACTGAATATTCAAAAGACTGTAATCAGAAAGTGACAAAGGGATATTGCCTAACATATCTTCACTGTCTGATGGTGACACAAGCTCGGCTCTTGCTGCTGCTCTGCTTCGAGATGTGTTGTAGAGGTGGACGTTTGCATGCAAGCCACTGAATGTAGATGGGAGACACAGCCATGTTCCTGAATAATTAAAGCACCCAGACTGTTGTTCCTACCGCTGCTGTGTTGCAGTCGCTTCAAAATGCGTATTTTGGTTTCTTAATGGACCTGAGTGCTTTACATAAAAAAAAAAAAAATACAACAAATAACCTGGATCCGCACACTACCCTTTTGTCTGGGCAGGGCACATGGAGTCCTAGGTCTGCACATTTGAGGAGGTTTGGTCCCAGAGTGAGTTTACACTAACACCAGCCAGCTATCCCAGTGTTGTTCTCAGCTGAGGATTGTGGGATTGGTCTGCCGTTCTCGTTGTCAGAAACTGACGAGAAGCGATTTCCCTGTCTGGCATTTGACATCATCTCAGTTTGTGCACGGCAGCCAGGTTAGTTGTAGGTGGCGGACGTTGCATGCGACTTGCTCAGTGCTGGGATGGGAGCTGTAACTGTATTCCTGAATAATTCAGGCTCTGTAGGCCGTGCTGCTTTAAATGGAAAGTGAAGTCTCCCCCGTCACTCACTCAGTCCTGTAGCCAGCCTGTGAAATGCAGTGCACCCCTACATCGGAAGGCCAGCGCGGTGCTCTCTCTCTCTGTGCCCATTGGTGGAAAAACGAGTAACGTACCAGTCGGGATTGTGAATCTTTAATGAGACAAATGCGTTCGGTGCATTTTTAATGGGTGGGGGAAAAGAAAAAGCCAAAAGGCTAAGGTGGGGCCGGGTGGGGGGGTTGCTAGTTGAGATGCAGTTCTGCTGTTTGCCAGTAAAAATGCCCCCCAGAGATGTGGTTTTGCCTGCAAAACAACCTTTAAAGCCCCGATGTGGACATTTTGCAGTGGCGGCACGTTTTAGTTGATTTGGAACGAACAGAAAACCAAAGCCCCCGCCCTTTCCCGCTGCAAGTATGAAGCGGAAGCAATACGGACAGAAAACATGCATTTCCTACCTCGCTGCCTTTCTTACTGGATTCTCCTCGCCCCGGTTCCTGAGCGCGAACATGGCAGGAGATTGCCCTGGAGATGAATCATTCAGTGGTTCCTTTTTAAATACCATGTCTGACAATACAGTAGTAACGCAATTAAGAATATTGATTCTTCAGATGTATAATTTAGCAGGGATACGGGGAAGTCTCCTTCCAACCTGTGCATTCGAAAAATGTATTTTAACCAGCCGCCAAAAAAGTAAGAGACGAGACCAAAAAGACCAAGAAAAAAGCGTGTTCAGCGGCCTCTCTCCATCACTGCCTAGGCCTGTGTTTCTGTGTGATGTTGGTATTGTTCAGACTGTTATTCGCTCCCTTTCAAGCGGTTTCTGAGGTCTGGCCTGCACAGTGCTTCAACACAGGACTCATCTCATTACCGTAGCATAGAGATCTACAAATCGGTCAACAGCACCCCTCCCTTTATTGACCTTCCCTGCATCAAGACGTCTCAAGAGACACATTCCTCATGACCTTTCCGAGCCGTGTACAGCATCACAGATTTGATTTACATTCTTAACCCCTTAAGCTCCATGATGGTGCAAGATCCATTATATTGTCTTTTTGTTCGTTCTAGGCAAATACAATCATGCCTGTCATTTTTCATTGACAGTGATTTTTAACAGGCGTAGATTGAAGTAAAGCCCCTTAAATACCCTCGTCTCACGGGAGCATCATGCTGGATACGGTTTTGTCCTGATCTGTTTAATAAGCAGGGGCACCTGAATGTAATTTCAGTTGGAAAAAACTAATTGAATTCAAATTAAAACAACTTTTTTTTTTTTAAAGTAACATTTAACATTTCTATTTTTATTTTTATTATGACCTTTTTCATCAAGTTCTCTACTTTTTGTGGATTTGTTTGTACACTATGTTTATGTAAATAAGTTTATTTTTGCCATATAGTGGCACTAAATAAATAAAAGAAACATAAAACCAGTTTTAATAGTAATTTTAATACTCATTTGGATTTGTAATTAGTTATTTTTGTAACTGCCTAGTATTTCTTTGTGTGGGATTACAAAGGAATAGATTACTAATTTACTCTAATTTTTTTAAAGCTAAACTATGTCTTTAGTGTATGAACTGAGCTGCACTGTTATCCATTCTTTTTTGGGTTGAATGTAGATGTGTCTTATATAATGCATCTGTTTACTTCTCTATATATATTAAAATATATTTTAAATGTAATAATTTTTGGTCTTCTGGTTTAACAGGGTAGCCTATATTTCACACTTGGGGTTCTGTTCCCTGACTGACTTTGAAAAATGCTTTGAAGATGTATATTGACTCATGTTGCAACTCCTATTCTCAGCATAGAATATGAACATTGTGGATTTGTGAGCTATACCGAATCCTGAGCGTGTGGATTGAGTTCTACAGCCACCCACCAGCTCAAAATTCTTGAGGTACAGCGCTTGAAACTTGTGAGATCTTGGCAAACAGAAAGAAAAAGCCTCCGCAGAGTATTACTCATTGGGGTTATGTGCTCGAAAACAAAGCAGAAGGCAGGACATCCCACCAGAAAACACACAGCGGGACTTTCAAACAAGTAGCAAGTTAGTTTCCCCTCAGATCTTCGCTGTAAGACTGAGATCTTTGAGATTGTCATATGTAAAGACAGCCTTGCCACCCTACGCAAAGAACACCTGTGCATGCCTACAGTGCAGCACAATCTCAGAGCTGGTTTAAGACAGATTAATTGGGTCTAAGTGCCTTTGAAATGCTTTCCGCGCTCACTCAAACAGCAATCCCATACTGACTGTCAAACTGAGATACAGCTGTGGTGACCTGCGCAAAGCTCGAGCCAACTTCCTGAGAAAATGGTTTGGCTTCCTGTTATGGTGTTCACACTGTGAAGACCCTGCCTCACAGCAAATGGTGTCAATTATAAATAGGATTATGGGAAGTGACCTAATTAAGCCCATGTACCATATAAGCCCACTTGCTCTTTTATTTTGAAATACAAAAAAGACAGGAAATATTAGAATGATGATGTGTTTCACAGCAAATGCACAGTTGTTACTGTCATGTTACTTTTTATTTGGAGCCAATCACATTTTTGTTCTTGAGTTATGTATGACTTTGTGCTGCCACTGTGCCACCCCAAAACTTTGCTTTATGAGGGGCCTCCCAAGAAGCCATTTTTCTTGAATTTGGTGACCAAACTTGGTGAGTGTTGATAAGAATTGTAAAATTAACAGATTAATAAATCAAATGAGACCTTTTATATTTAAAAGCACTATTTTGTATTTGAGAATATAGATTTCATGAGTTCCCAGAGCTAGCATGGGACACTGTCAGAATGATGGTCACACAGATAGATGCAGTAAATCAAAACATTTTAGTTGCTTCTCCAAATATAACAATATTTAATGTTCTATAAATTATTTTAATCTACAAATGTAATTGTTTTTGTCATATGGGCTTAAAAGGAACAGCGCCCTTGAAAAGCCTATTAGCACACGGCTTGAAAGCAGAATATTTATTAAATTTGTTCTACCAACAATAATAAACATGGTCTAATAATGTATTTTATTTATTAAGAGTTTATCAAGAGTTTCAATTTTTGATGGTCATGCCTCAGATATTTCCCTGGCACTTGCGACCAAGGCCAGAGAAAATGGGGTTGTGCTTCTCTGGCTCTCACCTCACCCACATCCTCCAGCCACTGGACAAGACAGTGTCTGGTGATGTCTAAAGTAGGGATGCACCGATATGAAAATTCTGGGCCGATATTTATGTAACAAGATCGGCCGATACTTATACCAATATCTTACTATTATTTATTGACCTATTGAACGAGAGCAAGTCGGGGGGGGGGGGGGGGGAACTGCATTGCAGTTCATGTGCGTCATTCATATTTTGTTAAAGGTACAAGAGTTGAACAAATTGAATGCTTAGTTAGATGCAATAAAAGCAGCACCATCAGACAGAAATATCGGTCAGAAATATCTGTTGTTTTAAAGCAATCGGCTGATTAGGTGATATTGTAATTTTTTGCCATTTTGTCCTGATACTGATCGGTGGCTGATCGATCAGTGCATCCCTTGTCAAAAGGTAATGGAGGAAAGAACTGCACTGCCATTCCCGTGTTAGCAGGGACAAAATGCCCTGCAAAACTAGATGTGCTTTCCGCTGCTCTCAAGCCAGAGAACATCATCGGTGGCATTGAGAGCACTGGAATATTCCCTGTGAGTCAGAGCCGGGTGGACAGACAAGTGTCCACAAATCATGCTCCTTTCTCTGAAGCACCTGTGCAGACTTCCACAGCCCCAACAGCCCCGGCCCCAACCCCAACAACCAGCAGAGCAAACTGCCTCTACAAGTGCAACAGTTCCATGTGATGGAAATTAGTCTCAGATAATATAAAACATACAATTTTAATTGGTTATTTGAGTTCTGAATTCAATAATCTATAAAAT
Organism: Amia ocellicauda; assembly: GCF_036373705.1. NCBI lineage: Eukaryota > Metazoa > Chordata > Actinopteri > Amiiformes > Amiidae > Amia > Amia ocellicauda. The sequence continues at coordinate 11,353,354 of NC_089869.1, forward strand.
ATTAAGTGCTTAATCAATACAATTTGAAGAATTTACTGTTAAAACCCTTGTGGGCTTATTTGTGATACATGTGGGCTTAAAGGGAACATATGTTCCTTATAAACCCAATCTGGACTTTTCACTTTTGCAATTAAATAAGTTAATTTCATTTAGTCAATTTATGACAAAATCTACCACAAGTGTTTAGATGAGAGATTTAATATTTGATTTAATACCCACTTTATTGGGAAAAAATTCACATTTTTAAGAAAACATGTAAAACTTAGATTTTGGTGGGCTTAATTGGGTCTCTTCCCTCACCCTTTTTGCACCTTTTTAATGTGACATCTATTATGTTATGCCTATATCTGTGCCAATGAACCATCACAGTATACTAATTACATGTTATAAAATTTAATCTAAAGTGCTTCTCCCCTTTGAACCTACAGATAATGCTGCCATATGTATTCCTCAACGTCTTTTTCCTTTTTTGGCGTATGGACTAAGGATGCCATCCTTCTGAGTGTTCTACCTCCCTTGTTATTTTTTACAGGGATTCACAACGGTCATGTCCCGTTAGACTGTCAGAGTGGCAGAAATCTGTATTGAATGTTCTCTATTTGCGTTGCGTAGTTTCAGGCGTGTAGTTTGTCTCCTATCACAGCGCTTAGAAGGAAATTCCCAGAGTGCTTCTGTAATGTGCACCAAATAGGATCGACTAGTGATTCAGGGGGTAGAAAAAACGAAAACTGATGCCCTGAATTTGAAACCATGTCATAAACCTACACTGTTTAGTGTGACAATGTTGATGACATTCGGGACTAGGGGGAATCGGGGGGCCAGAAAACCCGAACAATGCTCTGCAGCTAAAACTAGGCAGCCAAGCCCGTCCGCTGAAATAATCTGTCAACTACACGGGCCTGCATCAACAGTCGGTGGGGGGGGAGGATTTTGATGTTGCTCAATGGGGAACATACCTTGGGCAGTGACGGGTTAAGTAAAACCTCTGCCAAATCCTGTGACTACCGAAACATAAGCCCTCCGATTCCTGTTAAGCAGGTGATTCCCCTCTCATTCCCCCTCCATTTACTACGCTAGCACTTTCACTGGAGTTAGTGGACGGGTGGGAGAGGGGATTGCATTGGCTCATTTTTGCTTGATTTCTGGCTGTGAAACAAAAGTCAGAAGTAGACGTAAAAACAGAAGCAATAGAAATAGTAGTAGTATTACTATTAATACTACACCAAATGCCAATCATAATAAGGCAATTCATATTTACTCAAACATTGTGCCTTGTTTCATCCTCAGGTTTAGGATAAATCCTAAATCTTAGAAAACATTGTTCCCGGTCTGAGTAGGTATCAGACTCGAATGCACTTCGGTCTCTGGTTAAGAGGAGAGTCCAGAATATATCACTTATTGGCCCAAACTGTCCTTCGTTAAAAGTAGCTCTTACTAGCTGAGGTACTGTTCCTGACGTTGGCAGAGCTATCGCTGGGTGATTGCAGGTTTACCTGGCCTGACTGCAGCACAGTATTAGTTTTTGAACTCCCCCTCCCTAAAACAAACAACAGAGAATTGAAACATTCGAAATGAAAAATCTCCGAAACAAAGAAGAAATACAATCTAGTGGTAAAAGGTCAGCAGGCGTACAGCACAAATCCACCAGGCCAGCAATTGAGCAAGGTTTTTTATTTTTTTATTTTTTTATAAGTCATTTCTGGAATGTGTTTTTCCTTTGGACAGATCATATCAAGTATCTGCTGTCTGATAACATTTCATAACCTTTTCATTAGTCCACCCGCCCCCCACTACGTTTAAACAAGCTGCCTTTGACATAGAGCCCTTACTCTGAATATGAAACTACAACATACAAACACACACCAGTAGTGTCTGGATAGTGTGGTATTACAGATGCGCTGGCTCTCCTACAGTTACTGGGGGTTTTGTTTAAGCATGTACATCACTTCACTTGCATAAAACACTGTATGCATTTAAATTGGGGGAGGTGAGGGGCTCTGGGATCTCCAGACAGGGAGATCGTTGTAGTTTCTTAAGTCACTGTGAACAGAAGACCACAACAACACCAAGAGCACTGCACTATGGGATAGCTTGGCCTCTTGCATCATGGAGAGCTTGACACACACACACCCTGGAAAAAAGCTGTTAATACCATTAGTGGGGTAGAGTGGGAGATCAGCTATGCTTTTTGTGGGGTGCTTATTTTAATATACAGTGAGGGAAAAAAGTATTTGATCCCCTGCTGATTTTGTACGTTTGCCCACTGACAAAGAAATGATCAGTCTATAATTTTAATGGTAGGTGTATTTTAACAGTGAGAGACAGAATAACAACAACAAAACCAGAAAAACGCATTTCAAAAAAGTTATACATTGATTTGCATGTTAATGAGGGAAATAAGTATTTGACCCCTTCGACTTAGTACTTGGTGGCAAAACCCTTGTTGGCAATCACAGAGTTCAGACGTTTCTTGTAGTTGGCCACCAGGTTTGCACACATCTCAGGAGGGATTTTGTCCCACTCCTCTTTGCAGATCCTCTCCAAGTCATTAAGGTTTCGAGGCTGACGTTTGGCAACTCGAACCTTCAGCTCTCTCCACAGATTTTCTATGGGACTAAGGTCTGGAGACTGGCTAGGCCACTCCAGGACCTTAATGTGCTTCTTCTTGAGCCACTCCTTTGTTGCCTTGGCTGTGTGTTTTGGGTCATTGTCATGCTGGAATACCCATCCACCCATACCCATTTTCAATGCCCTGGCTGAGGGAAGGAGGTTCTCACCCAATATTTAATGGTACATGGCCCCGTCCATCGTCCCTTTGATGCGGTGCAGTTGCCCTGTCCCCTTAGCAGAAAAACACCCCCAAAGCATAATGTTTCCACCTCCATGTTTGACGGTGGGGATGGTGTTCTTGGGGTCATTCCTCCTTCTCCAAACACGGCAAGTTGAGTTGATGCCAAAGATCTCGATTTTGGTCTCATCTGACCACAACACTCCTCTGAATCATTCAGATGTTCATTGGCAAACTTCAGACGGGCCTGCACATGTGCTTTCTTGAGCAGGGGGACCTTGCGGGCGCTGCAGGATTTCAGTCCTTCACGGCGTAGTGTGTTACCAATTGTTTTTTTGGTGACTATGGTCCCAGCTGCCTTGAGATCATTAACAATATCCTCCCGTGTAGTTCTGGGCTGATTCCTCACCATTCTCATGATCATTGAAACTCCACGAGGTGAGATCTTGCATGAAGCCCCAGACCGAGGGAGACTGACAGTTATTTTGTGTTTCTGTTGTCACCTTCTCACCAAGCTGCTTGGCGATGGTCCTGTAGCCCATTCCAGCCTTGTGTAGGTCTACAATCTTGTCCCTGACATCCTTGGACAGCTCTTTGGTCTTGGCCATGGTGGAGAGTTTGGAATCTGATTGATTGATTGCTTCTGTGGACAGGTGTCTTTTATACAGGTAACGAGCTGAGATTAGGAGCACTCCCTTTAAGAGAGTGCTCCTAATCTCAGCTCGTTACCTGTATAAAAGGCACCTGGGAGCCAGAAATGTTGCTGATTGATAGGGGATCAAATACTTATTTCACTCATTAACATGCAAATCAATTTATAACTTTTTTGAAATGCGTTTTTCTGGATTTTGTTGTTGTTATTCTGTCTCTCACTGTTAAAATACACCTACCATTAAAATTATAGACTGATCATTTCTTTGTCAGTGGGCAAACGTACAAAATCAGCAGAGGATCAAATACTTTTTTCCCCCCACTGTAGTCTGGCCTTTTAATCCATCCCTATGTATCCCAAGGGTTGTTCCTGCCTTGTGAGGTAAGAAGTTCACCAAATTCTTACATTTACTGAAAACGGCAAGATAGGGCACTGATGTAATGTTGTTATAGGCACACATTGCATTCAGATTCTCATTCAATTTACAGTAAAACCTTTGAAGAAACGTTTCTTGATGACAAGGAATGGATTTAGATCAAGGAAACCAGGGGGTATTTTTGTTAACACCGATTAATGCTCTCGAGTTCCACCGAACTAGTTCCTAATGAGCTAAGTTAATAATTACACAGCATGTGACGTGTAGGGTATCGCTGATTGTATTTTGATCAGGATCACTTTAATAAGACTGGTCTGAAGCTCTCTCTATCATCCGGTTGTGACCATAAACCATTCAAAGTGAATGGATTACATCTCGTTTGGTTTAATGACTCAGATCCCGGGCCTCTCGCTCAGGGGGAATCGCAAGTACATGTTCGAGAAAGAAGAAAAACTTTTGTAATACGAGGTGCTAAAATACTGCTTTGTCAGTGAGAAGTCATTAGCATAGCCTCGAATTTTGCTTAGTTTTTTTCACTTTTGAAATGTCCTGTTTGAATGTCATGTTGCTCCCATTCCCAGAATAACTGTATAATCAGAATTGTTTTAACCAGTGCTGCACATTAATGAATTAATTACTTTCCCAGCACAGCACATGTTCATGATAACAACTTTGTCTAGATAATTGATCATTTTTAAACTACGGTAAGATCCTGCTGAGCATCATATCCTTGGGTCATCTCAAGTGCTCCCTGTCCCTTCGTCGTGCTGTCGAAGCCTTGTCATTGAGGCAGAGGCAATTCTAGGGTATGTGGGGGCCCCAGGCAAAATAATTCCTGACGGTGATGCCGCGGGGGGGGGGGGGGGGGCAATTGCCTAGGATGCCTACCCCCTTGCGACGCCCCTGCATAGAGGACAGCGACGCTAGAGGTATTAAAATATTGCAAAAAAGGGGATGTGAGCTCTTAACATTTTCATCTCTGTCAGTTTTGTTTCTTCCTCAGCGTGGGGTTTAGCGCTCAGCTGAAATACAGGAAACTCAAACCTCTATCTTGTGTACATAAGCGTGCGTGAACTACGATGAAAGAAAGGCACCTATGGTATGATTATCGCAGGGGGAGCCAGCGTGTTTGTAGTGTGAACTTGTTTTAAGCAGCTGACGTCTGCCGTGGTGAATTTGAACACGCTCTCTCTCCATCTAAAGCACTGCTACCTGTGCTGAGTGGGTGAGACAGCCACACTCTACAAACGGGATGTCAAGGGCACCTGGCAGTTTTTAAATATACCTCCACTTGATGTCAATCCACCAGTACCTCCACAATACACTCAGCTGGCCTGCTTATGTAGTTGTAGTGTGAAGTCCAGCTGGGCTTTTGAAGGGAAAACAAAGGCAGACTGTAAGACAACACCTATTTTTAGTCAATTCAACGCACTGTTACAATGAAAATCCATGCCACCTCCAAACGGCACTTTGTCAAAGCCACCCGGTGTTTTTTTTGCCCCACTAACCCAGGATGCCCACAGCCTGGCTATGACACTCATCTGAGGATTTGATGTAACAATGTAATTGGAAATACTGAATAAACTAAGGACTTCCTGGCTGATGTCTCCCCAGCCAAATGTATACCCTCCCCCGGGGGGCTTCCTGGCCAAAGAGGGCTGTAGTTTCGCCAGGGATTTCAGTATTTTGTGTACAGACTTTAGAGAAAAAAAAATACTACCGGAAGTGCCTTCAGCTATGATCTTTTATATTTTTTGCTAATGTTATCCTTCTGGCTTCATTTTATATTAATGCCACATTTTTTACCTTATCCTAGAGAGGTTCCTGATCTGAGTGTCTTTCCACTCCAATTAAACATTTTCATTCAACCAAATGTTTCCCTCCCTGCTGTTTCTTTGTCCATTTACGTAATCGAGCACACACCCATATTTACCTGTGTTCTGAAGTCGTGTATAAGTATTCTTTTATAGTTTTACAGTGTTTGCGAATAAGTAATCCCAGAGTAAATATGTCTGAATCGGTAGAAGTCTTATGATGACGGTAACTTTATCAGAATCTCCACTGAGAACCTGGGACCTTTTTTTGTGTTACGTTTGAATTAGTGGTTAAATGTCCGTCCATAATCTGCAGTTGTCTGCTTCATAGTGAATACTTGGGGAGATGAGAGTGGTCAATGGACATTTAGTTGTTTTAGAGATTTCTGACAAAGACTGCAGTATTCCCATTTGGAGATTTTAGTGTGGGGACTCAAACTAACGTTGACCAATCCAAGTGCAAAATCAACACAAGTTATATATTTTTTTTTCAGATGCTTCCCTTGAACCGAGAAGGCGACGGAGATTAAATTCTGAACATTGAAATATTAGGAATTGTTAACTTGGAGCAACCTACTTCACTGCTTGCTTTCTGTGCTCCCCTGATGATGAAATTATAATTTTATGTTACTCCTTTTTTCACCTCTTAAACTTGTTCTTTGCTGCCTGCCTTGACATGTTTTAATTACTCGCAGACCGATAAATACATTGGCGCGCCCTAATTGAAAATGGAAAGCACACGGGCCGTGCAGGTTGTTAGCGAGGCTGCAAAAGCAATTTGGCTCTCTGACCTTTAAGTATGATGGAGTCAGGCGCAGGGAGGTGTCAGGATGGAGACAGTGAGAATGATAAGTTGGGCCCCTGGGGTATTCATTGCTGCCCTATGGCCTGGATTGCTCGAGCCGAATGTTTGCCAAGAGGGCTGTGGCGCTAGGACTTGCCAAGGAAGAGCGATTTTTAAAATCCTTCCCTCCCATCTACAGAATTCGGTCCCTGTAAACTCTGCATCTCCCCAGTCCTGTACTAGTAGTCATCTGATGTTTGCAGATGCTGTAGCCACTTTGGCCTTCCTTATGTATCCATAAACCCTTAAGGTTTCTGTAAGCACTAAAGATGGTCATATGAATGCCCGATATGTTATTGCACTTTTTATTTTTCCGCTTTTTGCCAGTTGAATTCAATACATTACATTTATTTCTGCATCATGAAGTTGGCCGACTCATTATTTACAGAGTGTGAATTCCCAACACATTGGATTTATCCATAAGCCCCGAGTTATACAAAAATACTAGTCAGGTTAGTTTAGTGTGAAGTTTCAGCATCATTTCAATAATAAAATCTTAAAAAATTGTTCTTTAAGAATTCGGCGATATTTAGTCATTTTCCAATTTAGTAATTTTCTGTCTACGTGCTTCAGTGAATAATTCTCACAGTCGCCTAGCAATTCTGTTTTTTCGAATTAGAATATCCCTCCATCTTTTGCCTTGCTCTCGTAGTTCACCACCTTTCGCGATGCCCGTTGTTAGAATGAAATAAGAACCCTGTGAAATACATTCTATTTCGATCATATTTATTTTTGATGCTGTATTTGACTGCTAAATTTGTGCCTTTTTAAAATGGCACAGATTACTCTCCAAAGCGAGAAAAATAAATCCGCACATGCGAGGGAAAGGAATAAAAAACTATTTTCTTTAGAGCGCTATGAATTCTATAGCCTGTATTAATTACAGTGTAGAGAAGGATACTGTATAACAAATGAAGCCGTGTGAGCTATGCAGGTGATCACTGAATCTGTTTCCTTCACATGAAATGTGTCCTGTGATCCATGTGTTGTTGTTTTTTTGCCTCTTCCAGTATGTTTCCCAATGTGTGTATTTCTCTGAACCAGGATATTGTTTATTAAAAAAATGGCATTTGCTGTCTAAAAGGTAAGCAAATACTTTATCGTACTTCGTTGCGCTCTGTTGAGCATAGCTTGTCGCAAGTGCAATGCGATTGACAAACAGGTTGAAAAGTCATGCCTGCTTTCATGCGGTCCTCTTGGCAGGAGAATCCAGGAACCAGTGGAAAAGAATGAAAGAAACCAAAAAACAACATCTGTCCCTTTGTTGATTCATTTATCTTAATTTGGAGACACACAAAGAGGAAAAACCTGCTGTATTTTGAACGATCTTGTGAAATTAACATTGTGAGACTGACAGGTTGAACTGGGGTTATTTGCTTTGGGATGGGCCTTGGCTTCGCTTCCTTGAGCAGGTCTGTGAAGCCACCAAAAACCAACAAACAAACACGCACACACATATAAACATCATGGCTGCAGTCATCCACTGAAAAGAAATCCATTTCTTGTGAGGGAGAAAGTAAGTCTAGGAATGCACTATTTTTGTATTACATGACATCATCCTCATCCAAGCTCTAGCCATCACTTGGTGAAAATGACTGGCAACACTGGCCAAGTGGTTTTTGTACAGTTTGGTCTCTCTGGCACGTGCTTTATCTGTGGTCATTCTAGATCCTCTCAAGGGTGTTCTGTTGTATTGAGGTCAGGCAGTGGACTGATTTTGACACTGATCTCAGTGAACACACTCATGGACCCTACAATAACACCAAACTCTGTCCAGCACCTCTCCTGTGCTACAGTTCCAGTGCTGGGGGAATGAGGCTCGTGTCATTTTGTTTGGTAATATAGTATTGCTTATATATGTGTATTTTTAGATCTCCCCTTTCACTGAGATCAGCTGATTCGAAGTTGGCAAAATATTATGATGCATATTGTGATAAAATTTCACTTTGGTAGCGTGTTTTGTTTCTCTTTGTGGTGCTGGGATTTGCATGTGTGGCTACGCTGTCACACTGTGCAGTGTGTTGTTTTCACAGTGCGGTTGGTAGCGTAGGATTTGAGTTTCTCCTGGCAGCTGTGCTGTCGGGGGCGGATCTAGTCCGGCGCGGCGTCACAGGGGCTGAGGAGATTGTGAATCTTGGGAAGATGGTGGGGAGGTGATTGGGGATAAAGAATAGTGTCACAATCCACCATCTGTGTGTGTGAAAGCCAGTGGGTGTGCGTGTGTGTGAGGAAGAGAGACAGAGAGAGACGGGTTTGCCAGGAGGCCCAACGCCATGAATGAGATGCGTGCGGGGGTCAAGGCAGGAGAGGGAGAAAGTCATGAGGAGAAGAAATGGAGGAAGAGATAAGAGGCGGGCAGGAAGGTGGGGGACAGGGGAGGTTTCACAGACGGTCTTAACCGGAGAGAGAGGTGGTGGAGAGTCGGGGAGGGATCTCAGAATAGAATGGACTGCCTCAATATCTCCTAGTTTTTATCCTGTGAACTCATTTATAGCAACTTTTTTGACAATTTCTCCAAAATGATCTTGATTCATTGCTTTGTAGGCCAGTGGGTAACACTGAATATCCTCCCCTGTCAAATGCAGGTCTCCCAGCACTGCAGTGTAAAGCAGGGAACACGCCAGGGTGAATGAGTGGGATCAGAAACCTGGGCTAGTAGTGTTTGCTTGGTACTGGAGGTGGGAAAACAATCGAAACAGGACTGGCTGACACTGGTCCTGCACATAGAGAGAGAGAGAGAGAGAGAGAGAGAGAGAGAGAGAGAGAGAGAGAGAGAGAGAGAGAGAGAGAGAGAGAGAGAGAGAGAGAGAGAGAGAGAGAGAGAGAGGTGGGGTGGGGGGAGGAGAGGAAGAGGGAGAGGGAGAGGTGGGGTGGGGGGAGGAGAGGAAGAGGGAGAGGGAGAGGGAGAGGGAGAAAGACTGGGAGACTCTCTCCAGTGTATGTCTCGAGGGAACGGCATGGCTTTGGCATTGTCTTTGCAAGAAGTGCGTGCCGAACAGCTGGCAGTGTAAACTCTCCTAGTGGAACGTGTTTGAATGTTAATGACTGTGCGTAGAGTCTCAGAGAGCGGACCTGTTTAAGGGTGCCGCGATATTTTAAAGTGGCTGGCCTTGACAGAGCCAGAAGAAAGGGCACCTTTGGCAAAACACTGTGCACAAAAGGGAGCAGCTTAAAGGGGAAACTGGAACACACTAAACTCAATGAATAAAATAAAAAGCATAATTGGTAAGCTGCAGAGAAACCACAGGGTTCGGGGTGAAACGGAGTAACGGCATCGCCAACGTGGCCCAGTGTACTCTGCTGGTGCCACATGTGCCAATGTATGTGTGCAGTGGGCAGTGGTGCGTTGGTGGTTTGCGTAACTCTGAGACTTTCTATACAGCTACAGAGGGAGCGCTTCAGTAGGGGGCTGGCTTGTCTATATGAGTGTGTGTGCATGTTCTTAGGAGGCGTGTTGAACACCCACTTATTCTCTCTCTCATTTTTTTTTTTTAATATGCGTGTGTATATGGGGTGCCACCATTGTGGGTTTTGAGGGTTAAGGGACTGTGTGTGTATGATGATGATGAGATCTCTGCTAATTAAGTCATTCTCCTCTGCTTGTGATTTTCACCTTTTTAAATCAGACTCGAGAGCTCTTTATGGGTTCTGGAAGGAGGTTCAGTTTCTCAGTATCAGCATGAATTAGGATCTGATATGCAATGCCAGCCCCCTCCCTCAGTTATCGTTTTGCTTCTCAGTTTCCCTGTGTTTTCTTCCTCACATGTGGGCAGCAGGACTTTCAGATTCATGACCCTCCTTTCTCTACAGAGTCTGCTTCGTGAAATATTGCCTGCTTCCTTCTGACATTTTAATGAGTCTGTAAATTAGAGTTCCAGAGCTTGGTGAATTGCTTCTCCTTTAGGGAACTGTAGCGTTTCTGACGTCTGGTGGACAGTATTGGAGTAGAGTTGTTTTTTCTTTCTGATGGTAGTTGATTTCAAATGTGTTAAAGAAAACAACACTTTACATTTGCGATTACTCCATTTGAAGCCAGTCACGTGATTTGGAGTCTGTATTTATTTTATTCTTCTTTTTGTTATGATGCATTCATTTTTGTGTCCTTCTCCACAGTATTGAATTATATTGCACAAAGAGGATTTGGAGTAGATGACTGGCCACTAATCTGAGTGTTTGGCCAGATCCTCAACCCCCACCCCCACTAGCTCAGTTAATTGCTGAATGTTACTGATATAGTGAGGGACTCAGCCGCAGTTGTCCTCCTGCTCACCTGTGCTGTTGCATTGTGGGAGAAAAAGCCCAGCGTGTTTTTACTCCGATGACCGACACATGCTTTACCTGAGAACCTGGAAATGTTTAGATAATTTCTTTATATAATTGTATGTTAGATATGTAGAGAGTGGGCACTTGTAGACATTGTATGGGTGAAGTAGTCTATTGGATATACATGGATTCCCAAACTATTTACTCGAATTAATCAAACAGCAGATTTTGAAAACAAGAAAAAAAGAAGAAACTATTTTAAGCACGAAGCTGCATTTCTTTTGGACTTTAATATTTGAATTTAGTCTCCTTATGAGGGGAATATTAAGGGATGAAATAAACAAAAGTCCTGTGTCAAAGTTTTGAAATCTAGAGGTTGACAGCAGCTGTAACTGAAAACAAAAATGGCTACTGGAAACGGAGCATAGGGATTCCTGATTAAACACTGACTTTGGCTTTTGTTAAATGCTCATGTCTTGCGATTAGGAAACAGAACTTTCTCCTCAATTAATTATCAGGCAATGAAGCCTTTTGCGGCCGACATTAATGCTATTATAAACTGTTCCCAGATTGTGTTGGATTCTGTTGGATTGGATTGCCGTCATTATATTTTTTTCCCCAAGACTGTTATTATAATTCCTCTATGTTGTTTCAGGTGGCGTAGAGATTTAAAACCTTTAAGTTGTTTTTGCAGTGCTTTTTGCAGTGCTTATTTATCAGAGATGCATGCACAACTCCAATGGGGAGGAAAAAACAACAACAAAACCAAATATACCATACTGTTGAGTTCGGAGTGCCCATCCGCAGTGTGTACAAATGCTACCTTTCCTCAAACAATCGAATTTCTTCCAGCTTGCCAGGCATGTACCCCTTTGATTGGGTCTGTGAGAGAGCGGGTGCCCGTCTCCGTTTCTTGGTGAGCAGGGGCTGCTCAATCTCCAGTCTTGGCACAGCCCTGGGTGCTGCGCTGGGACTCGGCAGGGCTGAGAGTGAGAGAGCACGCACAGAGGGAGAGGCGGGGGGGAGGGCCTGGGCGCTGCTGGAGAGTCTGAAACACAAGCAGAGTCTCGGAGTTGGCTTCAAGCTGGTTCCTTGTATTGTAACCGAGCTCCAGCTGGTTCATAATAGCTGGTGACAGTCTCTCTCAGGTCTGTACCTCTGCTCCTCTCCATTTCTCTTGCTCTTTGTCTTGCCTTTATTCCTCCCTCCCTCCCCCCACAAACATCTGTCTCCTTCTCCCCCCCTGTTCTGCTATTCTTTTTTTTTTTTTCAGTCCAGGGCCAGAGGAAAACCCGATATCTGAGGTGACATTATCAGTGTTCAGAAAGGGATAGAGACCCAGTGGCAACAGGTGTTACCTGTTCTGCAGACCCTGTAGCTCCTGTGCCAACCTGCAATGCTATTTCCCGTTCTTTGTATGGGGCTGGGTGGGTTAGGGCAGTGTGACGTAGTGCATGGTTTCAGAGGATGGCGGTACCCAGTGAATAATGCCTGCATTCTGCAGAAATCGCAGAACAATTGAGCTAACTGCAATGGAAATGAAAGCAGTTGAAGGTCTTAAATATAGGCACTCGTCGGATCTGTGGGGCTATCGGTGGGATCTCAAGGGATACAGACCAGGAGTTTGGAGGGGAGATAGTGTGACATAAGACCTAGAGACTCAGACTGGGAAGACTTGAACACAGCAGTGGTTTGGCCTTTGTGGTCAGGGCAGACGCATGAGGAATGGAGGCTGTCAAGAATCCCACGAGAAGATGAGGAGACCCTGGCATGGAGCAGAGCTGACATAGCGATTTTATCCCCATTGTGAAAGGGATGGGCCACTTTCTTGCTCATTGCGTGCGGCACCTGCCATCTTGGTGCCGGGGGTCATTGTGTACTCTTTGATAACGACAGCACTCCAAGTCTTCGTTATTTTCAGGGGACCCACAAGTCTGATTTGTGTTGAATTTGCTGGGCAGCTTATTTTTTTGTAGCCAGAGCTAAGGCACCTAGGAGACAGGGATAGATTTATCAGATTTATTTGGGAAGAAGCAAGGCCATTGAACTGGAGTTGCTGGGGCTGAGACTTGTCTGTTTTGCATGCCATGTAGCAGAGGGTGGCGAATAGCACAGCTCAAGAGCCTAGGGATGGAGCCCGGGGGGATGAGTGCAGGGAGCCATTCCTTGCCTCTCCGTCCCCCGGATGGCCTCGTCTTTTTCTCTCCAAATATATCCCCCCCCATCCCCCTTCTCCCCAAGGACTCTCACACACCCTCTTGCTCTATTTTTAGTGCCGCTCTCCTTGGTTACTCTACCAGTTAGCAGCGCTCGAAATGTCAGGCCAGGCTCCCTCAGCTCATATCCCAGCAGCCCACTCTGCTGCCTTTTCTGTTATTGTCCTTCATGAGCGAGAAACGGGGAGAGAATGAGATACAGAGAAGGGAGAGACAAACACGTCCGACGGCAGAATTAGGATGCAGAGACACTGCCTGCCTGCCTCTCCCTCCCTCAGTGCTACATCAATCTGCAGTTTCTACAGGCCTCTTTCTGCTCAAGATAGAGACTGAGACAGAGGGGGTACTTTCTCTTCCTTGAATTCTCTCTCTCTCTCCGTCTTGTTTTTTTTTTTCCTCTTTCTGCATTCTTTCATGTTCTGAGAATCTGTTTGCTTCTGTTTTGCATTTGGGGCCACGCTGTTCCCGACTATTATGAGAAACAATCTAAATATGGTACAATCAGAATTTTGTAAAAATAAATCAATCAATAAACAGATGCAGTCAACACCCAGCGATGGTGTGTTTGTCTGATGTTGGGACAGTTTATTTTGAAGAGATCTAAAGCAGTTCAATTAGTTTTTTGAATATTTATTTCTTCTTTTTCTTCTCCTTCAGTGCCAGTTTGTGTCTCTGTAGTTTGCAAGTGAATAGTTAGGGGGGGACAATATATTTTCAACTGTCATCTCTACATAGTTTGGGAGAATGTTGAAGGATGGGCTTTGGGATTTCTATTAAGTGCCATTTTAAGGGCTACCCAAAAAGGGTTGTTATTTTAAGGGTCGTGGGTTAAATCCCAGGTGGGGGACACTGCTGTTGTACCCTTGAGCAAGAGACTGTACCTAGATTGCTCCAGTAAAAGAGCAGCTTTATAAATGGGTAATTTTATGTACAAATAATGTGATATATTGTAACAATTGTAAGTTGTCTGCTAAGAGATGTAATAATAACTTTGAAACTATTAGTACTGGGAAGACATCATAACCAGATAGACATTTACTCACAGATACCAGCTTCACTCATATGTTCCATGTCTTTCAAGGAATATATGGCCACATGAAATTCTTTGAAGTTGTCTGCCCACCTTCTGTGTAGTCCTTACACGTGCCACCTTCTTATTTTTTGTCCACACCCTGAACTACGCCATAACTGTGCCATCACATTATGATGTGTTTGATGTCATTTCTGGACTTAGTTGGAAATGAACTGACTTTTAAAAAGATACACATTCTTACCCAAGCAATAATTGAGACTGCAGTTACCTGGTGTGGCTGTTGGGTAGGTTTCCATTCCTCCTTTTCCCTTTTCCTTTCTCTCTCTCTCTTTCACACACACTCACACTCATATACGCACTCTCTCTCTCTCTCTCTCTCTCTCTCTCTCACACACACACACACACACACACACACGCGCACGTTCTCTCCTTCTCCCTCTCTCTCCTATCAGTAAAGAAACATCTAGTTCTGGTTTCAACAGGTGGCCGGTTGTCTTCTCTCGCTGCTGCCCACTCACTGCATCAAAGCGCCAGTGCTCTGATATTTATAGCGCAGTCCCACTCAAGCTATGGCGATGATGTAATGAGTTGCAGTGCACAGAAAGGTGGGAGCGGGAGAGAGAGAGAGAGAGAGAGAGAGAGAGAGAGAGAGAGAGAGAGAGAGAGAGAGAGAGAGAGAGAGAGAGAGAGAGAGAGAGAGAGAGAGAGAGAGAGAGAGAGAGAGAGAGAGAGAGAGAGAGAGAGAGAGAGAGAGAGAGAGCATGCATGCATGGTCTTAGCAGAGCTGCCTGACTGTACTGAACTGTACTCTGGATATAGATGGCCTACGCTCTATTGTACAACATGTTGCATCATGGGGAAGGAGAGAAGCAGTTCATGAAGTACTTCAGTTAGTTTCTTCTTCTTTTTTTTTTAAGGGGCTATCAAATTGTTGATTCAGTTTGTAAGTGTGAATCCCAGCGCTGCTTGCTACTTCCTGTTGCACCCAGTATAGATACTAGGGTTCTGCATGCTGTAGAATGATTATAAATGCTAATAATGTCCGTGCTGGTGTGAGATTAGAACGGGATGGACTAGTTTGGGCTTTTCAGAGAGTGATCGATAATCGAGTAGAGATTTGGTCTTTCCATACAGTCTGTTATCTATTCTAGGCCTCTCCCTCCTGCAGAAGCAGAACACACCACATCTCCGTTCCCTTCAGTGCTGGACAGCAACGCTTGGGTTCCTCTGTGCAATCTTCCCATGATTCCTAGTGTGTGGACGAGCAGCGCCGGTCTATACTCGATCCTCCCAATGCCCTGCACCATTTCCCACTGAGGTCTCTGCCTAATGACACCCCCGACCCGCGTGGCGGCCGCTCGTTCCGAATGTCAGACCAGTTTAAAAGCCTTTGTCTGTTGTGCCTGCCCAGAGAGCCATTGCCAGCTAGTCAGTTTAAGCTCTGGTGACTTTTAAGTGTGTTCTCACTCTTGCCACCACTCCGGTGCTCAGTTAACCTCGCTTTCCCGAGCCCAGCTGCGTTTAATCACACTCCCCGCTGCAGACGTGCGGCCTGAAGAGCAGGGGTGGGTACAGAGGCTGTCATAAAACTGATAATAGGCCATTTGTCGCCTTTTCTATAATAGAAATATTACGCAGCTGATTATATTACTGTTTTTTAGACCAACATGACAAAATTGCCAAACAGGAAGAAGACGCAGCTGATTATATTACTGTTTTTTAGACCAACATGACAAAATTGCCAAACAGGAAGAAGCTGCTTGGTGTCATCTCTCATTAAATAAATACGTCAATAAATCACATTGAAGAACATGATGCAGAAAAAAAGCGAATTTTATATAAACATACTTCTGTGCTTACTGCCTTGTTAAAACAATAATAATATAAAAAATTGCACCACAAATAGCGTTTGAGCAAAGTAAACTTCTAAGATTAATACAGAAAGTCATATTGAGAGCACTGTCAAATGCTTAGATGATTTTGGAGTAGATATTATTAATGACACTGGGGTTTGGCTTGTAATGCCCATATACGAGTCCCAGTCATTGCTATAATGAAAACATTTTAGTGTATTTATTTATTGATTGAAACCGTTTACTCGCTGCTCCTTTTAATTGAGAATTGATGTCAGGTGAAATATGGGTCATGCAGTTGGACAATATCATAACTCATTATAACGAATGAATTATTAAGAGATGTCTTATGTTGAGCTGTTGAGGTGTTATTTCTCAACGTCGGGTTAATTAGGGGGGTTTAATTGACACCTTGAGGTTTTGGAATAGCAGCTGAGTTGGTGTTTTCCTGTGAATGTTCAACAACATGGCATACCTTGAAAGGTGCTTTAATTATGTAATTTACAGTAGGATATGTTAAGCTAGGTTAGATCTGTTTTTGGTCTTGCTAATTTCAAATTTGGACCTTTCTATTATTTCAGTGACATGAAGAATCCCGAAGCAACTAGCTGCTAACTTTATGTAGAATAATTGTTTTCTGTCTCAGAACTAAGAATCTTGTAAACGCTGAGGGTTTAACAATGAAGGGAATGGGACAATTCCACACAATGAGTCTACGCCGGTTAAACAAGAATGCAAATTGCAGCAACATGAAAGGCTTTGTCTCCATGTGTGCACGTCAGACACCAATTACATCTGAACATCCTGGGGATTTTCTGGTCCAATGACATAAGACGGCGCTGTTAGGTCAATGATGACATCAACGAGCAAGAATGGATTTTCAATGTGTGGGAAAGCAGGCATTGTTGGGTACTGCGTCTACGAATAATGGCGAGTTCATGGCAGAAGATAGGCAATTTAAATGATTTAGGGACATATTTGAGACATCTCATTATTTCCTGAGAATGGACATCTGTTTAGCTGGCTGTTACGCAGGATGTCTCTTGTGAAAATGTGAGATGCTGAAAATAGTTTGTGTGAAAAATGACGCTCTTCATTTGGTGATGTGTCCACGGTGACCAAACTGCTTCGGTCCTTCCCCACAGTGACCTCACTCTGCCGTTTGCACCGTGGACTTGGAAGGGAGAGCCATGTGACTTCACAGTTTGCAGATTCCAAATTGTGTGGGTGTACAAACTGAAGCAAAGGAACAACACAGAACTCTTTCGACACCTAGAAGTGTGACTATTGGAAAAGGGTTTATTTAGACCATTTCACCCAAAAATAATCAATGCCTTTATACGGTTACTCTCCCATGCTTGTTGGGGGGGTGGGGTGCGGTTTAAAAACTACGTCCTCAGCCCTGTTTTCGCGGTGTGTTGCAGTATTCTTGGGGGTTTTGTCTTTCCGTTCGGTTTTGCGACTGGTCTAACCTTACTAATTCGTCTGCAATCGATACTTCCCTTCTGAATGAAAGCACATATCTCTAGTAATTGCCAGCGAAATTTAAGAACCTGAGCCTTTCTCTCTCCCTTTTTTTTTTTTAAATCTTGATTGCTGTTCTTCTGTTGGTGTATAGATGGGGGGGGGGGGGGGAATGAAAGAAACCTGTCTGACCACATAAAGAAATTGCATCTGGAAGTCTCTGTGTTCGAGTTGAAGAAAAAATTAAAGAAAAAAGAAAGTAAAACCACACGGGAATAATCCGACCGCAGTCCCTGACAAAAACATTATGGAGCACAGTCAAGGGCGGGGGGGGGGAGACCATGCACCATCTTATTGAACTGTGGATGAGCAAGTTGTTAATGCTATGATAATGTGTATTTATATACACTGTGTTTGTGTATTATGTGATTATATGTATGTTAGCCACCAGAGAGAATCTAAAATATGTTCTCCATTTTTCTGAGGCACGTTGTTTGTTCCCTTCTCCCATTCTTAATTCAGATGCTTAGGTGTTTGGTCTGCTCTGGCTTCTGCATGGCGTTGTGCTGCATGCATATCTTTGAGACGTGACTGCTCACAATTAACAAAGCAGTGATCTGTATATGCCCCCAATGCTACAGGTTTATTTTATTTTTCCTGTCAAATCCATTATTCCAGATGTTGCAGTCAAGGGAATTTGGGGAAGTGTAGCCTTTTCACCCCATTGCAATACCTTAATTCATTTCCGTTTTAGTGTTATGCCTTAGTGACTCAGGTGGCCAATAATTCCTTAATTAGAACACATTTGTCTTAAGATAATGAACTCTGTGCTTTAAACAGAAACACCCCTGTTAAAGCTGATATTTGGATACAACATTGTTTGTAAAAAGAAAGGGCTGCTGGGTAATTGATTCTCAATAGATGCAGTCTAACTTTCAGGACTTTTCTATTCTAGTATTTCCAAAGGACCGATGGACTCTAAGTCTAACTAAGCCTGGAGGCTATTGGTCTTGTGCTTTGACATTAAGGGTTCATATATACCTCATATAAACCTCTGTGTATTGATTGTATTGCTGCAATTTAATTTTGTATTGCTAATATCACTGAACTTGGGCTTAAATTGTTTTTGAACTGTAAGTTGCCTCCTGGATCAGGGTGCCAATAAATGAATAATAACTACCTTTCATTATTTGTTAGCATCCCCCAATTATTTTATTAATGTGATTTAGTTTTCTCCAAATTTGCATTCTGGAAGGCAATTTTAAACCATTTATAAATGTAAACATGAGCCAACCAGCTTTTGTTGATGTGATTGAGTTGTACTACATCACTTGGGGACTTGGGGATCCTGACAAGTAACGCAAGGAATTTATTATCGTATGAAAACTGGAAGTCGCCCTGGGTAAAGGCATCTGCTATCAAATGAATGATGATATTAGTAGTAGGTTTGTATGGCCTTTGCATATGATTTATATGTGAAGCTCCCAGACAGAGGAGGAGCAGTGCTGACGTGTTGTGAAGGGGAAAGAGGTGCATGATTGTGTATCGTGGTGCTCGCATGGATCAGTGTAGAGAGGAACAGTGAAGGCCAATTGAACCGTTGAACCAATTGGAAGCCCCTTAAGACTGCAGCCAAACCACAGTTGGGTGGGTGTCTTGAGCTGGTTTAAATGGTGAGGAGATGGACAGGGTCCCTGTGGCTGAGGGGAACTGAGGGAATTGCCCCTTCCTTCCATAGCTCAGAGCACACAACAATACCAGAACCTAGAGTAGAGTAGTCCATCTTCTCTCACAATCGGCGAGAAGTAAACTACATTGGTAGACAAGATTTCCCAATGACCCATTTCAAGTTCTGTCTGTTTCCTGACATCCCTCCCTCCACACACACACACACACACACACACACACACACACACACACACACACACACACACACACACACCCTTTCACCAGTCCCTCTTCTTCTTTTGTTAAGCCAAAAGACACTCTGTCTCTCCAGGAGCAGAGCACTGTCCGTTCTGGATTAGAGACTCGCTGTTTTTCTCCCAATAGTGACACTGTTAATCATTTTGATTCTGGAGACAGATGTCTTTTATAATATTGTTCACCCCAAGATGCAAAAAGGCAACTTTGACTAACAAAAACAAATGGTGTCAAGACGGGAAGAACAACGTCAACAAAGGCAGGCAGGAGACCTTTAATCGGCCACGCGAGCCCTGTGCCGCTGCCTCCCAGCTCAGCCTGACCCGCCTCCCATTAACAATGACGTCTTGAGCTCCTTTCTGCCAGGCCTCAAAGCCTTTTCTCTGTATGCCGCGTTGTTTATCTGCTACGTCACACTGTTTCTCCCTGGCTGAATAAGTCAGACTCGCTCTCTCTCCCCTCCCCCCCCCCCCCCACACTTCCCTGTGCTCTCAGCATAAGGCCGCACAGCCTCTGTAATTTTGTAGGCTTTTGTGCCAACGTGTCTCGATATGTATCTGTGCGTTCATGTTTCCCAATCGCCGGGCGCTGGTTGAGTCACCGCTAAGCCCGGGGATTGGTGTATTTTTAGTAATCTGGGCTGCGCTGACCTCTCCATCAGCCGTGGGTAAGTCTCTTAAAGCTCAGATAAACAGGGTAATCTCCCAGCGATTTCCTGCTCATCTGTCACTATGCACCATTGTTTATGTCTCATGAACCTGTAGCCCCCCACCACCACCAACACCATGTCCCCTCTCGTAGCCCCTCGGTCCATTTGGGGGTGACAGAACTCCCGTCTCCCCTCCCCACTTTACAGATCTTGTCCTGAGACTTGTCAACACTTCGCTTTTAGTATTTCACCATCTTGCGTGACTCCTTTAGTCCTGTTTTTCTCTTTACAAATATCTATATCTGCTGCATGTGTTGGGTGGGAGGCACTCTGCGACACTGGCCTCTAAAGTCGCTGTACATATTGGAATCCGCCTGGTTCTCTCAGCCCTGTTCTCTAATCTTCGAAGGCCCGAGTGCAGGACTCAGAAAAATAATCAGAACAGAAATAATCAACTCAATATATTAAAGCTAGGCAGATGTATTTGTTTTTAATATCTAAATTATCTTCTTAAAACAGTTTGTGTTTGGTCTCTAACCCACAAAATTCGGCTTTTCAAAGTAGTGTGGCTTCCTGCTTCGTAGGAACTAACTGTGAGCCCCTGATGCTATCGAGCCCCTTCAGACAATAGCAATAGCACCAGCAGGGGATGGAGTTAAAGGGACTGCACATGCTGGCTGACCTGTACTCCTGCCAGCAGTATCATACCCCAGACGCGTGAGCCATTGCGGACGAGTGTGTTCAGATTTTCCTTTAGCTGTGTGGTGTATCCCTTATGCTGTGCCGAGTAACAAAAAGCTGTCTGGTGCTTTACCTTTATGTGAACATGCCTGTAAAATATCCCTGAGGGATTCCTGAGTGGAATAGGGTCACCCAAGGTAATAAAGTATCCAGTGTCTGAGCTATATATTTATAATATGACGTCCTCAGCGTCACCATTAGCCCATATCGATACACAGCTGGATGAAGGCCTCTCCAAAATGTTTCCACTTGTGTGCAACCTACATTATGTATGTGTGTGTGTGTGTGTGTGTATATATATATATATATATATATAATGTGTATGTATATATGCTTGAACTTTATACAAAAGATGACGCACTGAAAGTAATGCATGAGAGAACTGCAGCAGCAGCTTGAAAATAGAACCTAATTTACCCCCATATTAGAATCTTTCTGTTTCACATCAGAACCCCATTTAAACCTTTAATATAAACTCTGTCTTTTCTCATTCGGCTGATCTGGATAGGAAATGTGCCAGAGAAGCACAGAAAGTGTCGTGTGAAGCCGTGATGGAATAAGCCAAAGTTACTGGTTACTGATTGCGTACCTGTTTTTTGCAGTGATGCTTAAGGCAAGGGCAGAAGGTTGCATCGTTGGCTCCATTAACCGCCGGGTGATTTGATCTTGCTTATGAAAAGAAAGATGACGACAAAGTGTTCTCTATCTCAGGTTAATCAGGGCCTCTTTTTCTCCTAAGTTACAATTTGTGTGCCATCCTGTTTTTGCAGAGCAGGGAAAATCTTTTGTAGAATAAGAAAAAACGGCCTCGCCCTTGTTAGTGTAAAAAAACTGCAGCTCTCCCGTTTGCTCGCAGTTGAATTTTAATGTTCATGATTTGTTTTTCTAAGTCATATAATGCAGCACTTACGGATTTGTTTTTTGGGGGGGTTCGAGCAAAATCCTGGACAGACCTTCGCATTCAATTTCCTTTAATTTTCTGCAGATGTGAAAAGACTGGGCCTTTGACGTCATGGATAATTTGATGATAGCAACTTTAGCATTTAGCCAATCCCGATGATCTCTGGAGCAGAATTGATTCACTCTGGAGGATTCTAGGACACTTTTTAGACCCAGTGGTGAGGTATAATATAGCCCAACACAGCACAGCACATTACAGCATAGCCCAGCCCAGAATAGTGCTGTACATCAGAGTGCAGCACAGTAAAGCGCAGAGTAGCACATCACAGCCCAGCATAGCACAGATTAGCACTGTACAAAGTTCAACATAGAAGCACATTACGTTTCAGCATTCCTTAATATAGATTCAACGGAGACCTGGTGTGATCTGTGTATGCATAACAAAAATAATTAAATTAGCCCACTTCATTTTGCATATGATGTCACCTGACCGATATAAAAATATGGCCCATAGAGCAGTACTGTAAGCCACCTGTCGTATTTGCATACTAACAGAATGGACAGAGAATGCTATTGAAACGAAGGTGATGAAAGCGAGGTGGCCAGGAAAGCCTGTATTAAAATGTTCTGGGCTCCTCGCGTTCTGACAGGGTACCCGCGACATTGCAGACATCTGTGAAGCGAGCTGCAGAATTCGCTGCCTCTCAGGTATTCAGTGCAGAGCTGTTGTGCAAGAGTTTTGTGTGTCCCAAGCATTTGGTGGCGGACTAGTCTGTGCTGAGAACTGCCTTACTCTCTCCTGGTCCTTGCTGCTAATTTCTCCTGTTGAATCAGAATTGCCGGCCTCTTTGGGACCCTGATGCTAATTTCCATGTGCTGTGTCACACATTTCTCTCCCTCACGCTGAGGAAAAGGAAGTGACATCATTAAGAAAAGGAAGTAACATCATTGCATGTTGTAATGGAGTAGCTTTAGTAAGAGGCAAAACCTAAACAGAAGCAGTTCTTGGGTAGATGGCTGTGTACTAACATAACAAGAGCATTCAGACAGTTCAAAACGTGGCAGTGCCTGAATTGGGGGGTCTTTGCTACTTAGGATTTATAACCTGTATCTGGATCTCTTTTAAAAGAGTGTCTGGAGATCTGAAATGTCAGCCGCTATTGACAGATCTTCTACTTAACGTGTCCGATGAGGGACCTCCTACAACACATCTCTTGATCACCTGCCTCCACTTTGTACTTCTAAGTCAAAATGACAGTCTCTCTTCTTGGGCTACTCCTTCAAACCTAGAGGCCCCTGATACCTCGCAGATCTCTCGCTCATTCCGATACTAAACAGGCCTGACGTGGAATAAGTGTACGAGACGCACCGGGATCTGTGCAGTGTCCTGACGGCAGAGTCTTGTGGACACACACGCTGCTGTTTGAACGGCCTCCTGCAAACTAGACACCAGTCTGTACACGCTGTTAATTAATGTAAGTGGATGAGTGCAGAGTGAAGAGTCTTAATGGCTGTGGTGTGTCTAAAGGGGATCACGCCATTACTAGGCCCTGATTTTCCGAAGTTGGTGAAGGATTTAATAATGAGTTAGGGCTGTGCGGGGGTTTATTCGAGGTACTGTAGCACGCTGGCATCCTCTCTTTCCACTCAAAATGGATGCAAAAAGCCCCCTTAAATTATTTATTTAGAAAAAACTACAAACCAAATTCAAACTGCTGGTCTTACTCATGAGGAGATCCTTTACAGGCTTTGGAAAATCAGGCCCACTGTGCTTAAAGGCAGCTTTATTTTATTTTAATTTGTAAGATGACGGGTATTGTTCCAGATTGATTCTATATAAGCAACTTTTAACAATTTAAAATGTAAAAAGACGTCGTGTCTTCCCAGTTTAATTTACCATATAAAGCCTGGAATATAGTTCTATGACTCGGCAACAAATCTGTGCTAAAAATTAAGAAATTCTTTGCAGTCCCACTGTCATCTGCCATCATCTCTGTGTTGTCCAATCCCAGTCCTGGGACACCAGTATTGCTCTAGCCAGCACCTAATCATCATTAAAGTCTAAACTGCTCAACTCTTATTTAAAAGACGCAGTTGTTGTGGGCCCTAGGTTGAGAGTGGGCCGGGAACACAACAAAACAGAAAAACATCAACAAAAAACAGAACACACCCCGTATAAGCCCTAAGGACTGTTCTTACTAATTTGTTATTTAGTTTTGTTGACACAACTTATTTTGTTGTAAAGAGAACTTTCTTTTTACAGTAAAAGAAATGCAAAAATAAATAATGGTGATGTCAGTGTAAGTTAATGACGCAAACTCTCTTTAAAGTTCTGTAACTTATAACACCATGCCCATGTGCTTACATTGCCAATATCTCGTCATACTAAACACAGGTCTAAAGCAGAGTCTTACAAGATCTGCAATTTAAGGCATTTTGTATATTATGAAGCACAATACACCCCTCACTTCTGCATTTGTTGGAGCTACATCACTGGAGTTTTAAAGAGGCAATTTCAACTTAAAAATCAAAATGTCGTTTTTTTAATTAGGTTTTTTCCTTTTATTTTGGTTGTCAAAATCCTGAGTTTTGTTTTCTTTCACTTCCGTAGTGTATGTTTGTGCAGTTCATATGTATATCAGCAGCAGCCTATATTGATCCACTGATGGATGAAGGCCTCCCCAAGATGTTTTATGACTGTTTATACGAATGGACATTCCTGCGGCCAGGGAGATGAAATCTGTTCCTGAGCTGTATTTTGCGCAGTCGGCATTGTATCACTTGCGTTATGTTAAGTTGTTAAGTCGCTCAATTGTAATGTTGCCCAGTCATCCACAGTACCTCAGCTCTATTTCTGTCCTTTCTCATTATACATCAACTTAATTATAGCCCCAACTTCATGAATTGTGAGTCAGTGTTTAAACAGAACATGCCGTGACATGTATGTAATGACTTGCATGATGTTCCTTTTCTAGACTCGTTACAAGGTAGATGGACTAAGCCGTATATCGGTTTCAGTTGATTGTCAGCAGTGAGTGATTCAACATCTAGCCCATCATATCATGAGATTCATATGTACAACACAAGG
Source organism: Amia ocellicauda (assembly GCF_036373705.1). NCBI lineage: Eukaryota > Metazoa > Chordata > Actinopteri > Amiiformes > Amiidae > Amia > Amia ocellicauda. The sequence goes on from NC_089869.1 coordinate 11,377,958, forward strand.
TACTATGCCAAATTGTATTGTTATTATTGAATGTATTTATTTATTTTAAATGGCTTACATTATGTTTATTCACTCCAGATGTGATCAACAACTGACAAGTGATGTATACAGGCTCCGATACAAAGTACCAAAGAATGAGTATTGAAGTGAAGGATGAGAATTTGCGAATAATGTCCTCTGTCATTGTTCAGGGATGATGTGTGGCACGTGGCAGATAGATTGTTATATATAGTGTGTGAAGCAGTTTACAGGAAGGGAAATATGGCTTGGTTCCTGTGTCTCGGCTGCACAAAAGAAGGCGGCGTACATCTTTGCGTAGAATGTATGGTTCTGGTTATGATTATGATGGGGAAGATAACAAAAGACTCTTCCTCAAAGTATTATGTGTGGGTTGACTGCTCTATCCCACTCCCTAGCTCAACTTTTAATGATCAGAATTCTTAGTTCCGGAAGTCTGAAGTGGTCTCTATCCATTCCCTCTTGTAGTCTATGCGATGATGTCACTCTCAGCAGCCAGTGCTTGTATATTGGAGTCTTTTTTTTGTTAACTGTAAAGGCCGAACACATCCCAGAATACCTAACCTGTATTGTTGAGCAGCAGTGCTGGTGCAGAGATATGACCAACCCACACCCTCCCTTAGGGTGGTCTCATCTCTGACAGCACACTCACTGTCTGGGGTGTTGTTGATCAATGTCAATAGTCAAAGCCAGCTAATACTTCACTTGCCTTTTGTCCTTTTTTGAATTGCCTGCAATACAGACACACTCACGCAGTTTTTAATACCTGATGTTTTCTCGGATAATGACACGGGAAAGAAACCAGAATGTCAGCTCGGCTTGTTGTTGTGTGTGGAGTGGGAGCAGAGAGGTCGCTCATAAGTATGGCTCGATTGCCTTCCCCTCATGGGACTAATTTGATTGACTGACTGAAGGTGTGTTTGTTTGTGTAGTGTGGGGGGGAGTTGTAAAGCTGGTAGATTCAGCGCAGTTCAGATTAATAGATAGATTTGGGAATATTTAGTGAGTTAAGTATGATGTGGCGCCATCACGAAGACCGGTAGGGCTTGATGAACTGACACTAATAGGTGGCGAGCACCAAAGTAGTCTGGGGAGTCTGAAAGGGTCCTATCCAGCTGAAGACTTATTGCCCAAACCACACACACACATACAGTAGTGGTACACACACAGTAATACTACAGACATAAACACTACACACCATGCAGGCACAATGTACTCTGTGCGCTCTCTCTATCTCTCTCTCTCACATGGCTTTCATTTCCTGGTGCCACAACATTCCTGTTCTAAGTGGCCTGGGTTGATTATTTCCAGGACAGCGCTCACACATGTTTATTTACTTAATTGGAGCTATACAAATCAAGTTCATTCCCCAAGGCAAACTGTGAGTTGGAGTTTTTATTGTGTCTGAAACGAGATTTAAAGGGTTAAAAGAGCTGCTTTGGGAAACGTTTGTTTTAAATAGATGTTTCTTGGTGGGTTACTGGAATCCTTTCCAGGCTGCGGTTGATATTGTAGGAAGTGTGCGCTGGGTGAATGTATTTTGTAAAACTTGTAAAACAGAAATCTTCCGATTGGAGGGCTTGACTGGAATGCTTTCATAGGCATACAGTTTCAGGATGGGTAACCTAGACTTTGCAGTCAAAAGCAGTAGCACAGATATTTGTCTGAATGAGGAATGTATCAAGGACTAATCCTACATTCTAGGAAGCTAAATTTGTCTTTATGAGCTATGACTGCTCCTTTATCTACCAGTATATAGATACAATATACTATCTATGGATGCCATGCATTGAGCACAGGAAATCAGACCCTTTCTGGTGAGGTGAGACTTCCTGGGTATTGTAGGCAAGAATTGCTAGATCCCAAGAGTGGACACTTCTGTTGCACTGCTGAGGAAATGTCAATGGATAAACAGGAAGTGTGGCATTCTGTGTTCAGAAGAGATTGAGGAATAGCATTGTAGAGGTAAAACGTTTTCCCAGCAGAGTGACCAAACATGGGATTAAACCAAGAATCACCAGCGTTAGTGGTTTTGAGTCCATACAAGTCTTCCTTCTGGTAGGACTCTTCTGTACGCTCACATACTGACTGTATATCCCTCGTTGGTATGATTTGTTAGAGTGCCTGCGTCTTATTCAAACCCTAGTCCTCCACGCAGCTCACGTGTGCAGTGCAGCGATGACTGAAGACACTGCAGTGACAGCATGGGCTGAATTTCAACCAGTCAAGGAGTTCCCAATTCCCCCCAAGGGCTTATGGCTTCCAGTTTCTACTCTTCTGCTAGACTCCAGCCAAGTGCTATGATCTGACTGTTTTATTGTGGTTTTGGCTTCAGCTTCCCAGGCTTGCTGTGTCCAGCAGCAGCCGTGTTGGTGTCGAAGTGCGTCTGTGTTTTGCCTGCTGGTTCAGTGTGGGCACTGCTGTTCTCCTGGCATCATCTTGGGGTGAAGATCTCATCCTTGGGACAGCTGTGTGTCCTGTCATAGATTGGATTCCAACTGAAGTCACTGATGTTAATTGGGGGAGAAGATATCAAAGGATCAGTGAAAGAAAGGGACAGTAATGTCTCCCCTCAGAGCTTCCCAGAATGTGGGAGTTCTCTTCGATACATTCAAGTCAATATTTATGCGACAGCTTTTGACTCCAATGACAACATTTTCTCTCTGAGCAAAATGTTTCCACTAACTAATTACATGTATTAATCCTGACCATTGATTAGTTATCCAGTTGATGCTGCTTATTAGCACTCGTGATACAGACAACTTTGGATTATTGGCAATATGTGTACAGGAACCAGACCTATTCAATGTAGTTTGTTTCTTATGTACTACATTAAATACAACTTTGTGATGCCCACAATTAAGTTACAATACTAAGCATCATCTAATTTATTGGCCAGGTGCTGATGTCTCACCCACAGCTATTCAGTTTAATATTCCTTTACTGTATAGCAGGTAGGCTACTGTCTTTGGCAATATTGTAACTACTAAGCAACATGTAGGAACAAGTCTTGATTTAGAAGTTTCTAGAAAGTTACATTTTGTTTCTTTTAAGAACTAGGAGAATTGCATATATCTAACATGGATCAAAACACACACACTCCCCTTGTGACCCCCATGCAGTCCTGCACAGTACCACTCAAAGTACACAACATATTTAATTTTAAAACATTGAAGATGGCCTAATTTGCCGTGAAGGCTACTAAAATGTTACATGATTAATTTATTTCTTAGTACATACCCTTAAACAATGCTCTTTTCCCACAATCCCCTGCTTCCTACAAACAGATACTCACATACATCTAATTTATGAGGTTATCTATTTTCCTTTTTTTTTTTTAAAGAAAGACAATAACGAGTTAGTTTGTCAGATTTTCCCTTTTTTAAACTTGTTGTGGGTGGGCTATGGATAGATTCCTGTGGTGCAGAAACAGCATGTTGCCACAGAGAGTCAGAGTGGGAGACATCTCTATCAGCTTCTCTTGAAATTGCAAGGGGATATGAACATATTTTCAGTTAATGAATGTCCTAAATTCAAATAAGAACAAACTGCAGGCCCTTAGTATATACACATGCATACATACTTGCACATGTACAGTTTACGAAGAAGTAGACACACAGACAGAAACATAACTTTAGAAATATTTGCGTGTGTTTGCTGTTCCATTTTCTCATATGGTAATTACTAATTGTGAAAGGATAAAATACTTGTAGAGAATGAAATCAATGTCTTTGGCACTTGCAATCCCAAAAGTTATGTGTGAAAGAGTGTCTAAGGGATTAAACAGACCTGTCCTTCAGTGTCCTACGGCGGCTGCTGCTGCTGCTGCTGTTGTTGTTGTTTTTGTATTGCACATCTGGATTCCGGGAGCTGAACATCTGGCACGTCTTGCCATCGCTGCGGCCCAGCTCCACTCGGCGACCTCCGACCTCCGACCTCAGCCGCGATTCCTCGCTATTGGAGTCATTGGCTGGATTGGGATGGGATTAATGCACAAGCCAGGGAGACTAATTTAACAGAATTGACTTCAGCCCCTCTGTGTGTGTTTTGTCTGACGCAGCTGCTGTTGGTGGAGCGGGGACGTCAGGCCCGTGCCTGGCTCTCTGCTACTCCCTCCTACTTTGTCCCTGACGACACTACTAAGTGGGGGTTTAGATGCCTTTTTTTTTTCTCCCCTCATTGGCATAATTGCAGCTGGTTGAGATGCAGTGTTTCCCCCCCCCCCCCCCAAGCTTATTTCCCTGGCCACGGAGCTGATTGGACTTTGGGGATTAAGCACACTTAAAGTGCTCTATCGATGGCTTTGTGATGGATTTGAAATTCTGCCGCTCCCATTCGCACCCGCTCTCCAGTCAAATTTTATGCAGCTTTTTCAACGAGTCCAACATAGGGAAAGCATATTCCTTGTACTGCGGCGCCTCGGGTTGTTTGTCCACAGCTTGATGTAGGCCTGTTTGTTCCTGCCGGCGTTTGAGGGTAAATATGCATTCGAATGACTTAGGAATTAGATTGTAACCGAAGCCTTATTGTTGTCCTCAAAGGCTGGTGAATCTGGGATGTAAGAGCTCAAAAACCCTGCAAGCTGGAAATATTCGTAAAATGTCTGTAAAGTGTGAAATAGGAGGGATGTCTTTACACAAAGGGTAGCGGGTGTCTGGAACCAGCTGCCCCAGACAGTTGATTTAAATTGATTCTCTGGGATCTGTTAAAAATTAACTGGATGATCTCATCCAATCAATAAGCTGCAGGCAACCAAATGAGTCAGACTGCAAGGCTTCCTCTGATTTGTAAGCTTTTTGTAATGTTTATATGAATGTCATTCATGTGCAGTTATTTATAGTTTTTTTTTTTTCATATATAAATGCCATAGGCTGGATTCACCATAAAGCACATGTGTAACACCCCAACAATAACCAAAGTAGTCTCTGCTCATGGAATAAGACTGGAGATCTGCGGAGATAACAATTGAAATCAGTTCAGCTGTACATTCCTGACCGATCCGGTTTGACAACTCAGGCGGTTCAGTGCCTTGCAGGGGACCCGGTGTCGAAAAGTCTTATCGGCAGAAATACACTTCGGAATGAAAAACTACATCAACAACCCAAACAAAGATGAGACGAACGAACTGGCGAATTCGTGTCTGTACTAATTAGATTAACATCCCAAAAGACAAGCAGCCCCCCTAGTGGTTTCGCGGCAATGATTACATATGGAAGGCGGCTCGATGAGGGAGTAGGAGATGGTGGTTTCGAGGGGGGGGTTGATACTTTGTCACACTTGATTACAATTTAGATATCTACACCAGCTTTATCCCGATAAGTGTGACGAGATTCGAACGGCTGCACATATTTCGTATCAATAAATGTGAGGATGCGACGAAGCAGTGGACACACACTGAGCAAAAAAAGGTTGGGTAACAGAAGCAAACCCTCTCGATCGATCTGCTGACATCATCTGCTGTGTCTTAAGAAAGGAGAGGGAGTGCGGTCTGAGTGCAAGGGTCTGAGCAAGGAGGCGAATTGGGTCAAAGACACTGAGCCTTTGACAAGATTAGAGTGACCTCAAGTCACAGTGGCCCACTGTCGCCAGAGTGGAGAATCACTGCACATGTGACCACGTTCAGACTGACCCTCCACTTACCATTCCTGAGGCGGGGGAGGGAATGAAGCCAGGGGAGAGGGGACAGGGATCTTTTTGAGTTCCCTTCTGTCTCTGCTCTGTGACTCCACATCAGCAGTAAGCCTCAGCTGGTCACGGAGGCCAGTCAACGCTGTCGTAGTTTCAAATGTCAGAGAGGAGCCATGCTTTATTTGCTTTTCTTTTGGTTACGCACCACAGAGGACTTGTCTGATCTCCGGAAGATTATACCCTGCTCCTCCTGCTATAGCAACCAAAAGTGAACGTGGTATTCTCGATGAGATTGTGGCAGTATCAGATTGATCGCCATGGATGTGAATTCGGTAAAGTTAAATAAACAGTGTAGCACTTCAGAAGCAAGACCCACAACGGTTGGATGTTTTCATTCATTATAGCTTCTCTGTCGTGTCCAGAACAGAAGTGAACACTAGTCAACACCTTTTCTTGAGTTTCCTCGTTAAGGGGTTTCTAAAATGGGGTTTCAGTCATGATTCGATATCCGCAGCCTTTTTACCTGTTGAACTATCTCCTTTCAGATCTCTAAGCCTAATACAATAGCTGCCTCTAGGTATTGGCTTTTTAAACAGGAGCAGAACCCACACTGTCTTTGCTTGCCATTTCACATAATTATAAAAAGTCTCTGACCTTTGCCCCTTTACCTGTAGTACTTCCTTGATTGGCCTTGGCATGGAAAACTGCTCTTTCATTGGCTTCTGTGTGGAAACTCTGATTGGCTTCTGCTCAGCGTGATGGCGAGGGTCTGTGTAGTTTCAATCTGTCCCCTGAACGTCATGGCCAATCAGTCGCATCGTGTTTGAAGTGCACAGCCTGCTTGCCGAGAGCAGTCCCATCCCACCATACAGCACACCGTAGTTCCCGTTGTACCGGCAGACAATCGGCTGCATTGTCTCCCGAGACCTAAACACAAGCCGCATTCATGCCTTTCCCTTTGTAACCCAATGCATGCTTGTGAAGATCGCAGAAACATAGGGAGCAGTTCCTTTTAATGTTCTCTTCGAAGTGACTGGTCTTAACACTGCACTCTGTGTGAGAGTGTGTGTGTTTATATCAATGCCGTATTATAGCACTTTTCGACTACACGTGCCCAGGCTACTACAAAAGGTTGCCTGAGAATAAGTGTATGTACGGCACATGGAAATTGCAGTGTAAGATGTGTCCACCTCCGTTCTGTTAACTTGTTTGTGATAATGATGGTGAACCAGTGATCCCGTATTTCGCCCTGCGTGCAGCTCTGCAGCATTTTGCACAGCCCCACCTCTTGCACAGCTGCAGTACTAGTGGATTGAAGCAGCCCCTTATTGGGAATTTTGCAAGCCCCCTTTAGGCTTCTCCAGTCAGCAATACCATGAAACCCCTCTCCACACAGTGTGATCTGTGCAGGAGAACACACCGTTACAGAGGAGTTTCATTAATCTGATTAAGATGCATGTTAAAAAATATTTTTTGTACTTTTTATATATTTTTTTGTCTGTTCCCTTTAATGCTTGGTGTTTCTCCCCCCACTTTATCCCTCATACAAGGCTCTGCTTTGCATTTAATATTCTGTTTTCTGTATATGATTTATTACATTTATCTGTTTCTTCACTTTATAACACTGCATTTTGCAGATTTGGTTTGATTCACTTCTGCTCTTTTACATAAACAATGTCATTCAGTTTTATGGAAAGGAGAACTGATTGACCTGTCACCTTATTAAAGATTAAACCGGATCTTTGAAAAACAATTCCCTTGCTTTGTTTGCTTTAGTTTAGTTTCTCTTTTTCAGCGAGGAAGAAGGCAATACCCCTCAGTATGAAAAGGCAGTTGACATGTTGATGCCGCTGGTGACATTTTTAGGTTTTCTTCACTGTAGCTTAAATAAAGTCTTTCATTTCGCTGTCAACAAAGCATTGAATGAGTGTGGTGGGGGGGGGGGAGCTTTTTAAGCCAAAATAGGCATAACATGGAAAATGATGATATCTTATTAGTAATATTAGCATAGTACATCCCAAACCACCTATAACCACTTTGATGAAATTACCAAGCACTTATATGTCAGATCTCCACTAAAACGCATTTAATTATTGTTTATCTTTTCATGAAAACAATATCAAGCACTCCTTATGTGTAGCGTAGCTTGCTTTCAGTCCAGCGTCGTTGCTCTATTTCTGTGTGTTGTTGCTGAGTGTGACAGATAACGCTGCATGAGATAGGGAAATGCGCTCTCCCGTCAGTCATGCCCTGCAGTTCATTCTGCGAACAGGTACAAACGCAGGCAGATTCCTGTCCTGTACTGACTGTGGAGAAATGCGCAGCTGGAGTACAGTAGCGCCGTACTGGTTGAGCAGGTTGTTTTATCGCCAACATGCTTTTCGGTTTGCCGAGGCCGGGGGATTGGAATCCATGCACAGTTAATAGGGCGAGCTACAGTAGTCATCTCCCTCTCCAGACCACAGAAAGAAAAACACAAAATTAAAAACCCCTGCTAACGTGGGTTCTGTGACAGGAAGGTTTAGGATGTAGACCTGCAGCTTCTACCCGTTCCTTTTGGGTTTGCCGAACACACACCGGTGCTAGTAAACCCTGTAGCTTAGGAGCTGAGTAATTTGAAAGCAGAGTTACGCATTCCTCCTCCTCCCGAGTGATTCACACACACACACCGACGGATCCACTGCTCGCAAAAGGACCTTTTTCTCTTTTACGTGATGAACATTGTTCCCTATATTCATATGCTGGTTCTTATTTTGCTGGTTCATTGTCAAGACTCATGCCAGTCACCTTGTCTTACGTTTTCTCGCTCTTCTTTTCTTCCCCTGCAGATCATCAGAAACTGGAACGAGAGGCACGGATCTGCCGTCTGCTCAAACACCCCAATATCGGTGAGTGCAGCCTCTACGCTCTCCCCCCAACCCCCACCCCCAACACTCAGACCTGTGCAGCCAACTCGACGTGGGCTGCGAAGACTGACTTTACAGCTTTTAACTCCCCCGTGTGTCTGTGCGCTCCAGCTGTTTAGGGAACATACCAGTAACTTTCCACAGTTACCACCCTGCCATCATTATTATTTTCTTATTTGTTTATTTATGTAGAAGGATTCGCAACTTGTCACTCTCTGTGTTCTCGGTGTGGGTAGGGGTGGGGTGCGTCCTGCGTCTCTCAAAAGGCCATTTTGAAAGCAACACGGCAAACGCTACATTCCTAAATCTGTAACAACATGATTGGTTTACCAACCCTTTTCTTAAAACCTTAAAAAAACGACCACACAATACTAAAAATCAACAATAATTTAACCTGCTTTTATTTGTTTAAAACCTTGTAAGGAAAAAAGAGGTTTAATCTGAGCCTGACAGTAAAAGTTTGATGAATATAGCCCCAAGTGGTTCTGGCTTTTCTCTTCCCATGAGTCATGAGTCATTTCTGCTGTGTCATCACTATAACAATAACAATCATTCAGAGGCCTTATTTGTAGATTTATGTCTTTGAGACTTTTTGTAAGCCCTTTAGTGTACAAAGCCATGATAGCTATGGTAACAATTGAATGCAAATGCAGGTATTAGTGTCAGTGCTTGCTTAGTTCCAACGTCATTGTGGCATCAAGACACAGGATAAAACACAAATGCATTTCAAAGCTGGTGTTGCCGTGGTAGTTTATATTGCTAATTTAAATACACAAATGTATGGGTATGATTTGGGTATAAAATATCGCTTTTTGGAGCGTAGTCTGTAGTGATTCAAAAACATGCAAATAGTCTCGCTAAAACGCAGCAGCGTCGCTATGGAGAGACACTGCGAACTTCAGCAATGTCTTCTGCTCACTAACCGAGGTGCGGGGCTTGGTAGAAGAGGCTGTTCTTTTTTTTTTTGTGAAACGCTTTGCGAAAACAACGTGGGACATGAAAGCAAATGGGCAAACTGAGCCATAAATAATGGTGGTTAACAATGGTTTATTAGGTGGTTAGAAATCGGAAAGAAACCCATGAGTAAGATCCCGGGATATGACTCAGCTCAGACAATTAGTAACAGTGCTTTAAAATACATCTATAAAATAAACCGCTGTTCCTATTAACCCCCTAACAATCTCAAGGCAAAGACTGATGGCAACTGGCGCACTCTAATCCTGGTAATGGACCAATCCCGCAAGGCATTATGGGTCACCCTTAAATGAAAACATTCATACCGACCGGAAAACGTTTCCTGCCCGCTCAGTTAAGCAGGTGCTTTTCTAAACGGAGTGATTTGCAGATCATTTGCATGCTCTTCAGCCCTCAAAGACCAGCGCTGCCTTAATTGGACAAGTGACGGGCTCAATTGATAATAACTGATACGTTCCCAGCCTGTTAGAAATTAGGTGACGTGTAAAATTTGGGAAGGGATTGCAAATTCCAGCTCGATACGAAAACCCATTCAAAATAAAAACGCAAAAAATCCACAACCACAAGCTGACATCCTATCGAGCCCGCCCGCGGTGAGTTTGAGTTTCCCCTTTGTGGTCTGTTTGTGTGTCTCTGGTGTGCCAACCACCTGGCTGGCACTGCCTACTAAATCTAGAGGAGGAAGATGATCATACGCAAATCGCAAAGGCAGCTAACTGATGCAGAGGGGATTTGCATTGTATGGCTGTGTGCGTGTGAAGGGTGGTGCCAAACCATTGTATGCAAATCCCAGGGAAATGCTGCTCTGTGACACCGCACTGTAAGACCTGGCTGGGCTACTGTTGACTGAACCCTGCCCAGGCTGTGGATTGAGCTTGTTCAGGCCTTTTATTTAACATTGATTATTTATACACGAGAGAAAACCATCAACAATTAAAGCATTTCTAGCACTGGGCCCAATCTGACCAGGAGGCTGGTTTAGTGGCAGCTTCCTGTCCTGAAATTGGAGGTAAAGAGATGGAGGTGAAGAGAAATAAAGACGAGAAGAAAATACAAGTTCAATAGAGAGAGTAGGAGAGGAAGCTAAATTGTGAAGGAGAAGGAGAAGACCAGGCAAAGGGGAAATGTGTAAGGACAGTCACATCACCCGGTGGACACCAAATGGGAAGCCTCCTCGTCTTAAAGATCTATGGGTGAGCCTGATTTTTGAGGTGGACTGAGAGAGGGAAGGATGGAGAATGAGAGAGAGACGGAGAAAGAGAAAGGAAAAAAGATGGAGAGACAGAAAGGGAGAGATCCTGCCTATAAATAGCCCCCGCAAGTGAGTGGTGCGGGGGTGATGGAGGCAGGCTTGTGGCAGGGGGTGCCGCGTGGGTGGCATCAGAAAACCGGAGAAAACAAGTAATTAAAAATCTGCATGGCGCATCACCGGAGATGCAGTCCTCTCCGTTCCACTTCCCCTTGCATCCAGGAACCTTGATCTCCGGGAAGATGTTCAAACACGCCCTCGGGATGAAAGGAACCCAACTTCAGCAAGTTTGGAGTTGAAGAATTGTGGCCAAGATCGTATTAGGGTGCCTCAACTAATACAAAAGGGTGCACTGCATTTTCCCTTTTGCCTCTGGACTGTCTGAGAACCTTCATCTTGTTTCCATTCCAGGGTCATTCTGTGTGTTTGCTTTCTTTCATCTAGCACTTAATTCCACAACAACATCTGTCTCTCATCCTCAAAAGGTTCTCCTCTAGTGCTTTACTGCCACTCCCTACACACACACACTCTTCCACCTTCCCCCATCTCTCTCTTTTTCTTAACCAGTCGCCAGTCCCCTGTCACTGCTTCGTGCTCTCTCTGTTTCACTCTCCATCCCTTGTCTTTATTTCTTGAAGGCCTCCGTGCCCCTACCCTGCCCCCCTCTGTCCTCTGGTATTCGTTTGCCGTGTCCTGGTTTGCTCCCTGTCCCCCCAGGCTGGCTCCCGCTCTCTCGCCTCACCTCACCTCGTACTCAGAGGGACAGCTTGTCGTGTTTTCTGCTTGGACTGCAGAAAATCTCTGAACGAAGGGAGCAATCGAGAGAACGGAGAGCTGAGAGAGCGCGCAGTGCACATGGCTGGGGGCAGACTGGCCTTCTTGCCACTGACTCACTGCTCGCTCTGCTCTCTCTGCCCGCCTGCCTGCCTGTGGGCATCTCTACCTGTGCTGAGTCCTCTCCATGCTTCTGTGCCCAAACAGACTCTTTTGCCCGAGCACTGACTGTCTTGTCATTGTATGTTGAGTGGAGGTGCCGTAACTTTTATCTGCATAGAACAACAATGCCCAGTATAGCTCCATGGCGTGGACAGATTTTCTTTTTATGCCAACTGCCTGAGCAAAGGAAAATGCTGCAGAGCTGTAATAAAATAAGCACTCTCATGGATTTGGATTTTCATTATTGTTATTTTAATTTGTGGAAAAACACCTAGCACAAAAGTGAGGAGGCAACACCAAGTCGTTTTCTGCATCATTCTGCCATCACTGATATTTATAAAATCGTGCGCGGAGTAGCTTGCGGAAATCAGGACTTAAAATAACTGCTGCAAGTGGGCTCTTGTTGTTGTTTTTAATCAGACCTTTATCTGTCTCTGCTGATACGAGCTGAAAGCAGCTGGATGTCAATGTATCCTATCGCTGATGCTGTCTATGCTGTTCCCTCCAACAGCTCGAGATGTGGTCCTTCTCTGTTCCCCCTTGCTCACCCTTCGGTTTCACTCTGCCTGCCTATTCTCAGGCGTCAAGGCACTGGTTCTCAGGAGGTTTCAGCGTTGCTCTCCTCCTTTCCCTGCTAGTTGATGCCCAAAAGTGTGCGTCTGCATGTTCGTACTTTTAGCCAACCATTTCAAGCAGTTCCCTGGGTGTGTTAATTTCCTCGCTGTAGTACTTGTATTCTCTCATGGTGCCCTTTAGGCATGACCTGTGACCTTAAAGCTCTGAGGAACCATGTCACCAGCCCTATTTTGCTCTACCTTTTCTCAAAACTGAAAAGATCAAATTAATTAAAAAAACGGCCTGCAGCTTTGAGTGATTGTCCAGCTTCCCCCCCTCGTAGTGAGCAGGAGAGACGTGGTCCAACCTTGAATTACTACAGCAGTGTCTGGAATGCAGTAATGCTGTAGGATTTTGTTCAGCAACTGCGCCAGCATGTGCTGGCTGGGGACAAGGAGCAGTATAAATAGCCGAATTCCTGCTCTTCCAAATCGTCTGCGCGCTTTACACATACAGTGCCTGTCATGTTTCGACTCTGCGCGTGGCTCATTAAATGTCCTCTTTTTCTCGAGGTGACGTTTCTCTTGCTCTGCAGGGCACTGGGTGTGGATTGGCTTGAAGGATTTGTGAGGTATGGCAAGTATTGTAGGGCGTGTGTGGCGTGGGGAATGCATTGTCAGCTGGCTCAACTCACCACACATCCCTGTACTGCAAAAAAAGGCCCCTACGGTGCAAGCCAAGGCACTGTGCCGACATCAGCGCCTGGCTAAGTTGTACGCCAAGCCACACAGTCGCTGCAAATGTCTGCAAAGCTGCACCCTCTGCAATACAGCATTTGCCAACACAACACCAGCTACTCCCATGTGGCCCTGTGGGAGCTTAAATGAAACCTCTATATTCTCTCTCTCCCTCTCTCTTTTTCTCTTTCCCTCTGTCCCCCTCTTCTCTCTCTGTCTCTGTCTCTGTGTCTGTCACCCCTCTAGAGGTGCAGCTACCGAGAAACGGGAGCCTGTTCCCAAATTCTGTCCTCTCCTCCATGTCCCTTTTTCCTGTTGTCATTCATTTAAGAAAGTGTCCCTTGTGTCTCTCCACCAAAAAATAAAAAAAATGAATTAATTAGCCTGTCATGATCACTGAGACGTACTTTGAAAACACACTCTCTTTGACTGAAGTGAACTTGCTTTAGGTCTGCTTAGTTCCCGTCGCTGAGTGCAAGGTCGGACAGGGAGCCCGTGGTCAGATCCAGCTCTTACTAAAACCCGCATATTAAATCTTCCAGCTCTGTTATTTAAACCTCCTCTGGCATGTATGTTTCCATTATCGGGCACTTTGCGAGTGGGGGGTTAGTGTAAGTATCAACAGTGTTTATTGTACTGTGGTTACGTAGGATATGCAAAACAGAGGTGTTACATCACTTTCTCTCAAGGCTCAGGGTTGGAGCTGTGCGCACACACTGACCAAACCTGTTTCTCTCTTGCAGTACGACTCCACGACAGTATCTCCGAAGAAGGCTTTCATTACCTCGTTTTTGACCTGTGAGTATCCTCTGTGATGGCCCACTCCACACTCCACTGCTCTCTGCTACCACCTCCACCCCCAGAGGGAACCATCTGGGCCACTAAGGTCTCCACAGTCCAGTTAACCACTGGGCCGGACTCTCACACTCAGATGTAAACAATAGGCCACACAATTTCCTGTCCAGGCCTTTCTATATATATAAAAAAGTAGGCCCTCCCTTCCCACCATCCTGTCCTCAGGCCAAAGAAATATAAAATGTCTGACCATGCCCCTTCACACACACCCCTTCTTTGTGTTTAACAATTCGATAACATTTACTCCCTTTCAAAGCCTTTTATCTCATCATAACCCAGGGAAACCGGACTGTCTTATCTATTTTCATATTTTATGAGCTGCACTCTTTAACTGGCGAACCAATATGTTAAATTGAATTTTAATTGTTGTTTTAACTCAATTTCCGTTCGGGGCAGTTCATTCTGTGCAGGATAATAAGCTTGCAACTGGTGTGGGCTAACGTACTCGGCAGGAGCCTGCAGCTTTGTCATACTTGAAACGAATCAGACCGCAATGTTACCATCTCCCCGCAGGAGCTCCTTTAGGCCTCACTTCTGTCCCCTGACACCCTGCGACACCCTTTCTCGGAAAAGTGTCGAGTCACTGTGTTCACGGCCTGCTTGTTTTGTCTCCGCAGTGTTACTGGTGGCGAGCTGTTTGAAGACATTGTCGCCAGAGAGTATTACAGTGAAGCTGATGCAAGGTGGGCACTGAAATTTACTGTTGCTATGGTTACCCCATTATTGCCTGCAGTGTGCAGGTCAGAGCTGTGGGAGATGTGTGCGATTTATAATACACACCAACACACACACACACACACACACACGACAAACAGACACAACATTCAAGATGATAGTCAAATCCAGGTTTAATTGTTAATCCCACTATTTGAAATCCAGTCCTTTATTGACAGCTAAATAATGTGTTGCAAAGAGAAATATGTGACTGGAGGTTTACCTAAAGTAGAAGTTACTTCAGCATTCTGGAATGGAGAATTGATTTTAATGGGCTTACCAGTTCCCTTTGCACTTTGACCTCTGATGCTAGCTGTTCAGTGTGCACTTCTGTCCTGCCCTTTGGAAACTAGCCTCCAGCTCTCAGTGCTCAGGTAGGTTAGCCTCGGTGGGCAGAGTAGACATCGTAGGGCCCTGGACTGCAGCAGGAGTCTCGGAGAAGCTGAAAGTGCTTGAAGGATTTTGGGGGCCAGCTGTGTCAGAACATGGAGGCGGATAGAGCAAGCAGTATTACTGAGTCACTTCTACAACCGATACACACGGATTAACATGAGAATTGTTGTTGTTTTTTCGTTCTACACAGTAGAATATCTTCACATGAACGATTTGCACTGGCTTTCACTTGAATAACTTCTTCCCAAATGTCACCCAGTAGATTGTGTCTGTATGGAAGTGGGGAGCAAACTGCGCACACATTTTTCGGTGCAAGAAGCTCACATTATTAGCCGCTATGAAAATTTTAATGGTTGTGTGTGCCATGCATGAATAATAATAACAGATGGAGTTTTCAGCTGGAGTAGGTGTTGAGTGTAGCTTTGTAATGTGAAAACATGTTTGTATAACTGAGTTTTACTATAAAATGTTTTCTTCCATTGATATTAATTGTATATATCATGTGCAAATTGTTTTTGTTTTTAGCAATAATCAGAGCATCCTCCAAATAAATAAATTAGTCACTGGAAAGCCGTTTCTTTGACTTGGGGGTCTGTGTGAGTGAGTGTGTGAGCGTTGATGCGCGTTAGCCAGATTGAATTCAGATGTGTTGTCATCTGAAAGTGTTATTTAATCACAGGATCTGTTTGGCTCTGAGCTGAGTAATGTCACCCCCATTTGCATGAATTAGGCAGCGGCAGTGTGGCCCCCTCGACGCAGAGATTGGGGGCGCTGTCTCGGTGGCGCCTCCACGCGCTGGAGCCCGGCCCAGAACAACGCACAGGAGGGGGCCGCGGTATCACAGAGGGGGCGTGATGCCAGATACTGCAGGCGTTTTCCCAACATTATCTGTGCTGCTGTAGACAATGGTCGACTTAAGGTGGATTGGAGATGAGTTTATTGTCAACTGCACCAGCTGAACTTGACGATATTGCTTAATGTGATGGGATCCCCTTTGGGCGGTTTGAACGGACACCAATGCATGATTAAGGCCGTGTTAGAGATCTGCATAGTTCTGTCATATTAGAATGAGCAGCCTTGACTTTGAATACCACAGAAACGCACAGCAGGCACAAATGCATCAGTGCCTGGTAGACTTGTTCAGAGGCAAAGAAAAATCAATCTGTAGGGTTATTTTTGGAGCCCTGAGATAGATGCAAAGGGACATTTTCAGTGCAAATACAGGATGTACAAAATAAAGGCAAGAATGAATGCCTAGCATGATGCATGTGGACTGCATAGGGGGGATAAGTGAATTGTATGTTACTACGTTTTCCTTTTTGTTTGCTGGTGTATTTTGGTTTTCTCAAGTCACACACAAAGGTGGCAGGAGTCCTCTCACCAGTTAAACGTTTCCATGAGAACAGCGTGGACCTGGGGCCGCTCCCAGTGTCGGTGTAGAGGCAGCGAAATAAATCATTATGAATGGAGGTGGATGTGTGCAAAAGAGAGAGAGAGGAAACAGAACGCCTGTGCCTTCTCCCTCCCAGCCTTGTGGAGTCCCAGTGCTGCGCCCAGGGTTGCTGTCGAGACTTGAGTGCGAGCAAGAAACGGAGACGGTCGCCTGCTGTCTCACAGAGCCAGAGTTCTCTCCACCCAGCCACCAGCCTCAGCCCCTCCCCACCAACTGCCATTACAGAGATGCAGGCCTCTAAACAGATTCTGAACAAGAAGGGTCTCTGTAGGGCAGGAGCACAGCCATCTCAGTGGAAGGACCATTATGAAATCCTAGCAGAAAGCGAACTTAATTTGGATGTTTATCACGTCCTACTCCGTTCTCTCCTGTTTCTCTAGAGAACAGGTGGGGGGAATGCAATCCTTAAAATACAAGATGTACAAGATACATTTCCCAAACTGAGGTTACTCATTCATTTGTATTTTTCCAGAGAATGAGGAGAAAGGGAGGATTAGATGACAGTACGCTTCCCATAGTGGCCTTTGTTTTCTGTGGAGGGAAGGGAATTAACATTGAGTTGTTAAATTGTCTGCAGGAGAAGGAAGGAGAGAGAGAGAGAGAGATTTTTAATTAGATTTTAGACCTTTATTTTAAACTAACTACACTAAAAACAAACTAGAAACACATAAAAACGCATCCCATTCTAAAAACCCTCAATAAAAAACACTACACGTGCTACCAATAAAAGATTCAAATGAATAAAACCAGTTGGTTGGAGTGTTCAATGTCAATGGCACAGAGGGCCCCCCCGACCCCCCACATCCGCAGAAAGGCGTCCAGGTCTCCCGTCAGGCTGTAGAAGTTGTTATCCAGTCGCACTCTGGAGCGCACGAGAGACCTGAAGAGGGAGAGGCACACTGCTGCTGCACACGCTCAGACCGACTTCTTCTACTGCTCAGGATAGCCAGCTTAGCCTACCCCACTAGAAAATGTGCTAATTGACAAACATGTCTGTGGCTCTGCCTGTACTGCACTCCTAAAATAAGCACCGTACGAGAGAAAAAGAGGCCCAGCTGCTTGAACAGCCCCTCCAGCGTGGTGAACAGTGGCTCTAATGTAAGGCAGTGGCAGAAACAGTGAAAAAGTGTCTCTCTCCCCCAGCAGTGGGGGCAGGCGTCGCTCCCACGGGGGTCCAGTGTGTGTGCACAAAAGAGTTTGTTGCGACGACGCCATGCAGAAGCCTCCACCGCAGGTCTGTGGAGAGCTTGGGGAGCGGGGGCTTGTATAGGCTCCTCCAGGCAGGGCAGGCATCCTCCCCCAGAGCCAGGTGCTCACTCCAGGGGGTGTCGGGGAGGGGCTTCAGCTGCTAGTGGTGGTAGAGCTCCTGGCGCTGGGCTGTGGAGACAGACGCACTACACAGACTGTGAGGCAAAAGAAGGTGGCCTGAGGAGCTGGGGGGAACTGAGAGACACAGAAGCACAAGGGGAAAGACAGGGTCGGGGTCCTGGGGCTAGCAGCACTGCGTGAGGGCCTGGGAGAGCCGCTCCACAGCACCTATGGGAAGGGCGATCTGCACTGCTCAGAGAAGTCTGGCTATGACTCTCAGTGACAGCACACACAGCCTGGCAGCCAGGCTGTCGTCACCAACCCACTGGCCCTTTAAAATCCAACAAATCTCCCAGCCGGTTCACGCTGACCTGAAGCTGCTGGAGAGCAGGAGTGGGCAGTTAAACACGGGGTTCCACCGCAGTGGCTCCTAACAGCCAATACAGACTGCTGCCCCCCACCCTCCCTACCCAGGGAGAAGCGCTGCCACACCTTTAGAATCAGACAATAAAAACCAGGAAGGGAAGGAAGGATTAGGGAATCCAATCCTGGGTGCTTTTTTCAATCCCAGGATTTCAGGATTGTTGTTTTTAAAATCCAGGGATCCCGGGATTAAAAAGAGCTTCCCAGCTAACACACATATTATTACTTTGCTGCAACATTGTGTATTAGCTGGGTCATTTTCAAATGTAGTGATAATTATAATGCCACCAATAGAATCAACGAAAACAACAAAACTAATAGCCTATTGTTTTCTTAAATACGTTAACGTTTTTATTTATGTATCACGTCATGGATTGCACTGAATGTTAAACAGATTGTTGTACTACTAAATAGCCTAGAGTCTTGGAGATGAGAAAAACACATTATTAGATGAACTATAATGTAGGCTATATAGAACAGCCATTATGCACTAGAATAAGCCATGCTTTTATGTAACAATCGAGAAAACATAGTTAAGGCGTGAAATTAGACAAATGCACATTTGCACACAAAACAGTCACAAGCACTACACTACTACTACTACTACTACACTAAAACATACACTGGGCAGTTAAACATTTTATACGATAGGCCTATAGAACGAAGAAAGCTAAAGCTAAGTCTATTGCCTCTTTTAGACCATTGTGTATATTGTGTACAGAACACATGCGGCTAAAATCCGATTTCCGTCTCCGCACAGGTTTGGTAGAGTTGACATCAAAAAGTTAATGTTAATTGCAGGTACAGCCCCGTCCCCCTGCGCTTTCACGCAGCTCATGAACTTTAGCTGCCCCTTTAAAGCTGGAGTCTGCGAGACCTCAGCAGTGCCTTCCTCTGCTGATCGAAGCTGTTCTGTAACGGCCATGAACAGCCGCCTCCTGGCCTTCATATAGGAGCACAGAGTCCTCGACAGCAGCCAGATTGGCTTCCTACCCAACCACCGCACTGCCGACCACATCTACGCCCTGCATTCCCTGAGCAGCCAGCACAGCCACCACACATAGAAAGGGAAGATATTTGCCTGCTTTGTCAACTTCAAAGAGGCATTCGACTCAATCTGGCACCCCTGCCTGTATCTGAAGCTCCTCCAGAGCGGCATCGGGGGGGGGGGCGTACGATGTGATCAAATCCATGTACACAGGCAGTAAGATCAGCGTGAAGGTGGATACCAGGAGGACTGAAGCCTTCGCTCAGGGCCGAGGGGTGAGGCAGGGCTGCAGTCTGAGCCCCACCCTGTTCAACGTATACATCGACCAGCTGGCCAGAGAGCTACAGCAAGGCCCCTGCCCCGGACTGACATTGGATGACACCCAGGTCAAGTGCCTCCTGTGTGCAGACGACCTGGTGCTCCTGTAACCCACAAAGCAAGGGCCTCAGCAGCAGCTGGACACACTGCAGTGCTACTGCAGAGCCTGGGCCCGGGAGGTCAACATGGACAAAACTAAAATCCTGATCTTCCAGAAAAAAGCCAGGATTTAAAACAGAAAAGACAATTTCACCCTAAACAGCACCACAATAGAGCACACAGCCAGCTACACCTACCTGGGCCTGCTAATAATCGCCTCAGGCAACTTCACCCTCGCTGTCAAGACCCTCGCTGTCATAGCACACAGGGAGTACTACACGATCAGGAAGAGGATCAGCTCCCTGAGCCCCTCGGTGCCGGTGTGGACGAAGCTCTTTGACAGCATGATCCTGCCCATGCTGAGTTCTGCAGGAACGTTGTGAAGGTGCCGGCCTCTGGGCTGTGCAGTGCAGAAGAGAGCCCTGAAATACTAGCTGCACCTGAAACACAGCAGCCCAGAGACCCTCCAGCACAGCGCCCTGAGGCAGCAGGAACGCACCCCCCACACAGACACCCTCGGCCAGCTGGCCCTGAGACTCTGTGCCCAGAGCCACACCGACCGCACAGAGCTGCTGAGCAGCCCAGGCAGGAGACAGCCCCCCCAGCTCCAGCACATCACTGCGGCTCTGCACTGCAGCTACATCGAGCACTGGGCTGAACAAACCAAACAGCAGAACAAGCTGGAGTGCTACAAGGCCCTGGGCAGAGGAAACACCTCGGCAGACTACCTGACTCTGGTCACAGACCCCAAGTAGAGACGCACTCTGACCAGGTACAGACTGAGCGACCACAGCCTGGAGGTGGAGACTGGAAGGAACAGGCAGACCTGGACCCCCAGAGACAGACAGAATCCCCAGATTTGCCAACAGAGTCCCCCAGCTCAGCACAGAGGCGAGGCTCAGAGTGGTGCTGGGGGAGCACAGAGACTGCGCTGTGATCGCTGCAGAGTACATCACAGCCTGCTACAAGGCCAGAGAACTGCAACCATGTCTCCAAACCAACAACACAGCACATTAATCATGTAAATTATATGGAAAATGTAAATAACCCAATATTTTATTTTTGTAAAGCTTTTTACAAAATACTTGTGTGTAAACATCTCATGCCAATAAAGCGCTTGTTTTGAATTTGAGAGAGAGAGAGAGAGATAGAGAGAGAGACCTGCTTGTTGCTCTGGGCTCCAGTGAACGTGTTTTGGAAAGGAATGCAGTATTCAGATTTTGCCAAATTTGGACAAGAAAGAAAAGGTTTTCTACTGATTACTGCATAAGAAAACATTTGAAGAATATTTTAAGAATTGTACCCTCCTTCCTCTCTCTCTCTCTCTCTCTCTCTCTCACACACACGCTCTCACACACTCTCACTCTCTTGCTCTCTGTGTGTATGTGTCTGTCTGTCTGTCTGTCGTAGTCCAACCAGCTTCATCTGTGCTGCTGTGTGATTGGATTAGTTTTTTGTGGGAGGCGTAGGAGATGTTTACGAGCGGTTTAAAGAGACTAAAACCAAGCCTGTTATAGGGAGCCAGCAACCCCCTCTCCCTCTCTCCTTCTTTCTTTCTCTCTCTCTCTCTCTCTGTGCAGCTGACTCTATGACTACTTTGCAATAGCGTTATCAGAGGGGCAGAGTACCTTCTGAAAGGTCGCCAATGGTACAGCGGCATGAAAGTTTTCCTAAGTGTTTCACGTCCCCTTTCCTTGTGCTTTGAAGTGGCTGGTAGTCCTCAGTAATGACATCACACGCACGGAGCTCCGAACAGAAAGTAGTGCCTTTTGAAATGGTGTCAAATTAGCCTTTTAAAGTTATGACATGGGTCTACAAATGGAGTCGTAGTAATATGCTTTAAAAAGGGAGAATGTCAGACAGTTCGCTTTTGTACTGTCATGTTTTTTATTACGTGAGGTTAAAAAGGGGATGCTGACAGACACTTTCTGGCCGCTAGATGTAGGCCGTTGACTCTCGACTAACTATAACATGAAATTTTAAAGTGAACTGCTGATTGTTGCGCCGAAAGCAAGAGTGCCTCAATACGTCACCGTTTGAACTGCAAACATGAATGCTGGAATAGACCATTATAATCCCATACTGCGCACTGCCATTATGAATGTGAATAAGGAAGGTATCACACAGCTCTAAGACATTTACCATTTACCACGGTATTACCGCCCCACAGCAGCAGTGTGGTGGCACAGTGGGAATACAAGGTCAATGGCTGTCAAATTGCCCTCCACAATTACAATGGTAAGTGGTGGTTAACCCTTCGGTATTGGCGCTGGTAGTGCTCTGAGCTCTGAAGGCAAGGACAGGGCCGCCTGAGTGAGATGGATGCTTTGAATGTGTGGGGGATTGTGGTTAGGCCGGCAACGTTGTTAGGACATTTCTTCTGTCATAACTAAGCTGGAAACCTAAGCCAAGGCTTACACTGTAGATATAGGAGCCCCGTCACATTGAGATGGGCAGTGGTAATAGGCTGGTGACAAAATGCCAAGCGCAAACGCCGCAGTAACTGGCAGCTTGTGTCTGATGCTGATATTAGGTCATATTGGTGCTGTACTAAAGCTGAACTTTAGTGTACTTTTATCACAATGGGAATTTCCAGGTAGACACACTGAGCTGAGCCCTGAAAATGTTGTCCAGCTCTGTGTCCAGTTTCCTGTGGCTGCTTATATATTAATAAAGAGTGCTGGCAAGGACTCGCCTTTTAATTTTAATGTTTTTGCTCCCCACAGCCAGTGTATCCATCAGATCCTGGAAAGTGTCAATCATATCCACCAGCATGACATCGTGCACAGGGACCTCAAGGTGAGTACCCATCGCCACGGCAACCCAATAGATTAAGACTGCATCACTCGTCACCCTGGCAACGCACTGCGTCACTTTTCCAGCAGCCTCCTTCACCGGGGACTGATTGCTTTCTGATAGAAGGCAATAAAAGACCTCTTTCTGGTGCTAAAACCCTTCTCCCGTAAGGCTCTCGCGTTCGGAGAGGCAGACAGGGCCTCTAATTAAACGCGTGTACGTATTAGTGCTGAAAGGCTCGCGTTCGGCTCGCCCAGGCGTCTGCCTCCGGTTCATGCAATGTCTGGTCGTTGGTGCTACAGAAGCGTCTCTTCCCTCCCTGCGTTTCATCTGTAATTCCCCACGATCATGGTCTCCAGCCCTAATCCCCTATCAATATTCTCCCTCCAGCACCCTCGGCTCTCACCACAGGCAGGGAACCAAAAAAATAACAGGATCAGGTGTAATGAGCTGCAGGCTCCTGATATAATCTAGATGATGGATCTTCCCTGTTTTGTTTTTGTTTGTTTTTACTTTTAACTGAACGACATCCCTATGAATATATTCTAATGCTCATCTGCTGCATCAGTAGCTCTGAGTGCACGAGCCCTGCAGATCTTAACACCTGAGAGAGGTCACGTCCGCCCGCCCATCACTCTGGCATGTGAGCTGATGGGGAGATATGGCAGGCGGTTGCCAAGGCGACGCATGACAGCACAGAATGCACCAGGCCCGGGAACTGCAGGGGACTCATTATGTCACCTTTAATTCATCACGGCGGTGACATCGCTCCACACACGCCACGGAGGGACGGGAGAGAGGGCAGCGCACTCCTCAAAAAATGGCCCCCAAGGTCACCCCCTGCCCTGGCAAACACACATGACACACAGACACACTTATCACATCCACAGCAATGGACCACTTTCTTTGCTGCTTCTTCCAGCTCCCTCCCTCCCAGTGGGGGTCTCTCTCGGTCCCTCCCTCCGCATGTGTGGCCTGTGTCTGTGGGTTCCTGCCTGGGCATGTCTGTCTAGGGGTAGGGGGTGTTAAATCGCTATTGGACAGCAGTTTCATTTCAGGTTTTCTTGCAAACTCTTACCTTACATTTCTAATAGTCCACCTATTTTAATTTCCACATCTAATCTACAGTAACAGTCCGAACAATATCCATAAATGATTGAAGGACAGTGTTCCTAGAGAGCTGTACAGTCAGTTGGAAATAAAACATCCATCCCCAGTACATCGGTAGAAAAGTTCAGTAGAGTCACAACTCCGTAATGGAATTGGTTTTAGTTTATTTTCAGTGCCTTTTCAGTGCCCCCTTGTGTTTAATAAGGAAAACAAAATACTTATCTAGTCTGGGCTTGAGCTAGTGAGTGAATACTAGCAGGGCATTACCTACATTACTAAAATCTAACCTCCAGTTAGTTGTAGAGGTCACCCCAATCGCCAGTTTCACCAGTTTCTGAAGCTGGTGTTTGAACAGCAAATCAGTTGTTCAGTGAAAGGATCTCTGGTCCTTGAAGAGTGAAGGGCATTCTGAAATTTGTTGCACTCTGAAATGAAGGCAACTAAATGTTTGCACACCTTATGAAATGGTTTTACTTTCCTACCAAACCTGCTCTCCAGGACCAGGGACGGAGAACAAAGACTGTGTCAACTGAACTGATCTCGAGCCGTTCTACAGACAGCTTCTAATTGGTTCTTAGCAGCAAGGCTCGCGACTTCTTTCTTCTCGGCACCGGTGTGAATTTTCTGACACAGCAGATGAGTGGTAGAGGATGTTGAGGTCAGGGTTGCAGAGATCTGTATCCGAGAAGCTGGAGGGACTCTTGTCATTTTTTTTGCAAGCATGAAAAATCACAATTTTATGTATTTTAAAAAAATAAATGACCCCGGAAACATTTTATGAGTAGCAGAGTAGGGCCCACATTGAGATCTGACCTGTTGAGTTGCAGGCTCTTGTACATAGACGATACAGAGCAAATTCTGCTGCACACAGAGACGCATTTGTGATACAGGACTTGCTTTTTAACCCACTTCCTGCCCCCTTCCCCCGCCTTGGCCACTTTCTGTTTGTGCAGCAGATTGCGTATGGGGAGAGTATGAACTCTTGCCCCTTGTGTATGCTTGCGAGTATGCGTGTGTAGAAACCCTTTCACTGAGTCCTATATGTGCAACTAACCTGAACTCTGAGATTTGGAAGAACATATTAATGTACGTGTACCCCACTTCAAGACTGCTTCCAACACTTGTGTCCCCTAGATGAAGATGATGCAAACCACAACAAACCTTAGCAGTGTTTTTGTATAGTTATAGCTCATCTGTTCTCTGCTCCCAGTGTACAAGGGAACAGGTCTGCTTTGTTGATATGTAACCCTCTCCCTCCCTGTCCCGTCTCCCCAGCCAGAGAACCTGCTCCTGGCCAGTAAGCTGAAGGGGGCTGCGGTGAAGCTGGCCGATTTTGGACTGGCAATTGAAGTGCAGGGGGAGCAGCAAGCATGGTTTGGTAAGACTACAATAGAACACCTTCCGACCCCTTTTGTGCTTGGCATTGTGTCGTTGACTGCATTATATCAGATTGCAGGGCTCCAAACCATCTCTCTGTCTGCCCCGCTCAGCCATATCCCCGTTTGTGTGATTTCTTCACTCCACACCGATCCACATTTTATCATAAACGAAACCCCACGTCTGTGATTGTCGCCGATTGTCCATTGACTCCTAATTGGTATTCAATGAACAGAGCTTGTGCTCAACTACCAAAAATGATGCTTGGGCTATTGGAGATATAGCTACTGTGCGCCTTTGATATATGGAGTCATCATGGAGTGGGCTGATAGCAGGATAACAAATGATCATAATAATCCAGCCCCCTCTTGGTATAGTCATTCGTCTATGGGTTAATGGTCTTCCTAAATGGATTGGTCTTCTTGAAGCGTACTTCAAGCAACCCCCACCCCCCTGACAGATCAACACAAGGACTTACTCATAATATGTCAATTTAACCACAGACCTCACTGCGCAATCCAATAGATAATTAATGGAGGAGTATCTTTGTGACCGTCTGGTATTTGCTCCTATCATTTGGTCAATTCTCAAGTTGCTAGAAGGTTTAACATCCCTACATTTGCTGTAGATCCTTTGGTTATCTTAAAAGAAGTACGGTTTCAAATGTGTTATCTCAGACACGACCGTAGTCCACCTAGCAATGGATTTTAGCCGCAGACTGGCCACTCTTAAAACAGAGCGTTTGCATGCGGCTAGAGTTAAATGTCGACCGCCGGTTCAAGGGAACATGTTGCATGTTTTCCTATTAATATATTCATGCTTATGGATTAAAAGCTGCCTCTGCTCTCAGTGGAGCTGGCGCTTAAACAAGGTCAATCTATACCAAGATAAGGCACCGTACCAGTGCTTAAAAAGTGAGTTTGACAAATACAGTTTGACGGGCACCAGGGATGGGTGCTGGTTTTATAGCACACCATTTTTAAAAGGATGATTTCCTGATCAATGTTCACACCTGCATAATGGCTCCCCTCGGCCCATTGGAGTGAAACATTTCTGAGCAACTGCCAATATGCTTTTTGCTACACCTTGCAATTAGAGTTGTGTATTCATTCAGTTCTCTGAAATGATCTTTGTTCCGTTCCCCGGGTGATTCGCATTTCCTCAGCATTTTAAGTATCGGTAATTCACTCCTCCCGTTCATCTTATCAGGACAGCATTGATTGACGCAGAGGCGCACACCGCCTAAGATTTCCCGAAACCAAATCGCACCCGGCTTAGACTCGGCTCTTTCACTCTCGTTCGCTCCCTGCGTCGGAATGCTCTGCCCACTCTTTTTATTTTTGTTGTCTGCTCCTTCCTGTGTGTCCCGGTGGTGCAGAATTAATGTGGTGACTGTGCGGAGTGTGCCGACGCATTGTGTGTATACAGTGTGTCTGTATGGGTTTTGGATAAGGTTTCATAAGCCATTTGGGCAGAAATGCTTTACATCTTTGGCATTTCTGAGCTATTGCCAAATCTCTTATCTGATTAAGGGACCCAGACAGGCACAGAATGAACCAAATGTTGCAATCTGGGTGCAGTGCAATGGTACAATTAACGTGGTGGCCTTTCTGTTGCCACACACCTGTGTTTCGTAACTGCCAACATTAATTCAATGTGTCCGGGGGCAGGAACACAGTGCGTTTCCATAGTGGCTGCAAGTAGGAGTCTCGTTTGCTGCAGAGCCGGTTTCATGGGTCACCTTTACCCCCATCAATTTATCAAGAATTAGAGATCCATTTCAGTCAGAGGTGATTTGGAGTGAATGATTGTCTTTTGGCCATTGAGTATCAATACGGGCACCATATTGAACACCCCAGCTGCATAGCATAGTGTTGTAAGCCAGCTATGTTCTTCGTGCCCCACAATCCTGCAGGTTTGGTAGATCTCTCTAAATCATCCATTACTGAAAAGACCCATAACTGAATCCATTAAGTAGGAGAACAGAACCTGTGTGATTCCAGCTGTAAGCAACCAAACCTCTGTTCCCTGTGCAGGTTTCGCAGGCACCCCCGGATACCTGTCCCCAGAGGTCCTGCGGAAGGACCCGTATGGAAAGCCAGTGGACATCTGGGCTTGTGGTAAGTCCCCCAGCTCTGTGTGGTCCTCCTGTGGTACTGTACCACGTGGATAGGCGCAGTGTAACAGTATCTTTCTCTCTGTGCAGGTGTGATCCTTTATATCCTGCTCGTGGGATACCCGCCCTTCTGGGACGAAGACCAGCACAAGCTGTACCAGCAGATCAAGGCCGGAGCCTATGATGTGAGTGCCTAGCTCAAAATCTGATACTGTTGGGGGCCTGTCTGTATGTGTGTCTGCTCACTGCCGTGTCCGCTTGAGATGTGATCCAGGTAGACAGTTTCCTGAAGGCATGGGTTGCATGTTTTTGGGGGGGTCCACATTCGAGAGGCCACACAGATTAGAGGCAGTGCAACTGATCAAGAGACTTCAACACAGGAGCCATCAATACTGAACTCAACTGCTCCTCGGGTGTATGCAGATATCCGCCAAAAGATTTGGGACGGATGCCTTGATGCATCTTCAAAAAGAAAGTCGAGAAAGAAACAAAACGCTGATGCAAACTCCCTCGGGACGTCTGTCTTGCGGTTCTGCCTCCCGGCTCGGTGTTTCTGAAAGTCACTGTGACGGGCAGGGAAGAGACGTCTCTTTAGGAAATTGTCACCTGTCTTCAGAGCCCCGGGGGAGATGCCGCGATCCTCACTCCCTGGCACAGTGTGAGGCCTCTCAGAGCTGAATCTGAAAATGAGATGCCTGTATGTCACCTGTTAGATTTACCACAGTGGCAGTTGATCTAGGGGGAAATGATACCACAGAACATAGAACAAGCAGTGATGACAAAGTGCTATATACTGATTGGGACACAACACCAGGCATGCAAAGGAGCAGACTGTAACAGCATTATCAGGTAGGGCTTTTGCATCACTCAGGAAATGAGGCAGTACAATTGTACAGTAGAGGGCTGAAGTTATATACATATGTAGATGTGGTGGTGGTGTTGTAGTTCCCCAGCCTATGGGCATTTAAGTAGAAGAGTTTATGAAAGTGTGTTTTAGGGACTCAGACTGAAGCCTTGCTTGAGGTGGAACAGAAAAGCTCCACGGTGTTGGCGGTGTGCTCATAGTAATATGGCAGGGCTTTCAGCGATTGCTTTCCCTGACGGGGCCCCGTGGGACCAGTAACGCTCCCACTCCACCTGTCAGATTTAGTAAATGCGCAGCTCTCCCCGGCCCCCGCCCCCACACAGACCAGCCTCCCACAGGGGACCCAGGGCTTCAGTATTGATCTCATCAGGGGAAGCTGGAAGTCTCAGCTGCTAAAGGGGTGAGATTGACGCTCTCGTTAATTTTTAATTGGCTGCAATTGAGAGCAGTGCTACCAGTATCGATCCTGTCAGGGCTGGGAGACGCATTGCAGAGGGGACGGCGGGTGAAGGGGTGTGGTGGTCAGAAGCGTGGGGGGTGCTGTGCTTCCTTTCAGTGCAGAGAAAGGAATAGGCCTGTATATGTTTTCTCCCTGACATTTCTACTCTGCTCTGTTTTCTCTCAAAGGCTGCATTTTCTTGTAAAATCCATCCTAGTTAACAAGCGCAACAGCATAGAAACAGCTCCCCACACATGGCTTTTCTTTTTCAATACTCTTAAGCTTGCTTTTTTTTTTTTGCATTCTGCCCATCAAGGAAGTATTAAGACTTCACAGATCCTCATTTAGACTTCAGCAAGAATTGTTAATTATACCAATTGACTATTAACACATTTCTCAGTTGCAAATGAAATGCAGTAATGTTTCAAACTGATATCAACTGAGACTGGAAAGGTGGAAAACACCATACAGTAGGAGGCTTAATTATACTCCATTCACATTGCACCCGGTGTATTACACTGTGCCGTCTGTAAGCCTGTGTGTGTGCATATATTTATAATAGTTTTTTATTAGAGTGTATTGTGGCAACCCAGTCTGTGAAACACGGACGCAAATTATGAAGTTCTTTCTCTGACACCCTTTTTAATTCTGTATGTATGAGTTCAGATGAAAAATCCCTATTAGAAAACTCAAAAGACTGAAAAAGAAGCAGACTTCCTGAAACAACATTTTTGCCACTTCAATGTGGTTTCCTTCTCGGAGACGAGTGAAAGCCAAGTTGTTCATGTGGTTTTATTAACTGTCTGCGTGAGTGCGTGGGATTGGCATGGGCGTGCTGGCTGAAAGAAATGTGATAAAACTAGCCGTTGGTTTTGAAAAGGGGGCGGGGGTTGGGGGTGGCGCAGCGAGGAGGTTGTCGAGGCTCTTTCCCGCCTGGTTCCTTTGATCACTCTGATTGCAGTGATGTTCACAGCAGAGCGCATTGATCGCTGCTGTGTCCGACCAGCAGGGCTGCGTGGGTAGCCGGGGAGTGTGGTGCCAGTCTGTGCTACCGAATGGGGCGGCTGAGGAGAGCTCGCCCCTTGAAGGGTTAAAGCAACAGCCGTTCACACTGGGGTCCTCTCAGCTCTCCGCGTCGCAGCGGACAAAAGCCAGCTGAAGGAATTTCTTACACATACAGAGAGAAGGAGATATGTGTTGCATTCCCTGAAAAAGCTGGTAGAAACTTGGGACCGAGTATTTGCAGCTGGGTTCACCGGTCCCTGGCCACGGCATATTCAGGTCTCTTCTGTTCTTAAGTGATGATGACAAGGCAGTGATCCTGCAAAGATATTTAGGAAGCAGTACTGTTGGGAAGCAGAGGCACAGAAACCTAATTCAGCTTATATGTGACATACTGCAGTGGCATTGAAGAGGAGCTTATCAGAGCACTGTGTACTTTTTTTGCTGGCGTTTCATTTGAGCTCGATTTAAAATATGAATCTTGTCTTGAATTTTCTCCTGAGTCATCAAACCTCATTAAAACTTATATTTGACACAATACAGTAAGACTGAACCGGAGCCTATCTGAGCACAGGGCCCCTCATTTTGCTTCATTCGAGCTAGGTTAAATATGGCGGTTGCCTCGAATCTCTTTCTCAGTCATTCCCGGTCCTCCCCACCAGTCTGCATCGAGATCTCTCCAGGTTTCCACAGCTACCCAGCTCTGTGGAGGACATTTGTGACACGTGTATGCTCTCTCTCCCCATTTCTCTCTCTGTCTTAGTTTCCGTCCCCAGAGTGGGACACGGTCACCCCCGAGGCCAAGAACCTCATCAACCAGATGCTGACCATCAATCCAGCCAAGAGGATCACTGCTGACCAGGCTCTCAAGCACCCATGGGTCTGCGTGAGTACTTCTGCCTCTCTCCTTAGCTCCTTCCCAACCCTTCTGCGTCGTATCCGAGTGCGCCTGTCCTTCTCAGTTCCTAGCCTGCTGTGCCAGACAACAACTTGTGAGTGTCTGAACAGCACGTCCATCTTCCAGCCAGGTCTTTAAGCTACCCCTGGACAGATGGAGGACACTGTCTTTGTATGGCTCTCTGAGAGTTGTATACTGAATATATTTCCCCCCATGCTAAGTTTATTCCTAGTTTTTCCTAACGTAATTAGGTCAGATTGAAACAAACCACAGACACACCAGCCTCAATCAGGTCCACTTTTGCAAGTCCAAGGTGGTGACATCATCTTAACAGGCTTATGTACATCATGTGCCTTTTTCCATTGAAAACACTGACTCCGAAGATGGAAATTGTGGTCTTTAGAGTCCCCTGTTGCCAGTTTCAACATTTCTATTTTGATTTTGTTTATTCTTCAAGAAGTACGGTAAACTTAGCATGATGGGAACTGCTCTGTGGAGTGTTTCAGCCCTGGTCAGTTCTCACGGTCGATGTATGTTTGTCCAACTGTCTCTCTACCTTCCTGAATTTATGTGTGGCTGTAGACCGTAGTCCTTCTGACTGGAATTCTCTCTTTCTCGTCCAGCAACGCTCAACCGTGGCCTCCATGATGCACCGCCAAGAGACCGTGGAGTGTCTACGCAAGTTCAACGCCCGGAGAAAACTTAAGGTAGGTCTCCACTTGAAACTCGCCTTCTTTTTTCAAGGACAAGGGTCAACGAGGGTCGTTTTTGTGGGTGGGTTTTGGGACTGTGTGTGCTGAGGTGGCAGTGATCACAGCTCTGCTTGTCTTTTGTTGCAGGGAGCCATCCTGACCACCATGCTGGTGTCAAGAAACTTCTCTGGTAAGTGCGTTGGAGGAAAGCCCTTAGTGTGGCGAGGGGAGAGATTTCGGTCCAATTCCTGCATCAGTCCTACTATATTTCGGTGATTTTGATTCCAGGGACCTGTAATACCTGTAATATGATAAGTAGCCTGTAGTGAATTCATTTAAGGAAGACCAGTTCGGCACAATTCAGTAACGGGAAACTGGGGTTGGAACAATAGCCACCTGGAGCCCTCAAGGGAACTGAGTTTGAGACCCCAGAGTAAATCGAAAAGATTGATAGAGATTAACAGGATGGGGATGCTGTGGTCTTCCGGTTCCTCTGACTCTGTGTAGTGTCGTGTTGTGCTGTGGTGTTCAGTCCCGCCCCTAACCCTTTGAGTAAAACCCTCTAGGATTTTGCACAGCTCCCTCTGCTGGGCCGACGTGGCACTGCAGCTCTTGTCTCAGAGTGTGAACCCTGAAGCCACAATTCACACTCCACTGGACACAGTAACTAATCCCACAGGCAGATTCTCTACTTTGTGTGTGTGTTGTGTGTGTGTGTGTGTGTGTGTGTGTGTGTGTGTGTAAAAGCAATTCTGTTTCGTACATCTCGAATAGCGGGAACCTCTATTTAATGGGATTGCTTGTCTCGAAGGAGAGCCTTGGAGCTCTCGGTTCAGCACTTTTGTGTAGTTATCAGTTCTTCTGAATGGCCCACTTAATGTGCGCTATATGATCTTATCTTGCCATTCCCCTCCCTGACTTACATCTGTAATAGGACCCCCATAGCCCATTATGTGTCATCCACGTCTTCTGTGCCGGGGTTGAACTAGGTTAAGTGATACTTTGCAATTGAGTTTCATGGCTACAAATACAAAGGTCACTCAGAGCTGGGGGAGATCAACACACGGCAGTAAAAAGATGATGCACTCGTCTCCCTCCGTTTAGTTTTGCCTGTGGGTCATGCGCATTTCCATTCCCCTGTGCAATACTAGATGCTTTTGTTTTTTCTTCAAAATACGGTCATTGTGACTTTGTGAGGCCACAACCGCCCACTGTGGATGCCCCTACCTTAGTGTACCACCCCTACACACATACACAAACACACACACACCCAAACACACACAATGAGCAATTTTCCTACTCATAGCACCTAGTCTTTGTATTCTTAAACCAGCACACGTGTGGCCACAGGTAAGTACTGGTGGACTGTACCTTTCAAGCAGCCCCTTGAACAGACTCAGCCGGTATGCTATGGATGCCACGTGTCAGGCTCCTGTGAGACTGGCAGCAGTACCGTACCGAGAGTCGGGCGGCCGGGTGACCCCAGACAGGGTAGTGGATGTAGGAAGCTGCTGTCGTGAGACACTGGCTGTGTTCGCTGGTTCCTCCCAAACTCAAACGCCTTTCTGTCCAATAGTGGGCCGGCAGAGCACTGGCCCCTCTGCGGCCACCACCAGCACCGCTGCGCTGGCGGAGCAAGGTACGTCCCGGCGCCAACGGGGAGCCCACAGCGCCCCCCGCCCAGCCAGCATGCCGCCTGGGAGCCTGCCCTGCAGCTGCACTGGCACGCACGCACTGGCACACACCCCCACACACACGCGGCACCCTCACGCCCGCCCATCCATCCATCCCAGCCTGCCCTCATTCAGGTGGTGTCACTCTCCCACGGTACGGCACTCTGGTCCTCGTCAGGCTGTACAATCTGCAGGCCCTGACACAGGTTGTGCACAATCAAGAGGAAAGAGCAAATTGTTTAGTAGTTGTTTTTCTTATTTGTCTGTTAATATATTTATTTTGCTCACATTACACATTTAGACCAGTATTACAAAATATAGAACACAGCACAGTGTAACAGTATGTGCCATCAGCTTAGTACAAAATAGAGCTGAGCAAATATATAAGGTGCAAGAATGCAGCACGTTTGAATAGCAAGCATGTAGACATAGAAGGAAAGAGTATATTTTTAATTAATTGAAAATAATGAATCTGTTTTTTGAAAATTGTAGATATATACATGCACACATACATAAATACAGAATATGAATATAAATGATGTACAGAATGGATTTTAATGTTATTTTTCTTCCACGATTACTCAATATAATGTGATGAGCATGAAATATCATGAGCTGGACAGGTGCCAGCAGATTGTAAACTCTGCGGTGACTCAAAGTACTGTACAATGGGAGCGTTACTGCCAGCCCTGCCATCCCACACACAGATGGCCATCGCCAACCAGTGCCAGCCACTCCTGGCATCCCTGGCACATGGTAATGCCTTGGGCGCTGTCTATCTGCACCCTCCATCAGGGATCGATCGATTTCGATCTCTTTATATTCCTTTTTTGTTTTTTAAATAAGCCTGTTCCATTTTTAGCTTCATAATAACTTATAAGTATGGCGCTTACTCAAAGAAACCAATATTTCCCACATACAGAGGTCAAATGAAGCTGTGCTGGTAGTCACCAAGACACGTTAACTGCCTTTTTGTTGCAGATTCTGCATGACTTTGTAAATAATCAAATTTACCATCAGTTATTCAGGTGTTTTTTTTTTTTTTTCTGCTTTAAATCAAGGTTGCATCAAATTCAGTCTGAACAAGCAAATCATTTTAACAAGATCTGCATTCTGGATTATTTTTCAAATGCCCACTTTGCACAGAGAACATGTAAACCCCTCTGATCCATCCCACAATGCATCCATTTATGTATGTTTGCAGTTTCCAACCAACCACAGCAAATGAGCATGCATAATCTGTCTGCATGTAAAACCCCTGCATTTGATTCAGACCCCCTCCTTCCCCTTTGTTTATGTGTTTTGGTTAATTTCTTGCTTGCTGGATTAATTTCAATGCGGGAAGCCCATCTCTGAAGTCATTGACAGCTTGAAGTCAGCCTGTGAGCCAAGCTAGAGAGAGAGAGAGAGAGAGAGAGAGAGAGAGAGAGAGAGAGAGAGAGAGAGAGAGAGAGAGAGAGAGAGAGAGAGAGAGAGAGAGAGAGAGAGAGAGAGAGAGAGAGAGAGAGAGAGAGAGAGAGAGAGAGAGAGAGAGAGAGAGAGAGAGAGAGAGAGACATGCACAACTCTGTCCTGACTACTCCAGCCCTGTTGCTTGATACTAGACATTGCCAAGCTGACCCTGTGTCTCTTAAGAGAGAGAGAGAGAGCGCTAATACTTTTAATACATGGCTGCCTTTAATGCCCTAGAGCAAGAGACAGAGCTGTGTGTGGACCCTCTCCCAGCTATAGGGGCTCTCGCTGCCATTGGGTGCCATCATTTTCTGCTGCTGCAGCCCTGGGCTGGTCGTGGGACTGTGTGGAGCCCCATTCCCCGGGGAATTCCCCATGGGCATTTTCAGTGCTGGGTACCTGCTAGGTTTGTGATGCTAACCTTACGGACTGGGGCCATGTGCATCCAGCTGCTGAAATCCAAAAAACAGCTGCTTGTCATTCTCAGTGTGAACCTGCTAAAGAACTTTTCCAGATGTTTTGGGCAGTACTGCAAACCGCTGCCAGCCTGAGTTTGCTTTGCTGAAATCATACTAGTCTCTAGGAAAAGATCTAGCAAGGAATGTTAACCATCTTACAGGCCAATTCAGTCATCTACATTTTTTATTTTATTTTTTTAAGTGAAAATGTGCATCATAAGTGCACATATTTCATATATCACTTCATTGGAATGAAGCATTTATTACTTGATAACTAGTGAGTGAAATATTAAAACAGACCTGCCTTAATTGTTCATGTAAACATATGCATATACATACATATATAACGACAAATAAGAGTGTGTCTTGCGATGATTACTTTTTAATTTAGTCTTCCGTCTTTTCGGTGGGAGTGAATGGCATGTCAAATGTGTTAATCCAGAGAGATTCTGTTTGTCGGAGGTTTGTGTAATCTGAACCAGCATCAAAGCAGTACTATCTATCCATAATGTATTATAGGTTTGTGTGTTTGAGTGCTGTGTTCATGGGTCTCGGCTATATTCTGCCTTTTTGTGTATGTGTAAATGGAATTTCTTCTTTTATTAATGTGCTACATTTCCTAAACCAGCACTTAAATGCTTTACATCACCGCACACTGACAGACACGGCTTAGAAAAAAAAGTTTCATATTTATATTTTTAAAACGACGACAGCCCACTACACACGTTAGACACCAACTGGAAGATTTTAAAAAGGGCGCAAATCAAAAAGTGGCTTGTGAAATGTGCTTTATGTAACCAAAAGGCTTTATTTATGTTTGTAAAGGTGGAAAGACTTGTATTAAGTGCCCCAAGGGGCTTCTAGAAATTACTTTGCAGCCATATACACACAGAGACAGTGAACCCTTGAATGCTTTGTAAGGCATAATGCAAAAACCCTTAATATCTCATGCCCTTTGCAGAAACTGTGAAGTAAAGTAACATGTTAACACCCCCCTCTTGATGTATCCTACAACAGGAAATGGTGTAGCACTCACATAAAGTATTAAATAAGTTGAAATGCATTTATTAAGTGATGTACAATTTAAGTGGGGCCAGTTATATGGCAGGCTGCCCCAGAATATGAAGAAATATAGATTGATTGTTGTACCACAGATTCTCTGCTCTGATTTCCAAATGCTTCTCTCGCCCCACTTCCCGAGCTCTATACTGTAATCTATGACCTCACTGTCTGGATGATGATGTCATCTTCACACGACAGATGAGATTACTCAGTTTACATAGCAGAAATATGATAAACTGGATTGTAATGGGTAATAAAGTACTGCATATAAACTCTATGACGCACTGTCTGGTAATGCAGATGTGCATGTTTATTGAGAAGAGTGCCAGGTATTCTCTCTCATGTTTTTTTTTTTTTTGTGAACGTTTGGCCTAAAGTCACCTAATAATAAATAAAACATCAATCAATCATCATTGTACTGAGTACTGAGCCCGGCTGTATTGAAATGAGCAGCCTGGACAAGTCCAAGCACTAACACAAGCAAGCACTAACACACCAACATGACTTGACTTCACCTTTCAGGACTGTGTATTTCACTGGGTGGCATAATCGATGCTCGTTTGTGAGTCGAAATTTGACTACTGCAGCAGTCTGAGACGCATTTTAGGAGTGGGTGGCTTATCTTTATAGGCTTATAATCTATATAAGCCATCAGGTTCTGCATAGTACTTGCTTCCGAGTCTTCATTTTGAGTAAAAGTGAGCTGGCAGATGTGTGGCTTTTTTTTTTATTTGTGCGCTTCATGTTTTTTATTTGTTTGTTTTTTAAGAGTCTGCAGTTGTAAACCTTGACCTGAACACAACTAGGAGTCTTTTAACCATCCCTGTCTTGGTTTAATGCAATTTTCTGTAGCGCTGCATGTGGCCCAAACTACACCAGAGCTCCCTGCTCTGCTCTGTACTGTGCCAGTGCTTTTTACTCTCTGGGGCACAACAGGAGCTCAGCAGGTTGTCTCCCCCTTTTCTTGGTTATGTGTAAACTGTGTTAGGAGATGCATTCTTGGAGATTTAGTTTCTGCAGTGGAAATTGCATGTCAAAGCCTTTGATTAATAACCCACACAATCTGCCACCACCTCATTCTAACTACAGCATGCAGCACATTAGCCTGAGAAAGACTTTTGCCTGCTATCTGATTTAAGATTTTTATTCTTTTTTATTAAGTGATGAGATTTTATTATTATTATTTTGTATTTTGCTTTACCCCCCTTGCTTTTCTCTCCTGTCCTTTTTCTTTTTCGGTGTCAGGTAAGAATCTCTCGGACATTGTTTTTGTTTTTGTTTTGTTTTTTTCTCCCCGGTGTGTTGTAAAACGCTGTGCTCCCCTCCTCTGCCCAAGCATGGTTTAGTCCATATGGGTTATTGTCCAATCAGGGCAGGGCTGTGTATAGAGAGAAACCATTGATATAACTGAGAATTAAAGGGTTGAGTAATCTGCAGTAATTTCCTTTATAACCCTTTTGATAATTTGTACGTTTGTAAATAAGCTCTGATTTAGTAATATTTTCAATGACTTTTTGAAGTTGAATCATCATCAAACAGGAAAACAGTCAGCACAATATCATGCAAGTCTCCCACAGCTGTCACAGACTCAACATGGGAGCTGGAGAGTAGTGGAGCCAATGAATAACTCCCTTTGAGCTCTGTTGACACTGAGATACTTTCTCTAGTCCCTGAGACATGTTGAATATATTGACTCAGTTTAAACTATCACACCCCTGCGCTATGGGCGTCTCATTTGACCAAGTGATTTATAACACTGTACCATGAGCCACTTGCTAGTTGAGTTGTGATTGGCCGACCTGAACGTTTTTTCAGCAGAATGTCCTTCAAGCAGCTCCAAATCTGCCCATTTTGTCTGGTGGGTTTGGGCAATGGCTTGTGTTGCCATACTTATTTTGACACATCTCTACCTTGTGACTTTGTGTGAAAGTCTGTGCCTTGTGACCTTGTGTGAAATAAGTAATTTGGCCCATGTGTGATGGGTCAATGTATAAGAGGGGGAAACATTAAATCTCTTCAGCTTTACCCATTGTAGTCAATCGTCTGGACTGCTTGTAAGAACCCTATTAAGCAAACAACAATACAAAAATAACTTAAGAAAACAAGTTATCAGAGGGACCTGGTAGCGATGTGTTAGTATTCTGTTTTCCTGACTCTTTTTGTCTTTCTTTTATCTTGCAGCAGCCAAAAGTTTACTAAACAAAAAATCGGATGGCGTGAAGGTAAGAGTTTTGTAAAGATTCTCTGTAACTTCCTCAGTTTTTTCCCCTCAGTCCCTTTGTGCGTCAGGTTCTCTGCCTTTTATACAATTTGGATACTTAATTTTTGCCCAAACTGTGTTTTAATTACCTCTTACTTACTTTTTCATAAGGGACTGAAGGGAGAAAAGATTACCTGAAAGCCTTGCTATATAACATTAATACACCGTCTTTAAATATTACTGTTACTTATGCTACAACTGTACAAAACTCGATGATGATACAATAAGACACAAACTGTAATATCTTAATGCCTAATGTCACAAGGGTCGTGGGATGGATCTTTTTGTCGCTGGGTTCAGGGTTGTGTGGGTCTGTATCTCTTCACTCTTGCCTATCAGACACACCCTACCTGGAGACTGCGGGTGTTAAAATATGACCACATTGTGTAGTGAGAGTAGGGCTCCCAGGCTTTGTGTGTTTGGTCGACTTGAACGCGGAGGGGGAATCTAAGTCTCTGTGCATATAAACGAATTGCATTACCAATCAAGATTTTCAGACAGTCATTTCCCTTGGTCTACTGACTAGTGAGGATTTCAAAGCCAGACAGGCTTTTAATAGATTACCTTGAAATATCTGAATATCTGACTCGTATGTTACAGATAACAAGGTTTGACCAAAGCAGAGAGAGAAATTAGCAAATGCCTATATTGTTTAATTTTGATATTGTTGCGGATATCTTTTGGTCCAGGCTCCAATTAGAAGCATAATACAATCGAAAGGGACTAATGCTGTCTTCACCCCCAGAGCATATATTTTGTTCTCCTATGTATATGAGCTGGCTTGGGCCCGTGGTTGAGGAGATTGTGTACGAGCCAAACGCCATGACTACAGGTGCCTGTGTAATCCTAGCCTCCGCCAAAACGAGCAAGACGCCGCTCTCGGTGGGAACGCTGTGAATGCATAATGGAGTACGATTTCCTGGCACCTCGTCCTGTCACTTTCTCACTTGCTACAAAGAGGAGAAAAAAAATTAGTGACAAACACCACATGGACGGTAAACTCTGCAAGTGCTGCAAAATGATCTGTTGATTCTTATTTCTTTTTTTGAATTCCCCAGTGGTGCACCTAACCGTGTTGGTGTGCAATTAAGTAGGGTGTTGTTATCAGTTTTTACACACCTTCTGACACATGGGTACTTGCCACTGTGTGAAACGGTTTCTCATAAACAACTTCAGGATCACCTACCCACGGTGAGGACATGGGGACTGAAGTTATATTTTTATTTACATA
Source organism: Amia ocellicauda (assembly GCF_036373705.1). Classification (NCBI taxonomy): domain Eukaryota; kingdom Metazoa; phylum Chordata; class Actinopteri; order Amiiformes; family Amiidae; genus Amia; species Amia ocellicauda. Next base: position 11,416,943 of record NC_089869.1, read on the forward strand.
CTGTGTGTGTGTGTGTGTGTGTGTAAATAGTAGTAATTAATATCATGTTAGGAATCAGATTTGCATGTAATTTAATCTCTTGCCCGGAGTCAGTTGCCTCGTTACCATCATACAATTCTCTGAGTGCCTAAACCACTCTCACAACCATTGTCTTGTAATTAATACACAGCCTGTAATAGGAAGTACAAAGCAGGTCCACTTGAGACTATAATAATAATAATAATAAAAACATTGGCTTGCATATGCATATGCCTCTCTCAGGTCAGCACTAGAAAGAGCTTGACTTTGTTAGCTTTGAAACCCCTCTGCGGTAGGAGACAGCATTAAAACCAGCAGGTGTCTTATCTCCGACGAGAGAGGCGTTGTGATCAATGTCTCGGCGAAAGGCTGGATCGCTGCACGTGCCCAGTCCAGCACAGGTGTTTTATTGGCGCCCGGTTATTCCCACTCACTGCAGCGCTGGAATTTACTGCCTATTATATGTTGTGTGTGTCTAAGGCACGAGGGGGGTGGGAATTCTCAATCCAAAAACATCACTAAACTTTTGTGCTTTTTTTTTTCTTCTCAGCACTTGGATGATGTGGAACTAAGAAATAGTACCACATCTGTTGTTTTCTGTGTGACTATGATGTATTGTATTTGCTGACTATTCTATTCATAAACACTACTGGAGATTTAGGGCAGAGCATACCATTTTGCTTCCAGAAATATTTTCCTTTCCTTTTTTTTCTTTTTGTTCTTTGCGATTTCGTTTTCTTTTTCTTTAGTTTTTTTTTTTTTGCAGGGATAAGAACCACGTGTTCTTCACAAAACATACATTAAAAAAAACATTTATTTTGATCCTCGTGAAGAACCCCCTTCCCTATCCTCTGTTCTTCATTCATCCTTTTGAAAGATCTTGTCCTCCGTTTTTTGTTCGTTTTTTCTGTCAACTCTTCTAACCAGCAGCTGTTTTTTTGTTTGTTTTTGCATTTGTTTTTTTCTTTTTATTTTCCTGTTCTCTCTTCCTTTCTGTTTTGATCTGTTCAGAAAAGGAAGTCCAGTTCCAGTGTTTATTTAATGGTGAGATCTGTTTGGTGTCTTTTCTCTCTCTTGGTGAGATGAAGAGGGATTGTTTTGGGGGTTGTCTTGTTGTTGGAAATCCATCGACTCAGTTCATCTGACATCTGCCCTCCGCCCTGTGCCGACCCCCTCCCTTCCTCCCCTTATACCACACACGCGCACAAACACACACCCTCCCACGGTCCCATTTGCCTACATCACCACACCCGTCCACTGCTTTTGTCAGCCTCTATCACTCATCAACACTCTGGACAAACCGCTAGGCCAAGCTCTCCTGCCCCCTGTCCGACTGCCTGCCCAGCCCCAGCATCGCAGCACGGAGATTTCTGCTGGAATTAGTCCCTGTCTTATTTCACTGATAACTGATAACTACAACTAGTCAGGTAGTGCCAAGAACACAAAGATGCTGATTGACTATAAAAAATCTGAAGACCTTAAGTGGTCTACGACACAACTGTCGTCATCCCCCCAAACCACATAGAGATGTCAGTTACAAAAGTTTTTTTTACATTTCTGGTGCTTTTAAAGATGCACTGAAATAGTTATCTCTCAGAAAAGCCTCATCCTACTTTCCCAGATTCCTTTGCCTGGTGACAAATACAGGAAGTGCTGGCTTCCAAGTGATGGTAGCCTGGCTCACGGCAGAAGGCTTGGCCTAGCAACGGGGGAGGGGCGTTGATTTTTTATTATTATTATTTTTGGTTTTCTTTGGTTTGAACTTGATTTTGATTACATTGATTTCCATATATTTTGAGTTTCTAGTTTTAAAAAGAGCTGTCTCATTTTTCCCTTTTTTTGTTTTACCATCTTGATTTTCGGCCAATATTATGTAGCAATCAGATGGAAGAAGAAGATTTTTACAATATATGTGTGTATATATATATATATGTATATGTATATATATATATATATATATATATATATATATATATATGTATATATGTATATATATATGTATATGTATATATGTATATATATATATGTATATGTATATATGTATATATATATATATGTATATGTATATATATATATATATATATATATATATATATATATATATATATGTGTGTGTATCAGTATATATACATATATATGAAAGAAGATTTGAAGGTGATGCACAGCTTCTTACCAAGTCTATAAAAACCGATGTAAAAAAAAAAAAAAGAAATTCTTTATCAAGATAATTTTACCGGGGATATTTCTCCCATTTATCCAAGCTGAAAGTGCTAACTCGGATCAGACCAAGACACAGCATGCATTTACATCATTCACCACACAGAGACCATCTCAGACCTCATGTGGATTTATCTGCAGCCACATCTTGCGCTGCTGTGGCAGATGCTGTATTATTGGGCTCTTTCCCACTTTAAACTCCTGAGCTGCAGCAGTGGTCCCTGTTTAAAAAACTGTTACCAAGCATCTTGAAAGTCCCATAGTATTCCAGGGATGGAAATAAGACCTAGATAGACACACAACAAGGGTGTTTAAAATAAAATGTAAGCTATTTGCTTTTTGCATCATCAGTTACATTTGTACATAACCTGGCAGCTCCTATAATCTTGTTCAACTGACTAGATCAACCTACTAGTCTTTTTCCCATCCCTGGATTCTTACTTTTTCTTTTCTATCAGTTTAATACTATGGGATTTTGAAACTGTACATTTTTGCATCTGTGTGCTTTTTTTCTCCTCTGTCGTCGGTGCGGGACAAGTGAGTGAACCCCAGCAGGGACGGAGTTGTGAGGAGAACCTTCATTCATACAAATGTTTTATAGGCTCTGGTGATCGCAATCCCTCAACAGCTGTGTACGTCCACCCCCTAATCTGGAAATGGGCATTTGCACATCTGGAGGATCGGGACGTTTTGCTGTGACTTTTGTAACTTGGAGAGAGCGACTAAATGAAAAGCATCACCCAGCGGCTCTGTCCGCTCCTCTGCAGTAAATCAACCACAGCAGGACTCTTGGGGGCGAATTAAGGAATGGATACTCTTCTGACGAACAACTGATGTTCATGAGGGCTGTCCGAGCTCATGCAAAAGCACATCCCCGACTGGCAAGAGCTCACTAAAGCAGAAGGATATCTGCAGCTGGACAACACTGCTCAGTCTTTTCTTTCCAGTCCTAGGCTTCTGCCGTGTTAAAGGGAAGCTATATGTAATTATTCTTGTTAGGGACTAATTTATTTTGCATATTGGTGTAGGAATACGCCATATGCAACAGGAGCGCTAAGGTAATTGTGGGAGGGGCCCTTGCTAAATTAAGTCCCTATCTAGCATTTGTTTATATTTGATTGAGCTATGTAGGTAGTCATGTAGGGTGAACAGATGGTGATAAGTCACTACAGGTAGGGGGGATTGACCTGCACGGTAGTCATGCATAGTTTTGGATTTATATAGAGAAATATAGGGGGTTTTGGCAGTTAGCGCCCTAGAGAGTCAAGCTACCCCATCGCTTTCCGCACAATCTGTTCTGAGAAGACATGTTGGAGTCTTTCTTGAAAGTCGTTACATTGGTGTTAGCAGTGGGATGATGAGCAACCATGCCCGCTGGACAGAAGGAGACTGTTGAGTTGCTGGCTCGGAGGTTGGAGGAGGGCAGGGAGGATGAGTACCGCTGCCAGACGGGATGACTGCGGCGAAGGCACAGAGACAGTGCCGTTATTGGGTGGCCTTCAAGGAGGGCCTCCTGGTCACCAAGAGAGACTGGAGAATCTGGTTTTAACAGGGGGATGAGCTGTGGTGTGGAGGCAAGACGGAGATTGACGCGGAGGGTTGGTTCGTCGGGGTACAACTAAGGCGGAGGCACCAGCCTACAATTCAACATGGGGCCCAAGAGTCGATAGGATCCTGGAGAGTCCCTTCTAAATGAAGTCCCTATCATGCGTTTATTTATATTTAATTGGGAATGTGGATGGGTGAACATGTGGGGATATGTGAACTACCGGCAGGTGGGTTGAACCTGCACAGTAGCCACACATAGTTGTGGATTTATACAGAGGATTGTGGGGGTTTTGGGAGTTGGTGCCCAGGAAAGTGGAGCTACCCCATCGCTTTCCACACAGTCTACGACGTGGATATTTTTTTACCCTAATACAGTTATGCAATATCACAGTGGTATAACCAAGGTTGCTGGAGAAGTGTATGGATTATGGGTGGACACTGGATTCCTCCACTTACGTCATAATACCTTTCTGAAGACAGATCTGCTGCCAGGTGAAATGGTACAGAACACTGTGTAAACAGCCGCATCTCATGTTAGAACTTGCAAGAGAGTTCAAATTCACCAAAAGGCATGAAGTTGCAGCGGAAAAGAGACTTCTCAAGGATCCTATTAAAGCCATCTAAGATTAACAAGGAAGCAGACTGTAAAGCACAAGAAAATATTTTGAAAAGTCTACGTTCAACCATTTGAGCGGTCAATCTGGACAAAAGAAGACTAGTACACAGATCTGAAAGTGGACCTGCTTTCCCGTGTATCATTTGGTCACGAACAGAGCATGTCTGTTGGATCATGACAGATAACAGGACATAATTTCAGTACTGCTGCCTTGGACCACCTCTCAGTCTTGGCAGATTACCGTTGGTTGCATGACAACTGTGTAGACCACCCTCTAGACTGCTGGGAAGGTTCAGTTAATGGCATGCATCTAAAATACTCTCATCCCAGTATGCTTGCTATTCCTGGTCTCTGTGTCTCCTCAATATGATCTCACTCTGCTGGAAGCAGTTTCCACTCTTGCTGTAGCTGCCCAAGAAGGACTGCACTTCTTCAGAGTTCTTCTTCATTACTCTACAGTATATTTCCTCGGTGTGCATAGGAAAGTGTGAATCAAAATCCAGATTCAGCTGGAATCCACAAAGTATATAGGAAACTAAATCTGTGGGTTAAATTTAATATTTCCAAAAACAATGTAGCAATAGGCACAAACCATTTGTGTTTCTGTTTTTTATTATGAAAAGATAAGACTTTATCATAAAGTAATAAGATCCTGTATTACAAATAATCATGCAGACTTTCTTTTGCAAGTCTAGGGCGGACCACCTGTAGTAAACGTGCACATTAGTTCAGGTTAAGCCTCCTGAATTGATGAGAGATCTCTGTGTCTTCAGGTTTTAGTGCATGTGTTGTTATGTTTTGTTGTTTTTTTATTTTTTTTACAGCTAGCTTTTGGGAAGAGTTTTTTTCCTTATCCCTCTAATTTACAGCGTACAGAGATGCACCAAGCAGCCTCCGGGGTGGTGGATAGTAATGTGTAATTGCCTGTTAGAAAATCCTTAAAAGCCCTAGACATTTACTTGCCCTGCACTTTGGGTGAGGGCTGCCGTTCTGCCATTTCGAATATAGGCCGCATAAAGAACGTCTGCACTTTAAGCTTTAAAAGGTTTTTTGAAACCGCTATTTCCCAGACATTGATAGTTTATCTCTTTATTTTATTTTAAAAGAACCATTATTTTTTCTTTCAGCTCATTAGCTGTAGCAGGGTTGAGAGTTTGAGGCCAATAAACAGGCTGTGGGAATGCTGGGACTAAACAGAGCCCACAGTTGTTTTGTAAAGGGCCATTGGAAATCTCTGTTTGAATGTCATATACAAATAAACAGAACTAAACAGATCCTTTGCATCTTGCAAGACACTTCGTACAATCTCTTCAGTCCTAAATTTGAAAGAAAAAAACCTTGAAAAACACATTAATCACTTGTGGGCAAAATAAATAAAAACTCAAAAGTTGCGTACTGACATAAAGAATGTGTGTAAAATGCAGTACTAGCTGGCATAAACCTAGGGACATGTTCTATAGCTCTCTTTTATTATTATTATTATTATTATTATTATTATTATTATTATTATTATATATTTATTTTTCTTTTGTATTTTGCTTTTCAATTAATCGTCAAGCCAGTCCATTAACGACAGCATGTTTCAAATGGACTTCTAGACCTCCATCCCACAGTACAGCAAGTGGCTGTTAAACCGCACCTTTGGACAGGGACCCCAAATTAATTAATCCTCATGCTTAATTCAACCAAACTCAGAATTTAACATTAATCTTAACAAGGGTTTCTGCAAAGGCTTTGTTTGTAAGGCAGTGTGAGGGAGCTATACCCTCTGTTCACACTGAAAATGAAGTTGTATTTAGTCTTGTGTTCAGTGACTGCTAGAGCAATGTTTAAACTTGTTTTGTCATTAAGTTACCTTTGATTAAGTCATGAAGACATGATTACAGGTGGGCTGGTGACTGGTGGACAGTGGAATAACACCATCTTATTGACATAGGCCTGTTCATCCTCCTCTTCACTTCCATCTGATGTGGTTAGGGCTGGGGGGGACATGTGATTTGAGTATTAAAGTTGTATAGAGTTTCTAAACTTTGCGTTTTTGTATTCTGTCTAGAAAATTGATTGTGTGTGCTCTCTCTCTATAACCCTGAAGAATATAGACACCAAAAGCAACACAACCCACACTCCTGAGTATTGCTTTTAACAATAGTCACTGCCATAAGATTCACAGGCAGATAAACCTGTCTGGAAATCAAAAATAAAATAAAATCCTCACCAAACATTTTGAGGCAGTGAATATGCACTGCAAGGAAACTCTAAAATCACAATTCTCATCTGGTCTGAAAGAGGACATGCATCCAGACACGTACGTACACACACATACACCTACAATATATAGTGTTGATTGAAACACTTACAAGCACAGGCCTGAAAAGCCATGCATTCTTGGGACACCCACACATAGACGCACAGACACTAACACACACAGATGCACACACCTTCCCACTGTTCCTGTTAAATGTGAAATTCCGGCCGTCGACGAATTCAGCCCAATGCTGGGAGCTAAGGTTCCAGGTCATGTTGTCACACTGCCTCTTGTTGTACCAGAGGACTGGGGTGGGATCTTCTGGTTGTCCCTGCCTTTCTGCTCTGTGACAGCAGGAGGCACTGGTTCCTCTGGTCGAGGGGCGGGACTTCTGGGGTGGGTAGTCGAGAGACTCTGGCATGACCTGACCACCTGGCTTCCAGAATGGATTGTGTATTAGGCCCAAAACGTGTGGTTGCGTTTTTTTCTCTAAAAACAATCATTTTGTGTTTGTTTTTTTTTGCCCAGCCGCAGACAAACAACAGTAAAAACAGTGTAGTAAGCAGCAGCAAAGACAGCAGCATTTCATCCTCCGCACCAATGGTATCTCATCTAAACTTGGTTTATTTCCTTGTTTTTTCTTACTGACATTGTTCTGTTTTTCGTTTGTTTAGTTTGCTTTTTAGTTTTCTTTCTTTTTTGTTTTCTTTTTTCTGTTTGTTTGTTTTTAATTACTACCCCCTTGTTCTGTTTCTACCCCCTCCTTCCCCTCTTTCACCTTCATTTGGAACTGTGTGATATGGAAAACATTTAGATTCTTTGAACGAACGCAACTGGTTTGCATCCTGTGACCCCAATCTGGTTCCTTTTTTACTGAGCCACAAAAATATTTAATTTGGCCCCAAATCTATGGCAAACAACCCCACAGTGTTTTGGAAGGAAACTAAGCCGGAAAAACATATTGTTTCGACACAGCGGTCGCCTTCAGTGTTTTCTCAGTCCCAGCCTGTGTGAGTTGTGCATGTAGTCTTGTCACCTACAACCTGCTTGTAGCGGAAAAGCAATTTGGCATTACACAAAGCTGAACGCCATTGACATCTGAAGGAAGCCAGTCTCTGCCTGCTTAGATGGCGCAGTTAATTCAGGGGGACCCTGTGAGAAAATCGTGAACGCGTCTGTGTGGTCAAAACGTTTGGTTTCCTTCGCCCCGAGTGGGAGTCATCGGAGCCGAACTGGGAAATAGTAGGGCAAAAAAACTGCTATGGGTGCAAAACGTTTTAATCCACCTGTAAAACTGAAGCCAGAATTGTCAGGAAACAGAATATTACAGTTGCAATGAAGATGCAGTCTCCCACATGATAGGAAAAATATTAAATAAATAATGTTTAATGTATGATTGGCACTATCAAAGCTGGGCTGCCATTTTAACCAACAGCACTTGAATTTCTGGGTGTGTTCAACACTTTTAACTGCAAGTACATAACTGAAGCATAGATTTGAAACGTTTAGCTGTCAGTAGGCTCCCCGCCACCGACTTTACTCAATCTTAGCCTCATGCCAAAATGCAGCAGTCATTCATTAGCCAATCAGTACAGTACAGCACAGCTTAGCTAAGGAACCGTACTGTCATCGTTTTGGGGAAAGACTCCAAATGTGCCACTGTGAGATCTGTGCGTTTGTGGATGGTCGGCTACTGAATACATTGCACCAATTTCTTGACTTTCACACATATAGACTTCTGCAGTTACGATTATTTTATCTTGAACATCTCCTCTGCTTCATAAGCCGTACTTAAAAACACTTAGTCTGCAGCTCATAAAGCCTGCACATGCTCAGTCTGCTATGCAACAGGAGTCTTAGATTTACCTCGTTGATAGACCCAAGTTGGGTCTTCTTGGTTGGTCTCATTTGTCTCACCAGACTGGTGTGTACTTGCTTTTAAACGTGTATCATGATAATGTTGGATTAAGACTGGGGCAAGGGTGTGTTTACAGCCTTTTGGGTGTTTTCCTACAGGGGAAGCTCACTTCCTTTATTTTGGTGTTCTCCTGTCTGCTTTGTGCCTTGATGTGCTGATCATACTGGGGAAAAACGAGTCTACAGTATTGTAAAAAAGGGCTCTCCTTGCGTGTTCCCACAGAGGTGTCAACTTAATTTGTTGGTCCTTTTCTTTCTCTCATTGTTTTAGTCTATTTAGACTTTTTGACTTATAACCTTTTTCATATGTGCGTTTGGCACAAGCCCAAAACCAAAACTTCGGGGACTGCATCTTTGTGTCTCTATGTCATGTATTTTAGATAAGCTTACTGTGAGTGAGATCTTGCACAGTATGTGTGTGTGTGTGTGTGTGTGTGTGGGAGGGGTGACAGGACAGTGTGCTGAGGGTGCCTGGCTGTGATGCAGTGCTGAAACCAGACGCTTGCGAGAAAGGGCGTGCGCAGCCCTGGCGACAGCGCCCCAGCTATACACAGTGCCTGTCAGCAGTGCTGGGAGGAAGGGAGCGGGAGATTGGGATTCAGAAACCAGCCACTGCCCCACAGCCCCTTCCCCTTAAACTACAGACGTTTCAAACCTGTTTGTTTTGTTGTCATCACTATCTTTTGAAATGTAGTGGTTTTGGCATAGCATTCTCCTTATATCTCTCCACTTCTTTCAGCACCTCTTTCCCTCCAAATCACTTAAACTTATATATAGATATATGTATGTATATATAGTTACTCCTGGCTAATATGAACAGTATTGTTATTCTTATTGTAACTTCCTCCAAATTTGACCCCCACCCCACCTCCAACCACCTCCACACACCCCATAGCACCTTGACGTCTGCCCCCACCCCCCCTCCCCCAGTCTGTCTCTGTAGTGTGGGGGCTCCCGCTCTCTGCTGGAGCGCTCCTGTGTTAAGTGCTGGCTGGGGGTGGTCTCAGCGTACTCTTGCTGGGCGCATCCCCCTCAGCCAGTGCCCTTGAGCTAAACTGTCTCCTGCTTCCTCTAGGAACCACAGACAACTGTTGTGCACAACCCTGTTGACGGTATCAAGGTAAGACTCTGCGTTTTGGCTCTGCGTGACGTATTGATTCGGGGGGACACAAATCCAGCTGCTTGGTTTTGAGCACAAGCTGAACACCAAGATAGCGTGTTATGTCATTAGTCATTAGTGATGGTGTTGTTGCTCGGGACGGGGAGACTGACGCGCTGCCTGTTTGTGTCTCTGCAGGGATCAACGGAGAGCTGCAACACAACGGAAGAGGAGGACATGAAAGGTAGGGGCCAATCTCAGACAGCAGTGACCTCCGCCCCCTGAACCCCTGCTCCAGTGCCAGCGGGCATCCTGTTCTCCAGTGGGCTGCTCTTATGGAACTCGGCACATACGTTTTTACTTCATTAAAACATTACAGGACCCGTTGTGTTTCAGTCTTCCTGGACTCAATAGCTGCCGTAAGCAGGAGCACGAATGCTAGTCTGCAGGAGATGCAGATCAGATCTTAGACCAGACCTTTTGGATATCACTGATGGCTGACATAAGCTGGAAAATAGTGTGCCCTCTTAAATCAGCCAGGGCAATTCTCCTTTACCAACGAAATCAACCCAAAATTCTCTATGTCGCTTGCTTGATCCAAGCTGCTTCAGTGACAACTCAGAGCCAGAATCTCCCAGAGCGCTCTCTGTCTCTCTCTCTCTTTCTTTTTCTGGCTTCCATCCCTTGCTAAGCAGTGCAACTGGAAGAGACAAAAGTGTCTGTTGAAAATCAAGCTGATATATAATGCAGAGAATCCATGTTTTATGCCTCCTTGATGCTTTAATTGTGCTTGGAGTTCTGCAAGAAGATCCCATTGTAGTGAAAAAGTGGAAATTAGGAAAAGTGATGTATCATTGTGAGAGTCTCCTATGATGAACCTGAGATTAATTAACTTGTGGAGCGACGTTTGGGAGTTTAGATTAGTGTTCACTTTTGTGGCAGCTAATTATCTCAAGGGCCTTGGAAGTGGAGGTGCAGCCTGTCAAAAGCAAAGACAAACAGTCCAGTCGGTGGCCAGCCACTAGGGACCCAGTGCGGTTGACCGGACATTGATTTTACTAGTATGACGTTCCCCGACTTACATAAGGGTTTCGTTCCACAACTCTCTATGTAAGTTGTTTTTTGCGTCCGTTAGAAACGCACAACTTCCTCTTTATGTTTCCGACATAAAATTTTGATGTAATTAATGTAGATCCTATCAGACTTCTTGTTTTGCTTGGCTGGGTAGTAGCCAAGTTGATGTTGATGTTGATGATTGATGTTGGAGTCAATCACATGAAGTTCCCAAATTATTTCTCCTCCCTATTGAGGGGGAAGCTTTTACCAAGGCAAATTAAAGTACCGTAAACTACCTATTGTATTTATTATTATTATTATTATTATTATTATTGTGTATGTCCCAGACTGTATGGATGTACATAACGGCTAACTACTTCCTTTACTGCTAACGTAAATGGAATTCGAGCTTATGCGTCTAACATTGCTGCTGTGTGATTGGCTGCAGCCATTGCACACAGGTCATGGGTGCTGGAAGCTTGGACTGCCCATTCATGGGCCCAGTGTAGCTGTGCTGGTGCAGCATTGCATTTTGGAATGCATGCTGGGAATGTTTTGAAGGCCAGGGCACTGTTGAGCCCAGCTAACAATCTGTGTCCGATCTTTGTGACGGATGCGGGTGGTAACATGATACATTTTGTTGTACAAAATTTAATTTGCTAGACCGCTAACAAAATCAGATGTGTTATCTGATAGGGCTGGACATGTGTCAAACAAGTAGGAAGTAGTACCCTCTTCTCCGGTACTTATTTTGGCAACTCATGCAGTGTGAACCGGGAACCGGGGCCCCTTCGAAAGAACACAGGCAGTCTTAGGAGTCAGTGTGCTGCAAACTTGGCCAGACCATTTCTTCCTTGAAAGACTGTTTTGGCAACGTAGAGAAGTGCAAAATTGTGTTAATCTCTGTGTAGGTTGAACTGTGTAACTAGGATTTAATTACTTACTTACTTACTGACTCACCTACCTACTCCTTTCCTACGTAAGTCCTTGCTGGGATGGGAATCAGACTCCCATTGCACAACAGATTTTGAGATTTTAGGAGTTGTCAGAAAAAATCCGAACTGGAAGATTAGAACAGGGATCTCAACAGAGTCCTCATGCACAGGAGGAGCAATAGGGGACCTAGCGTCTCGGCTTTCAGTCCTGGCACAGTCGCCGGCGTCTGTTCGGGGACAGTGGTGGTCCCACAATGTATGTTGAAGACAGGAAGGGTGTGCGGTGTAGAAAGGGGGTTGGATGGTGGGTGGAGGAGTGTGACGAAGTGTGTCTTGTATTTCAACACTATTGTGTTTCTTTTTGGCTGGGCCGGCGGCGGCAGTGTCTGGCCGTGGCACTAGCAGCGACAGCGCGGTGGTGAGCCAGGGCAGCGCCGCGACTGAGGAGCTGACAGTGCAGGTGGGATCCCCTCAGTGTCCGCCAGCCAGTAAGTGTTCAGCCTGCCTCCTACCCACAACTCCCTGGCACAGCCCCCCTCCCCTGTGCCTCTGCTCTGATCACCCTCCTGCCCCGCCACCCCTTCCCCCTTCCTGTCTTGTCCTGCCCACTCCCACTTCCTTAACTCAAAGAGAATACTGCCCCCTCACCTCAACTCCTACCCCACTTCTGTCCAAACTTCCCTCTCTCTCTCTCATCCATAGATTTTAAGACTGCATCCCCTCAAGATCCACACCTCCCACCCTCCGTGGGTTCACAAGGGCCCTCGTCTGGGTGTCCTCCTACTCTGTAGACCAGCTGGCAAACTTATCCACAACCCTACTCACCCCACCACCCCCTGGCTTCTGGACCTTCTCCTTTCAGTGTCTCTCTCTCTCTCTGCCCATCTGCCAGGGCTACCCCATATCCCAATGCATTTCTCCATACAACCTTCACTCGCCCTTCATCCATCTCCTGAGCTTTGAGCACTTCCTGACCTGGAATGTCATTCTGAAGCCTCATACATTTTCTCTCCATGGCTCCATTCTCCGAATCTCTCTGTCTGATCTCCTACAGTCTTGCATGTCTGTTTGATCTCCTTTCCCCATTCCAGTGTTGTGGATCTCTCTCCATCTCTCCTTTGGACATGTGTTCTCTGTTAAGACTAATCTGAGATCCTGGAATCATGACCACAATCCTCCCTCATCATTTTCTTCACCTCCCATAGTTCTGCAGCCTGTGGTGCCATCCTGTATCCCCCTAACATCTTGCTCAATCTAACACAGTTCCTTTATCTACCGAACATCTAACATGTTTTGATCATCAATCCTTCGGCCTCCTCATAATGCATCCAGGAACATCTGTCCTCGGCCTGCTTTCACCAGCATCTGTCCATGCCCTCCACCCCACCACAGCAACCCATCCCTCCTCGCTCACACAAAACCCTGGTCTCCTTCTTCATTTCAATTTCCCTTCTTTTCTGTAATCCTGATCACCTCCAGAATTCCTAAGAAGCATTTGCTCATTACCTCAGGGAAGTCTGTGTTATTCTATGGCTTTTCTGCTAGATCTACCCTACACCCCCGCCCCACCCCAGCTGCCTTTTCCACTTGAGTCCCTCCTTCCCACATGCAGTCCAAACTCTTGGGATCCTCTTCTCCTTGCATCCCCTGGGTTCTTTCTGGATTTCTTAAGACCGTCACCATGTATTTATGTCCCTAATCTGCTTCCTCCTTTCTGACTGACTAATGGTGATGCCATCCACCACAGTCTAAAGCAATCTTGGTTAACGCCTGCTAACAGGACAGGGTCATTTGCTGTAACCGTTTTTGTGTGTATTTTTGATTTTATTTATGATAAAAGTCAAATAGGATATGTTCATATCAGTTGATTCCCTTTGTGTTTAAATGACAATGTCTGTTTGATGACAAGAACCACAACTGAGGATGTAATCTTCTCAAGTGTAGGCTTTGCTACAAACGTTTATAGCGTTACTGCAGTGCATTATGGGCCAGATTTTCCAAAGTGGGAAAGGCATTTACAGATGAGTAAGGGCAGTGGGAGCCCCCATAAATTGTCTTAATGTGAAAAAGGGGCAAAATGTAAGAAATGGTATGAAAACAACTAGACTTCCTCATGGGTATATATTTTACCAGCTTTGAAGAGTCAAGCCATGTACATCAGCCAATTCTGAGCTCAAAAGGAGTTTCCAAGTCACACTGCGTAATGAAACTGGCAGCGCCTGCTCTCACAGACTTGTGGATGTTGACAAACACCGGACCAGACTTCTCCCCAGGGGTGAATAGTGCTGGCACTGAAGTTGTGACTGCATCATGCACTCTGACCAGTTGTGGAGTTGGGTACTGCTCCAAGCCCAATACAAACAGTCATATCAAAATCCATTAATTTGTGCTAATATTTGTGCTGTCAGTCTTAGAATGTTAATGTATTTATCTGTATCTATTTGTTTATATCTAGAAACCTATAGAAATACTGTTTTATTAGGACCTATAGAAGATATAAGGAAAAAATCCCTTTATTACTGTGTTTCATTACTTTTTTATTTTAAGCTCTATATATTGGTCTGAAGCCTTATCCGTCAGGACAGGGTAGACTAAAATTAAAATCTACAGACAAATCTAGAGCTTTTACTCCCAGCTTTTCAACACAGGTTTGGGGATGTGGGAGAATGGTCAGGAACGATTGAAAGACAGAGAACACTGTTGATGCTCCTGTGTAGAGAATGTTTTTGTTTAATTAATTAATTAATAGTGAGTGGGGTTAGGGAGTTGTGTTAAACTTCTTTAAGTAGGGAGTTATTTAACTGCATGGTGGGGGGGACTCAAGTTGTTTTGAACCTACTCATTTCCACTCATGCTTTCAGTAGTCGGCTGCTTTGAGCTGTTATCGAAAGTGCCTGCTGTGCCACTTGCGTGTGTCCTGTTTTAAGATGCCACTTCCTTCCTGTGAATTACACCGGGGTCTGAACGCCGTACCAGTGACAGGAATAGAAACTCCTAATGCACTGCAGCTTCAGATCTTTCGTTTTTTTGTTTTTCTTTCTTTCTCGAATATTAGCAGGCCGGGGTATGAAACCCAGCGCCACACACTGAACATGTCGTTCTGTTGAGTAAACGTGGACAGTCAGACGTGCGGAGTTTGCACAAAAAGACATTGAAGTACTTTTGCTATAGACCAGCGTCAGTGCTATAGTTTTCACCAACATGTTTTTAAGTCTTATTCATCATTTACCAGCTAATATCTAATAACTGCATGAACTGCCAGACCAGGGGCAGTAGCAAAAGACTGTAGGTGATTTTGAAGAAGCTTTTCTGTCTTTAGAGCGCTGTGCTTGCCAATTGCTTTTCCTTACCATCAGGGATTGGCCTGCTTTGTGCTTGTCTTTCCTCTCCTTCCTGTTCTTAACTTCGTGCTCCGTTATCTCCTGCTACCTCCTGGCTTACCACGTGTTGCCCATGCAGAACCACTTTTTCCCAGGGGGGTGCTTTGTTTTCTGTTTATTCTCCATTGCTGTCAGTCTTCTGGGGGCTATCTGTGTCATTCAGCCTAACACTGCAAATTTAATGTCTTCTACCTCAGATCTCTGTATGGGATGCTGGGGAACATTTGTGTGTTTGTGTGTTGCTTTTTAATCAATAATTTTTCTCTCTCTCTCTCCACATCAGCACTTTTTCTGTTCTGTTTTCTGTTCTTGTTATCTGATGCCTTTTTTTGTTTTCTCACCCTTTGTGTTCCTCGTGCCTGCCCTGGTTTGCCCATCCCTGTGTCCCGCGTGTGTGTTTTTGGTTTTCTTGTTCGTTTGTTTCTCCACCGTTATGTTTATTTTGTGTTGTGTCTTTCAGCTGGGCCGTTGCATGACATAAAACGCATTGCTTGGAACAGTTCAGGACAGGCCTGTGATTTAGAGCATGCCCACTCCATAGGCTCCAGCGGGCCCCTAGGTGGCAGCACCTCCCAGCAGTGTAAGTGCAGGGCCTGAAGTGCTTTAGTCTATAGCCTCGAGGTGTTTCACGGGTATTGCCCCAGCCAATCAAAGGATCGATCACACCTCCAAAACCATCACACTAAATACGGTCATGTGACATTTAGTTCTCGTATGACGTATGACTCAGAATTGTCTGGTAGTTATTGGAAAACTACCCAAGCAAGACAGAAAGTTGGAAAGGATCTGCAAGACCAGGATCTTATAGATTGCTGGGAATCCGATGGCTGATGTTTTCCTCACCGGTGCTTGACTGGTTTTCACTTTCCAGCCCCACAACATTAGACCGCATTTTGTCACTGATTCCTAAGTGACCCCACTATTTAGTTTCCTCTGCTCAGTTTGCTGACTGCGTATTTTAGGACATATTTTATAGCGTTTACATGTTTGTGCAGTAAGTAAGACTCATGCAAGTCCTGGGTCCTGAAGGGATAATCTCAAAGAAGAAGAATGCAAGAAACATTTGCAGTTGCTTACTTGCACACTCGCATACTTTTGAGATGGCTGATTGGTTTTCTATGTGTAGTCAAGAACAGGGTAGTCCCCTCTGCTGAAGAAGTAGAGAGAAAAAATCCTACAGGGCCAGATTTCTCAACGTATCCTCCTTTCTTTGCGACGGCTGGATGCCTGGGTTGGATCCCCAAAAAAATCAGTGTTGAACTTGCGTATCACAATGCGCTGAAGACACTCACTGTGGAACATGTCTCTCAGTAACCAACAGATGGACGTCAAAAGCTTACACTGCAGTAGACAGCCTAACATTGACCAGTGCTCAGACTCTAAACACTAGCTATCAAAAATTACATGTTAATCTGTATCAAATCCATTCAAGGAACTAGAATCTTTACAGTTTTGCTTTAGGCTGTGTTCTGTGTACTTTCCCTCTAAATAGGGAACAAGGAAATGAACCAAAGGCTTGTAATTTCAATGGAATTGTACCAGTTTGCCAAAAAAAGGACAAACATAAGATTATAGCAAGAGCAATCAGTGTTCTTGCTCTAATTCAAGAGCGTGTGGCACCGCTGCCACTCCAAGCCCTGGATAAGGGCGTCTGCAAATAAATAAATAAATAATAATAATGTAACTTCCTATTTCATGTTGTGTGTTCAGCTGTTAGGCGTTGGCAGTAATGCACTGGTTCTGAACATTGGATCGCAATTCTGTCCCCACAGGTATTTACTGTAAGAAAGAATGCTGTTTGCAGACAATGCTAACACGTTTAAGGTCCATCTTTACCAGCTGGTTTCACTGGCAATGATCTGAGATTACTGTTAGTCCGGGGAAAGGGAGTCCCAGAGTTGTACGTCATAAAAGTGCATTTGAAGTGTAACAGCAGTATAATGTCACACAGTGGACAATGCCTTTAAGAGGGGTCTTCTGAAGCGTGCAGGTATTCGGTGTGGCACACAGACGGGTTGATTCTTGATGGGCAGTCTTCAGTAGGTGTAGGACCAGTTCTTGCTTGGTGGCTGCTTCATGGTTAGGCCATGCGCTTTTCACTTGCTCTTGAAGAATAATCGTCCTGTCTTCACATCTTCCTTGTGCCATAGTGTTGGGTTTTGGTTGCTCCCTAATGCATTAAGTGCAAGGCGTGTGTGTTTATAGTCTCTGACAGGAGCGTGCCTTCATTTTGAGCTTCAGCTATAGAAAATCAACTGCTCTTATAAACAGGCTTTTAAACTGCACTCCTTCACACACCATCTGAAAGGACAGTAACTTCACTGATTTTATTCATTCGTTCAACAGGTGTCCTAACATATTGGGGAGCTTCTCTTCTGCTGAATTTTGTTTCCGCTGAGCTCTAAATGACCTAATTGAACCCTGTATTCAACTCCTAATATGCCTAGCGGCAGCCATTGCATTATTTTACACAGTTTTCTAGTTACATTTCTAGTAAAATATTGTGTTGATACCGTAACATATTGTGGACAGGTTTGCTATCTCACCACCAGAGGGTGCCAGAGACTGCCTGTTAATGTAGCCAGCACTGGTCTTTAATAGGGACCTTGAACACCTTTTTACTGAAGTAGGTTTTCTAGTTGATGTAGTGTTAATGTACGTTGCATTGCTCTATCTGTCCTCAGTTCTCAACTCGGTTGCCCCAGGAGTTACTGTACCCTGTAAGTCTGGAGCATAAAATGGTGCTCACAACCAGCAGGGTAAAGAGGGAACATCAATTGCATTCTGCAGCCAATGGCTCAAGAGCTTATTGCCCTGTGCCTATATGGGTGATTCCACTGTATCCATCACTAGTGACTGCTCCTTTGTTTGCCTCACATCTTGAGGCTGGGGAACCTAGAGCAGCTTGTGTCTAAAGTCTTTGTGGGGCAGTCCTTCTCTAAAGTGGTTATGGTCTACTCTTCTCTCATTTCTGTAGCCCCGGAGCAAGTTACCCCACTGTGCCAGACGGACAGGTGATCCAAAGGGCTGAGGTCAGGCCTCTCCCTCTGGATTCCCAATGCAGTTGTTTCCACTGTGATCTGACCACCTCTGGCACTCGGATAAGCTAAGGTTGTAAGCACACTGCAGGTGTGCATGAGGGTCACTGAAGTCTCGCTCTCTCCCTCTCTCACTGTGTGTGTAGCTCGCAAGCAGGAGATCATCAAGATTACCGAGCAGCTCATCGAAGCCATTAACAATGGGGATTTTGAAGCTTACACGTGAGTACCACATAGCAGCAGGCGTTTCCATACACTCTTCCAACCCATCTTCACTAGGGGACACCTATGAATCAACCCCTTGTAATAGACATGTTGCCCTGTTTGAATTGCCCTGTTGGGGAATCTAGACTATCCCAGTGACTATCCCTATTGGGAGACGGTCACGTTAATAAGGCCAGCGCTCGGTGTGTGTAGTGTACTGGAGTATGGAAGCAGGGTGTGACTTGGCTTCTCTCTCCCCCAGGAGAATCTGCGACCCTGGGCTGACCTCCTTCGAACCTGAGGCCCTGGGAAATCTGGTGGAGGGAATGGACTTCCACAAGTTCTACTTTGAGAACTGTGAGTGCCGTTCTGGAGACCCTAAGAGAGACAGAGTGTATATCTGTGTGTGTGTGTGTGTGTACCGCCAGTCTGAACAGGTGTTTCTCATTCCCTGCAGTGTTGAGTAAGAACAGCAAGCCGGTCCACACCACCATCCTGAACCCCCACGTGCACCTGATCGGCGAGGACGCGGCCTGCATCGCCTACATCCGCCTGACGCAGTACATCGACAGCCAGGGCCGGCCGCGCAGCTCCCAGTCCGAGGAGACCCGTGTGTGGCACCGCCGCGACTCCAAGTGGCTCAACGTGCATTTCCACTGCTCAGGGGCCCCCGCCGCGCCGCTACAGTGAACATTTGTGGGCACAGGTAAGAATGCCAGCTCAGACACTGAGCTGCGCTCGACTAAATGCATTGTTACCATGTCGATATAAACCAAGGAGGTGGAAAGTAGGTCAAATTGCTAACTTCGGTCAAACAATTGGAACAATATGAAGGTTGAGGAACAGTGCCAACGTGTTTAAAGCCCTCCAGGTGTGCCAGTCTCCTCGTGTATACAGTTTGTGATTAGGATATGTTTTAAACAACACTGATGGAGGTCTTGGGCCCAGCACTGCAGGACAGCAAAGGAAAAGCACCTTTGAAGTGATAAAGCTGTTTCTGCAGGGCTAGTAGACTAGTGCCCATGCATGTGCCCTCTGTGTAGGAGCTGCCCCCCCATACTGACCAACTCTCCTCCCCGGCAGCTCGCCTGGATTCTCAAGCTGATTGGAGCGTTTCTTCTCCGTGGTCGGATCAGCGCCGGGAGCCCGGCCGGACGAGACCTCTCGAAGTTTCAAACAACAATGACGACGACAACAACAAAAAACACAAACAAAAAAAACTAAAAAAAAACTAAAAAATAAAAAAATAAGTCAACAAGTCCAACCCTAGCTAGACGTTGGGAGGCGGCGGGGTGGCGGTCCTGTCCCTAGGATGGTGCATGCTTCTGACCCCACTCGGGGACGCTGTCTTCTTGTTGTTTTCCATGGATCCATCTTTTTTGCCCGTTTATGCTGTCCAGAAGGTGTTTAAACAATAACGTACATATATATATCTTACAATCGAAGGAAGAGTAACAATTTAACTAACTAACTAAAGGAGATGTATCAGAAACAAACTCATTTATATAAGGAAAGACAAAAGTTAAAAACGAAAACTAACAGGCAACAATAATAAAGATTGATATTTAGAAACGTGATTCAAAATCAAAATGGCACACACCATTACTGGCAGGTGCCTGAAGGTTTTTTTTGTTTGTTTGTTTGTTTTGGAAAACTTGTAACTTTAGATTTCAGTCGAGAGAACGGAGGGGGGAAATATCTTTTAAGAAGTAAACAAGTTACTTAATATCAAGATTTATATACAAAATGAAAAAACCCACCAAAGTGTAGACTTCTGGCATTTAAAGGAAATTGTTTTAGCGTTGGTTTTTTTCGCTGGGGCTTTTGGGAAGGAGCGGGAGGGGTGGAAACATTTTTAGTATTCTGTTGTGTTATTGTGGAACTCTTGATTTATATCTTTGAATGATGCTGTATTTGGAAAGTATTTTGTGTTTCAAGCGAATGATAAAAATGGGACTTTTTTTTTTTTTCCAATATATATATATATGTATATGTATAGGTATGTGTACGTCTGTGTATGTGTGTGTGTTTGTGTATGTATGTATGTACGTACATGCATACACGCACACTCACCCACATACACACACAAGGAGTGGACGTCAGTTTCACTTCTCTAGTACAGGAAAAAGGGCCTAGTGTGTCTCTCCCCCCTATCTATCTCGACTCCAGAGCCTTTGGGCTGCTTGCTCTGCTGAGATGAAGATCCCTCTGTTTAAAAGGCTCAACTTAACTGAAGCGTTTCCAGGCTTCTGTCAACTCCAGCCGACCACACAGCTGTGACACAGTGGCTGTCCGTAACTGCTCCTACATTTCCTACCGAAACCTGGAGGAGTGGTATTCGCTGTTGAGAATCTGCTATGGCTCTCGCAGACGGGGGAGCCTTCTGAGTCTTCTAGAAATGCAGTTTTCTAGGATGTGAGAAACACTATCGAGTGTCTTATTTTGTCTGGCCTCAACCCACCTTCCTCTCGGGCTCTCGTCTTCTCCAAAAGGGGACATTTTTTCTGCAGCCGCTCCTCAGTGTCTAGTCTAGAGGCCAGACATGGCTGACACGGTCACCAACACACGGCTCCAGCGTTGGGGTCCTCTAACCTCAAGGCCCACCATGCCTTTGGTTCATTGACCTCGTGCAACTCCCTCTCTGGGGCTCGCTGAGACCTACAGTGATGCCAGGGAGTGTGGCTTCCCATGCCAGCTCTTCGGTGGGGGCCAGGACACGAAAGCTCCCTTTTGAATCGTTTCGTCGTCGTCGTTTCTCTCACCAACATGGCGCATGTTCAGTCTGGCCCATCCACACATTGTGTAGACTGTGTTTTTGTTTTTGTTTTGGGGGGTTGATGTTTTTTTTTTTTTTTTACCATTTTATTTATTTTGTATTGTTTGCTGCATCTGCTTCCTTGGGCGTCCCAGGAAAACTCAGTGAAGGTTGGAGCTGGAGGAGATGCCGGCAGTGATCCACGTGGGTCATCGAGCAGCTTTTGAGCTTGCAGGAGCCCTCCTCCCGGTTTTGGTGGAGGGGGCTGTAGGGGCGAGATTATTGTAGGCGACTGGAAAGGGGAAACCCTGCTTGAAGGCCACGGCTATCCTGGGCAATTGAAGGGTCTGGTTCTTTTTCATTGCTTTTGTTCTTAATGTTATGAGTGTACTTCTTAGTATTACTGTTATTATTATTATGAACATGATGACTTTATTATTATGATTATTATTAAGGTTAAGATAATTTGAATTGTAAATAAAGTAGAAGAGTCAAGTGAACGACAGGGGTTGGAGCTCAGGTCCAGAGAATGGGCTGATTTTGTGTGGGGCTGGAGAGAGTGAGACATGCCCTCCTTCCACCCCTAACCGTCCCCCCAGCCCCCTCTCACCAGGGCTACACACAAACCCTTTAGCAGAGCATTGACCCCAAACCTACCTGAACCTACTTACTTAACACATGGACAGTAAACATTGTGACTGGCTCAAGCCATGTGCTTGACTGTTATTGTGCGGTTCCGCATTCGTTTTTTCGAGAGAACGCTCCCTCTGAGTGCCGGGAGCGCAGGAGAGCGGAGAGAACGGTGAGCGTGTTTGCACAATTTAAGGAGGAGACAAAAAGGATATATATATATAAAAATATATATATTATCGATTTTTAAAAAAAGGCGCACTCCCTTTAAACATATCCCTATGTCGATGGCAGCACCCATCCGTTGAAATAACTTGTGTTTTCACTGTGTTCAGTAGAAGTGTGTGCGAGGTATGACGTCTAGGGCTGAGCTGTGTGTTCAGGAGAAGATCAGGGCCACACGCCACGTGATGAGCTCCACAGCACGTGATTAAAGCAGGGCAGAGACCGGCGGAAAACAAACTTAAAAAAAAAAAAAAACTGTGTTGACGTACTTTACGGGATTAAACCGCTGCACCAAACCTATAAAAAAAAACATTCTGTAAAGGAGCTGAACTTCTGCCAAGCCTATCTTGCACATGCGTTCTCCACCATGCTATGTAACACACTGTTGAGTGATGTAAACATATCAGCACCATCACACTGTGTCACGTACACCATGATGCTATGTAATATACAATGTGATGTTCTGTTTTAAAGTAGTTTGACTTTGCTGTGCTGTGGGAACAGACATACCTTGCCTGGCCAAGCTAGATCATTGTGTGTGCACAGCCAAGGAACCTTTGTGGGAGATTACAATCCACATTGCAGTTTACTAACATACAAATAAATACATTTAAATATGATATGAATACAAAAAAAAAGAGAGAGACACTAATTGAGAAAAGAAGAGTACACCATTGATGGAACTTAACAGCTGGGTAGAAAACAGGAGCCTAGACAATTTATCAAAGCAAACAAATTGTTAATGAGGACCAGAAATCAATTGTTCAGGCCGCACGATTAAAAGGACAACTAAATATATATATGCAGTTTTACAAAAGGAGAGAAAAAAAATATATATGCATGTCTACTTTCTGGTAAATATTTTTCACTGTCTGTGTTTACTTGATAAAAAGTTTTAAAATCTATATATGTTAGTTGCATCTTTGAGGTTAATGAAAACTGCTCTGTCTCAGATATAAACAAGTGATGTATCACATGAACCGAAAAAAAGAAAAAAGAAAAAAAAACCTTGTAACAAAAGCCTTAGCTTGGTATGTTCCCATCCTTCTTAGTAAAATTGATTGCATTGTAACCGTATACTATGGGGCTACTTATGAATATACTCTGAGTTTTAAATTGGATGCTGGATTTTGCATGATCATATTATGAATAAACCATGAATTTAAAACTATCAAGTGTTTGTTTGAATGTTAGTAGGTCTTCATCATAGCTTTGTTATTCTTGAAACTTGATCTGAAAGTATTTAATAAAAATAACATTTGAACAGTGACTCTGCTTGTGTCCTCTTGATTCCGCTTACTTTGAAAGGAATGCGCGATGGTGATTGTTGGGATTGGGTATCAGTCATCTTTCGAATCGAGAATACTGCCTAAAGGGGGATGGGATGTTGTCGTTACCATCGGAATTCATGAACGCATTGTCAAAGAAAGCTGCCTATAGGCGCCTTTTTTCTGGAGAAAGTGACTTGCGTCCGATTCCAGAATGTTCTTCTCAGCAATTATGTCATTAGCTTTGAACCTCTGTGCAACTCAAATGTGCGACTTGTATTATTTCCCCCACAACACACACCGACAAATCCCCAGCTGCAGAATGAAAGGTGAGTAGAAGGATGCGTGAAACTAAACTGAGGATTGGTAATATGGACATAATGAATAATGCAAATGACTTGGTGACTATCAAGCAAAAGAATGCTTTCATACAAAATGTGAGAAGCTGTAAAGCATGGTATGGAAATGCTGTATGTATGTATGTATGTATGTACACTCACCTAAAGGATTATTAGGAACACCATACTAATACTGTGTTTGACCCCCTTTCGCCTTCAGAACTGCCTTAATTCTACGTGGCATTGATTCAACAAGGTGCTGAAAGCATTCTTTAGAAATGTTGGCCCATATTGATAGGATAGCATCTTGCAGTTGATGGAGATTTGTGGGATGCACATCCAGGGCACGAAGCTCCCGTTCCACCACATCCCAAAGATGCTCTATTGGGTTGAGATCTGGTGACTGTAGGGGCCAGTTTAGTACAGTGAACTCATTGTCATGTTCAAGAAACCAATTTGAAATGATTCGACCTTTGTGACATGGTGCATTATCCTGCTGGAAGTAGCCATCAGAGGATGGGTACATGGTGGTCATAAAGGGATGGACATGGTCAGAAACAATGCTCAGGTAGGCCGTGGCATTTAAACGATGCCCAACTGGCACTAAGGGGCCTAAAGTGTGCCAAGAAAACATCCCCCACACCATTACACCACCACCACCAGCCTGCACAGTGGTAACAAGGCATGATGGATCCATGTTCTCATTCTGTTTACGCCAAATTCTGACTCTACCATCTGAATGTCTCAACAGAAATCGAGACTCATCAGACCAGGCAACATTTTTCCAGTCTTCAACTGTCCAATTTTGGTGAGCTTGTGCAAATTGTAGCCTCTTTTTCCTATTTGTAGTGGAGATGAGTGGTACCCGGTGGGGTCTTCTGCTGTTGTAGCCCATCCGCCTCAAGGTTGTACGTGTTGTGGCTTCACAAATGCTTTGCTGCATACCTAGGTTGTAACGAGTGGTTATTTCAGTCAAAGTTGCTCTGCTATCAGCTTGAATCAGTCGGCCCATTCTCCTCTGACCTCTAGCATCAACAAGGCATTTTCGCCCACAGGACTGCCGCATACTGGATGTTTTTCCCTTTTCACACCATTCTTTGTAAACCCTAGAAATGGTTGTGCGTGAAAATCCCAGTAACTGAGCAGATTGTGAAATACTCAGACCGGCCCGTCTGGCACCAACAACCATGCCACGCTCAAAATTGCTTAAATCACCTTTCTTTCCCATTCAGACATTCAGTTTGGAGTTCAGGAGATTGTCTTGACCAGGACCACACCCCTAAATGCATTGAAGCAACTGCCATGTGATTGGTTGGTTAGATAATTGCATTAATGAGAAATTGAACAGGTGTTCCTAATAATCCTTTAGGTGAGTGTATAGCGGCTTTAGGAAGGATTCACCCCCTTGGACTTCTTCTCCTTTTTTTGTGTTACTACCTGACATTATGATGCATTTCAATAGGACATCAATCACACTTTGAGGGGGCAAGGGATTTTTTATTGTCAAGCAACAAGTTATGAAAAATATCTTGGTTAGAAAAGTATGAACCCCACTGAATCAATACTTGATGGAACCACTTTTGGCAGCAATTATAGATCTGAGTCTTTTGTCTATACCAGGTTTGTACAATACTCATCCATTCTTCTTGGTAAAATTGTTCAAGCTCTGTCAAGTCGGATGGGGAGCGCTGGTGGTGGACAGCAATCTTGGCACAGATTCTCAGATTAAAATCGGCGGTTGGCCATTCTAGGACATTGTCTTTCTTGTTTCTAAGCCACTGCAGATTGCTTTGGCTGTGTGTTTAGGGTCATTGTCCTGCTGATCTGTCCCAGTCTTACATCTTTTGCAGACTGAAGCAGGTTTTCCTCAGGGATTTACCTGTATTTAGTTCAATCCATTTTCCCTCTACCCTGACCAGCTTCCCTCTCCCTGCAGTGAAGTGAAATAGTGGGACTGATCTTCATCCCTTCTTAAAGCTGTGTTAAAAATATTCTGTAATACCTTTAAAAAACTGACACCTCCTGGATAGACTAGAAAGAAGCAAATCAGCTGGAAGCATAATTACAAATTTAAAAAGTAAAAAAGTAATGAAAGGGGATATTGAGACCGTCTCCCCCGCCCTGGATTAGAAGGTACAGGTTTTGTCTGTGTCTGCATTTTTGTGGTTAACCACTGCATAGTAAAACAGATTTGACAGCACCCTGGAAATAATTGATTATTAATAATGATTCAATCCAATGAGTAAGTAACAAACATTACATACACACACACACACACACACACATATATATATATATATATATATATATATATATATATATATATATATATATATATATATAGTATCTTACATGTGACTCAAACATCTTGCAAGCAATGATGGGAACAGAGGATTTCAGCATTTAATCAGTCACATTCTACATACATATATATGTATTTATGTGCTGAAATGGTTATCTGCTTGCAGCTTGTACTTCATTATTTTCATAAAGTTTACAGTTGTTTTTTTTTGTAATTTTTTCTTTAAATAACATCTTTATGATATGACTGACATGATTTCATTTTTATTTTAATATTCCAATTAGTATATAATTACAATTTCCTAACGCGCACATATACGACAGTTCGCAAGCGACCCCCCATTATTTGTATAGCAGAAATGTGTGTGTGTATAAATCGCATTGCTCCTCGCAGTGACCGGCGCATTTTGCGTCCTAATTGAGCTCCGAGGCGCAGCGGCTGCGCGTCTCTCCGCACACGTCTGCGCATGCCCTGCAGAGCGAGGTGTCCTGGCGCTGCGTTTTCTTCAGAAAAAAGGTAAGAGGTTTAATTAGTCAGTCGTTACATTTTTATTATTTATTATTATTTGTATTCTTGTGGCTTCATGAGTCGAATAATGGACCTTTACGACACCACACTTTAACTAGTTTTTTGGAGTTCATTTATGTTTAGTAGCTGTTACACATGTATGGTGGACTATAGGCTACTTACAAGTTAATAATATATACACAGATAATATATATGTTGAAATATATAAACGAATAAATACATTTTGAAATCAATAAATCAACAATAAATAAAAGTTGAAATTTGTTTATTCATTTATTTCAACATGTATTTATTTATTTATGTATTTCCCGTTTGTCGCGTTGCTATTTACATTTCTCTGCGTTTTTACATTTCTAAACGTCTTTATTTATTTGCACATTTCACTGTGATGAACCCCGTCTGTCAATCACAGCTAGTGGGCGGGATCAAGTGCGCTATTGGCCAATCCAATCCAATGGCTGTAGGGTGTTGAATGAGTTTGACTGCAGATTTAGTTAGAACAAAAGAGCCAACACACATATTGTCGTTTATTTATTTATTAGTCTCGCAGGTTTGGTAGGACTGATTAATATTACATCATGGAAAATACTACATAGATTATCCCAGCAAAGGGCTTGACTAAGAAATTGAGTCCCAGTAGGTAACTGCAGTTTTTCTGTCCAGTTCTTGGACTTGTGCCTGCATGAATGCATCACTCAAATTCAGTTTCCCCACAGCTCCTTATGCCAATCTCTGGTCCTGGTATTAGAAAAGTAATGTTAGCTCATCCCTTCATTGGAAGTGACTTGCCGGGGTGTATAGCAGACATTTGGAAACTGGGGATTTGTGGTGTTCCCTGCTGGCATAGAGGACGGGTCCCTGGGTGCCTGGGTCCCTGGGTCCCTGGGTCCGGCGCCTTCTGTGAAAGCCGCTCCTCAAACGCCCGACTACTTGCCCCCTGTTTGTGAATATCCATTATTTTCCATATTTACTGAGGGTGCACCAGTGCTGCCTTTTTGAGGGATTTTTAAGTGCCATGGGGGCAACATTTGTTTGGGGGGAAATCTTGAGGGATATCTTTTTTTTTAACCTGGGGGGATACAGATTGCAATTGGGGAAGTTTATATTCTGTATAATTCGGTTATTATACTCTTATACTCCCCTCGGTGTACAATTGGAGCGCGACTTTTCATCAGCACTTTTCATCACCAGCTCAGTTCATCAGCATTTTGCATATTCAGTTACAAATTACACACACTCTTGATTGAGGTCGAATATTCCTTAATGTCCTGCGATTCCAAAACAGACTTTTAGACCAGCAGTTAATGAATTAATGAAATAAATACATAGATAATATTTCGAATGATTTCATTTTTATTCATCTATGTATTTATTTCGTTGTTGTATATATGGGAACAACGAAATAAATAACTACATAGATGAATGTTAAAGTAAGAACATTGAAGTGTAATTCAAAAAGATGCCCAAAAGAGCAGTTTATTCACACAATAGAATACGTTGAATAAATAGGTCGGATGAAAGGAGCAGACACTGGTAACATTAAAACAGTTTAACACTAGAACCACCATAGCCGCGGTGCAGCTTTTGCAATTTAAAAGTAAAAATCTCTGCATATGTGATTTTCTCCCTCATATCCGTTCTTATATGTTAATAAATATTTGAATTAAATACATATAGTGCGTTTCAGCTGTAAACACCTCAAAATGAATACATTATAAATACTTTCCCCTCCAATCGACGGGCATGCGGTTTATCCGGTAAAGCCACTGAATATAATATATACAGTCTGGGTTTTGTAATAACATTATTCATTGTGAAAGAGTTATAATCCTGTTGATTCCTGAAACACGTGATTTTCATATTATTATTATTATTATTATTAGCAGATTTGCAGCTGATTGGAGTTCAGTGTGGATTCACTGCGGGCCGGGTGTCTGGATCAGTGTTTGATCATGAATGCGCATTGTCTTGTAGTGTAAGGCACTGGTGTTGAAAAGCGCGTTTTCTGCATTGAGACGGAGCCGTTCATTTCATATTTTGTCTATACTGTCTGCTTACATATGTGCATACCAATGTATACTCCAGTTTACAGTTTCATAGTATTGTTCTTCTCCTGCTCTATGCATATGCGCACATTTTGAGAAACAGTTGAACAGTCACAGCAAGTTCGTACTTTCCTTTTGAATTCAGTATTTTGTACTGGTGTCGGGCTGGCGACAGGTTTAATTCCCGCATAACTCACAACGCTGTTAGCTGGGTTGCTGGTGTGGCACTACAGCTCAGCACCTGTACAGGACTGAAGCAGCGGCAACACAGCCCATGTACACTGCCATTTCAGAGCGCTGCACGTTGTATAAAGTGCAAAGTAAAATATGTATTTCAAATTTCGATTAATACAAGTTTAATAAAACATGTATACACCTTTTAATGTTGTAAAATATAACGCGTCAATAACTAATACAGCCCTATTTTAAACACCCCCCTCCTCCCTGTCTCTCTCTTGAGACTAATTATTATTTAATACAACAACAACAACAAAAACGTATACTATAGAGTGACCACAAAGAACAAATATTCACCGGTGTACTTCACATTATGTATACATGCTGGTTCATATGGAAGTATTCCTCCCAATATGTATTACTGGAATATTACTGGAACCAACAGCTTGCATTAATCAATAAAAAGGGGAGACATTAAAGTGTTAAAAACATTAGAACTAAGGGGTGAGTGAAATTAGAGTTGAAAAACAGACCAAACCTTTTGGAATCGTAGGTCATTAAAGAATATTCGATCTAAATCAAAAGAAACATTGCGCCGGTGTAGTTCAAGTGCTGATGAATATCCAATTCGGTGATGGACTGACGCTGGTGATGAACTGTACACCATGATGAAGTGTGCGTGATGAAAAGATGTAGTCCCATCTCTAGTTATATAGATCAGGTGCTAAATGACATTCAGACAACCCCCCCATTTTCACCTGATTTTACTGTTGTCAAATTGTTAAAAAGTGTCTTATATGGAAACATTCAGCACAAACTGGAGATTCAGAAAATAACATACATAATTGTGTTTGCCCCACCAGAGTTAATACAGAAATTAAAAAAGGGAAGAAAACAAAAGCGCTTATAAGAAAAAAGTCGGAATAACTATATACAAGTAAAGAAGAATACTAAACAGGGAAACAGAATTCCAAACATCTGGCTTTTGAACATTGTCACTTTAGGCCTTACATAGACACAGGCCATTCTGTACAGTTGTTGCAGTAACTCATTCCAGCCACAAAGCTGTCATGGCTTTTTATTCTTGTACAAAATACACTGTCAATGGCTATTATAGTGCTGTAAACAGACTCAGCATCTATGATTTGTTATTGAAGGGTAAGGTGTGCTGTTTTAGTTTTTGTCTCTGATTCCATTTTTCTACTTTGTATTTGGTTTTCTTGCTGTATCGCGTCTTTCTGCTCTCTCTGTGAATTGCGTATATGGGCCTATCTGGTATCATTGGAAAGCTACAGCCCTGCCCTGTAAGAAATTGACAGATCTGCTGGCCAATGCGGGACAGGATTCGGGTAACAGGGCATGGAATGCGGCCCCCTCTCTCCTCAGAGAGGGGACGATTTGCAAAGGGCGGATCTAAAAGCCTTATGGGGCAGTGTTAGGTGGAGATATCTTTTATTTGAGCACATCACTGCAGTATCCTGTGTGGCTCACTCCATTGTGTGCTGGCCTGAAACCTAGCAGGACCTAACTTCTGTAATTCTGTGCAATGGAAATACCAGATCTTCAAACAACTATAAGTGAAGTCCTTTGTGGCTCACCATGCAGAGTGCTAGTCTCAAAGCTGGCAAGTATTGAGTTAAAATCCTGGTAGAGCACCTGAATTTAGGAAATCAATTGGTTGTCTTCTGTTTTAGTGGCAGAGGGAGCAGTGTGAGGTTGATATACCAGATCTTTGAGCAAGTAATAGGAGAAGCTTCCATGGCTCACTGTATGCAGTGCTTCCCTAGAAACCTGCAGGACCTGTGTTCATTTCCTGCTGTTTTAGTGCTGAAGTGGGCTGTGTGAGGTTGATATACCAAATCTCTGATAAAGTGAAACAGGAATCCTTGTGGCTCAATGCATGGAGTGCTTCTCTAGAAGCTAAGAGGACCTGGGTTCAAATCCTGGTGGAGGATCTGTCTTCTGAAAATCAGTTGCTTGTGTATTGTTTGTGGTGTGTTTTAGTGCCAGAGGTGGTAGTGTGAGCTTGATAGACCTGAACTTTGATCCTCTGAAAGGTGAGTCCTTTGTGGCTCACTGCATGGAGTGCTGGTGTAGATGCTGCAAGACTTGGGTTCAAATCCTGTTCTCTGAAAATCTGTTGATTATGTATTGTGTTTTGTGGGCAGTGCAAGGTTGATATACCAAATCTCTGATAAAGTGAAACAGGAATCCTTGTGGCTCAATGCATGGAGTGCTTCTCTAGAAGCTAAGAGGACCTGGGTTCAAATCCAGGCTGAAGAGCAGTGGAGCATGCTGATAAGGTAAGTACATAATACTAACCAGTGTTAACAGTACAATGCATAGATACCAGGTGGGCATTTAATTGGATAAGAGGTAGGGTAAGATGTGGTGTGTTAAGCTAGACAAGGTGAGACAGTGTGCCAGAAAAGGAGGAGAGGAATGTGCTAGATGAGGATAGTAGATAAGTGGGCTAAGCTGGGGAGAGGGGATACAACATTTTACATCTCCCTCCTCCTCAACAACATGATGTCTCCCAGCTTAGCCTACACTTCCAGTGTCTTCTCCTGGCCCTCCCAGCTTAGCCTACACTTCCAGTGTCTTCTCCTGGCCCTCCCAGCTTAGCCTACACTTCTGTCTTCTCCTCACCCACCCACCTCTCATAGCTTAGCCCACACTTCCACTGTCTTATCCTATTTCAGCCCACCCCACTTGTCTCCACCATTTACTCTACCCCTCATCTAATTTTATACCAACCCAACTATATCCCTGGTATTTACACATAGTACAGTTAACATTAGTTAGTATTATATCTCTTATCATACTAACCTCATCAGCATGCTCCTGGATTTGAACCAAGGTCCTTCTAACTTTTAGACCAGCACTCCATGCAGTGAGCCACAAAGGACTCCGTGTTGACTTGATCGAAGTTCAGGTATTTCAACACTCACATTGCTCCCTCTGGCACTAAAACACACCACAAACAATAGCTATTCAGAAGACAGGTCCTCCATCAGGATTAGAACCCAGGTCCTTTTAGCTTTTAGACAAGTACTCCATGCAGTGAGCCACAAAGGACTCAGTGTTGACTTGATCGAAGTTCAGGTATATCAACCTTACACTGCCCCCTCTGGCACTAAAACACACCACAAACAAGATTTAAAGAAGATAAGTACTGCACCAGGAATTTAACTCTGGTCCTTCTAGTTTCTAGACCAATATGTGATGCAGTGAACCACAAAGGACTAGCTACTCATATGGTCAAAGATCTAGGCCAGCACTGCATGCAGTGAGTCATAACGTTCTCACCTGTGATCTGCCCAACTCATATAATTTTCAGAAGACAGAAGCTCTACCAGGCTCTGAACCCTGGCTCTACCAAGAGTGGATGTCACTCTTTGTGGTGAGCCACACATCACTCCCCATTTATGTGTTTGGAGATCTTACATATCCACCTCACACTGACCCTCTGGCACTCAAACAGAATAAGGACAATATATATTCAACAGACAGGTGCTATAGCCAGATATGAACCCATGTTCTACTAACTCTAAGGCTAGGACTCGTCTATTACCTCAATCATCTGGTATATCTGCCTCACTGCCCCCTGTGGCAGTAAAACAAAGCATTAGTAGCACAGAACAAATACAATTTCAAATGACAACAACTGAACCAGGATTTGAACATATAGCCTTCCAGCTTTCTGAACAGTCAGCAATGCAGTGGGTCTATAAAATATTGACTTCAAATGTGATTCATGATCTTGAATATCAAACTCACGTTTGCCCCCTGTGGCACTAGCACCACAACCTCAATTTGAACTCAAGTCCTGCTAGCTTTAAGACCAGCACTCCACACAAGCCAATAAGCTCCTCTTCCACATGTTCAGAGATCTGGTATATCAGCCTACCACTTCCCCCTCAGCACACAAACAATAACATCTTGAAAAGACAGCAGGTCACCCCAGTTTTGAACCCACAACCTGCGGCCAGTGACCACAGCAGTGAGCTACCGGGGACTAACACCCTTTTCCCTCCATGATCTTCAACTTCACACGGCTCACTTCTCTGCCTAAAACACAGCACCAGCAAGATACATACAGCAGAAAATCTGAAAACAGCTCCACACCCAAGATTTGAAGCCACAGCGTTATGACCATATCTCCATGAGAATGGTCACCAAGGGCTTAACTTTGATTTATGGAAGGCTCTGTTATATCAATCTCACACTAAACCCTCAGGCACTGAACCACAGTCCTACAGAAACACAACCAACAGGATTTCAAAAGGCAGATCATCACCCAGGACTTGTAGCACTCAAACATGTGAGTTACCTAGGACTCTAGAATTAGGTGCTTGAAGATCTTGAATATGAACCTGATGCTGCCCCTTCTGGGGGTTAAATGGTTATATACAGCTCTGGAAAAATTTAAGAGACCACTGCAAATGTATCTTAAATCAGCATCTCTCCATGTATGGCAGCCATTCCAGTGTCTGTTGAATTCCAACACAGGCACACCTCATTCTACTGAATGAGGTACTGATTAGGTGATCACCTGAACCAAATCTTATTTAACGAGGAAAAGTATAAAAACCACTGTTGTGGTCATCACTCTTCTCTTGCAATAGAACCAGCTGGATAGCAAAAACAGTGCTAGTAGTACCTCAAAAGTAATTGGAATCAAAAAATAACTATTGACCATGCCAAAAGAGTTGAAAAGGAAAGTGCTGAGTGAGAAAAAGGACTGGAGTAAAGTAATCTTCTCCGAGCCCAATTTTCAGCTTTGGCCAACACCTGGTCGTCTAATGGTTAGACGGAGACCTGGAGAGGCCTTCAAGCCACAGTGTCTCTCACCCACTGTGACATTTGGTGGAGGATCAATGATGATGTGGGGGTGCTTTAGCAAGGCTGGAATCGGGCAGATTTGTCTTTGTGAAGGATGCATTAATCAACCCACATACAAGGTTGTCCTGAGGATTGTTGTTTCCAGCAAGACAATGCTCCATGACACACAGCCAGGTCAATCAAGATGTGGATGGAGGACCACCAGATCAAGACCCTGTCATGGCCAGCCCAATCTCCAGACCTGAACCCCATTGAAAACCTCTGGAATGTGATCAAGAGGAAGATGGATGGTCACAAGCCATCAAACAAAGCCGAGCTGCTTCAATATTTGCTCCAGGAGTGGCATAAAGTTACCCAACATCAATGTGAAAGAGCATGCCAAGACACAAGAAAGCTGTGATTGAAAATCAGGGTTATTCCACCAAATATTGATTTCTGAACTCTTCCTAAGTTAAAACATTAGTATTGTGTTGTTTAAAAATTAATATGGACTTATGTTCTTTGCATTATTCAAGGTCTGACAACACTGCATCTTTCTTGTGATTTTGATCAGTTGCCATTTTCTGCAAATAAATGCTCTAAATGACAACATTTTGTATTTGGAATTTGGGAGAAATGTTGTCAGTTTATAGAAAAAAACAAAAATGTAAATTTTACCCAAACACATACCTATAAATAGTAAAACCAGAGAAACTGATAATTTTGCAGTGGTCTCTTAATTTTTTCCAGAGCTCTAGGTTATATGGTAGCCTAAACCATCTAGGAACCAATAATTACCTTTTAATAACTACTGTAAAACTGGATTCCGACCAGTGAGAGAAAAATACCCGTATTGTGCTCAGTTACAAGGTCATGTGAGATAAGGCATAAGAGGGGTTGTTTTCCAGATTAGTAAATAAATACAGAAAGGGAGCCACTCACAATATTTTTTCGTGTGTGCCTGTGTGTATTTTGCCTTTCCAGTGAGACAGGTATTTATTTTTTTATATATATATATATATATATATTTTTTTTTTTTAGTCTAATATATAGACATACAGTTATCTGGACAGTGACAATTGTCATCATTTTGGCTCTGTACGCCACCACAATGAATTTGAAAGGAAACAATCAAGATTTAAGTATAGATTTTCGTCTTTAATTTGAGGGTAGATACATCCACATTGGGTGAACGGTGTTGAAATTACACCCATTTTTATATGTGGTCCCCCCAATTTTAGGGGCTCAAAAGTAATTGGACAATTGGCTGCTCAGCTGTTCCAGGGCCAGGTGTGTGTTATTCCCTCATTAGTTCAATTACAGGTAAGCAGGTAAAAGGTCTAGATTTTATTTCAAGTGTGGCATTTACATTTGGAATCTGTTGATGTTAACCCTCAATATGAAGTCCAAAGAGCTGCCACTGTGAGTGAAGCAAGCCATCATTAGGCTGAGAAATCAAAACAACCCAATCAGAGAGATAGGAAAAACATTAGGTGTGGCCAAATCAACTATTGGGTA
This sequence comes from Amia ocellicauda, assembly GCF_036373705.1. Lineage (NCBI taxonomy): Eukaryota > Metazoa > Chordata > Actinopteri > Amiiformes > Amiidae > Amia > Amia ocellicauda. The sequence goes on from NC_089869.1 coordinate 11,451,826, forward strand.
CATTCTTAAAAAGAAAGAACGCACTGGTGAGCTCAGGAACACCAAAAGGCCCGGAAGACCACGGAAAACAACTGTGGTGGATGACAGAAGAATTCTTTCCCTGGTGAAGAAAAACCCCTCAGTTGGCCAGATCAAGATCACCTTCCAGGAGGTAGGTGTATCTGTGTCAAAGTCAACAATCAAGAGAAGACTTCACCAGAGTAAATACAGAGGCTTTACCACAAGATGTAAACCATTGGTAAGCCCCCAAAAATGGGAAGACCAGATTAGAGTTTGCAAGAAAACATCTGAAGAACCCTGTACAGTTCTGGAACAACATCCTATGGACAGATGAGACAAAGATCAACTTGTACCAGAATGATGGGAAGAGAAGAGTATGGAGAAGGGAAGGAACTGCTCATGATCCGAAGCGTACCACCTCATCTGTGAAGCATGTTGTGACATGGGAGTGTATGGCTGCCAAGGGAACTGGTTCCCTTGTATTTACTGATGATGTGACTGCTGACGAAAGCAGCAGGATGAATTTAAAGTGTTCAGGGCTATATTATCTGTTCAGATTCAGCCAAATGCTTAAAAACTCATTGGACGGCGCTTCACAGTGCAGATGGACAATGACCCGAAGCATACTGCGAAAGCAACCCAATACTTTTTTTAAGGTGAAGAAGTGGAATGTTCTGCAATGGTCAAGTCAATCCAATTGAGCAGCATTTCACTTCCTGAAGGCAAAACACCCCAAGAACAAGCAGGAACTAAAGACAGCTGCAGTGCAGACCTGGCAGAGCAGCACCAGGGAAGAAACCCAGCATCTGGTGATGTCTGTGGGCTCCAGACTTCAGGCAGTCATTGACTGCAAAGGATTTGGAACCAGGTATTGAAACTCATAATTTAATTCATGACTGTTATTTTGATCAAATTCTTTTGAGCCCCTAAAATTGGGGCGCCACATATACAAATCTGTGTAATTTCTACATCGTTCACCCAATTTGGATGTAACTACCCTCACATTAAAGATGAAAGTCTACACTTAAAGCACATCTTGATTGTTTCCTTTCAAATCCATTGTGGTGGCATACAGAGCCAAAATGATGATAATTATCAGTGTCCAGATATTTGTCTACCTAACTGTATATAGATGCAGACAGGTCTATACACTAACACTGTAGTGCTTACTATTATGCATGCTGTAACATATAGGATTAATAGATTCAAAACACCTCTATACGTGTTTCGTACACCGCGAGGAGTGATTTTAAATGTGTTTATATAACACACATTATTTATTTATTCTTAGTAAGTAGATGGTGAAAACTTTTAGTGCAAATATAATTTATGTCAGCCCATCCAAATCAATTGCCATTTCTGCAAGAACTCTATGTACGCTCACAACAAACACCAATATTTACAAAAATGTTAAGATGATTTTCAGATTGTGCTTCCCCTCCCCCCCATGACATGTAACACTTGAGACATTTTTGTGTGTGTGTGCGCGAGTGCCCACCAGGGGAAATGCTAAGGAGATACCACAGTCTTATTCACTTCACTCTTAATATCGTGCACAAACACAGATCTGGGTGCTCATGTGTGGAATGGGCACTTGGGCTGCCTAATGTAAATGTGCTGCACAAGGCATTAGTATGATAATGAAATCATTCCCCATTAGCATCGCTGATAACATTTTATGAACACATTCATTACTGTGAAGATTTCAGTGATATGTGCTGTTGATTGGCTTGAGATAAGATTCCCTTTATTATAGTTAGTCCTTTTTATGATGATATCTATTCCATATCTATATCAGTTTTTGAAATAATTGCTACATCATTTTTATTCTTTGCTTTTCATTCCAGCCTGTGATAAAAAACAGTAACACATACCTCTGTAACAATACCTACACACCTGATTGAAGCAGTGGCTTGCACACAGTATTGGCTTGACTTCATAGACCTTTATTAGCACTAGGTTTTGCACTGCTCTCATTCATGAGTCCTGATATTACATATTCATTACCCGAGAGGCTAAAAAGCTATTTCACTACAAGTTTGAAAACAGGATATAGTTCGTCTAAGCTATGTTACTTCTGCAGCTGATCCATGTCATGCCATCAAACCGTGAATTCAAAGGCTTGTAAGAGAACTTCCATGGTAAATGTACCATGATTATATAACTGAGTAAATCAACTTTATATGCTTTTTAATTATTATATATTTCTTAGCAGACACCCTTAATCAGCACAACTTACAATTGTTACAATATATCACATTATTTTTATGTACAATTACCTATTTATACAGCTGTGTTTTTACTGGAGCAATCTAGGTACAGTGCCTTGCTCAAGGGTACAACAGTGTCCCCCACCTGGGACTGAATTCCAGAGCCCTGCCCACTACTACAAGACCTCGGTTGTGAAGTGTCTGCTCTTTTTAAAAGCAATCTCCACCCCTTCCTCTAGGGAACCAGCACTATTCATGGTCAAATAGTTGCATTATTTATATCCTGTGGGATTTAAAACATCTCTCTGCCTCTGTAATTTAGAGATGCCAGCATATATCACGAAGGTGTTAATTATTCAAAGGGAATTACTAATGGTAGGAATACAAGAATTAAGTTAAGAAACCATCACTTTAATTAGTCTCTGATGTTTTCAGTAAAACAAAGTATCTGGACAGTGATATATTTGAATAGGAAGGAGTTTATGTCTGCAGAGACTGGACAGTTCATATTTTTCATAGGTTGTGATTAAGGTTGAATAGAAGGGATATTAAGATGAAGCGAACTGTATTCCTTTTAAATTGCAGAGACTGGCGTTGTGTGTAATGTGCTACATGTAACACAATTATCCCAATGCACGCTATTGACTTTCTACACATAAATTGGCTATAATTGCAAGGCTTGTGATGGGAGGGAAAATCTTTCACTTTTAATTTGTTGTCATGACTATGAAATAACATGTTTATTTATTCTTTTATTTTTAGTTCAACCAAGTAGGTTATTCTGTAGAGAAGCTAAATTACATGAATCTACATTAATCACAGAAAGGAACACTATAGCAGTCACTAGTAAATGAAATCCATTCCTAGCATTACATTTCTGTAGGGAAAATTTAAAAACAACTTGGTGCAGCTCTTGATATTAGTCTTTTTGCTCTTTGACATCCAAATATATTCACATCCATTAAGCTTCATTGTCATTGACACCCCGACTCTGAAAGAAGACCGCAGCGCCGGCCCACAAAGCCACGATTAAGAGTGGGTTACAGTTCTGTCAGTTCGGCTACACACACGACTGCCCTGTACAGCACAGATGAGTGATATAGAACCAGAAACGCACGGCCTTAAGCAGAGACCAGGGCCTGAGATCCTCTTGCTTAAATGAGCCCGTTGTGAGCATTCCCTAGTGAATAAGGCATAGCAAGCTTGTTATCGAGAGCTTGCCAGCCAGCAGATACTCTCCACACTAAGTGTCTCGTCTAGGAACCGAAGTGCCGTGCAAGAAAGCCTCTTCAGTGACTTTTACATCGGGCGAGCAAAGGCTCCTGGTGGAACTCGGAGACGGCAGAATTGTCATATTTTCTGACAGGGCTCTTTTATCAAGTGCAGCCGAGTCCTGTTCGTAATCACTTCAGCTGCAGCTAAAGAGACAGGCACCAGCTAGCTGTGTTCAGTATGGCAGGAGGCTGGTCCTTGAAGCCTCGTTTCTGCAGCCCTCTCATTACCCACAAGACAACAGAGAAGCCAATTGTGGCTGCCGTTTACAATGAATAATGCACCGAAGCCATTCATTTCCCTTGGTGTGGATCAAGTCTTATTTTGCTCTGCCTCTCGTCTTGCATAACAAAGCTAGCAGCCAGGGATCTTAATGGTCTTGTTTGGAAATTCACAAAAGGACATGCACCAGTCAGATCAAAAACATGAACTAGGCAGCCATACTCTTTATTGTTCTCAATGCGGAGGGGAGTTTGAATGCCTCCACAGGATATTTCCACCTGTTTCGATGTACAGCATCTCTTTTGCAGGTCACACCAGCAAATAATCGTATTTGATTTTCCCATCTTTTTTCTGATCTTCTTCTACGGCTTTTTACATTTCTCCAGATCTATTCTATAGCTTCTTTTGTCCATCTTCGGTCTGTTCTTCTTGCAGTGTATCCGGCCCATTGTCTTTTTAACATTCTCTCTCTCTCTCTCTCTCTCTCTCTCTCTCATATATATATATATATATATATATATATATACTCACCTAAAGGATTGGTGAACTCACTGTCATGTTCAAGAAACCAATTTGAAATGATTCGACCTTTGTGACATGGTGCATTATCCTGCTGGAAGTAGCCATCAGAGGATGGGTACATGGTGGTCATAAAGGGATGGACATGGTCAGAAACAATGCTCAGGTAGGCCGTGGCATTTAAACGATGCCCAATTGGCACTAAGGGGCCTAAAGTGTGCCAAGAAAACATCCCCCACACCATTACACCACCACCACCAGCCTGCACAGTGGTAACAAGGCATGATGGATCCATGTTCTCATTCTGTTTACGCCAAATTCTGACTCTACCATCTGAATGTCTCAACAGAAATCGAGACTCATCAGACCAGGCAACATTTTTCCAGTCTTCAACTGTCCAATTTTGGTGAGCTTGTGCAAATTGTAGCCTCTTTTTCCTATTTGTAGTGGAGATGAGTGGTACCCGGTGGGCTCTTCTGCTGTTGTAGCCCATCCGCCTCAAGGTTGTACGTGTTGTGGCTTCACAAATGCTTTGCTGCATACCTCGGTTGTAACGAGTGGTTATTTCAGTCAAAGTTGCTCTTCTATCAGCTTGAATCAGTCGGCCCATTCTCCTCTGACCTCTAGCATCAACAAGGCATTTTCGCCCACAGGACTGCCGCATACTGGATGTTTTTCCCTTTTCACACCATTCTTTGTAAACCCTAGAAATGGTTGTGCGTGAAAATCCCAGTAACTGAGCAGATTGTGAAATACTCAGACCGGCCCGTCTGGCACCAACAACCATGCCACGCTCAAAATTGCTTAAATCACCTTTCTTTCCCATTCAGACATTCAGTTTGGAGTTCAGGAGATTGTCTTGACCAGGACCACACCCCTAAATGCATTGAAGCAACTGCCATGTGATTGGTTGGTTAGATAATTGCATTAATGAGAAATTGAACAGGTGTTCCTAATAATCCTTTAGGTGAGTGTATATCATCATTATTATGATTATTTTTAATTTTAATTAACTCTTTGGTGCAAAGCTAGGAGCTACTGTAGCAAGTGGCGACATAAACTATACTAATCAGTATTAGTATTTACACTTACTCAAACTGTAATCGTTCAATTAGTAAGGTGTTTTTGCTGCCGCTATTTTTAAATCTTCCAAAAAATGAAGCAAAAACCTTCCCCCCAAAACAACATGTACAAAGCCAGCAGTGCCAATTAATACAAAATCACTTTCAAGTTATGCAGTAAATAATGCAAAGCATGTTGTGGTTGCAAGAGTTAATTAGATATTGTATGCCATCACTAATTACTGCCTGAATAGCGAGTTGTTGTTTTTTTTAAGGCAAATGTCTTGCAGTCATCTCTAAGTCCCCAAATAGTGGCACACTTGAAACGGTTTTGAAATATAGAGGGCAAGTCTCTTGCCAGCGGTTGGACTCTGATTAATGAGCAAGATCTGCTGGTTTAAGTTTTACACTTCGTTTACATCAAGAGGAAATGCTGCAAATCTTCAAAGACGAGAGAAGCATGCTGTGCATTCAAAAGCTTTTTAGCAAGCATATTCATTAATTTATGATGTATTTATTTACAGATGCAAGCTCGCATATTGGAGGGTTTTCATCTTCCTTGACAACACTGTAAAAAAAGGGTTTATTTTAGGCAATTCACTCGTATTGTGAAACTAATAAGATATCTTACATTTGGAAAAAGAAAAGATATGCATTATTTCAGGCCTAGATGTATTATCTTACCTTAATGGGTTGTGTACGTGTTGCTCTGTCACATCAGAATTATCGCTTGGTCAAAAGCTGTTATAATATGGCTCAGGTACACCAAAGATTGTTAATGCAGAAACATCTATTGAACTATACAGTGTTAGGAAATATATTCATCAAATTAGAGGGTGTTAAAGACTATTCAATTCACAATTTGAATGTATGTATTTTTAACGTGTCTGGCTGAGTGGCAGGTATTTATTTTTCTCTATGGCTGTGTACACAACATCTCTCAATTACGGCACCACCCCCTCCCCCAGGATGTCTGTTCAGACCGCATTCACAGCCCCTGCATCTCCTCCTGTGCCGACAGAGCTCGACGGTCTCCCCGCCGCCTGCTGACTCACTGTTACAGACTTGCATTGTATTCATGCTGTTGGGCACTCCCACCCCGCTCCATGCATTCCAGCATTATTCTCAAACCTTACATAAGCAATCGTACTGCATTCAATACTGTTGTAAACATGTCTTGTTTGTTGATCACACTGCCCTCTTGTAAACCTGGTAAGTGCCATACATAATAAATATATTATGTTTACGCTGACTCAAGCTACCTGCTGTTGACTACTGGTCATAAACACAGGATCTACAGCCCGTGTCTGTGTTTGTCAGTATGGATGTCGTACCTCAACCTGATAGGTTTCTTTGCAGACCCTCTGTCCTCTCCTGGGAGAAGCCCAGTCCTCAGTCTTTTTTTGCTTTCAGCTGCACTGATGCGAGACTGAGCGACACTTCACCTTCATATGAATATGTAAAAGCACACGGTGGGGACATTTCAAGCATCTCACTTTTTGTTTTTGACTACATTTCCTTTCTCTCGATTTTGTTTTTTTCTTTAAAAACTGTAATACTGTAAATTAAATTACAAAGAGTAATTTGGGCATCATCCTACCTTAACTGATTAATTGACTAGATCAATTATGTAACCAAGAGCACTAGCGAGATTAAAAAGTGGTAAAAACTGCATCCCCGAGTTTCAGAGTGCTGTAGGTCTCTGCTCGGTCAGTCCAACGGCACCAATTCCCAACACAAAGCAGGCACAGGGCTCTCCGCCAACCTCTCAATATTCTTTTATTTAGAGATGATACTGTATTGGCAGGTGTTTCTTGTTTTTCCATTTTAAAGACCGTTTTTACAAAAAAACAAAAACAAAAAAAGAACCAAGACAGCAGCTCGTGTTATCAAGGACAGACCACAGTTTGGACATACACCCCCCCACCCCACCCACCCCCAAACTCTTCACACTCCTCAGCAGCAGCTCATCGACATGTGTGTTCCTCTGTCGGTCTCTCCGGTACCGATTCCAGAGCCACTGGCTTCTAACACCTAAAATCCCAACAAGGGTGACTTCCAGATCTTCGAGACGGTGACGGCAGTAAGCGTCTGGTACCGGCCCACAATACTGAAACGCCCACGGTACCAGTACAGCCTGGTTAGGCGTCCTCTCACTCTCTCGATCTTGCGTCCTGTGGCCAACAGCAGCATCTGCCATCCCTGTAGAGCCATCTCTACACACATCTGTCTTCCACACACCATTTTATTTTCTTTAAAATGCTCCCTTTCATTTTTGTGTAATTTTCTTCTCCCGCATCAACCCTACCCTCCCCTCCCTCCCGCCCCCAAAAAAATATACAACAGCTTTAAAAATGTACAATGATTTACAATCGTTTTCATTTCTATTTTTAAAAAGGAAAGGAAAGGAAGGGGGTGTTGTGGTGGAGTGGAGGTGTCCCGTCCCTCCTGTGAGCCAGTGTAGTGTTGTCTCGCATCCCACTGATCGAGTGGGGGGGGGGCGTGTCTGTGTGTGAGTGTGTGTAATGTCATCCACTCGCCAGCCAGCGTGGGCAGACTTTACGGCAAGTGCATGCATTCAACAGTAAGGTGCTGGGGCAGATTTATAAGTGTTCCCAATCATCAAAGCCCTTAATTCTCCCCCCACTCCCACTCCCCTTCCCAGTGTCGCCCCAACAGCTGCAGCAGAGTTTGCGGCACAATCCTGGGAAGATACTTGCTTCTCTCCAGCTGTGCCTTGCCATAGGTCACTGTCCTACCGGCAATAAGGGCAAGACTGGCACCATGGTGTCTCTCTCTGCTGCCCAAACCCCCAACCCCTGCTTATGTCCTCTGGTCCAGGCTCCTCTGTAGTGATTTCTGTGGCTCTCCAAGGGAGGTCCCCTCTCTCTGCCCCTGGGCACACTGCCCCGCTGTGAGACCGGACCAGCCCGGCGTGGTTTGGGGGTGGTGTGCGCGTGGGGGTTTCAGCTCCAGCTGGTGTTCTGCAGCTCCTCTCTGAGCCACGCCGGCAGCGCATGACCCAGCCGGTTCAGCAGCTTTAGCAGCTCCATGTTGTGGTCGCGGTAGAACTCAGTCAGGAAGGAGCGGGTCTGCAAACAAAGGCACGGTGACTGGGACAGCAGGGGAGGCTGAGACACAAACTGCTGACACCGGGGAAGCATGGGAGAGAGAGACCACATACTCCTGACAGCCATCGGCCCCAGTTAGTAAACAGGGTAAAAGCATGCAGGTTTTAATAGCAGCCTCACTAGAGCGCAGACCTTTGGTATGGGTTCACTTTATATACATGAAAGGAACTATATAAAATACAGATCGTCAGCCGAAGCCAAGCAGTGCGACTGCACACCCGGCAAGCCCACCCAGTACGTTACCTCAGGGTCCATGTCTGGGTACTTCCTGCCCTTGCTCTTGCCCAGACACTTGGCACGGCCTCCTTCCAGCCGCTGGCACCAGAAGCCCTTACTGTCGTCAAACCTGAAGAAAAGACAACATCAGGATTGAGGTCAGGGGTCACAATAATTGATTTCAAAAGCCAAGAAAATACTGTTCACAACAGTACCTTTTACAGGCTAGACAACAGATTGCCTTTGGAGTGTCTGGCATAAGGACTTTTTTTTTTTTTGTACGAAGGAAAAGGCAACTTGAGCACATCTGGACACACTTGTGCCAGTAATCTTGACACACAAACTGAAATGTTGAGCAAGCTGGCAGACTCTCACAGGGTCTGAGTCTCTGATACAGATTAGTGTGTGTGTGTGTGTGTGTGTGTGTGTGTGTGGGGGGGGGGGGGGGGGACGGGGACGACTCACATCAGGGCCTGGGTGTAGTTGTAGAGAGGGGTCACTCCCAGGAACCTCTGCACACTGTCCATCACCAGCGCAGGTCTGGTACGCAGCTGTGTGCCATCCACTATCAGCAGCTAGAGATAGAGGGGGAATGAGAAAGAGAGATCAGGGGAGAGTGGCATACATCCCAACATTCACACCCCGGGGCAAAGGACCTGTACAGTAACAGATATCCTGATCTGGGGCTCGTCAGCTTTGCTTCCTATGACTCTGCACCAGCACAGGGTCACGCTGCATGTGTTTTTATTGGGAACTGTGCTCTTTGGAGTACGGCATCAGCCAAATGAACAATATAAATAATAATATAAAATATATGTACAGGCAACACCCGATTTACAACCCCCTGCATTTACGACCAGTTTTTCAAGGAGAGAGAGAGCCTCTAAAACACCCCCTTTGACGTCCACAGCTCACTTTTACAACAGACTCCAGCATCATCCCACAGCAGGAACGGCACAACATCAGTAATTGGCTTTGGCATTTATAAACAGGGTGGTATTTATAGAGAAAGACTTCTGTACACCGGATTAAAACCATCAGGAGGGAAAACGGCTGGTATGTGAGGGCGCTATACAGAGGGACACTATATTAGGAAGCTTGTGTCTGTGGTTATGTCTGCAAAAGCAACACACTTTGTACACTTTGCAGTGAAGGTGAGTGGTGAGGTACCTGGCTGGGCTGGTAGTGCCGGAGCCACCTCTCCAGGTGAGTGGCATAGGTACCCGGGGCCAGACAGCGTCGCTGCAGAGCCAGCAGCTCTGGGGGGGCGCTGGGGGCTGCCAACACCACCTGGTGGAAGGTGTAGTTGAGAGCCATGGGGTCCTGGTGAGCACGCTGGTGCTGAGGACACAAAAAGAGCAGCACTGAGCATCGATCCACTCCCTTGTACGACACACACTGGCTTTCACCTCATGGCAGCCCATGACGTTTTGCAGTGGCGTTTACCTGGTACCAGGAGTAGGCGCGGTCGGCCGGGTTAATGAGCAGGGCCAGGATCTTGGCCCGGGGCAACAGGGCGGCGGCTCTGTGTGGCACGACATCCGTGTCGAAGTAGTTGGCACTTTTCTCAAACATGAAGTCCGTGCTGGCGTTGGAAGGGAAAGGGAAGAAATCCATGTACCTACAGACAGAGAGAGAGAGAGAAACGATCAAGCTCTTCTCCTTTTGCATCAATGAAAGCGGCACACGAAGGAAGAACGACGTTCCAAGAGGACGAGAAACAGCCTCCGTCAACAACGAACGGACAGGAGACATGCGGGTCGACTGATCTACACATCCCGGCTCAGGGACGAACTCGAGAGCCACAGACAAAGCTTGAAGATGGTTCCCACACTCGCTCCCTCATTAACATGCTGCTCTTTTTCTCTGCAAAGCCTCCACAGTCTATGACGCTTTTTTCCCCTCCCTTTTCTGGCTTGGAAACGGATTTGATCGAGATAACGTTTATCAGAACTTGTACATAGCATTGACTGCAGCGCTTGGATTGTAAAGAAGCTTAGATTCGCACTGACGCTGTCTGGTGCTTTGAGAGGGGGGGCTCTCGATGTTAAAGGCTCACTATCATGAGACACACAATCCCCTGTTCTGTATGCAAGACGTATGCCTGCAGTGCTGCTAGAGACGGAGGCTGGGAGCGATGTCAATTTTGTACTGTCAGACACGGAGTTAATTGTTGAAGGACGTACCAGTCAATCCCACGATGATAGTTTTGCCCATTGAAGAACTGGATCTCCTCAAAGGTGACAGGGCTGGGGAAGTTGCTGGTGATGGCTGGGTGGAGGGTCAGGAAGGAGTGCAAGGCTGTCGTTCCTGGGGGGACAAAAACAAACGCATAAACAATGAGCAAACAAACAACGGAGGATATTGCTGTCAAGAACGGACTGAAACATGTCAGCGTCAAACTCTTGAATTGCTTCTCTCAGTGTATCCATGATCTCCAGATAGAGCCAGCAGGGACGGAAGGTCAGGCGTACCTGTTTTTTGGGGACCAATCACCAGGAACTTGGGCAGCCTATCACATGTCTTCTCCTTGGACCAGATGTCTTTGTGTCGTTTATCGTCACAGGGGTTCTGAGGAACAGCACAGTGGAATCGGGACTGAACTGTGGGAACACTTTCTCATACAGTACTTATGCTACCCTCCTCTCCCCCAGAATAAAACTGAATTGGGCATTTCTCACACTCACAAAATGAACAATTAAACTAAATACACCAGTTGCCGATCCCCCACGTCTCTTTCACACTTCTCATAGCTTGTGCTGTGCAAAGTGGGCCATTTGGCAACAATACTACAGTTTATTTAGCTGAATAAAAATAAGAATCTGTGTTTCACTGTATAGACACATTGCAGGTACAGTGTAATGACTTCTTATACAGAAATCCAACATTTCATCTGTCGTCACTTTGAATAACAGCTGCTGCTACACTTCTCTTATTACAATGGACAAAAGGGCGTCATTTTCTTATTTTACTTAGGCCAAAATCGGGGTTATAGGGCCCAAACCTGGACCCTGAGCACCGCCTTTCACTGGTCGAACCACTCAGGAGTCCCATGAGGGCTTTAACTGGAGAGACCGGCCTCACCTGCCACAAAGGGTCGCGCTCCTCGGGAAAGATCTGGAAGTACTTCTCGGCCAGCTGCACGGGAGGCAGCGTCTGCAGGTGCAGGTTAGTCCAGCACTGCACGAACTTCACCAGAGACTCGAAGGTGTACAGGCCCAGCCGGTCGTTGCCGTAGTTGGACAAGTGCGTCATGAAGATACTGATCTGCAGAGAGTCAGAGGGGGAAGACAGTCAAGAGGAAGCGAAGGTCACAGACCGCACACTGTGCCGATGCTGCCGTGGAGTGGCTGTAAAGAACAGAGAAGAAGCAGCCCTTTTGTGCAATTCTCCCATAATGTTTTCCAGTGTCTGTGGTACAAATATCCACCATACACAAGACCAAGCTACCACACCCTGTTGTGTTTGTGTGTGCTCCGTTTTGAGCTTCGGTGCTGTAACCTACACATATTAATGTGTAGGTCCAGGCTGCTCATTTCAGCATGGCCAGACTCTATATGCGCCACCCCCTCTGTATAATCACAGCTATTGAAGGTGAGTGTGTGTGAGAGAGAGATACTGTATGGGGGTGGCATCCCTGGGGCTGTGAGGAAAGCAGATAACACTGTTCTCGCTGCGTTTCCCTCGTCAACAGGGAGCTACAGTTTGTCACTAAAGACTGTCCTTAAACACAGTTAATGTCCTGGAGATGTGTGTCCAACGAGGCACCGGGAGTTCACACTCACAGGGTTGAGCAGCACAGTAAGGAAGAGTTCTCCACCACGGATACTCTTATCCAGCTCCCGTGAGCCTCCGGGGTATTCATTGTAGAAGATAGTGTGAGTGAACAGGCCACACGTCTGCCTGGGCAGCACCTGGAGAAATCAAACATCAGAAACCAAACAATTTACAGTATTTCTCTTTAGTTTTAATGACACTGGAAAAACTTTGCCTCACACATACAGCAAAATAAGCTGCGGAGCTTGAAACGCAAGCAAGCTTTACTGTGGAATGACATTACTCAACACGACGCCTCACAGGGGGCAGGGGGTCTCACCTGGATGTTGCGGTGTATGAAGCCCCTGCGGTACCGAGCGGGCCGCAAGTGGGGATACTCCTCCGTGCTGGTCACCTTGATCCCCCACACCGACTTCCAGGCCTCGTACAGCTGGCTGTGCACCGGATACACCCCCGAGTGATGGGGCGCCACCGCATAGCCCAGGTCGGTGGGGATGCCATGTTCCTGTAGAGCACAACAATTCTTTATAGCATGTAGAGAGAACATGCAATGGTAGCAGAACACCTAGCACAAAACGGAGGAGCCTCAAACCCCCTCTGGCTAATTGGCTTGTGGGTATTACTGCAGCACACAGCACTGCATGCTCATGGGTCACCTTTTACAAGATCCTGCAGCTGGTGGACACTGAAATGGATCAGACTGGTACCCTGTGTGGTCTACATCAGCGCTGCAGGAACACGCCAGCTCTGAATAACAAGGAAGCCAAGGAGCTCTGAAAGATCTGTTTTCACCACTAGAGGGAGAGCCAACACAGCTGCTGCAAGCCACAGCCATTGTCTTTCCTTTACGTGAGGTAGTTGTAAAAGGAAAAAAGACCAACAGCTTAAAAAAAATACATAAAAATGTAACCACACATCAAGATCAGGGTTTAATCTTTTAACTTGATGCAGTAAAACCAGGCAGTGCAGGTAATGAGCAACATCAGTGCTACCCTGCATGTCCAACGCTGGGACACAGACATGCTGGGTGGCACTGGCCAACAGAGACAGAGCAGAGACAGCGCTTGTAACAGCTAATGTTGGGAGAGCAATGGCATTAATACACCTTGAGCCCTAGAGTCTGTAAAGCAAATTAGTTGGAAAACAGGCGCTACGCGGCAGACTGTTAAACCCATCAGCGGGCCGCAGCAGCGCTACAAGTCCACAGTCTCTCTCCATCACACGGCGGGGCGCTTTCCCCGGATCAGGACGGCCTTGGCAAATGTGAGCTGTCGTTGCCCTCCTCTCCCTGTCACGCTCAATTACACTCCCCGGCTCCGCCGCCGCCACCCCCCCCACCCCATCTACATGTACACCGCGTCTCTCATCAGCCGCAACCCATCCACAGCGCTGTCACCCCGGGCTAAAGCGACGGGCTCTCCTTCGTCCGGTGACAGGGAACAGACGGAGCACATGTCAAAGGTCTACGGAGCAGAACGGCACGTGAACGCAATTAGTGGGGAAAGGAAAAACAGAAGAGACAGAAGTATTGGAGTGAGAGAGACGCCGAGTTGCTTCATTGGGCAGGCGGGGTTAACATTCATCAAGTGTGATGTAACGAGAGGAAATCTCAGGCGCTGAGGTGAGCAGTGGAAACATGTCTTCCAGCATGGAGCGGTCAGAGGGGGGGATTTAAAAACAGACACACAGTTTATTGTAATTGTATCTTTCTTCAATAGACAGAAATATTGCCCACAGGCTTAGGTCTAACGCTTCATAAGCTGTTTATGGAACCCAGGAATGCTAGGAAAGTGTGCGGGTGCGATTGGATATAGATGTCTGGGGACTGACACCCAGCCCTGGCCCCACCGCCCCGCTCACCTGTGCGAACAGCTTGTTGAGCCTCATCTGCTCGGCCAGCACGGTGACATTGTGGAAGAGGTGTGGCTGCATGTGGCTCCACATGTGGGGGAACCACCAAAACTCGTTGCGGTGTCTCAGCAGCATGTCGTCTCCCCGGTCCTCCTCGTCCGTGCCTGGGGAGGACACGGGGGTTAGATATCGACAGATGGGTGCCCAGCTATAAGCTACTCTGATTATTACTATGATTTATTGACACTCATCTACACTGTAGTAGCTCACTATTCTGGAATTCACAAGCAAAAGCCATCTCTTGCTACAACACGTTTACACAAGTGTCAGCCCCTCGCCCAGCTCAGTGCAGACTGTCCCTCAGCCACATTCATTACGCTGACCTCGTCTACTCCCGTCTGACTGTGAAACCTGGTGAGTCACAGGCAACTGTCATCACCTACTTTAACAGACTGTCAGCTCCCTGTGCCACCCTGATTTGCTCTACGCTACTCTACCCTAAACCAAGCTCATTACCGGAGGAATTCCTGGTAGCTGTCATCACTTCGACACAGTGCTTGTAAAAGTGAACATCGACATTTCCTCAGCTCTGGTCCTTGAGGAGCACAGTCCACTGGGTTGGATAGGACCCCCTGCTGACTCAAGAGCTTGGCACACCCTTGGGTCGACTTGGCTCACCCACGTGAATAATTCAACCACCCCTGACATAGGTGCCCAATAAGAATCTGGGCCCGTTTATTAATCAAAAGGTGCCCTGCAGGCCTCGCCACAGACACAGAGACCGTCGGACCCGTGTACCTGTGTAGTAGAACTTTCCAGAGAAGCCCAGGTTAAAGGTGAAATTGGGGACCAGCGTCCTCAGTTTGTTTTGCGTGTTGAGGAGGGCCTGGGAGGGACAGAGAGAGAGACATTAGTTACACTTACTTCACCAGTCAAGGTTTTTAACAGCAAGGCATTTGTGCACCTTACCCTGAGAAAGCAGAAAAGGGTTCAGAAATTTCGATTCCGCGTGTTTTTCCAAGTAGTTAAAATAAGGTGTCAAGCTCAACGTCTCCTGCACCTCACAATGCATGTATAAATCTCAGTGCCTGCAGGCCACACATCCAGAGAAGAGCAGCAGACTGTTTATCTCCATCCCAGTTATTTCACAAGTGCAAATTAGAGAAAGCTTACCTTATGCTCTCCAAAATGAAATTCAACCCCCTGGGCAACCTTTATTCTGAATCGCATGCCCGTGTCCCGACTCATGGATGATTGCTTTATAAACCAAACCTTCCTACTGCATATGCCTGTCTAAAGGTATATTTCAAGACAGTTAATAGAGAATGAAATGATGTGACCTCCTTTATGTACAAGACTAATCAGATGGGCCTACCTGTCCTGTCTGACACTAGATGGCACTAAAGCTGTATGAGATTATAGAGTGGGGAAAGGCCAAGACAGACAATCATTTCAGTTAGCAGAGATTAATGAGGGTATTTATCTGATAAAGTCTTTGAAGACGATATACTGTCATTTAGTTTTAGTTTATTCTACAATTCTTGTAAAAATGTGAGGCACTGTATCACACCTGTCCCACACAATGTACGACAGGGACCCCGATACAAATCTCATCCTGTGTGTGTTTCTAGCCCCTCTGTGATGCACAAGACCAAGCTTACCTACAATTCTGTGGCTGCTCATTTTTGTGCTTGGTGTTTTGCCACAGTTGCATCGAGGGCTGCTGAGTTGTACTTGGAGAACACCCTTTGAACCTGATTACCACCATAGCTGGTCTAAACAGAATCTCTTTACTTGATCAGTTATAATCCGTTATTTAAAAAAGATATATTGTATGTCCAAGTTACTGTTTTGAAATGCTAAAAACCCCTGACTAGGATTAAAAAAGAAAACCAAGCTGTATTAATTTTACAATCTCTGTCTTGGACCTTTACGTTATGGGGTGCTGATATTTCATTTGTATTCAAACCTAAAACCGAAATGATTTAAAACTGTAAATCAGCCATAACCGCCATAAATAAGTCATGACAATACCTCTACTGTCATAACTTATTTACCAGCGTGTAAACACGGTCTGTCTGAGGAAGCCTGTGTTTACACGCTGGTAAATAAGTTATGACAGTAGAGGTATTGTCATGACTTTTTTAAGGCGGTTAGATAAGTTTGCTCAGGCTGTGGCTCAGGGCTGCTGCTCTCCTGTTCTGCTCAAAACCAGAGCAGCTGCATCGGGAGAAACAAAGACGCCGTCTCCCCATGGTAGGCATGTGCAATCTCGAATTCAAAAGCAGAGACCCAAAAAAGATCTACAACATCCTGATAGGATTTCAGAATAGCGCTATTCAGTAGAGCATAAAACAATAAGTACAGCACAAATACCAAAGCCCTTACATTCAGATTTATTTTTGCATTCATTCACTTAATTTATGCCATGAGATTATTGTGATGCAAGAGTTTAAGAAGTTTGGTGTGTGTGTGCGTGTTGTTCTTATGTGCATTTTATATTGGATATCTGGACACACGTGGATACACTCAGATAATCCTTTGGGGGAGTGTGAAGTGCATATTAGGACTACAGAATTAAGTAGCGTGAAAGAGCACAGAACCCGCCTGTAAAAAGTCCGGCTCTTCAGTGCATTTCAAAAACATAAGCCTCCTGCAGCACACAAAACTTTCAAAAAAGATTCAGATCAGAGGATTACAGAAACTGGGGAGATTTGTATAATGTAACTAACAACAACCAGAACAAAACAATAGATTAAAAAAAAAAAAACTGAATACTTTAGATTAGTATGCAGAAACAAATGTGCTCAATTTCTTTCCTGAAGACTCTGTGGCTTTAATGCATAGTTTTACTCAGTATGCTGTAATGTGTGGCGTGTCTTTATTACAAGAGACATTTAAAACATGGATACTTTTAAACACTGCCTCGTGGCTTAAAACATCCATCTCTGACTACTAATTATTTTTGTCATTTCTTTGCCTTTTCTAAGTGCGCACTGAAACTAACCCACAGCTCCCCCACGGGTGGAAACAGACCGGACTCCAGCGATCGCAGCACCCTGGCTGAACCTGAAGCTGTCGGACAATCTACCGCAGGTTTGTGTTAGCAAGGCCGTCCTGGTCGAGATCTCCCTGCTGTAGGAATGCTGTGGTCAAAGCAGCCCGCAGTGATGGGGCCCCATGTATCACGGACGCGTGTGTATTTCATTCACATCTCAGCCATGTAACAAGAAACGCTACCACCGGTATTACTAAACCGGACTTCCTAGCACCCTAAGAATACCCCATGTTGAGCTCATGCGGTACGTGCTACCCTGCAGACTGGACAATACTGGCAAAGCTGGGATCAGATCTCGGCTACCACCCCGTGGGCTTCAATACTCCACTGAGCCAGACCTCACAGAGCACACCAGACGTGAGTATGTGTTTAAGGCAGCGCAATGCATGCATGGACTGTAACCTGCACTCCTCCTTTTCCATTCAATTATGTGCTGTAACACCACTGTGTGCTCACAAGAGAAGTCAAATCTCCTTCAAGCATCCCCTTCCTGACAAAAACATTTCCAAATTCCCAAATCCAAACTTATTTCCATCCTCCTTTAACAGGTTTCGAGGTGACAGGTATCACGAAAAACAAGGGAACAGGTGTTAATTAGGAGTTGGGACACCTTTCATCAACTTTCACTCTATTTATTTATTTTTTGTCTTACTTAATACCAAAAGAGAGAGAATCATGCATCCATCTCTTACATGGTATATATTCTGCATGACTACCACAGGCAGAGTTGCCAAGGTGAAGTGTTTTGACATTTTTCTGTCGATGTGGGCATCCTCAGATAAATGTTATAGGATGAGCTTGACAGGAGAGAGAGTTAAAGAATCAAAGCCGATGGAACTATACTCCTGAAAGAGGATTCAGACTGTTATATTGGCTGTTTATCATGTAGTGAAAGATCGTAGAAGTCAAATCAATGCACAAAAACCAGAGCGGGTTTTAACCTGAAGAATGCATGTGGGTGTTCCCGGACCGGCAGATTAATACGAGTATAAATAAAGTGACAGTGGTGGGTGGGGTGGGGTCAGACAAGAATTCATGTTCAAGTGGTCAGAGGCTGTGGGACTGGTGGACTCTGTTACCATGACAACACAGCGGTCAACTGAGACCCGAATGTGAACTGGAGTGATGCAGTTGGGTTTCTTTTTTCTTCTCTTTTTCCTGTTATCTCCACCTCTGTCTATTCCTCTTGTACTCCTTTTTCAAATCCACCTCCAAACCCAGAGGGTCAAATTCAGCCTCAATCCTTCCTGGCCAGCTTTTTGATCGGCTTCAAATAGCTCAAAACTAGCACGAAAACCCAACTTAACTGTGTCCCAGGGCCGAGGCTAAGCCAGATTTGTAACCTTTCCACCAACGTGACATCTGTCGAAGGGATACAAACAGGAAAAAGAACAAAGACAGCTGACAAATGGTTCTTTCCCACACTTCTGTTTACTTTTAGACATCCAGCACACATCCCACGTATTCGTCTTTGTATGAAAGAAATAATGTAAACGTAAATACATGTGTGCATAATGGAGGTCTTTTCCCTCTTTCAAAATGACTGTAGTCAGCAAGCTGAAGAGTCACAGGCCCAGAACACCTCCACCTAATAGAAGGAGATGGAAAAATATTTCACCCCCTACACTCACTCACTCACACTCTCACAGCTTTAGAGACACTTTCAGTCGGTCTTCCCACAAGTGTTGACATGCAGCCGCGCGAGGGGCCGGATCACTGCCTGTCCTGACATCTTTCCACCAGATACTTCAAAGATTAATTAATTCCATTCTGCACTTGACATTTCTATGCAACCTAAAACCCACACATGTAGTTTAGTGTTTATTACTGTCGTGGAGATTATACATTTTTCTTAAATGGCCCTCTCTCTCCCTTTGTCTGTGACGACCTACTACTCCTCTTCCATTACATACTCCATTACAGTGTCTTTTCAATGAATGATGTGATGTTTGCAGTGAGGTTGGGATCCTACCTCAGTGCTTTGTGGATAATTAATCCATCGAGCCCCCAAGTCGTTTTCGGGGTCGGTCTTATTGCAGTTGCATTTGCGCTAATTACTGTTAATCCCCTGATTAAAAAGAAGAAAGGATCCTACTTTGCTTAGAAACTAGGCTATTTCAAGTGTGCCTCTTGTTTTGGCCAAGGGTTTTAGAAGCTGGTGTGGTCTCTAAGGGACAATCATGTACCGAGCTCTGTGCTGTGTGACCGGTCTCTGCTGTTTTAGACTATCCCACAGTACAGACACAGCCCAAGGTCGCAGATGTTTTACTGATGGCCGATGAGTCACAGTTCAGTTTAGTTCAGTTCTTATTATTAAGTAGCTTACAGCTGCTTTTGCTAATATACTGCTATCTGATGCTCTTTTTGAACCGCTAGGTATTTTTGTATCTGATCTAGTGTTTTAAAATGCTATTAGTCCAGCAGAAAGCGCTGTGTGTCAGTCCATGACTTTACCTTTACAGCTAGACAAACATGATGCTTCATATGTCTCTTTTGTGCAGCCCATGTTCTGTATCATTCATACACTTCCCCAAAGCCACATCACACTCTGGCACAGCATCGCTTTCCCTCACGGTGCCAATTATATTCATCTTATCAGTAGACAACCTGAAACTCAAACAGCGCTCTCCGTTCCATTGCATTAGAGCACAGACATTAGATTATGGATCTCACTTAGTTATTGGCTGCTGGACAAGACAGAGGCATGGCTCTTGGGCTCCTCACATCAGTTGTCTGCGTTGACACTCATTGATGTGCCTTAACACCATTTACACACTAATGCCCCTTCACCAACATCTCATTGTCGGCGCTGGACAGATATGGTGGCCCAGTTCAGTAAACATTGTCGAGCCCTAACAATCTGATATACATTCTACCGTGTTGCATACTGAGATGCTTTTAAAAAGGGAGAACGTTAAACACATGTAAATTCTGATTACTCGTCATTATGCGCAAAGCCCCCGGCATCTTGAAATTAGCAAACAACAGGCAGAGACCAGAACACACAAACATGCTTATCTGGAAACTTGTGTTACACACTGGGCCTGATGGGCATATTCAAACTGGAGGCTGCTGGGAAAAATAGTTTTAAGCCCGTTTAGAAATCCACTATTGCGTACTGCTTGGAGGACTGCAATGATAATATGGCAGGTCTCTGACTTTAATAATTGAGTCTAAGAGCAGAATAACCGTTTCCTGTAGGGCCCTGCAAAATTGATAGGGAAAAGTGAACATTCACATGGCTTGACTATCACACTGCAATCACATGGGAAATGCGCAGAAACTGCACATCGCAATTAGTCAGTGTTTGCTACAGTTATTCTCTGGGTCAGTTTCATTAGTGTGGCTTGATTGGTAGCTGTGAGGTTTCTGATTAATAAACTAGAGGTTCAATTCTCCCTGTGTGATTTTCGGAGGGCGATATTCATGAGTGGGGGGGTGGTGTTTGTCAAGCGTAGGGGGTTGCGTTACTCTGAAATTGTGTGCGACTGCTCACTGGCCTCCGAGGGTGGTCCACATTGTTTTAATTGGAGAGCTCCACAGCTGAGATTACAGCTCAGAAACTTGCTGAGGCAGAGGATCATGGGATAGAGCTTTCACAGCAGCCGTGTGTGAGTGTGTGTGTGTGTGTGTGTGTGTGTGTGTGTGTGTGTGTGTGTGTGCGT
Source organism: Amia ocellicauda (assembly GCF_036373705.1). NCBI lineage: Eukaryota > Metazoa > Chordata > Actinopteri > Amiiformes > Amiidae > Amia > Amia ocellicauda. The sequence continues at coordinate 11,472,808 of NC_089869.1, forward strand.
GTAGGTGTTGGCGTGCGCTTGTGTGTGTGTAAGTGTGGGTGGGTGAGCTTCCCTGTTGGAAATCAGCTTTAGTTCTTACAGGCCATGCTGAGACTGCACTGTGAGTGAGAAAAGACAGGATTATATCTCCATTTGTGGCAGCCCTGTATTTGTGTGCTGCAACCTTTGTACTGCTTGAGGTGATTAAAATCCCTTTGTCTATTAAGAAGCACCAGGTGAACTGCGCACAGCCAGGAGAGAAGGTCAACTGCTTTATATTCTTCCAACATGAAATACTGGCCAAATAGAAAATGTATAGATCTATTAAATTACTCAATTGCATTCCCCTAGCCTTCTTTGCATTGGGAAATGAAGGGCACATTGTTGTAAATGCTTTGTTGAAAATGCTATTCGAAGAATTATAATAAAAATACAAAATAAAAACCGGAACATTAAACATGAGCACTGATGGATTTAATGTATGATGCAGAATACAGTATTAGAAGAGACTAAGCAGCACATTAAGTGAGTGAGTCACAGCCTTGTAGCCAATGGCATTCGGCCGTTTGGGAAGGTGAGTTCACGAGTCGGGGGTATTAAGAATAAAAAGCGCAGGGCAGATCCACAGAAGGGTGCCCACTTACTTCCCATTTCTCTCACACACTCACACTCACGTCTGTGTTTGACGTCAATGTCTTCCAGAGAATGGCACACAGGAAGGTGCCATCCATTTTAGTGCAAATTTCATGGATCTGTCTCTCTGATGGCATTTTAATCAGTGCCCTTTAAAAGTAATCTTAATTAATCTTGCAAATTTTGCGTGATTTTAAATAAATGCATTATGCAGGCCTTCATTTCTCTCAAAGGTGAGTGAAATGTCTCTCTGGAGACGTGTGATAGCACTCCTCATTACAGTTATAATTATTTGACCCTTAACAAGATAGTTTCCAATTTTCTAATTGTCAAAACACCTCACAGTACTGACTTTATTTGTCACCTGCTTCAATTCATGAATAAGCTGCATATTGCAATTTTAAATTGCCTCCGAAGACGAGTCATTTAGAATATTCACATGCCGATCTTCAATTTCTTCACGAGCGCGTTGTCTCCTGCACACTTCCTGTTCAGCCCGTAATGTTATCTTGCTCATTGAAGCGCTCTCCACACCTCAGTTAAATATCAATTACTGACATTTGTCCAAATTTGTTTTAAACATGACTTTAAGACACGACCACGGTCTCATTTTGCATCTACAAATATCAAACATGGAATTATCCGAGGGTGAAAGAATTCACAGCATAATAATTGCATATTTGGAAATGTCAGACAGCTTGAATAACAAAACAGTTAACAGAGGTCCTGGACAATTTTCAGGTTTATTTAACCTTCCTTTTGGTTTTTCAGACTTCTGTCATTATGTTGTTCTTCTACACCCTTCCAATTTGGATGAACCTGGTGGTATACCACTATGACCTGTGTAACAGCGTGCTGTGAAAAACATATTCCTGGCTACCACTTCCTTCCTCACTGTGATGAAACAAGGACACCTAGGCTGTCCAGAGTCCACAAACCCAGCAGTGTTCAAACACCTGTACACACAGCTGGAATCCCCCTCGACACCTGGCTATGGCACGGTCCAGACTGGAAACGGCACGGTCTGGTTTACAGGGTCCAACTGAGCCCAGCTTTTTACTGGCTGACCAATCTAGCTTAAACTCTACAATGATTACAGCATGGTCCCCAACAGTTGACATTTTCTAGGAGTGCTACTCACAGTATACATTTTCCCATTTAGTTTAATGTTCACCAATTAATTAAACTATCCACCAATCAAAATGTGCTCTTGCTAAATCTAAGCTCTCAACATCTAGGTCAGCTATGAACACGCAAAATAAAACGTTTTGTTTTTTATTTTCTTCAGACAATACAGCTCATGTCATTTAAGCTGTATTCAAGCTCAGCAAGCCAACTCTCTCTCCATTTCGGGTTCGAATCACTCAGTCAGACACCCGGACGGAGAAGGAAGGGATTCTATGGCGAGAGGTGAAGTCAAGGGCAGACGCTGTGAAGCACGCAGGACAAGTAGGCCTGCATTCAGTTTAAGCAGCATAGAAGCTAACACTTGGGGGAAAAAAGTTTTATCGCAAGGCATGTCACTAGAACCATTTTAAGTTGCTGTTTAAGCTTATTAGTTAATTACATTTCCTCACAGTAACACCCTAAGAAAAAAGCGTGGGATAAAAAAAGATATGCGATTGCAGCTGAACCACAATAAAGCTCTGATCATTTGGTTTGGAGAGCAAAAAGTGTATTTTGCCGGCTGCATATATAAAACTATGTAATATACATCACCACAACTCCCTGCACCATGAAAGCCAGCGGAGAAGCCGTGCGGGACCAAAGCGCAGCTACAAAGAGGCACGCACAGTTTAATTAAGAAACGGAGATGGGCTTAAAAACGCTCATTATAACTTTGAAGGCGGCCGGATGAGTGTGATTTGAAAGGCAAAAAAGAAAGAAAAAGAAAACTACATCCCTTTAGGCTAGGCTGAGGTTCACGCTTGACAAAACGATGGTGTGAGTTATTGCTCTGGCTTTATCGTTTTATGCCCTGCGATTATACAAGGTGAAGAGCTTGCCTGGGCTTCAATAAAAAAGGCAGGTGTAACGGCTGCAGGCATGAAATCAGTCACCTAAAAATATTTAATAGTGGTTATTAATACAGAATTACAGCTTTCTGAAATCTGAAGCCAGCAACACTGAATGGACAGAAATAACACCACCAATGGGCGGCAGTTTGAGCCAGCAAGTAGTCAAAACGTACATGAAGTAGATTCCAGACAGAAAAAAGACCTGCTCATGGAACACGACCATAACGATTTCTTGTAAATGTTTTTTTTTTCCCTAAAATAAGTTTAAAGTGTGCCGTTTTACAAAATACTCAGCATCTGAAACTGCTTTCATTTTGGCAAAATCGGACATGAAGAACCTCACTGAGTTATGCTGAAGGAAAAAAAAAGTTTCTTCTGATAGAGGTTGCAGTTCCGGTAGATAAAGAAAACATCACCTTTACAATACCAGTTATTTGCATAAAATAGTCATCAACATGCTATGATTTTAGTTTTTACAGTGCCGAACGAGTTTGAATGTTTTTACAACCCAAATCCATAAGGAGATACTCAAAACCAAATCTCCATCAGGGCACTGGGCCCAGTACGGCAGCACTCATTTATTCAGAGGAATGTACTGTTGCCGGTGCTCGATGACAATGTGAGTGGAAAGAATATTAAAAACAGCAGCTTGTCAATTGGAAAAGTGCACACGTACACAAGAGCCTGTAGCTGGTAAACCCTGAGAGGTGTCCGCAAACTCAGCTGCAGAAACCAGACTCGCCTGTGTAGATTGGGACAGAAAATGATCGGTACCACTCAAAGGAGGCGGTAGACAGCCCTCCGAGACAGCCATCTTAGCAGAAGACCTTACATTGTTTCTTAACGCACGAAGGCATCAACCAGAAGTGATTATATTCCCTGTGTATGACAAGTGTTAACCACTGCAATCAGGCAAATGTGAAGCTTAGATTAACTCTACTTCCTCGGGATAAACCTCCCCTCCCTCCCACTCTCACCTCCACGTCGGACATCTTCATGCGGGTTCCTTCCTTGCCCACGAAGATGTCGTCGATGTCCACCAGCAGGTAGCGGTCCAGTGACAGGCACAGCCGCTTGCCCGTCAGGTAGGCGATGGCGTCGACGAAGATGAGCTTGTGCAGCCAGAAGGCGAGGTTGTTGCCGAAGAGCACCCTCTGGATGCCATCATGCAAGCCCAGGTCCTGGACCACGGTTGCATGCAGGGCGCGGTGGGAGCCCAGATGGGAGAGGGACTCTGAGGACTTGGTGCTGGCCAGGAGCACCGGCTCGTAGGTGCTGTGGTTGAACTGGAAGACGGTCCAGTCGTCTCCGGGCAGGGGGCCCTGGTCCACCTCGTTGGCACGTGTCACGTAGAGGAGCGGGGCACCGGGGTTGATGCGGTAGTCGCGGAGGCCCAGGTTGGAGTGCAGGAAGAGGGGGAAGCCCTTGAGCTGGGCGCTGAGCAGTGAGTTCTCATTGGCCTTGAAGAAGCCGATGATGCCCACCCCGTACTCCACGCAGTACTTGTCCAGGAGCTCGCGGTTCCAGGCGTCCAGGTTGACGTACTTGAGGATGTTCTCGTAGATGATAAGGGCATAGCGGCCCCGGTCCCTCTCGGTCAGGGTTGGCATGTCTCCCTTGCCCGGGGCGATCTCAGTCTGGTATTTGAAGCGGCTAGATTCCAAGATGGCGATGATCTCCTGGCCCAGTTGTGAGTAGATGCTCTCCACAAACACCAGCACCACCGGCTCCGTGCGCGAATTGTCCACCGTCTTGACGAAGCGGCGGCTGCTCTGCGCGGGAAGGAAGAGAGGCGCTCTCTGCCCCCCTACGCCGCCTCCTGCACTGACCCCACCTCCGCCGCCACAGTCGCTGAAGGGCAAGGGTGGGGCCTCCTTGATTTTGGGGCTGTTGCTCACGTAGTACGCCAAGAAGGCCATGGAGAAGAGGCTGAAGACGATCAGGGCCAGGATGAGGCGGTGGAGCTCCAGCTGCCTCACGCTCCGCACCAACTTCCAGAAGCCCACCATGGCGGCGGGCGGCCCCGGGGGAGGGGCTGGGGCTGGAGCGGGAGAGGGGGGCAGGGCGGGGACGGAGGCAGGGCTGGGCGGGAGGAGAAGAGGAGGAGCGGGAGGCGAGGAGAGTGCGAGGAGGAGGAGGAGGAGGGTTGAGCAGCAGACACTGACGTTAACTTCTGCTCAGGAACAGCCATTTACGCTAGGTCACCATGGCCCCCATAGCCCATTTTCTTGACCACCTGCACCCTCCCCCTCTCCCCTCTCCTTTTCCTCTGTTTCTTTCGCCCTTGACTGAAATCTCTCTTGGACTCGAGCCCTATAGCTTTCCCCCTTCCTGGCACACTCTCTCCTCTATCCTTTCTCTTGATGCCCAGAATCCAAGTGCCTCTTGTGTTCTCCTCTCTCCCTCTGTCTCTCTTTAGTTCCTGAGCTGTCTAAGAGGATTGTGTTACTGTCTCTCACAGCCCCTCCTCCTCACTCTCTCTCTCACTCTCTCTCTCTCGCCTCTCAAATCACTCTGTCCACCCCTACCCATAAAAAAAAAAGTCTCAGTGTGCTAGTAAGGATTCTACTTTCTCCTGCTTGACCGTCTTCTCTCGCTTCACAACCGCAGCACCCTGGAGCATCTGCCATGGGCTCCCATCCTGGCCACTGTCTCCAACGCAGGCTGGAGGTCTGCAATCTGCCACACACAGTCTGTCCGTCTGGTCATTCCCGTCCAACGCCTGGCTGGAGAGAGAAGAGGTGAAATGACAACCACCACATACGAATACGACTGCCTCGCCGTTTATCTTGTCCTGCTAGGCGTTTGTTTTAAAGTAGCGTAATATAAATTGCATCAGCATCATCATGTGCAAATCAACCACATAATAACTAAGCAAAGTCACTCTCGGTCTACAAGTGTAGGCTTCAGATGGGTATCTTATTGATCTCTGAGGTCAGGCGTCTTGAAGAGATAAATGTCTGAAGCAGGGGAAGGCATGGGCAGGTGTCGAAGTGACGACTGGAGGAGCCGCTATCGATTCGCTGTGGAAACAAGTCGAGCTTGTTCCCAATCACTAACCTGCGTTCGGTGCCATTAGTCTGAAAGCACACTCATAATCACACATCAGATTGGGAAGCGACAACACCGTCTTATCGGACTAAGCAGGCGTGACTTTTGGCAGAACCGTACGGGTTTTCTTCCTCTGACTTTGTGAGCAAGAACGAAAGTGTGTCAAGCAGGAGCAGGTGTTGGAAAGAACCATTTGCTCCTCCCCCATCCCCTCCGAACACACCAATGCATCCATTTCTGAAAAAGAAGGTGCAGATTGCAGAAGAAAGCCCGTCAGATAAGTCGCACGTACCTGAAGGCAAGGACTAGTGCAAGGATGTGCAGACAGAAGAGCCTGGAGTCTGATTTTCTCATCAACAGACCATCCCCCCCCTCCCACCCTGCTGCCTTACATCTCAAAACTTTTCCCAGGGTTCCCGAAATAGACCTCCAACCCCTTCTCTTCCTGCTAACAGATAGCCTTACAGGTGTGTGACTAGGAAAAGATAGGGCGGCAGAGAGGGAGGGTTAAGGGCTGGTAATCTTTCAAATAGACAGGGTTTCCTTAGCAACGACCCGGTGCTGAGCTGGAGAGCCTCCCCGAGCAATGTTGTTCAGCGAGAGCAGACTTCCTCCCCGCAGAGGGCTGGGTCAGGGCCACGACAGCCTGGACCGCCACAGGCACAGAGAGCGGGGCTTCCAGACCTGACAACAGACTCAATTTGGCTGACCAGAGCGGACTACATCCATCTACACCCAAACACAATCTGTGGGAGCGTTTTAAGTCACGACACCTGCACAGCTGATCAAAAACTCAGAACAGGTGCTTAGGAGAGAAAATCCATCTGCGGAATAAAAAAAGAACTGCCACACACCGTCTTTTGGGAAATCTCAAAAGTCTTTTATTAGAACGAATAGCCAACATTGCAGTGCATCTTTTTAAATAGACCTTAATGTTAGTTACCGGCTATCAAAGTATTTTGAGATTTGCACAATAGCGTGTGAGGGAGATCTTGCTTTTCTTTCACGCTGTAGATCAGGGAAACATTACAAGGTTATTACTCTGAAGTGTTTCAGCTCAGGTTTGCGCTCATAATGTCTAATGTAATGACAGGGATTACAATCCCAATTGAAAACTGATGACCCAATCGCTTCTGCAATTTATTACAATACCGCGATGACCTCCAATCATTACCAGTCACATAAAAGAGTCTCCACTACAGCAGGCTTAATGTAGCTGGAAACACAGGGACGTTTTTAAAGCCACTATCTTGGTGAAATGATACCATTCAACAGGAAGTGTCTAAAAATTGCTTCTGAGATAAGAGGCTACTGAACGCCAGCATGTGGTTTTGTGGGTATCTGACAGCTTTTTTCAGTCCTGTGCTCTCAGCCCAAGGCACTATTGCTCTCAGAGAGAGAGTCTCGCTGGCCAGCGGTCGAAGGGAAATGTGATGCCGTGAGAGTTAGTAAACTGAAAATATTCACAGCTCAACGCTCTCCGTTAACGTACTGGTGCACATATTCAAACTGCAGTGAGGCCCATATAAGCCTGTTCAGGTCAGGAGGGTTTGAATGTGAAGTGTGCAGACTGAATTCGGGGTGTTTAAGAAGCTGGGGGAGCACTGGGAAGCTCCCTGTCCAGTCTTTGCGATCACTTTCACTGTGTATAAATAACTGCGGTGGGAAGAAAAAGCAGACACGGCACTGCAACTTCTGTGGGGCTGAAGAGACACCATCGACAGAGCCTGCAGCTTTGGCCTGGAACTCTTACAAGTGCAGCAAGGCACCCAGCACAGCAGACACAAACACAATTCAAAGGACAATTATGCAGCAATGTCAAGGGCAAACCTGTTGTAGAATTTGAATGACTTAAGAGCAAGAGAAGTCTCAGAGAAGAGGTCAACTAGCAGCAAATTCACCCTGAAGAGAAAGGCCTGGACAAACGGCAATGAATTTGCAAACTAAAGACCAATTTCTAAGTTTTTTTTTTTTTTTTTACCAAAACCCATTCCAGCCACGAATGCCAACACACTAGTGGACTGAAGCTTCACCTTGACAGTCTTAATGCAAGCCTTCATGCTGAGCAAGCTCTTGCTCCAGATTGTATCGACTTATCTAAAAACAGCTGGTGTGTGTTGAAACCAGAGCCTGGGTATTAATACACCGTGAATGACCTCACTGAAGCCAGAACTTCCCTCTTCATAACACCAGCACGAAGAAATAAATAAAGGTCCAGGTCAGACTCATTTGGACATGCATCAGTGTTGTTTTTTTCCCTGGGAAAATACTGCTGTGTCAGCCCTGTTTTACAATATATATTTCAAGCTTACCAGAAAATGTCAAGGCTTTTTTTTTTTTTTATTGGCACGGTGACGAACTCATATGAAATAGAACAAATTTGCTGACATTGGGTTTATTGTGAGTTTAAGATGAAGGCACCGTCACACAATAGGGATCTCCAGGAAAATAAATCAGACGCCTCCTCTCGCTCTGGGCTGTGTTTTGGGGTTTTATTTTGTATTAAGTTGCCTAATAAGATGCATCTTCTACAAGAAAGCTTGTGTCCTTAGTGACCAGTGACTTATGTGGGGCACAACTGTCGTTCAGCTCTTGCTCTTGACCCCATACCCACACGGCGTAGAGAGAGAAACCACAGTCTGTTTTAACACAATGATAATTTGAACATGCAGCCTAAAGTCATTGTGAAGTCAACAGATTTCAAGCAGAAGACACTGAAGTATCTATGGAGAACAATCTTACCTTGTTATGAGTTTCTCAGACACTTTTCTTAAAGAGATCTGTAGAGAGGGAGAAAGGAAGTCGGGGTATTAGAGCAATTTTCACAACTGGCATCAAGTCACCAAGGAGCTCAAAGGAGTAGGCTGTTCCAAGCCCTGCCACGTTAAAACGAAAAGCCTCGACGGGTAAAACAAAAAGCAAAAAAACCTGAGTCACAACACTAAGCACAAAAACGAGAAGACACCAACACCCCCTGCACATCGCAGTTATGTGCTGTATTCTAGGCCTCGTCTAACTTCTCGGTAGAAGGCTGGGTTTTTAAACAGGGAGTGGAGAAGTGATGAAGCAATGCCATCCAGCTCAAAGACCACTTTTTGGGGGGTTGCTCATTTTAACATGACGGCTTGTGCATGCTGAAGTGTTTCGATAGGTGTCAACATCAATTATCGGCGGGCTACAGTACACAGCGGCTTTTGATCCACCCCGAGCTCTTTAACTGAAACCGGCCCAATTATTTGATTAATTGGCATACATTTAAACACTTATCTCTCCGGGGGCCCCGTTGCTAAGTACTGCAGCTACTTAATGTTGAATCAAGTACATCTTACAAGTCATTCGCTGTAAGAGACCCCAAGAGGGTGGGGAAAAAAGCCCAAACTCTTTCATATGTCCAATTGAGCAGATAATTTGATGAAACTAGTTATTCGACAGGGGACAGAGGCAGAAAAGGAACCTTGCACAGCTCGAGGACAGCCGTTTCCCAGTCCAGATCCAGTCCGTCCCATTCCTACTAATCGAATCTGATCGAATCTTGCTGCAAAATCCTGTTATCTGTTTGGCCTGACCCTGCTGTCTGCACCCACTGTTCATTAACATGCTGACTATTCCAGCAAAAACAAAACTCCCGAAAAGATGGTGAAGGTAAAAACACCACATAAAAAATCTTATAAAATGCATTGACCCTTTTTTATTAATAAAGCTTGCATTCTCAACTCAAAGATATGAAATGTAAAATTAAGAGAAGGCACAGTTTCTCAATAAGAACGGGATTAGTGTGTTTGTACGCTGGTGCTCCTTATACATGTGCTGTGATCCTGGGCTCATCTGTTACAGCTTATGAAAACACATTTAGTGCTGACTGGTGCAAGAGGCCTCTTTTAAGAGTTTAATCTCGTCCAAGGCACTTTGCTTTCGTGTCCGACAGAACTGGAACCTCTTCCCTTGACCCCGTGCCCAAACGCTCATCTCCGCAGACTGAGGAGTGCGTAGAAAAAGAAACGCCTAATTAAATAAATAAAATAGACAATGCATGTGTGCATAAATTCAAGACAGAACGAATGCATGCAAGTGGTTAAAGATCTCACATCGTTGGTGGGATCTCTCAGCTGGTATAACAAACAGAGGAGCACACCCACACGCACAAACACACAAATCACAAATTTTGAAAAGCGCCATGCCCCGGTTTTCGAAAGCATGCATTATATTTCAAACCGCACAGATCTAAGGAGATGCCACTGGCTTTGCGGATCCGGATGGTTTTCACCTGCAGATGCTTTGGAATGAAAAATCTATGATGTAAATGCTAAAATCAGGCTTTGGTGGGTGGGAGAAGACAATTGCGCAATCCTGCCAGATCCTGCTGATTCACATGCCACACGCAAGCAGACGGGACAGTTTCAACATCAGGAAGAACCTCCCAGTGCTTCTGTGGTAGAATGTGCCTGGTATAGCAAAACCCATCAGTATTTAGAAAGATTCCTCAATGGAGACCAAACACAGAAGAGAGGTGACACAAACAGCCATTCCTCACTCACAGCTGGAGTTGAATCTTCACGGTTAACTAATATTTTAGTATGGCCAGATGGATTCAGACATAAAAAGTCAAGTCATCCGACATGCAAGCGGCTAAATACATCCTTATTTTTACACCAGTCTTGAGCAGAATAACAGTATAGTTTAAGGTAATCTACTGCAAACCAGTTAGAGTTGGGAGACTCTTTGCCTTTATCGTAATTGTTATTGAGCTCAGCTTACCTACAAGCTATTTCACCTATACAGTCATATCATGCCGTGACAGTTCAGGTTTTGTTTTCATTTCGGCTCAGCGTGACACTGCACTTGCTAAAAAAAGGGTTAAGAGTTCAAGAGGAGGGCTTTGGCTCTCTGCTCTGTGAGAGAGAGGGGGTGCTGATTTACAGGAGATAAAAATAATTACCTAAGAAAAGCCTTGGTCTTTCTTTCAGCTGCCTGAGGTGCTCAAAAATACCCGAACACGATCATGTCAGAAATCACAGTTGAAAATATGTTTTTATTAGCACTATGCCCTGTAATTAGAGGGTTATTGAAAGGTTGTTTTTTTGGGTTTGCTTTGCTTCCTCATGCGTCATTCTGCCAGAATATCTTTCTACCACAAAACAAACACAAGCAGTTGATGTGGAGTCAAACACATTCGAGGGAAGACTGAGACAAAGCCAGCGAGTCCCCCCCGGGCTGCAGACAGGGCTCCCAGACGGAGTGAACGGAAATTAACAAATCTAGCTGCAGTTAAATATAGTCTAATATGGTCCAGGATAACGTCATAATTCATAAATCATATTTGTGTTTGTATTAATCTACCTAGTAGGTCCCAAGACATCTGCATCGTAACTGGCGTTTGTATTGTGGTTGTTGCAGTTTCAACATGCATTTCATTCATTTTGCCATAGTTTCACTTGCTTTAGTGTACATGCCCATGCTTGATTGTGATTTTGCGGTCATTTGACCTGGATTAACAACAGTTCAATTGTGCAAGGGTGGCATGGTAATTTTTACAAGAGGTCTGCTGGACATAACAAACCACAATAATACAAGAATACCACACATACTGAACAAAAATCCCATCTCATACCATCACAACCAAAGATGGATCTCACAATAATTAATAAAAACTGCCCTTGGGCACAGAGCTATGAGTAGGTAAGTGTGTGGCTTACAACAAATTATACAACCTGCACATTACGGTGACTGCGACGGCATACGAGACATTTTTCAGAGAATCTCAGACACAACTCAAACCACGCTCCCATTGTGGGTTTCCTGTTCTCAAGAGAAAGTTGAAAACACCTTGTTGCACCTTGTCTGACAGGATGTTTCTCCTGAGCAGCGTTCACACGAGCGTCAGACGCACAGGGCCCAAGGACGGACAGGCGGAGAGATAGACAGGTGGACGGGAAAACTTCGGCCTTCACACTGCGACTAGACCGAGACCAGTTATCGCAAATGTCCAGCGGACACAAAAACTTAACCAAATTAAACTTGTGTCACCATTTGCACTAGAGACTAACAATCACTTTTGGGGCAGTAACTGCATTTAGAACAAGATCAGTTGAGCAGAGCAGACTGGGTTAATTAACTTCAAGGAAAAACGGAACAATGACTTTTTTTCACAGACCAATCTGCAGATGTGCTTGTTTTGGTCCATGCATTAATTATTCCCAGAAACAAAAAAGCCTGGATGAATCATCTATAGGCGGTGTGGTAATACCGAGTCTCCAGCAGGTGGGGTGAGATCATTAGAAACAGGCCATCGGAAAACAAAATTGACCCACGGAGAAATATATGCTCGTTCAATACAACAGCCCACTGGGGAACAAGGCTACTAATTGCCCAGAGAGATGGTGCATTGAGGGCAGTCAGGAATCATTATCGATGCTGCTACTTTACTCGGCAGGATATGTACAACTACCCCCCAATGGAAACGCAGTTGTGTAAGCGTCAGGGCAAATCTGGGTGGTTCCTTGTATAACGAATTGGGATTTTAGGGAAACAAGGTAAATAGAATGTAGCAGGCCGGTTGACAACTGCGATCGGAAAAACACTAATCCCCTCTCCCGGGGGGAAAGCAGGAAATAAAGCAAACACTGACAAGGTCAAATACCCTCCTCTCCCCCAACCACTCCCACCCCAACCTCTCTCCCTCCCCCAAGGCCCAGCCTCCGTGCCTATTCTCTCCGGGACTCCCCGGGTCACAACCCCACGGCTGGAGCGTAGGAATGTGGAGCGAGACATTCCTAGGAAGTTAATGACTATAAAGCATATCGGACCCCACAGATCTTTGGGAGATCACGGGCTATATTTGGATGCAAACAATGGGAACGCTGAAGGGGAATATGGGCCGCTATCTTATTCTCATTGCGTCTGATTAAATGAGCTCAACAACTCGGCCTTTGCCTGATGTCTGGGACACGTTTTTGTCTTCTGGACTTCCTTGTTCAGAACTGTTCTACAAAATCATCTTGTGGTCAGCGACTTCTCCCGTTTGCCAAAGGATCCCGTTTTGAGAGGGAGATCTCAAAATGGGATCCTTTGGCAAACGGGAGAAGTTGCTGACCACAAGAGCATCCCCTCCGGGTTGTGTAGCAAACACACTTCAGACGCCCCGTCGTAATTAACAGATTAATGCGCGCTTTAATTAGGCGTCGCGGTCATCGATTTCAAGGAAGTTATAATCCATAATTGAGCCCGTTCCAAGAGCCACGTTTCTGCCGCAGATCGCCCGGAGAGGTTTGCAACCAACATATGTGACTGCCATACAAGAAATGCTGGAATCCCCGACAAACACGTCACACTCCCTTACAGAAACCCAGCGGAGGGGAACGCCATTACCACGGCAATTATTAGGGGTTTTGTGTAACAAATGAGTGTAGAAGACTTTTCTGTAGGCAGCACAGTTAGAATTGGAAAAGCTTTGCCCCGTTCCCCCCCCCCCCCACTCATTCACGTCCCTGTCTTGGGGACGAACGAGATGAACGAACGCATCATAACTGCTGTCAGCTTTCAAAGAAAAACGGTCCCTTTTTTATTTTATTTTATTAAGGCCCTTTCAGCACTCTTGGTCTCGCACTGAGTAAGAGCTTAAAGATAATCTCTCTCATTAGAAAGGATAAATATTTAAAGATTAAAAACGGCACTCCATTACTGAATACATCTGTCTTTTTCCCACTCTGACCTGAAAGGGCTCTTTGGAAACTGATGCAAAAAAAGCAAAAAAAAAACAAAACATGACACTACGATAGCCTCGGTTCACACTGGAGGGCAGCGTCAAGGATGTGAACAGGGATATGACAGTCAAGGTGAGTTGTCAGCTATAGACCATCTCTCTCCAGACAACACTGTTAGTCTGTATCTGACAAAATCAACGGCAAATCCTTTGGTTGGCACGGAAGTAGCCATTCTAATGGAGTTCTAGAACCAAACCAAGACCAACAAAACTATAAAAATATAAACCAGACCTTGCAGACCTTAAAACAGCACTTGCAAATATAATTCCCTCATGAGGTGATTAAAACAGCATCCGTGACACGCATATTAACTGCACCACAGCAAAAACGAGACTAAGGCCGAGATTAAATCACATCTTGGGCCCACCTACTCATTAAACATGTATAAGCTGGTCTTCAACGGCTCAGTACACACAAGCAGCATCGGGCAAACCAAAATCCACCGCCAGGCACAACGCTGTGTCATGGGGTGTTGAATCTGCCTCTGTGTATGATCTTTGGGCGGTTAATGACAATGGAGTGCCAATATGAGGTAAAGACAAAAACAAACCGAGTCCCGACTGTCTGCCATGACTCGACACCGGCCAGGTTGCCCTGTGTTTGTCTTCGCTGTTACTCAAAGATAATTATTGCCTTGCATTGTAGTAAACTTTACTGCAGGCGTGTCCTGACCACGAGACAATGTTGTTATGAATGAGAATGTTTGCATTATTAAAAGATCTCCCTGATTGTTGCCTGACACCGTTAGCTTTATGACAAACGGTTCCCTATTTATATTCAGGCCATGTTGAAAAGGAGGGGGTGGAAAACTCCTCTTCGGGCTAATTTTTATATTTCAATTTTTGACAGTCAGATTAAGAGGAGAAGTTCTATATTTTATGAAGATTTTGCCTGTGAGATGCAAGATTAATGTGTTCTATATTCTCCAATTTATTCCCCCTCACTCCGAGCTGCCATTAAAAGAAGAATAATGTTTTATCTGCGCAGACACGCCTAGTCAGAGCAATGCCACGAAAAGAGACGGCGGAGACAGGGCAGAGTTGAGGTCAAGGTCTACTGAGTAGCATTTCATATACAAATCAATATTAACACTAACTGCTCGATTTCCTGATTAGAAGTAAGATTAGCTGCAGTATTATTTCAACATCGTGATCTGTAGCTCAACTTAATGATGATGAATTCTGAAGCGTCCGCCGTCTTCAGCGGACTCGTTCAATTGCTCGTGGTAGAGATATCATGTGTGATGTCACTCTCAGGAAGGCGGTCACACGTCTCAGCCCGATACATCTCGCTCTGTCCACGTGTCTCTCTCGGTGTGTCAATCATTCCGTGTCTCACTCACTCTTCATGTGCGAGAATGTGTGTGTGAAGATACAGTGGGGGCATTTCTTGCGAGTGATGTAATACCGACTCACAAAAGGGCAACCGAGAGCAATAGCACGAGACCTCCTTAAGAGTCACACCTTTTTCTATTTCTTAATCTTTCAAAGTTGAGCCCCTGAACACAATAATGCACACACACAATCCTAATAATCATAAGGAACAGAGTACAGGAAGTTTTTTTTAATAAATATAAAACACAGCAGACTTTTAAACTACCCAGACTGCACCTGGATTACACTTCCTCACCTCTACGGTTGAGTGAACCGTAGTTGACTTCATTAGAGCCGCTCTCCGAGACAGGTCGAAACATTCCAGCCCACTTACATTAGCCAGGGCCGCGTCCAGTTCAGCCTAAACCAACACTGAGGTCAGACTGTAAGCAGCTGTAAGGGGCCCACTTTGAAAATGTTTGCATTTTTGTACAGCAGCGGAAGCCCAGTACAAAAGGAGAGGGCAGGCGGAGAGCGAGCGCAGATTGAGAAAAGTGAACGGAGAGCGAGGGAAGGAGAGTTGCGGCTGGAAACTGACGATATGTGGACATGGAGACCGACGTGAGAAGCTGGAGAGACCGTAAAAGCAAGAAAGATGGTTCGGGAAGGAAGGAGTGTGATGTTAATGGAGCTTGTATGAGACAAAGGAGTGTAATTGGTCTTGTGTGAGGTGATAATGGAGTGCTTTTGTTCCTCGATGAGGCCAATTAACCCATCTGATGAAGTAGGTTTCATTCATTAGGTATCTGCTGAATTACAGATCTTTGCATGCATCTTTGTATGTGTTTGGCATGGCAGGGCTTTGGAATGAGTAAATACCGGCTCCAGCGAAGGCACAGCCTGCTGTCTGCTCGCCGTGATGACACTCACTCAGACATGACAGCTTTATGACAATGCAGACAGCCTAAACCAGAAAACAGTGCCCAGCCTCAAATTGCAAACCCGTAGGCTAACCGTGACAGGTGTGGACGGGCAGGTTTGTCTTCGTCTCTCTATAGGAAGTGAAACATCAGCGCGAGGCTATCTGTCGAGTGACACTTCAAAGCTGGTGCTCTACGGCTCCGTTATAATGTCATAGGGCTTTCTATTTAAGCACAACCTCTATGGCACAACGGTTCCCCACAGCATTTCAACAAACAAGACAGAAATATCATCCTCCTATAACGAGCCATGCACAGCTTGTAGTGACAAATCAGCAATGCACTCTGCTTAATGTTGTTTTAACTGTGAACATCTGTCTGTCTCCAGATTTCTCAAAATAAGGTCACACGGCATGCTCGGAAATATTCAGCACTTGCTCCCAGCTTATAGAAGAAGCTATAAAACCTGAGATGGATCAGCATGATATTCAATGGGCGTCTTTGTCTAGTTTACGTGTGATGAAGACTGGAGCTACTACAGTAGGGCTGCCAGCGGGGCAGACTGGGGGTCTCTGTGGGGGCTACGTGAGAGAGAGAGAATGTGAGTGTGTGTGAGACAGAGAGAGAGTGTGTGAGAAAAAGTGTGCGAGAGAGAAAAAGAGAGCTTGTGAGACGGGGAAAGACAGGGAAAATATGCAGGTCTTTCTATTCCACCTCCAGTCTAGCACTGCAAGCCCCGGAATTGAAAGGCCACCGGGTGATGTAATGATACCGTGGATGCCAGAGCCCCCAGCAGTGATACTCTGGGGAGAGCATGTTGAGGACAGGTTGGCTAACTTAAGGGCACAGATACCTGGAAACAGCCACCCGGCGCTGTGGGAATCCACGCAACGCTATCGGCTACTCCAATGACGAAGAGGGGACCTACCTGAAGTCACTGTCACTTCACTGGCAACTCGTTTACATACCGAAATAGTTCCGCTACCTAGCCTTACTCAAAATACATAGGCAGAAACACACCGCATGTAGATATTGAGGGCTCAGTTGGCCACGGCCTAATCAGAGCTCTCAAACCTGTGCAGGACTCTGGGGGACAACCAAGCTGGCACCCCTTTTGGCCTTTCAATGAACAACCTTGACTGCAGGAAGTGAAGGGTAAGTGGGAACTTGTATTAAGGTTGAATATGGTACTTACATTTAAGACATTTACTTTGCATTTAAATGAGGTCAAGCTTTTGTTTGTTAGTGTTTGTTTGCGAACGAAGGGTGTTGACACTGGGTTCAAGGCTCCTTTGTTTACTTTACATTTCATTAACAAACAAAACCAAACCGCTCCACGTACACAGCCTTGCTATGTCGAGACGAAGACCCACCAAAGGCCCAGTTTTCCCTCTGTGCTTCCAGACGTCCAGGCTTTTATCAGAGCATGTACATCAAGACCTTTATGGTGGTTACCAGGTCCACGTTTACCAGGTTTTGACCCACTGATATTGCCTCAAGGTATGTGGTATTATAATCAAGGACTGCTTCCATAAAGAATGACCATTATTACACTCAACTCTACACCAGCGCGATTTCAAATGGAAAAAACAACAGCATTACTGCTATCAGGGTTTGGGTCAATGCCACTTTTTCTATTCCAATTCCCTTTTCCACATCCATTTCAAATTCCAATTCTAATTATTTTTGCCATTGACATAATAGGCTCTGTTGGAATTGCAATCGAACTGAAAACTAAGAAAAAGAAAATAAATAAAAAGCAAGACAGATCCCTGCATAGATTTGACTTTTTTCCCCCCTCCAATTACTTTTTTAGTATCATACACTTAGTTTAGTCACATAGCCTAAACCAAAGCCTAAAAATGCAGTGGGCGATTAGTCAAGACAAGTACAATATGGAGACCAAAGACAAATAGGCAGAAACGATTACAAACAATTACAATTACAAACATGGACAAGACACACACGCGCACGCGCACGCACCTAATGCCTCTGTTTAAAAAGTAAACCAACCTATATAGGACTGTAATCTACAGAGGCTGGGGGAGCTCCATGGCTGACTGTCTCAGGAAGGGCATTGCTGCTTCACTGGGCCAGGCTCACTACTGAAAGGCACAGCAAGAGCACGGATCCACGGGACACAGGATCGGCGAGTCAGCAAAAACCAGCAACAGAAGACAAGGGCCCGGACAGGGAACACATGGAACATGACACAACAAAGCTGGTTCCACATGACATAACTCCAGTCTGGGAGGCACATGAAGCAAGAGAGAGCAGCACAAACCTACGCAACAGCAAGTCAGTGATTAACACCAGAATAAAGACAGCACTGTGACAAGGTGCGTGGCCTAGTAAAATGTCACAATTAAAGGGATGAATTCCAGGTCTAAATGAACATTGTAACAATAAAGTCAATTAATGAATTCAAGGTCAGAAAAATCTCATTTGGTTCAGGTGAATTAAAACAGTGCAGCAAATCAAATTCCAACAGACAGGATTACTCAAATCAAAACACTCTGAACGATAAACAATATCAATCGAAACCCACTTGGGAAGCAGAGGTCACGAGTGATTCAGTAGCACTGGGTGTAAATCTGGTATGGTGATGGTAATTAGGGTGACCACTGGGGTCAGTCCGTTCCATCAGCGCTGAATGAATAGGATGTGACCTTAAAAAACATATAAAGTCACTTTTCGGCGGCAGAAAAGTCAATTCTGCAATGGTGTATAAGCCCCTGGGAATGCAACGCCAATAGGTGTAACAAAACATGGCAGAATTTGACTGTTTGTCTGTGTGTCGGTGGAAGATCTCAGCTCAGGGTAAATAAATACATAATTAAATTAAACAAACTGAGGAATTCAATCATCACACAGTATTTTGAGACAGTGTTCAGTACGACTTAAATATCAGTGAGGACAGTTGCGTCAGTGTATCCAAAGCATTCAGGATTCATCCACTATTCTTTCCCTATGCATCACAAATCAAAGCACTCGTCTCACGGTTAACATCCTTGAATTATACTCCTGTATTTTGTAATAGGTTTCTTTAAAGCCTGTTCCCGGTCTCTAATTTATACTTTACCATTCAGCACATATTCTAATGTCCTTAAACATGTTCACCATTCTACCTTTGATAGGGCCTTTAGATGCAATTTCCATTCCATTTACAGAATGAATAAACCATTTGGTACTCCTAACATATTGACAATTTGCACCTCCATAGATAACTGGTTGTGTTGAAAGCAAAGCATTTGTGGATCTGTTAAAAATAAATGACAATCAATCAGTTAGGCTGGAGTGCTTCCCAAGGTTCCTAAAATAACATTAGATATTGGACGGCCTCAGATTTTTTTTTAAGAGAAAAAAGGTTTAAAAAACACAATATTCTCTAAGTCTAGATCTGGTCTAGTTGGAGTCATTCATTCCAATAATCTCCAGATCTACCAGTCGGGGTAATAACTCCTCAGTTTCACAGATTAATTTCGTATAAGCCGATTTAACATGGATACTTTTCTCTGAAGATGTGCGATGACAACTCTTTGCTGGCAGGAAGGTATTATGGGCTACCGATCTGGCACACAAATCAGGTGCCATTCTCAAGTCATGCATGCACCCAAGAAAATCAACCGGACTGTCGACAGAATTTAATGGCAGTTTTAATCAATGCCTTCAAACTTGCTGGAAAGTGATGCAAACAGGAGCGTAGCTATGGAGAGCCATGGATTACCACAGGCAGCTGCCCATCCGTAATGCTCTTAAAGCTGCAAACAGATGTTGGGGTTGCAGGAGAGGTTGATACGCATGTGTGTGTGTGTGTGTGTGTGTATAGAGGGGTTGATCTGCACAGTAGTGAGAAACACAGCCACCTCCCTGTTCCCAGTCCCCTCACCCCTTATCTGGCGTTCCCAGTGTGCCGACAGGCTGTTCACAGTGAAGTGTCTTGTCGAGAGGTTACTGAGCTTCCACTCTAGGCTGATTGCTCCAGCTCAGCTGTGTAATTAACAGCCTGCACACAGGGGTAGAGAGGGAGAGAGACTTAGTGATGGCTGGTAGAGAGATTGGGCCGGTTCTGCTCCCTTGCAATGCTTTGATGGGTGGAAAAAAACAAAAAACTGCTCAAACCCAGGGCCATTTCTCACCAGGGTGTGAAGGTCTGCTTGAGCTTGACCCAGTGTAAATGGGCTGCTGTAGTGGGGGCTCCAGAGTCCAGACCAGGGGGTTCTAAGCTGCTGACCTCAAGGAGCGATAGAGACTTGTGATTTTCACAATCTAATCCAACTCATTTTCTCCTTTAACAAGACTATGAATCACCCAGCTGTACTATACTAAGATATATTCTTCTTTAAGCCCTTATTAATATTAACACTGATTGCTCTATCGTGTCCCAGAGGGTCCAAATCCGTCTCTCCTCAGCGTGACCCCCAACCCAGCCCACTTTATAAACCCTGACGCCTTCGTTTCCAGGACTACAGTGTTAGCGGCTTCTGGAGAGTGATGTCACACCTACGCCTCGCCTAGAGGACTGGAAGACACTAAAAGACACTGTTTCAGAGTCCTGGGATTGTGCCCCACCCAAAATTGGAGGCTGAAGACACTGGGGGACGGTCAGGAAGATTAGAGAAGCATGTTGTGTGAGACAGGGAAGAGGCAATCGGGTAGAAACGCAACCACTCAGTCAAGAGTCAATATAGAGTGAGAAGATCCATCACACAGGAGACCTGCTCTATAGTCTCTCTTTGGATTCTAATTTCACAAGTCAGGCTCGACTTTCACACTGTTACACAAACACAGTCCTAAACAGCCCCCCCCATCCCCGCTACGTAATATCACAGCACAGCACTGATGTTGCAGAACTGGGAGAATAAATTAAAAACATTTAATAAAATAAAATATGAATTCTGTTCAGCCCCCCAGGGTTCAGAACAGTGAAATACTGTAGAGAAGGAACAGAATTAATTGTCTTTATTATTAATGCAAATGTTCATCTGCCTCCCTGCTTTCTTAGTCCACTCCCAGATATCACTGCTGACAGGCCAGCCTGCACTCACAAGTTGTGTGGACTGAGCGATGGAAGGCAACAGGGGTCACAGATTCCTCATTCAGTCTTTAGGATTTACAGCTCTCTCTCTCGGCATTGGCTGGAATAACAATGTCCCGTCACAGCTGGGCAGCCAATCACAAACCCTAGCTTCTCAAAGCACCCCGTATGTGAGTGTGTGTGTTTGAAGGGTGTGTGTGTGTGTGTGTGAGAGACATTATTTTCTTTCTTCCAGCTCTCCCTTTTCCTTTCAACAAAAAAACCTCAACCACTCACCCCCCTAAAACTCTTTTAGACCAGCCCTCCCCGACACACACACAGCCATTTTTTTTTTTTATACATTTTCTTTTGTCTTTTATTTTCAAATCAAATTCAAAGCCCCCTCTCTCGTTCTCTGTCACTGCTCTCTCTGCCCTCTCCCAGCTCCTCTGGTTCTCTTAATTCATTCAAAGCACACAAAGCCAACACAGCCCCCGCAGGTGCACACCTCCCAGGCTGCAGCAAAGCCACGATGCAAACACTTACACTTTGCAGAGGAATAATCTCAAAACAAACAGTGCTACAAGTGTGCCGGCAATAGGAAAAACAATGGGGAAGAAAACAACCGAGAAGACAAACAATGATACATGATAGCGGATTATAGTGTATCATCATCATCATCATCATTATTATAAATAGGACTAGCTGCTATAACTAAAGCTACTCTTCTCTTGAGTCAACGGCTATATTCCCAGGTGAACTGTGGTAAAGGGGACTGAAAGAGTTACCCAAGCTCCTGGCACTAACCAACATTAGGTTACCGTGTCTTCTCTTCCAGTATCAACAGGACTTGCCTATCACAGGTCTCCACTTCCATGTACTGACCATGCTTTGCCCTGCATATGTTGAGATCTGCCAAGATGGGGTCTCTAGGTGCTATACCAGGCGTAGTACAAGTAGTATTTCTAGTATGGTTTAATCCACAGCCAGGTATATTCAAAAAGCACCAGTGAATTAAAAATGTACAAAAAGGAACCGTTTCTCAGTGTCAAACACAAACGGGAAGTGTGCTGTATGACATCAATCAGGGAGACCACAGGGACCAGGTAGAAAAGAAGGAGAAAAACTGGAAGAGGGAGAGACAGAGAGAGGGGGGCAGTGGTAACAAGTATTACAATGCTGATCATTTCTCTTATACTTGCTATGCAGGTTCTAACAGTTCTAAGAGAATGCATATTTCTTCCTTTGATGCAAATGTGATGGGGTGTGGTCACCTCTATCATATTTGGAGGGTGTCTATTTAATATGGCTGGGCTGTGGACTAGAATGAGCTGGATCCTGTCAATTGCACTGGAATTTCCCCTCAGACTGGCCCCACACTCCTCCTCCAGCGGCGACAGCAGCCATGTCTTACAGTAGGGACCAGGTCCCCGAGCGCCACACTCTGCCGGCCGGCCTGCCTTACTCTTCTTGGGGGGAGTTTACAAGCTTCAGTACAGTAGGTAGACCACACAGAAGTTTTTTTTTTTTTTTTGGAATACATCCAGTCCCTGCATTCAAACTCCAAAGCCTGGCCCTTTCTTTGAAACCAAACTCTGGTTAAAGAGATATTTCCTGCAACCGGGGTCTCCCAAGCGGGAAAAAGGGTTTCACTGCCCAGGGTCTCGGCAACCACACACACCTGATGATGTCTAGGCTGAACTAGACCGTTTTAAAAGCACCGGGACACTATGGAGACAGAATGGGGATTTCACAGCTGTCTTTAATCAAAAAGACATTAATGTTAAAATCTCCGCTAAATTGGGAACGCTTGCTTAATTGCCCTGCACGGCAATCCAAATAACAAATAGAGGCGGATATCATTCTCTGTAAGGCTAATTATGCATTTGTATTGTTTATTTTGTGGCTGGGTGCAGTTATTAATATGGCAAAGTCACAATTTGTCTTCTGTTAATTAAATATGAAAGCTGATGTGCGTGTTCTCTCCTGATCAAAACAGCGATCGTTCCGTCTGCTCTCAGGCAGCGAGGAGAGGATGGCTGATCAGTTTGCTACACAGGGCAATCAAGTGCTGATTCCCATTCCTGGACAAGGTGTAACACTTCATTTACACATTTGCTCACTTCATCAATATGTTTTCAGTAAAAAAAAAAAAAAAATGTTATGCACATATATAGAACTGATATCCTGGGTAAGTGCCTCTTCCAACTATTCATAACTGAATATGTCCTTGCAACACAGAGCACGTCTTGCCATTTATTACAATTTCTTTTGTTCCCTTTGAACCAGGAGAAACCCACACAGACCAAGACCTACTTTAGAAGGATGACCTGTAGCCGTAGTAATGAGGTAAGCGCGAATAAAAAAAATTCAATGTAAATCAGATACATTCAAGCTTATAACTGTCAGTGACAAATTTGAAGATGGTTCCCTAAAACAAATCCGTCTGCTCTGCTCGTGAGGAGCTTGCTTTCCCTCCCTACTAATTGCTCAGCGGAGGCAAATAAAAATAAAATATGACCATAATCAAATCACACATCTGTATACTCTTTTCTTAATGTATCTGTTAATCAGCTGGGCTCAATGCTAGAGCAGGGGAGAGAGGAGGAAAACACACACACTCTTGAAGGGTGGCCTACTGAGACATCAGAGCACCCTGCAGACCCTCGGGGTAAACAGCAGGGCTGGGGCAGATGTAGCAGTCACTGATTATGCTGACTGCAGTCACAGGGGGCGCTGTTGTTGGCTGGGGAAGCCCAGTGTATGTAAGCCAGCTCTGAGCCCAGACTACTTTCGGGGGGCTCAGTCAACTGTGAGCCACCAACATTGGTCCCAACCAGCCAATGACGTCGCCCGGATGCAAACCAGCCAATGACGTCGCCCGGATGCAAACCAGCCAATGACGTAGCCCGTCCTGAGCAGTCTGAGAAAGGCCGCACCAGCAGAGTTTTACAGGCTGGAACCCAATCCCAATCCCAATCCTGAGCCTTCTGAGAAGAGACCGCTGTAGCCGCGTTTCACAGGACGTTTGCAGTGACTTGACATTTAATCAGCAGTGTTTTTCCATTTCCCCATTCTACAAACATAGCATTTTAGGAAGAGGTGACGAAACTCATTATTGTATTGCTTAACCACTTTTCAAGAAGTCTGCGTATAACTTAGTCTTGCACTAGGAGTACAAATAGAAAAATACAAAGAAACAAAGGAATAATACAAAGAAAAAAAACAAATGTAGCCTACATGCGCTTTTTAGAAATTGGTGAATCTATGACAATTACTGGAGGTGAAATTAAAGTGTTGGAGGTCGAAGCAGAAATCAGAAGAGAAGATTAATTTGCACTACAACACGTCCTTATACTTACAGCACTCTGCTGATGTCTTTTTGTTTCTCTGCGAAGAAATAACCTGTAATCTATTTAGGCCCTTAATTATAAAACTAAGTAGTTGGTTATATGGAGAAAACTAAACTGAAAAAATCTAAAACTAAATTAAAAAAATCCCTTTGTCATAAATAAACTGCTTTCTTAAAAGTAATTTAAAAACAAAAACAAGACTTAACCAGGAAATTGCCACCCAGATTTCGCTGTCAGTGCTTCAAATAAAAATACAGTAACGAAGACCAGCGCACCAACCTTATTGCAGTGGGAAATGTCTCCGCTCCTCCTCCTCTCAGGACTCCTGTGTGGAGGACACAAAACACGAACGTTCAGGGTGTGGGGTCTCGTAGGATGGACAGCTCATTGTATTACAAAGTCACCCCTTATTGCCTAGACAGAAGACACCAATCTCTTTCTCTCCGTCTTCCTGCAACCCCCCAGGATCTCTCTGTTCCCCACTTGGCTGGTTTAAGGGGTTCTGCCCCAGGCTGGAGAAACACCCAGCCGTCCTATAGGAACGAGTGGACCGGGTGGGCTTTAAAAACCACAATACAGATGCAATCGCATAGGGAGACTGGGGAGAGGAGCGGACTGATGCACAGACCACCAGTGCAGCTCTAAACACAACCAGGGAACTTCACACTAACCCCCAAAGCACCTGGAGTCTCTCAGCTGAACTGGGAAACAAGACACCCACATTAATGTGGTTTGTCCAATGCAAAATTTTTATTCGTTTCCATAGGAGAAAAAGCATGAAAAATTAACAACAACAATAACAACAACAACCGGTTGACTCCTTCTAAAATCTACTGGGTAAACGAGCATCCCCCCATCCCATCGGTTTTTCAGGTCTTGCAGGCCGAAGGACCTCGTATGAAGGCCTACTGAGGAGGCAGAAAAAGCCACACTTCTAATTTCCCTCTATGGGCAAACACATCTGTCTGTGTCAGTGTTGACAAAAATCAAGATAAGCTGGAAATACCCACCAGAGTCAATGAAGCAGTCAGCAGCTTGTAAGATCTGAAATGAATCAAAGCATTTGGCAATAGATGTTCTAATTGGTTGCACTGTCATGGGTTTGCACCAAATGCTGTATTTGGAGGAAATTAACATGTAGCGCAGGCCTCCATTTAATGGGAGTGCTATTTCAGTGCCCTACGTGCAGCTGGCTTAGTGTGTGTGTGAGTGCGTGTGTACGGCCGTGAGAAAAGGAAGTTTGAAAAATGGAACAAGAAGTCTGTCGAGTTGTTGAAAGCAGGGTTCTCTTTCTTTCAAATTTAGAATAACCAAAAAGCGAATCTATTAAAATGACAGACAGAAGAACGGAGAGATCTCAACCCACATTTATACTGCCATCCACTTCTTCATACAGAACAAGTGCAAAACACAGGTTACTATAGCCCTCGCAACACACCACAGAACTGGGTAAAGTGGAGGAGCCCTGGGCCCTAATGTCTCTCACATCCCAGACTGGAACCAGCGCTGCCAGGACTACCAGGCCCAACCCACACCCCAAGGAGAGGTTTTTTACAGGTTTAGCCAAAGCCTAGTCTTAAGGAGTTGAAAGGCTGTGGCCCTGGGACTTGGTAGAAGTCACAAGCTTCAAAAATAAATGTCAACCAAAAAGACAAAACACCAGGTGATTCAAAGCAGAAAGCCCCAGCAATCTGCACTCAAAGCCTTGGTGTTTGCATTGAACACGCAACAAAACTTCTTGGCACTGCTGTGCATAGGCAAGGCTTTTCAGAGACTGTTGTTGTTCTTAAACACCCCCCTAGTCGGGCTTCGAAATGAACAGAGCTCAGGGCCCCAAGCAGTGAGCAAGCCATCACCACCGGGGTCATGCGTGGTGTCGAGGACTTCAGCGCCTCCCACACACTGGAAGGCTCCGCATGCTGTCAGTGTCTCTCTCTGCAAGCTCCACTCCAGCGCACAGTAGCAATCCTAATATTGACACTGTGCTCAAACAAACCAGGAGCGCAAACACTGGCACTTCACCAGAATCAACTGCTGCCCCCTTACTCTCCCCCGCCCCCTGCCTCTCAGTCTCTGTCATGCTCCACCCACACACCGCACACCCCTGTAGCCTGGCACGAACCACAGCTCTCTCCCGACAGCCCAGGAAATCTTTGCACATGAGAATTTGGCCAAAAAACACAACTTCTCCATCTCTATCTTTCACCTCTTTCTTTAGGTGCTTTTACACATTGCCCTTATGGCTGGCAAACACCATTCACTTACTAATTTGCAGTGGTTAAATCGCCAGCAAGTGAAGGCATGTTTCACAGATATTCCCACTTCAGCATGATCCGAGTGAAAACGAGAGCAGGATAATTGTTCCTGTGAGTATTGTGGGGTAGATAATGTGTCAAGAGTCTTACGTATGAAGTATAGTGGTGCTGATCAGACCATCAGTGGCACCACAAAAGTATTTTATTGGTGTTCTAAAAGCAGCCTCGCACAGCACTTTATGAACAGTGAAGAAAGTGACAAAATACATCTATACATAGATTAAACAACGAGCTTCCACTTTACAAACAGGGGTGCAATTTAAAATATTAGGAATTGAGAATTATTTCATTATATACAAGAAAAACACATGCACTTCCTCCAAGTTCTGATGTTAATCACATGTATGGCTCACTGTTAAGGATAGGGTTACAGACTAGGGTTGGGGTTACAGGTCTCATACCTGTGATACAGGAAATGCATGAGGTATTCATCGGTCATTGCTGCAGTATTCATACGTGAATTTGTAAGCAACTTATTAGTGAAGTGTTATCCTACATAGTCTTACTGAAACCCCAGCAAACAAGAACCTCCCTAAAGAATCTCTTGTTCAAAAGCCTCCTCAGAACTCCCATTCACACGGTATTAGCAAAAGCAGAAGCTACTCCCATATCATAACTATTGACTTTACATTACTACACTATTGTACTTGTTCGACTCCATTTACTGTACTCATACATTTCTGCCACGCATTATTCATTCTGTTTATAATGCATTGTATTTTCTGGTAGAAAGGCATCAGATCATAATAAAAGACCAGGAACAAAACAAAAATGTACCCTGCCTTTACATTGGTCAGATTGCCCACATTGATGCTTGTACTATATGCTTGACAGACTCACAACACTGCTTCTGTCTTCACCATTTAACTGTAGGAACTTTACCGATATCCACCACAACAGAGAAACAATCAGAGTAGGTTGACATAGCCTGGATATCAGCAGCTGTTCCAGACGTATAGACCTGTCAGAACAGCCGTGACAGTTAGCACCATATCTGCAAATTACCTCACCAAGCGGTGGCACACAGGAAGACAAACGAGCAGCAACACCAGCCACTAACAAAACAAATGCCTGTGTATTATTAAATGAAGACATCAGCCATTGTGAGACAGTACATGGCGAGCCAGCTGCAGAAATGATCAATTCAATATATATTTTTTAAAAGCTTTCTGGGATATATACTGGTTTCGAACTGGACATACAAGAGCTGTGTGGGGAAGTAAAGAGAATGCTCTCCTATAGTTAAGGTGAATTACAGATCGCAGTCTGACAACGTAAGCATTTACATGCCAGTTAAACGTGCCAGCTTTCAGTGAAGACTTTAAATTGATACGGCTGCATTACCACTGCAGTGTTACATACAAGCCCTCACCATTTGTCCAGATGGTCGACTTTTTCGGGGGGCCGCTTTGCTATTCAAAGCCTGACGTTGTCATGTGGGATACAGTGATGGAATGCGCTTTGAGCAACACTATTAAAACATTATTACAGAACCACGCGAAGCAAAGCTGCGCTACACAAACGCACTCGGACACAAGAGAAAACGGGGGAAAAAAATCTCTTAATATACTGTACTGGTATTGTTAAGGTTTTATTCCATGTTATAAAATATAATTAGTGTGGAAGCAGGCCCCACTGAAAGCATGTCACGCCAGTTTCCCCCGTTTTACTCTGAGAGCAGTATGGCAATCCCAGCTGGGACTAGTCTAGGTTACAATTATGGCAGTTCAGTTGTATCAAATTTAAATATGGCATGACTGACCCTCGCATGCAAACCCCACCATAGAGAAGCTCTGAACAGCAAAGTCATAAGTGCTGACTGGGTTGAAAGCAGGGTCAAGTTTGTGAGAAGTTCCCTTGGCCTCTGGATTAAGAGTATTTGGAAGCTGAAAGCAAACAGTTATGATTTAAAAAAAAAAAGCCAACTCTCGAATAAAACAAAAAAATGACCACAAGCACTTGGTTTTGTACAGCCAACCTAATGAGCCAAAAAATATAGAACTTTCAATGATCATGTTTTATTTAAGAACCCTTTTCCACGGACACAAATTGCCAACCACAAATAATAACGCGAGGGTGGTGGTGGTGATAGTGGGGGGTTGACTTGCATCAGCATACTTATTAGAAAGAAAAATAAATATCTCCAATTAAATCACGGATTTGCCAGGCTTTACAGGAGAGAGGTCTGGAAATAACGTCTGGAAGATAGATTCGGCAGCGGGATGTAGGAGATGGAAACTCTAACGACACTGTACGAACACAGCCCCTTGACTTGCCAGCCACAGAGCAACAGGAGGGATGGGATTTGTGGGCGTCTACAACACATTTTGAACATCCCCTGATGCTCGTGGAAGGCGCTGGCTGTGCTATAAGTGCCCCCCAACTGCAGCTAGGACTCTCGCACGTGCGCGATGGGTGGCACAAAACACTGCCGGCAAAGCCAATTATTTGTAGTCGGTTCTGAAATCACTGCAGTTCAGGCGCAGTTCTTTGGCTCTCATCTTCCAAGTTGGATCTGCCTGACGGAGGGATTTCGGCTGAATCCTTGCGACTCAGTCACATCTGCTGTGCGTCTCTGACACGCTGCCTGCACTGCTCGCCCGGCGTTCCACGTCACAGTTCTGCAGCCAATTTGCCTGCCAACAGATGCTCAATACTAGACATACCCACCCTTAAAATAACAATTAAAACACAACAACAACAACAGAGGAATCATTGGCCTGAACACCTCAGTGTGAACACCCCTACTACACACCAGCCAGCAGTTCCAAAGCATGGCGAAAGATCCCAAGTAATTGAGAGCACAATGTCACCATGCTGGGAAGAAGGGAGGGGGAGGGGAGAATAATTTGTGGTGTTTATCCATTAGGGAAGTCGGCACATGATATACAGCATATTTGGGCCATCCCATTGTGCAGCTGTGTCTTAGACTTAGCAGGCACTTTTAAAAATCTATTGAAGTTTGGGAAGCTTCTACGTCAAAGACCGAGCATCCAGACACCGCTGGCTTACTATTAATTTATCCACAGAGAGAGAGAGAGAGAGAGAGAGAGGAGAGAGAGAAAAGCAATAACAGAAATACCCTTTAAAGAGCCCGGCATCTGTGACATTTTATTAGCAGGGCTCTGTATCCAATCTACTGCAGCCCTGTTTTTAGAACAAGACCGAGGATATAAACAGAAAAGAGCTGTCACTCATTCTACCGTGGCAAGGGCCTAGACAGAGATCTTAATTACAGCGCTCTGGCAATGTGACACAGAGAGAGAGAGAGAGAGGAGGGAGAAAAAAAAAAAAAAATTGGTAGACAGGAGGAGAGGGATGGCAGGTTAGACAAATGAGGGCAAGGCTAGACTAAATGAGAACAGAGGAAAGGGAACGCAACCCAGAAAGAAGGGAGGAGGAGGGAGGCAGGTTAGAAGCAACAGAAGGCAAAAGGTAAAGATGAGAGAGAGAGAGAGAGGGGAGGAAGAAAGAAAGAGAAAGCAAGCTCAGAGGTCTACAGTAAGCTTTCAGAGCAAGAAACAAAGAGGGCAAGGAGGCCAGCTTTTCTGTCTTTAACTCCAATGCCATACAACAGTGGCAGTGAGTCTCACACACTGACCCCAATTAAAGTACGAAATATCACCTTTCAGACAACTCTTGACTGCAGCTGTGAGCCGGCATGACAAGGAGAAAGGGAAAATCGGGGCGAGAACGAGTCGAGGCTGTGGCCCCGGCCTCCATTTTATCCACGGCGCTCGTCTCCAGCTTCTCGCTTCATGCGCGAGATGCTAATTGCTTTCCTGACCTCAAAAACATGTTTCTTCTGAAAGCACATGGACTGCCACAGCAAAGGGCCAGAGCCTTTTAAAGCCAGCTCCTTGTTATGAGAGGAGAGAGAGAGAGAGAGAGAGAGAGAGAGAGAGAGAGAGAGAAGGGAGGGGGCTTGGAAACCTTGCAAGCTGGCTTATTAATAATGGAGAAGTGAAATGGCATGCAAGAGATTAAAAAAAAAAAAGAGAGAAAAAAGCCGATAGCACCGATGCTCAGAAATCGTCTGTGATCCAAACTAGAAGCGCCACTCTGACAATGACCTGTGAATAAACTGGTCAGAGACAGCCGGCTCTATTCACGGTCCGTGGCACCTTCATTTCACAATCTGTCTTCTCCCTGCATTCTCAGCGGCCAGATATATGGGCCACTTAGTTAAGAATGAAGTACCGCATATACCCACATTTACAACTTTTATAAATAAACAATAAAGACGAGCGCAGGAGCAGGAGTCGCCACTTTTTCTTTCCTTTAAGGAGGACATTAACTTTGGGAGAAAGGATATTTCACTTGCAAACCATTTCCAATTACCGGCATAAAAACGTCAGCGTTCTGCGACTCGGACAGATAAACAAGTGTAATTATCTAGGAGGAGGAGGACAGAGGGAAAAAATAAGCTATAGAGAAAAGCTACAATGTACTGGTAATCCACCCTGAATTTGTTGCATTATAGTTATAGACTCAGTCAAGCAGATAAATGTTTGTGGAATTACAGCCCGGTGTGAAGGCCATGGAGGAGAATGAAGACTTTTATTGTCTGGTCGAGTGAAACAGTTTCAGTGTCCACTGTGATCAGGATGAGCATTATTATTATTAGATTTATTATTAGATGCGCTTGCCATCTTTGTCCCAGCCGGATTACATTCAAAAAAGAGCTATGAAAAAGATAGAGGGAAATGTTTAGATATTACACGGTCCAACACATAAAATACAATAGAGTGAATTACAAAAGGAACAAAATACAGTAGCCGCTGAATAAATCATGGAACAAAATAGCAAGCGAACAAAGGATTCTCGGAAATAGTCCGTCTTAACAGGCTCTTGGTATCGTTTCTGAAGTGGATGTTGATTCCACCGTGTATCCCAATTAAAGCTCAGAATCAAGAGAAAACAAGTCTTTTCTAGTTTCTGCTGGGATTACGGAGAGAAAATCAAACGATCAAAAACTGAAGAAGCATTGCTTCCCAGGCCTGGGTAAACCGTCAGTTTATTTGCTCGGAATATCGCACCACTTTTCCCGATAGCAACAGCACAAATGGGCAGTGGGGGAAAAGGTCCTTAGTTACATGAGTGACCTCTGACCCCCAGACACATTCATCACTGCTGCTCTCACTGGCTGCACTTTGACCTTTCACCCCTTTCATGAACTTGCCTGGGAACTCATTGCTTCCCCGCGCAGCCCTGGAGCCGCAGACAGCAGGACAGCCTGGAATTTTCCACCATTTCTCATTTGTTTTCCACATCTAACACTGACATTATACACTGTTGCCAATTCACTCACTCGTCCATTACCTCCGACTAACGCTTCTAGATGGCATTGCGCTGCAGGAAAGAAAAAAAAAAGAAAAAGAAAAAAACAGGGCAATTCACTGAAAACTGCTCTGGCTTTTAAAGACAATACAATTGCCGAGTTGACTTGATTTGTGTAATTTATAGGTTGTGTTTTTTTTTTTTTATATCGTGTTCATATGAGAAGCTAAAATGCAACTGAAGTGGTTCAGTCAGTCAGCAAACCTTAAGAAAGGTTTATTTTATCTCTTTGGTTTGAAGACACTCTCTGGTTTCAAATTCAGCTCACTCTAGGGAGAAGAAAAACTGAGGAAAAAAAAAAAAGGAGACCAACTACTTCCAAAAGAAAGACTTTTCTTTTAAGAACCGTCGCTTTAAAGATTGTCCATAAGAGATGCGTTTGTTCCGAGCAGCAGAGAATGGAATGCATCGATCTGGGATGCGTTTGTATGTATGTGTTTATTTATTTATCTATCTATTTATACAAGTTCACTTTCTCTAAAATAGCTCAATTTCACAGCACAATCGTTTGTGCACACAGTCCGGGCTTTCGCACACCATTGTTAAGGAGTTTCAAGTGCAATTGCAGGCAATCAATTCCTCTGGGAGCTCGGGCATTCCAGTAAGAAGCAGGCCTTTGCAGCAAAACAAATGAAAAAAACTCAGCCCATAAAGAGAGGTGTGCATTTTGTGCATTAGTTATTCCCATCCTACACCTGTCAGTGCAGTGACTGTCCTGTCCCGTGGAGGGCACACATACACAGGTTGGGGTAAGGTTAGAGTAATATATCTGCAAAACAGAAGATTTATATCTACGTTTTGTTGAGCACTGAGTGCTAGGCAGGGTGGAAGCCTAAAGAGCTGGGATTTTGAAACCGACAGACATAGAAGCTGTTTATGGGATACATTTCAGCGATTCTAGCAATCCTGAATTTCGTCCGCATAATTTACAATGGCCCTCGCCCCGTCTGGAATCTAAAAGTGCAGACCAGACCTAAGCAAAGAGGCTGACAAACTCTGACAAAAGATCTGTGATAAATATGGATGCAGTTTAAGGAACAATATTTGTTCAGCTAAATGAATTGCAGAATAATACAGTTTCCTGTGGTCTAGGCTGTTTGAAGCCAAATATTGGATTGGATTACAAACCTTCGGCTTCCGTTGCCACTGGACTGCAGAAGCAAAACCTCCTCACCCCCCTGATCCACGTTTCCCTCTCCTGCAGTATCACAGGGGCTCCGACACTGTAGATCTGAGCAGGGCTGTTATTTTTACCCCCCTACCCACACAAAAAGGGCACAGTTCAACATCGCAGCCTTGCAGATTCCTACCACCAAGGAAAATACAGGTTTGTCATTACACTGTAGCAGCGAACTACACGGCAGCAGTCCCTCTTCACTCGCACATGCTACTGGCAACGTTGCGCTATCAATCACGCCACCCTCGTCCCACTACCCGAGCCCCCTTCTCTCCCTCTTCCCCGTCTCTGCTCTGTTAAACTAATGGACTGAAACAGGAGCACCGTCCCTGTTAGATAAGAGGTCATTTGCAGGAAAGGCGAAACAAGGAGAGAAGGGAACACAGTGAGACAGAGCGAGAGAGAGAACAAGAATGATGGAGCAAGAACTAGAGAGAAATGTAGAACAAGAGAGCTGCTGAGCATTTCCCAGCACATTTGTTTTTCAGAGAGAGAAAGGGCCACTCAGGTCAGAACGGGGAAACTGACACCGGCTGAAGAATGGCTACGAAACATGCCAGGTTAGTATATCCGACCACCAGGGCAGAGGAGAACTGAACAAAATGGTCAATCCGGTGTCTGATAAACTCCCACTGCTCTGCCCGTATGAACCTGATCAGACACACGTGTATAACACCTAACTGGACAATGAGGAGAGCTGTCCGCACACCCCATAACACACAACCATAAGACACATAAATTACTTAAGATGATGTGAGGGATGGGTGGGATTGGGAGCCTTGTGTACTGCCCTCAAAGAGCCTTTTCCTCAGTCAATTAGCACTTCTCAAGGGGGACTGGCACGAGTGTTGTAATATGTAATCAGAACAGATCATTTCACTCCGTACCCCCCCCCCCAACCTAATGCGAGACGGTTTGAATGTCTGTTTTAATTTTCTTTGTTCTCCTGGCGAGCGAGACGCAAACGTGACCCTCGCCGAGTTACTGGAGGACGGCACGCCGGCCGGCAAGATGCACAAGATGGGAATTCATCTGCTGCCGTAATCTCTGAGTTTATCAGAGCGGACAGATAGTGCTCACAGGAGATGCATACATACATACAAATCATATTAAAATGATATACACCCTCACCCCATCTCACCTCCTTAATAAAATACCAGTCAGATTTTCCCTATTGTTCTTCAAGTGGTATCACTACGCATGGTCAATAAACCCACTTCTTTCAGAGCAATTATCGATATAGCAGCCTGGCTTCAGTTACACGTGTTTGTTGCTGCTGTCAGAGGGCAGGATCTCACAGTACTGCCGTCTCCGAAGACAGGCGACCCAGCGGGAGCGTTTTAGTTGATCAGAGGGAGAGGAGACGGGGGGGGAGCCAGGAGTCTTAGGATGCATGATGACGGTGCGGCTCACCCGGCGAGACAGGCAGACAGTCCTGCGGGGGTTCCCAGGCCCTCACACAGGCGAAGCACGCAGGCCGGAGGGACCCGTCTCCCCAGCCCGAGATGAAGATGTGTTTGACACGGCGGTTGTCACTGACAGAGCTCTATCTGCCTGGCTGTGTCACAGGCACACAGATCTCACAAGGAGATAGCGGGAGATAGTCAGGCTCGGCAGACGAGCACACTTCACAAGATTGTCAGCCGCAGTGGAAATGTGAGATTGTTCGTTCTCTGATGGTTAAAGGGGGGGGGGGGGGGGCACAGATGAAGCAGGTCCCCATGTCTTTGAGTCTGACCTTCATTCGCCGTCCGCTGCAAGTCCTCGGAAGGAACTCCATTTAACTTTTTGCAGCGGCAGATCACAACCGTGGAGAGGAACGGAGGACAGCAGAAACCAGTTTGTTCGTTTTTTTTCTGTATGAGAACATGCACAGATTGAATATTCAAGGACAGCAAAACACAAAGCAGAAAAGAGAGCACACCTCACAATCAAAATCTGTGGAAGCTGCACCTTGTGCCTCACCTCAGGGGCCCAACACGCACGGGAGGAATGAGATTTGGGACGGGGGGGATTAAGCACTGATGGGGGAATCTGGAGCATTGGTCTGTTTTTGAGGAGAGCTAATTTTCCCAGATCACCACACAGGAACCACGACAGGATTTTCTGAAAGACATTCACCACTCAGATTTGTTTTGCAAAACAGGCAGTATAAGCAGAGAAATTGTTTTCTGTTAGATTAGTAACTGAATATAAAGATCTCTCCTCAATGTGTAATTCAGCCTGTGGTGAAAAGAAAGAGAAAAAAGGGGGGGTGGACCAGTCTATTCTGGTAGCTTCAAGACATTTAAAAAATATTAAAAATAAAGAGACTGGAGTAATGGGAGTTATCCAAATGCCACGGACTTAACTCGCATACAAGGTCTGCAAGAAAAAAAAAAAAAACACTCGTTTTCAAATCGGTGTCAGGGAGGTATAATTATTAAACCCACAGCAGAACCCTCTGTGACTTAAATTGCTATGCACAGAGAGTCCATGGTGTCTGGCTCCCCAAGGGCTTTTCTTTCGATCCCAGTGTTCGGATACCGTACCGCTGCTGTCTGACAGATGATCTCATTAGAGAGCTAATTGGATTTTAATTAAAGACAGACCGCCAGGGAGCAAACTGGACTGGGCTTTTCCCATCCCCAACGCC
Organism: Amia ocellicauda; assembly: GCF_036373705.1. Lineage (NCBI taxonomy): Eukaryota > Metazoa > Chordata > Actinopteri > Amiiformes > Amiidae > Amia > Amia ocellicauda. The sequence continues at coordinate 11,508,319 of NC_089869.1, forward strand.
TCTCCTTTAAAGACACACAGTCCACCAGAGCGCCCAATCACCTCGGGGAGCAGTATATATCAATCTGGGCACGCACTCTGAGCTCCCATCACCCCAGTGGGAGAGAGACAGAGACAGATTGGAAGTTTTTGTGCTGGCTTTTGTTGTTGCTAAAGATACAATCGATTTCCCTCGAAGCCAGAGGGTGTCTGGTAAGAAATATATAATAAAATAATAATAATAATAATAATACAGTGAAGGAAAAAAGTATTTGATCCCCTGCTGATTTTGTACGTTTGCCCACTGACAAAGAAATGATCAGTCTATAATTTTAATGGTAGGTGTATTTTAACAGTGAGAGACAGAATAATAACAAACAAATCCAGAAAAACGGTAAGCTGGGTGGTAGTTGAAACATGTTGGAATCAGGAGTCATTGTTTAGTACATGAAATCCCCAATTGAGGTTTCTTCCTCATCAAAGAGGAAACCTTTACCAAGCCAAGGTAAAACATGAATGCGGAGTATTGTCTAGAAAAGAAGGCCATGGCACAAACAAGGATTTCTTCACATCTATCATGTCACTATAACAAGTTGCGAGAAATGTACTGGAGCCTTTTGCACTTCAAGGCCATCTACTCGGACAACTCTCTCATTGCTGAAGCAGCCGTACGGAATTTCTGGGAGCAGGCTTACGTGTGAGGCAGTGTTAGTGCAAGCCGATCTGAAAAGATCTCTTCAAACAGGCCAGTGTGGGCCATTGACGCGAAGAAAGAAAAAAACATCAACAAATCCAAGGCAGGGCTTGAGGGCCTGTTGGTGGGAATCCTTCTCCCAAAAGAGATCGTCGGCTAGCCTGACGTTTGATCTCCCCGGTTGCTGCTCTGCTCTGTTGTCACGTCCCTTATTGATCGGGTGAGGCGCCCACCCGCACTGAGAGCTCGGCCCATCTCAATCCGCCGCACGCTCCCCCACCCACTCGACTGATTGAACCCCCTGCCGGCGGAGGCTGCTGGAGGAATTCATCAGCACCATTAAAAGCCTCTGCCCTCCCCACGGAGATCCCCAAAAATCACAGCTTAATGGCCGAGAACGGGGATGACTAATACAGCAATGGAGCTCGTCTGCAGCCAGTAAATGATTGTGCTTTATCGTGATTAATCTGGCCCACTCCGTATTGCCTTCTAACAAGAATATGGCAACAGAGCGCTACAGCACATCTGAGGACTTCCCAGAATGCTTTGCACTGCATCCCCACTGCCGTCACACGCCCCTTAGGAAGTTCTGGCAAAGGACTTTAACCTAAACTTTCTCCCTTGAAGCTGTGCATGTTTCTCAGTTCTCCTTCCTTCTTAAAAGTTTATACCCAGTAGTTGCAAAAGTTGATTTAATGGACTTTAATGGAATTTCAAACTCTAGAATCGATGATGGAAGGGTCAACTGCAGAGGTCAAGGGCTCTTTGCCTTCACAACCCTAGAATTAAATAACAAATCTACCAGACTGGTCATTTATTAAGATGTTGCTCACAAACCAAAGTGGTGAAGAGAGGGACACTCCGGGGAAGGCTGCGTTCTCTGAATACCAGGCTTTGGCCCTTGCTCTCCATATGCGCTTATCCACTCCAACCCGGCTTGTTAATCTAGGCTTTAACAAGGGCTCTGATACAGGCCAAGAAAACCTTTGCTCCCACATAGATAAGAGTCCTATTAAAATCTCCTCCATCACAGCTCTGACCTTTTTCCACGATGTTCCAAGGCTCTGGTCCCCTGGGAAAAGGCTTGGAGAGAATAGACTGAGGGAAGGTGGGAGAACATGCTTGCGATAAAAGTATTAAAGAATAAAAAAAACGATAAGGAAGGTAAAAGACTGCCACTTAAACCCTGACACTGAGCTGCAATTCAGACACTCAATCACTCTCAGAGATTCGGTAATGCATCACCCTGGAGTGCGGCCAAATCACACAGCCTGAGAGAGGGTCTGAACCCCCAAAAACCACAGCCACTCCAGTAAACCACCTTCACTCAAGCAGTTCAACACTAATGGCACCTGCCTAGTAATGGGGACAACACGGCAGCCAGGACTCACTGTCCTACAGCGGAGCAAAATCATACCTGGAGAATTTTCTCACTGGGTAATATATAATCAAGCACTGGGAATGGAGTAACCTTTTCCGAGCCCAGCTGTATTTAGAGAAAGTGGCGCTTTCCTCACCGGCTTAATGGGAAGAGCACAGCCAGAGACGGACAGAAGGCGGGGAAGGAGAATGGAGAGCACTTTTTCCCTTTGTCAGCCTGGCCAAACACAGACATGGAGAATAAAACATAAGGGTTTATGAAAATGTATAAACGAGAAGAGGCCGGTCAGCCCCACTACCTCACACGCTTATTAACTAGAAAATCTGGGATGGACGTTTCTCGAAAAAGATGCCAGGGAATCAACTTTAAGAACATGGCTGAGGAAGTTCCTGCCACCCTTCACTTAAGAAACACATTTTATTTTCCATCCATTCATGTCTTTGTGCCCGGTTGGCAAAGTTGCTAAGGTATTTAAATCATGAGTCAGGGTAGTAGGTTTGTTAATTAGTTAGTTATTGTAACATACGAATGGCTTATCTACTAACACACAAAATGATTGCAAAAAGGTCCCATAATTGAGCTGAAGTTGAAAGAGTGAAAATTCAAAAGATATGGGCATTGCTGGTTCTAGGCAGTAGTAAATCTTTTAAGCAACTCTGGAAGCTCAAACCTCTCGTGTGCTTGTAAATCCTGCTGTAGTCTCGCCGGTTTGTGAACACCTCTCAGGATTTCAAGTACACTGAACCTAGTCTCTTCCAGAATCAAGAGATTGAGCTCCCGTCGCCCGCTTGTGTAGCTCACACTTTAGAGGTCGGGAATGAGCCTCTCTGCGTTTGGACTCTCTCTCTCTGGGGGCAGCAACAAGCTTTTTGTAATGCGGCAACCCACACGGCACACAATGTACGACAGGAGGTCTTACAGAAAACAGCCTTGGAGAGAGCCTGGCTTTGTCTCGCTCTGCCTGCCTGAATCCCTGCTGGCTTGTGTGTGCATACACTGCGACAAATAAAACCTCTGCAATCTTATTTGTCTTAATTCGGGCATATTATGAAGGCGATATGATTTTTAGTCTAATTAGCAACCTGAAATGTACAAGAAAATGTTGCCTGAAATTAGGTTAGCAATTCTTGAATTATCTTGCTTAGATTTTAAAGGACTGGGTAACTGAAGGAAGTGTTTTTCTTCTTCTACTAGGAACAAAAACCCCTGTTAGCAAGAATCTAATTTTGAGAGGCTGATGCATGTAAGATCAGAGATGTATGGGGTGCAGAGTAGTTTGAAAACATAATTAATGACTCGATTATTTAATCCCATTAGATAATTCTTCTTAATCAATGTTGGAATTTACTGACTTCATGTACATTCAATGTACATGTTTTATATGTCCAAGACAAGTGGAGACCAGAATTAAATGACAAAAGGCGGGCAATGACAGTAACGCACCTGTGTCAACTTTAGGCCGTCAGTGTGTCAATCCCTTTCATCGCAGGGAGTGTGGGTGTGGGTCTAAACGAGCGGAGGATTTAAAGTCAAGACCGGCATAAATCAGAATAAAAACTGAATTTTAAAAAAGCAGACCCTGAGATATGACTAATCTGGGATTTAGCGGTTTGCCAGGCCGGGATGGGATGGCTGTAGTGTGGAGAGCTCTGAGCAGGTCCTTGCGTCTACCAGGCCTTCGGGGAGCGTGGGGCAGTGTAATGGGGATTACCTGCTGTCATAAATAAAAATTCAAAATTCTCTTCCCTCCCATACATTTAACATTGACTGAACAAGGATTGCAGCTTTAACTACAGATTAAAGTTAATCTGGGTTAAACCAGCAGGCTGGGGGATTTCCCTGCCTGGGCCAAGGGGTTTGTGTGTCCCAGTGCAGGGTGTGCAAGGGCTGTGCATCCCATCTGCGACCTATCAAGTACACACCAGCAATCACGTACACATGCTCACAGCATCAAAAAGTACTGCACACACACACACACCACTCTTTTGGCTTGAAATTCTACCTTTAGTCTAAATAAAAAGGTCAAGAATTCAAACCATCATATTTATACTGAGCTTTTATCACCGCAAAATTACACGTTTTATTTTTCACTTGCGTTTATATTAATAGATAAACACATTGAATGCATAAATCACATTGGCCAACCTGTATTAAAAATAACCAGAGGCTGCTAAACTATATCAGTGGAAAAAAAAGAATAGAAAAGCAACCACAATTCAAATGTCACATAAATAAGCCCTTTGATCCGGTAAATATTATCTGATTCTTGAAGAGGGTTTTAAAGGTTTTGAAACATGAATGACGCCTGCAGGCACAGTTGTTGACGACAGTGTAGGTATGCTACTTGATGATAAAGCATCACAATGTGCTGCCTCTTCCAACTTCAAGCCTCTTTTGAGGTGCGTTTTTCTCTTATACTCTTATCGACTTCTCACAAGTTAACCTCCTTGGATGAGAAGTTTGCTCACAAACAATGCAGCACGAATTGAGTGTCAGGAGTGTGGGCTTTTTGTTTGGCGGGGGGACCAAGTTAAGGAGCAGCCGTTAGAAGACTCTGTACTGATGAATCAGAACTTTGTGGGAAGAAATAAAAAAAGAAAAATAGACTCATCTGGAAAGAGAGAGAAGGAACTGGATTTGCATAAGGGGGATAAACCCAGATGATATAGGAACATATAGGAACTGATTCACTCCAATTTAAACTACTAAAAAAGCAACCATGAATAGCAGAAGAATGTCTTGGTTTCGTAAGCAGTCAACTAAGTACAGTTTTGACTTCTCAAAACACATTTAATTTTTATAGTTGAAAGCAAAAAAAAAAAGTGTATTCTTTCACTAAGTTGATTTCTTAAAGATACTGTCCTTCAAATCCCATCCCAGATGGTCTCTAGTCTGAAACACCTGCTGCAGCTGATTATTTTTAAATCGTATAAACCCTCTGTGCACATGAGAAGTAGTTTTTTTATTTTCCTTTTCAATTGAATAGAGAAAGACAGAAAATCAGACAGGGGAAGGCAGCTCCATCTCAGAGTACAATCAAGTAATCAACACCCTCTTAAGCAATGCATCTTGGGACATACCTCGGAGAGCACTAACAGAAGCAAGCCGTTTCAAAATACACCTAAAAGAGGCAGGCGAGAACGAACTAGAACATACGTTTTACTACTCATATCTTAATCCACGTTGAGGACCTTTTGTGGCACCAGTAATCAGTACAGCCCTATTGGTCTGTGCCTCAGGCTACAACTACACCCCTCATCCTCCTCTCTCTCCATCCACTCACACAGCTTTATTCTCACCCTCTCTGCATCTGTTGAGCCAATGTGCCTCTCTCTAGCCTTCTTGCTTTCAGCCTTTTTCAGTCTTTCGCTTCCCACACCTTTCCCCTCTGTCCTGGCTTCCTCACAATTTATTGTTGAAGTCTCCATCCTCGTCTTTGCCACTTCCTTCGGAGCTGCTCCTTTCCCCTTTATGTGCCAGAGAAGAGTACGGCACGCTATATCACCATCACACAAACTGCCCTCGTGTCCGGCTATAAATTACACACACAAGCTTCTCAGACATTTTTGAAGATGGTCGAAGCTAGGTCCTCTTATGCTTCACATTGCAATGCTTCCTTTGGGAGGGCATAATTCTGAATGATGGCTTTGTTTATCACTTTTTTTTTTTATGATGCTCCAAAAGTCTAACGCTGAACTGACTTCTTTTGATGTATATTTCAATCCATTTAATATCTTATTGTTCAGAGCCTTGACATGCTATTCTTGGGAGGTGTTGTATAAATGAAAGCACTTAGCGACTGAAGAACTTGAGCACAGTACAGCATCTTTTATGTGGACTGCTATTGATCAATACCTTTGGGCATAATAGACTTCAATTAAGCTAAATCTGATCCTTTGAGCCCAGCATGCCACCAAACACATGCTATAGTGAATACTACGAGTTTCCCTTTGGAGAAGTCGTATCGAGAGAGGAGATACAGAAGTTGGGCTTTATGCAGTCTTCTGTTTGCATTCAGACACAGAGCATTCAGAGTACAGTGCACCTATCAAAGTACTTCAGCCAAGTGTACTCACAGAGGACATGCCAACTTCAGAGCCCATGTCTGTCCATTAAATACATTCTTTTGCATTTAATTTGGATTGAAGAAAAAGTGCGTCAAACTCATTCAAACTCACCGTACAGATGCAGCCTTCTCCGTGTCCCTCCTCCTGCTGTTCAGCACAGATTTCTGGAGCCACATTGGGGGGTATATAGTAGGATCTAGATCTCGTTAGCAGTGCTGCCCACCCCTCCGACCACCTCCTCTTCGCCAGGTCATTAGGGATCAGCAACAGCTGCTTCGTTGGCCCCGCGGCAGCCTGCCAATCTTAATCACATTTGGCGGAGAGGAAAGCCGATACCCTCTCATAGGCCTGCCAACGATAATGCCGTATTGATCCTCGCCCCTCTGATGCAATCACTAAACATCCAAGAGTGAGCAGCAAGGCAACACTGTCACTACTAATCAGGTCTGGCAAAAAAAAACACAAAACTACTGGACAGCTAGAGGAATTAAACTTCTCAAATCCAAACCACCGCCCCACACCTTCACCAAGACCCCAATACACAGACAGAATGCAGGACTTAATGACACACCTGGGTATTAGCGCACTGCAGTTCTCACCCCAGCACACAAAACATAACTGATTTGGACAGTATCTCAGAAAAAAAGACTTCATACTGTTAACCAGGCAGAACTCAGCAGTGACTTACACATACATGTGTTGACTGTCAAACTGCAGCACATGCATGTAACTGCATTTAACATGCATCTCAGAAATGACTCAAAATGACTGGATCAATAGGAGGCACTTTTGTTGTAGCCAATGCACACTTTTGTGTGATTAGGAGAGGGTGCTATGCTCCCATTTAGATAAGCCTGCTGCCGCATTCTGCATTCTGATGGAGCCATTAGACCAAGACATTAGTTTTGTTGGCTGTGCGTTTGTGTTTTTCCAATTTGCGATCTCCAATTATTCTTCTCCTTTTTCACCCAGTTTGGAAATGGTCAGTTTTGTGCTTTTTCAGGAGGAACGAGACAATGCACACATCCTCTAAAACACTCATTTTCAACAATCATTTTCTGTTGTGCCAAGGATGGCAGCCACTCCTACAATTAACCATCATCAATGTGAGTGATCAGTGGCTGCTGATGAAGATGATGATGATGATGATGAACTATCCTTATTGTTGCAAATGGTTCAATTGTTGGTGAGTGCACTGCAAGGGGAACATACACAACACAGAGAAATACAAAGCACTAAAGGAAACTGGTCTTTGTAATCACTGTCTCGCAATGTATTCACAACTTTATTTCAGATGCCAAGCAGCCCAATCCTTGGGACTGGAACACAACTCGCCCAGATGGTGTTACTTCATGAGCTAGCTGGCCAAACACAATTAAATTCGAATGATCCACGTTAGGGCCCAGGATGTATACAAACACAAATCACGCCGGCAAAGAGAACAGCGTCTGAACACGGGTGGCAGAAACTATTTCGTCGCACTGTTTCTTCAAAGCCAGGAGGTGGTATGAAGAGTTGCTGTGAACTTCACCATGAAACTCGAGAATACACGAGAGCTCAAGTTGTACTAAAGAGAGACGTCCAAGTTGCCACTGTGTGAAAATCGTGGGAACACATTGTCAGCACCAACAGAACACCCACTCCACCAGCAGCCTGTTCTTCACCCATCACGAACATGCTGTACACTTGCAGCCCTGCCTTCTCATAATTGGCTGACACGGAAACATTAAAAGGAGTGGATCCACACTCCAGATGCGTCACTGAGCCACAGAAAGCATTCAAGATCCGCCAAGTTAACGGGAGAGTCATTATGCATCAAGCTTTCTCTCCATGACAATCCTTCCAATTTGCTCTAACCAAAACACAGATCACACTCTTTTCACAACCCCGGTCATTGGAAGCAAGTAAGGGATGAAACGGGTCTTGCTCTCATACCATCCAATTGATATTGATTTAGCAGTGACGTCAAACACGAGGGCAGTTCATGGTACTGAATACAGCACACAGTATTATATAGAGCCCTGTCAGATTCAAGTGTGAAGCCTTGGTATATAGATCATGCGTTAAATGATTCAAAACCCAAGACAAGCAGATTGGTTGGCTGTCTTATGCAGGCAGATGCTCAGGAATGTAAGCAATGCACTGTGGGAAAGTGACAGTTTTGCCAGGATTTTGCAAAAATGCAGATTGATTGGTCAAAGACAAATTAAATGCAGGAGAATCAATTAATGCATTCCTCTGCTTAGATGGCATCTTATGATGAACCACATTTAAAATAATACCCAGCGTTATTTAAATGAGCAAAACTTTTTACTCATTACATGACTGTAAACGCCATCATTAGGACCAAGCCAGCTCCGTCTCCCTCCCAGATCTAGACCGCTCGCTCAGTCTCTGGGCTAATGTCAGGGGAAAGCTGTGACAGGCGGCTCTGCACGACATTGACAAATGTCCAGTCCAAACCTCGAGCCCAGACCGCCTGGGGAGGCAGACATCAAGGAAGCTGGCAATGTCCTAGACAAGGACGTTTTCACTGCGCAAGGGAGAAGCAATACAATATGGACACATTGTTTCCTGACAAAAGCCCACAGAGAGCACAAATTAAAAGTCTCGCTCACAACCACTTTTGTTCATGTCTGCTCTGACCACGCCTCGCCACCCCAACCTAGTGACGTCAACACATCCCTACCCCCAACTCGAGCCAATCCATCAATGTCTCGTCTGAAAGGCCCTGCAGTCTCACTTTTTTTGGGCCAATCCACTAATTAGCACGGCCTGCGAGACTGCTCACGTTCGCCAGACACCTGTGGCTCTATCTTTCGAGGTGTTAGAAAATAGTAATGAAATACTCAACGACGGCAAAGTCGGGCTTATCCCTCGCTCTCGCCAATCAACACAGGCTCCATTTCGACTGAGCGGCTGGAGATCAGTAGGCTGGACAGTGGAGAGTTTTTTCCTCATTACGCAGAATTAGCTGCTACTCCAAAGTGTATAACATCCTGCAATCATGCTGGCATTCACACATCTGCCCAGCCACAGGAAGGGATGGAGATAGGGCCTCGATTTCCCTTGGCAATCACCTACTCTGCAGACACTCAAACACCCACAGAGATGGACGCCTACACAGTCTCTTCATACTATGCTGATCACTGGGAAAGTCTGGAGGTCTTCACCCAGAGAACTACGCACCGATGGCGACACTTGGACAGATTCACTCCAACCAGGAACCTACAAGTCCTACAACCAGCTTAGCCCTGTTGGACCTTGCTTAGACGTCCAGTGCATTGCAAAGAGCAACTCTAAGAATACTGCAGTTTTGCCAAGTCCATTAATACCGTGACCATCTTTGTTAGGCCCTGTATAATACCATTCAGCCATCTCTGCTCTGTCACAGCTCCTCTTTGAACTTGCCATTTTGTCGCAGTAATATCATCTTGATATCTACACCCTTTTTAATACCACAGAGTTCGGGCTCTGACAGCAAATGACAGCCCCTGCCCCCGCCACGAGCCAGCAGCCGCCCCCGTCCCCTGCCAACATTGATCGTAAAAAGATGAAATGCTGTGGCGGCGACGAGAGCCTTTCACAACCTCTGCGCAGTTTGGCTTTCACCCATAAGCGCTTTGGATTGCACGCAATCCATTACCAAATGTACCAGCCATTAAACGCAGGCGATTTAATCAATCAATGTGAATGCAACAAAACAGCTCCAAGGCAAGGGGGGTTGTTAAACTTTTGACACAGAGTGCTTTTAATTTCAGAAAGGAAAAAAATATATAATCATAACAGTCGAGCTGTCAGATACATCAGGCAAAAAAGGGGGTCATGATATTAACTTTATACAAAACTGAAAGGGTAATGTCTAGCATTGACCGCAGCCCCCACAGCAGTCCTTGCCAAACAGAAACTGAAAAATAGCAGGATTATCTCTCTCTCTCTTTCCCTCGCTCTCCCTCTCTCTCTTGCTCTCCCTCTCCCTCCCTCACTCTCCCTCTCCTTGGAAAACTCTGGGCAGCCTGGCCATCAGGACCCCAGCTGTCCACTGACAAACCAGCTGCCCTGCACTCCCATCACAACAGGACAGATTATCCCTGTTATCACAGGGCAGGAAGAAAACCTGCCCGGGGATTAAAGCGTTTGAGCAACACCCAATCAATGGCATCAATATAAAATGATTGCTTTATCAGCGGGGGCCTTTGCCCTGTGTTTTAATCAGGCAGCATCGAGGGAGAGCGTAATCCTGTTAGGTAATTAGCCACTGGGACAGATGGACATGATCGGTCCCCGGGGGGGGCATGTGTGTATGTGTATGTGTGTGTTTAGGTTGGGTCATAGGCACAATCGCACTCCTCTTGCTTTCGGCTGTATGATAAATGCAAGTCACTCCATCACTCTCAGTCTCTAACAGCCACTCACACTCTTCCCAGTGTAGGGTAGAAAAGAGATGACCTATCGCTGGATCTTAGAGGTCACCTCTCAGTTCGTGATTGAGGATCCATATCAAAACACATTAAAGGTGCATCAGCTCACCTTACAAAATCCATTTTCTTCGTTCTCCACCGCAGTTTTTCCCCTCAACAAACCAACCCCACCCCCATCACTCGACTGTCCTAGCAAGGAATTTCAAACTCGGCCTGAAACAGGTGTTGCTTTAAGGACATGGGGACACTAGCCATTTTCTCCTTGGCCCTGGATATTGTCAGCACTTTTACAGTGTCCGATGGAGATGGGGGGGAAAGATACAAAAAAAAAAAAAAAAAAAAAAAAAAAAAAAAAAGTTGCGTTTCCTTTCTCAGTTACCAGTGTAAATAGAATTAATCACCATCCCTGTTTTTCAAATCCGCAATTTCATTAATTTTTAATTTGAACATTACTCACAGATCCCTGCCTGCCAGGCTCGGGAAGATAAACATCTCCGAAATGAACATAACTTAAAGTGGTGCATTAGCATAGTGGCTGTGCCAAGGTGCACTTGCAAGGTAACCATTTGGGAGGTGGTGGCGGGTGGATTTGGCACAACGGGCCGAGCCGGGAGACTTGGAGCAACGGATCGGAAACTGGATATGAACTGCAGCACGGCTGGGGGCTCGGTTACAGCTCTGATGGCGATCTGCGTTCCCCCGCTGCATTCATTCTGCGATCCCTCTTAATATGAATCACGTTCCTAACAAGGAATCTGCCGAGGAAGGGAAACTGTCCACACAGTTTTAATGTAACGAACACGTTCTCCGAGGCCTGGTGGAGAGCAATCTGAAAGAGCCAGAGGCCCAGCGGTGTGGCGGTCTATTGGCCTGGCTCCCAGTGAGACCTTGCAGCTTTTTCCATGCAATGAAATTGGTTAAGAAGGCTCTCATATATTTAGTTGCCCCCCCACCCCCAAAAAATATATATAAGTTTTCTTTATAGCTGTGTTGATTTACACACTGTCAGACTCCAATTTTAAAAACGTAAATCTCCAGCTACAAGGCTAACAAGGTGCCGAGCTCTTGATCTGAACTTGTGGTAAGTCAAAGCCAAGTTAGCAGCTTTTTCCTGAAGTACAACCTTTCAACAAATCCACCACAGGCAGCAGAGGCCCTCTTACCCCTGATCTCAACTCCGAGGACGTGACTGAGGACAGTTTTGAGGCTGTGTCTGAAGATCACTACACTGGTTTTTCTGGGAACCCCCCTTCAGGATCCATTAATCAAGCCCATATATCAAGCCTGCTTTGGGCAAAGGAATAGACATAGAATATATATATATATAATTATGTTTTTCAAACCCTGTGAGATCGATTTCCTTTTCACTATACAAAACGAAGCCGCCACACTGTCAATGCATTGGGTGTGAAGCCATTTTGAATTGCTGCCAATTCTAATGGGCAGAGTGGAAATTAGAATTGCCATTTTTACATTTAAATTGTCTTTGACCTTATGTTTGACACACTTTGAACGCTTATTGCATATGTATCTCCCTCTCCCTCTCTCTCACAAACAGTGCTGCAGGGCATTCGTGTGGGCCGACTGAAGAGCAAGGTTTCAATAAGAGAAGACTGGCAATTAAGGCTTTCAGGAGCAGAGCGGACTTGCCACCTCACGTTTGAGCTCATTCTTCAGACGGTGCTGTAAGTTTGAAACAGGGTCTTACCTCGGTGCTGGAAACAGGCAGGCTGCTGCAGAGAGGTCCACACCTGGAGAGGAAGAGAGGAAACGTCATTAATACGTCTGTTAAATGAATGGAACTTCCTGGCGCTCTTACACGCATCTGAGCTTGTTTTAGCAAAATTCATATTTGTTTCTTTGCGTTTTTGAATTCCTTCCATTTTAAAATTCCTTCCAACATCTCCCCCAGTCTACAAGGTAAAATCTCATGATTGAATCTTTTGATTCCGGCAAACTCAACCTGACCTTTTACCCAGTCGTCTACTAAAACTGTTGGCTACTGGTCTCCTTGGAAAACCTCGGGTAAGATTCATGAAGTGTTACTGAGAATCCTACCCGGGGAGTGTGGCTCAAAGAACAGGCCTTTTTTCATTGGCCAGGCATTGCGAAGCTTACAATTTGAGAAGGTAAATGGTAATTTGACCCGATATAGTACAGGCAGTGCCCCAGGCTGATCTGGCCAAAATGAGGCAGATGTCCTCTTGTCAAGTAATTTGCTTCCTTTCGCAGGGAGTTGGGCTTTGGGGTAAAGTGGAAGAAGAATGGCACCCAGTTCTACCGAAGCATATGTCGCCTACCAATCAGCATGAACACACGCAGACACAATCAGTGAGGGAAGCATTTTGCAGGGAGAAAACCTGACATGCACAGAACGTGACATGGTGGTTCAAACGCATGTGCACAGAGCCAGTGATCACAATGAAAACAAAAGGGAGAGTGTGGGAGAAATTATTGAAAATAAATAAGATGCACAGAAGAGATGCAGGATTTGAAACTGGGCGCACTTAGAAACCAGCTGCAGGGCACAGAGAAAAAGCCCAGGCTTTCACAAACACAGTTGGTTCAAATCCTGCTCTCCAAGCTTGTCTGGCTGATATAGGATTATGTTCGTTTCACATCTCATGAATACCAGATTGGAAATGAGGTTTTTATGAACTGCGGGTCGCTGTATTGGAGTCAACGCCAGCTGACTGATTACCACACTTGGTGTTCAACTACGGGAACGACGTATAGATTTGAAACAAATATGCATCAGTTAAATTACACACACACTGTCCCCGCGCTCTAGCAGAGACAGTAGTTATCGTTACTCAGAAACACAAAAGAAACCCATTGAACATCAGGCTCAAGGTATCTTTGCTGGGCCTTCCACTGTTACTCGATACAAAAACAAGAGATGAGAAAGTGTTTCGGTTCCACTTTGCAGAAGGGCTAGGATATGAAGTCACAAACTATAACAATGAATTTAAACCACTGCTTTACACTACAGCAGATCGGATTTCAAAGCACGCTTTCCTATTCTCCCTCTCTACATGCGTACTGCATTCCTGCACCCCATTTGTGATATTTGCTGTAATGCTCACTCCACTGAACATAACTTTTAAAATGGCTGGACTGTACTGTATAATTTGTTATACCAGCGTATGATAGGATATGTAACCTTTGCACTGTATAGCATTTCACAGTCGCAAGTTGAATGCCAAGTCACACAATTCATATAAAAGCGGTTAGTGAGTGAGAACTTACTGTGAAATTCAATTAAAAACAACAGTTCTATACTCCATTTTTTTTTTTTTGGTTTGCGTTTCAAGTTTCACTGTATATATACACGAGTTGATTGAAAAGCGTTCCAGCAATTAGTTTCCTTCTTGCAACTTTCTGCAGATGCAAATAACTGTACACAGAATATACCAAGCCATAAAACATGACAGGAAGCTGAACCGCTAATTGAGAACATAGAAGGCTGATAACGGTAGCCTTGTATTTTTCCGAGGAGAATTTGGTGCAGGTTTGGTGTTGGTTTACCGCAACTCTCGTAGTTAAACGGGTGGCCTGATCGACTATTGCTGGTGGCCACATTTCAGAAAACAAAGAAGAACAGGTGGATCAAAAAAATAAATTAAAAAAAAACTTCAAAAGATGCGTGTATGTTAGAAGACTGCTTTTAGAGAAGAGACTCTGGATGTTTCCAGTGAGTTTTAGCTGTAATCAGTCTGCCATTTAATTAATAAGAGCAACTAATCAAGTCTCCAATCAAGCCTGGGAGAGTCAGACTTGCCACAACTGCTTCTATTAACCTGCAAGGGATGATCAGTGATGGGGTGGTGAGAGAAAACTAAAGAGAGACACACACAGACACACACACACACGCACATGGCAGACGAACAACTCTGGTGCAGCAGTGTTGAAAAATGACATTTTAAAACCCCGGTGTAATTATTTGCAGGGAACTGAAAGGACTTCAATATTTCACGAGCGAGCAGTTGATATTCTCCGCGCACTTCATCTCCTTCAGAAGTCCATCCCACTCGCTTCCCGCCCTCTTCTCGCCAACTGCCGTGACAAAGATCGCTTTATGAACCCAGGAGTCAGTTTCAGATACTGCCTCTTAATAAGGACAGGCTCGGGAGGTGAAGTTTGGCATATTTAATACAGAAGAGCCAGTTCTGTGGAGTGGAACCAGCAAAAAAAAGAAAAAGAAATCCGGTAAAGCCATACGGTTTGGGTGGAGGGATACAAGACTAATAAAACGTAGAGAACTGCCTTACAGGACATACCAGAGAAGTATGTCTTCAGGGCCTGTTCCCTATTAATTCTACGCACATCAAAGTTCTCTCACTCTCTCCGAGCTACAAGTTCAGGCCTGCTTCAAGAAGCACTTGTGCCCTCCAAGAACAAAGCCAACAGCCGACATTCCCCTAATCAAAAATCAGAGTCTGTACGGTTCAACTGCCCCCACATTAATAATTGAAATAATAATTTGCCAAAAAAACAACTCAATATTTGCTCTTACATGCTCGCTGTAGTAGCCTCAGCATAGACCTTACCCTCCTAGCTCAGCAGGTCTGGAGCAGGACTGGAGACGATCACAGGTAGGTGGGGATCTGCGGCACAGAGGTTAGTGATCACCGCAAACAAGTCAAACTTCCACCAGTCTGGGCATAACAGCACTTGGATGACATAGTGTCGCCATAGAAGAATTAAGACGCAGAATCGCAGGGAAACACAGCACTGCCGCACACTACAGGTGTTCCAAGAGTCTGGGGTGAAAAGGGCTGTAATCTATTTCAAACCACCACCAGATGGCAATACCAAATCTGTTGGGAAGGAACATTTTGCAACTCGACAGACTCTGACGGCTTTTATTCTCTCATTGTTCCCCACGGAGGCTCGATATGACACTTTATCCCCTATTGTCAGGGACAGTCCAAGTGCAAAGTCATTCTGGGAGGTTTGAGGACCAAAACACATCAGTTATCTCCAAAACACAGCAATCACCTCTCTAGTTGGCTAGTTCCTTTGGGGGTGACTCATACCAAATATACCTGGTCTGGTAATATGGTTTGCTGGGAGAGGGAGAGGGGGAAAGAGTCCTTACTATAATGCAACATAGGGCGGGCATAGAATCAACACTATTGTGGCACATAGTGGTTACAAGCTGGTAGTATGGTCTTTATTCTCCTAGTGCAATTTGTTCACATTAAAGACTTGCGATTCTGCTGGCTCTTTGTTGATCTCATTTACATTAGCACAAAAAAAAACTAAACCTGAAAATCACAAAATTAAAAAATGATTGTCTTTAAAAGTGAATAACCACAGCAGCCCTAAACCTAAATGCCTGGTTTCTGCCAAAACCATCAATCACTTTTTCTCCCCTTCCCACCCTCCCTCCCTCTCTGTCCTTATCCCCCTCCATTGCTGCCTGCTTTGCTGTACGTCTCTGAAAACACTTCTAGTCTTGCACAGGATACAGTTTCTCTCAAAAGACTCTCAAACGGCATCGCTCTCCGATGATGATGTGCACAGGAAATTTCGGAAATCCAGTGACCAGGATCTCACCCTGTTGTTGGCTGACTTTTCAAAATGGATTTTTTTTTGTTTTGCAGCCATCCTTTCTCCGTACCGTCCCACAGTGGAGTTGCTGGGGCTCGATCTACATTCCCCTCGGGTTATGCGAAAGGTGACGTGACACCGATCACTACACAAGAGCTCAGATGCTTTAGCCACTGGGGGGCCGACAGCGTTAGGTGTGAATGAAGCAGTTGTTCTCTCGCTCTCTCCCCCTCCCCGTGGTGCAAGCTGTGCAGAATGGCACCCAGCAGGAGATCCCAAAGCTCCCTGCCTTCGTCTCTATTCTCTCAGGCTCTCTCCCTTTCTCTCCCTCTCTCCCCATCTCTCTCTCCCCTCCTGGCCCCCTCCACGTTGAATGGAGCCCAGCGGGGAGTCTGCGTGTGTTTGTGTGTGTATGTGCGTGTGAGTGAGGAGAGTGGAGAGCTATTGGAGTGGGAGTCCTCGCCTGCATGACAGTTCTTCTCGACTATGCAGTGCGTGTATGTGTCTGTGCGTGCATGTGCATGCGTGTGTATGCGTGCGTGCATGCATGTGTGTGTATGTGTGTGGGAGGTTTGCGTATGAGAGCGTCAGTGTCTGTGCACGCATCAATTCTTTTCCCATCCCTTTCCTCTGTATGACATGTGATTGGCCTCCCCAAGCCTCCAAGGCCAAAGCACTCCCACAAACAGCAGTGAGGTGGTGAAGGTAAAGCAAGACGCCTCCCACAGGGGTGAAGCAAATCTAACAAAGAGAGCCAACAGTCACAGGAAAAAGCCTAAAGCGATGTTAATGGCTCAAAATAAAAATCGCCACAGTCAGAACACCATTACTCCTATCCAAAGAACCCTACAAACACCAAGACTTAAATATATACCCCTCCACAAATAAATTCAAACTAAACCGCAAGGGTAAAAAGGTCTGGGGAGCCACACTCTATAAAACCCCTCGCTAATTCTCAATTCGTCCTGCTAAAATGCCAAACAAAGACAAGAAAAAAAACAAGCTGGAGGAAGTGAGCAGCTCCTGGCTACCAAAGCTGATGAGGACTTGACCAGCTCCTCCCCAGACACCCCACCACCACCAAGGGACACAGAAAGCATGGTGACATTCACTTGTGTTCTTACCAAGCTCAGCTGGATTTTGGAGCTTGTGCCAACTCAAACCGCTTCAAAAAAAGAGATGCTATAAATGTAATACCATTTTTAGCCCCCTTCCGCACTTTCAAAGACAAGAAGGAAGCCCAACCGGAGTCATTTTCATAATGGTATTTATCAGTCTCCTTTTTGAACTGTAATCCATGGGTCTCTTCTTGCTTAACACGACAAATCAATTCTCTCTTCTCGGACGTGAAGAAAGCCCATTGTGCTGGTGAGGGAGAGTTGATTTTGGCTACACCTGCTCAGCGATACACTTCACAAGCACGGCAATGCAAATATAATCAGGGGAAGAGACTTTCTTTTTAACACGCGTCACAGGGTGTCAAACAGCGGCAGACAAAGTCTGACCGACGAAGCATCGCCCTATCAATGCAGCGTCGGCGAAATACAAATAAGAAGCCGCTGGAATCCGAAAAGCCGCCTGCCAATCAGGCTCTGGAAATTAGCTTGCACTTCTTGGGGAATACATTTGCTGCAGAAAAGCAGGCATGGTTTAAAAATCAGTATGGGGAGTAGTTGGGACTCCATTCAAAACAGATCAGGACTCATTCCTGGCTTTAAGACCAAGCTTGGCGTTTTTTCAAAAGGCACAAACACATGCCCTACAACCATATCACATCTTTTGTTTCTATGTATATTAGAACCCACCGTGACATATAGGTCACATACAAAGGCCTAGTAAATGTGGAGAATATATTTTTGTCAAGCCTGTTTAATATGCTTCACACTTGGTTCTTATGGGATTAAGTTCTACTGAGCAATATTAAAAACTATAAAAAAGACTTAATATAAATAAATAACAGTAACCACAGGAGATCAGAGACAGAGAGAGAGACACTATGACACTATGTCTACGATTTTATGAAAAATGTCTAAATAGATGTTAAAAATGAAAAAGTGTAATTCCTTCCTGTATTTATTGTTTCAAGTTCCCTGTTCTTGAACTCTGGACATGTTTGGCAATGCTTTCCCAACACTGATGTTAATTAGTCTTGGCCATAGAGCTTTTGTGACTTGATTGGAGAAAGACAGAGAAAAGCAAACGCACAGACATTTCTCCGGCTTTCACTTTGCAATCTCCAATCCACCCTCCTCCATCCTCCGTCTCACACAGTGATGATTCACAGCGCTCTGAAAAGCCGGGGTCATAAAACTAGCCAACTTTCGTTACAATCTGCGATGGATTTTCTGCTTTGAGTGACGGCCGAAGTAAACAAGCAGGACCTGAGGGTGCCCGGCTCTAATGGGTTTTCCTGTGATGGGTGCTTATAAAGATCTTAAGAGCGGAACGGGTTTTCAGAAAGACTGCAGGCATCCAGTAGTTAAAACCCCTCTGCACCTGACTGGAATCCTCTATAAAGGGTCCAAGCAAGGCTCTTCGTGACACAGGTACCATTATCTGTGTCAAACTAGGAGAAAATTAGTTGGAAGTCTTGGATCACAGCTGACTACTCAATCATCTATCCAGTCATTCCCAGTTCAGTCAATCACTACCTGAAGTAGCCTCTCTTTATAGAGCATGGCACACTGAAAGCAATATACAGTCATTACCTCCCTGTCTGGTTCATTTGAAGACAGTCCAGGCTGCTTAGGTTACGCTACCGACGTCTAAAAGCCAGCATGGCACATAATAATAGTCCTCAACGCAGATAACCTATGCATAAAAGAGCATATTGATTTTCAAAGGGAAGGAGGGCAAAAATGAAGAAAGATGCCCAAGACGCAAGGTAAAATTAAAGTTCTATCGGTGCCAAGGAGGCTGACTGGAGCCCTGGCTGGCACACCAGATGATAAACAGGTACAATCTTGCTTTCAGAGACGCACAAATCATTCATACATGGGCACTGATCGGATACCACGACATCTAAGCTACAATATAAAATTAATTTAGAATCCTTTTTTGGTTTTATTTAACCTTTATTTATCCAGATAGGTCAACTAATAAGTTCTCATTTTCAATTATGGCCTGGTCAAAAACACTAACTGCAGTTAAATTTAATAATATTGTACAGCACAGTACAAGCTTTTTTTAAAAAAAAAAAGGTTTAGAGCAGTAATACTAAATCTAACCAGTACAATTGCAAGTGTCAGTCAAAAAAGATTTAAATCTATAGCTAAAGGCACCTACTAAATGTGTCATGTGTGGATGAGTTTTACTGTGATGCTTTTACCCTTGTGCTGTTGGATTTATACATGAAGTGTATTCTCTGCTTACGTTTGAAAAGCAAGCGGGTCGCCTTGGATAAAGCCATCTGCAAAATGACTAAGCAACAATAAAAAGTGTAGCGGGAGGAGAGAAGAAAAAGTGAGTGAGCAAGTGTTTTTCTCCAAATTAAAATCTACAGCAAAAAGAAATCTAAATAAAGCAACAGTCACAGATACGTTTTGGATACTAATTCAACTGGTAATACAAAAACATTGTATTTTGTGTATTGTACATTGTAGATCATTTTCTACACTCAGAGCTAGTCAAAAGTATCTTATTTCAGAATGGGGCACCTCTTGTATGAAGCACAAAGTCTCTCTAGATTAGTGGCCTTTCTGATTGGAAAAAAGTAATTGTAGCCAAGATATCCCTTTACAGGTCAGAGGTCACACTAAACCGCACTTAGTCTACGTTTCCAATTGCACTGCCACCCCGCCCCCCTTTCCTTCCCATCCTTCCTCTGGTGGGGAATATTTCACATTTTTCTGAGCCGTCTGAAATGTCAGTCTCCCTGCAAAACGGAGCACAACGGGGCCTTTTCTGAGGGGGTGCAGCGGGTCCGCGTTGCCATGGAGACCTGACACACATTCAAACACACTCGCAGCACCGACAAGCCCCAGCAGACACGCACACGCAGAGGAACATGCAAAACGACAAAAAGAAAACGAGTCAGAGAATAAAGACCTCCTCAGATTCGGAAAATACAATATTCATAAATCCAAAATAACAGGCTCTCTCAAACCCGAGAGGCCAGGCGCGCTTGCCAACTCTGACTGAAGGGGAGTCGGACCGGAGCGGTTAATGAAACAATCTGCATGAATCTGCAGCGAAAGTCTAGCAGCTGCCCTGCCTGGAGGAAGACAGCATAAAAATCGCTCTACACATTGTGCCGTGAAAACTTCCACTTCCCTCCTTTCTTTGTCAGCCTCCGCTCTGCCCACAGACAGCAGCTCCCACGATGCATTCCACAGGTAATGACAAACTGAGCCAGGCGACCTCTGAACCCCCCAGTGCATTGCCAAGGATACCCAGAAGGCAAAATAAGGCAATTGCCAAACATCCTCCAATGCAATATCCACTCAAAAGCAGTAGTGCAAATGATCTGCAAAAATACCCAATTAAAAGAAAAGACATAAGCCCACAACTTCCATCTTACCTCATGGATACAAGACGGCAACAGGCTAGTTAACTGGCTACATTAGCATAAATATAAGCAGTTATAGTTATAAACACATTTTTACACTCTGTACACAAAGAGATTAGCTGTCGTGCGTCATCATCGGCACAATTCCTGCTCATTAGCATTGTTGGCATTAGCATTTTTATGTATATCTGTACATATACACACTGCAATTTGCACACGTATACACATAATTGCTTCTCTCCCACAGTACAATTTGTACCGGAGCCTGCAGCACACAAATAAATGCGCTTGCGATATTGTCTTTAGATCGCTTAAATCACGCCGAGTACAGGAGTACCTCTCTTCAAGATTTAATTGCTGCATTCCCCCGAGGGAGAGAGAGAGAGAGAGAGAGAGAGAGAGTGTGTGTGCGAGTGGGAAAAGGTGGGGGGGGGCTTTGGGAAGACGGGATTGAGTGACGTTCATATAAAAGAAAAAAACTAAACAAAACAACTATTTAACACTGTTGTGCCAGTCCCTCGGATACAGACTATTAAACATCTCCAGGCTCCACTTTGTGCGAGTTTCTGCAGAGCAGTCTTGAAGAGATGCAACAATCGAGGGCTTTATAATGATTGCGATATTACCTTGTGCATTAATCTAACCGATGTGCTGGATTTTTTTCCCTGCACTGTAATTCCTCCTGCACAGTGTGGAAATCAGGTTAGCCTGCGGCACCATTCACAAAGCCTCTCCAGCAAAGCATTTCTTTCAGAAACACCTCAGCCACACTGACGATGGCCTCCAACAAATGTGTGCGCGCTCCTGCGACTGAAAACACTGAAATACTTCTAGATTGTGAGACGGCAAAGCTAAATATTGTAACTAAGAAACCCTCCCCCTCAGTCCTGTCCCCTTTTCAAGGTAGTCCAAGCTTTTGCTGAAGCTTTCCGAAATGCGTTGGGATTCTTGCATCAATGCCGAGTCGATATAAAGTAAGCACCCGTGGAGATCAAACTATGACGAGGAAGGGAATTCTACCGTGAGCAGAAATGTGAGCACCATGCAAACAGTGTGCAGCTGCTGGTGGAAAAGCAGGGCATGCAGAAGTGGCCAAGGCAGGAAGGTAAAACAGCTACAAAGTGGATTTATTTTCCTTTCCCACTTCTCGTTTTGGAAAGCGAGCAAAATATCAGGAGCTAATCCATGTGCTCCCAAGCTCACGGGCACCCAGCAAGACCCTGGGGGAGCTGTGGCACGGAAAACAGGGGGAACCCATCTGACTTGAACCCACCCGACCTGGGCAGTGTCAGTAACCCAGCACCACCGACACTCACCAGATCACTGTGCTCCTCGCAGAAGCTATTCCCCGTGGAGCCACTCGGGAGCTAATTCTGTCTTAACCCGCACTAAACCGCCCGTCTCATTCCACAGCAGGAATCTCTGTAGACCTCTCCTTTCAATTGGCAATTAAGATAGCGTGTCTGCAATTAAAGATTAGTCTTAGCCTTCCGACTTTTAACTTCACTTTTTCCCCGTTAGGAGAAGAGTCTGTGGTCTATAGAAAATTAGGTTACAGGGACATCAGAGACCAACTACGTACGTCAATGTGTTGTTCTGAATCTGCAAGATCTTCCCACAAACTGACTGGTTATCAATAACGGTATAAACCCCACGTTTGGAAAAGAAACACTCTCCACCTACTGCATAGACCGGCTGCGCTCATTTCAATACACCAAGCATTAATTCCACCTTGCTGATTACAAGATTCATTACTCCACTTCTACAATTCAAACACTACATTTGGAAGGTAAGCGATTTCTTATTGCAAAAGCTGTAGAATGAAAGAATGTGCATGATTAATGCATAAAAATAAAAGGCGAAACCAGCTTTTTTTCCCCACCCTCAAAGGCAGAGAAACAAGAAGCAGCATATAGTGCACTAAGTGGTCCCCTATACCTCTGCTGGTAATAGTTAAGCTAAAATATCAGACAGACTTTGAAGAAGTATATAAGCAATGATGGCAGCATGTGAAATCTCTTTTTAATATAGATCAATCCTGGCTTTCTAATCTGTTCACTTGACAAGCCCATCCAGCAGAAAGGCAAACAGTGTCAGTCAGTGCGATTGGCACACGTGCTCGGCTACATCCAGCAATTTCAACCACACAATCCTCATTAACACATTTTTTTGAGGTCTTTTTGAACTTATTCCTTTCATTTTCGCAATTAAGATAATGTTCCCACAATCATAGATTAATCTTGCCTTTTCTTACATCAGTTAAAACCCCAACCTCAAACCCCCTCCAAACACACGTTATAAAACTGATTGCACCGATTAGGACTCCAGTAACGTACAACAGACTTTTGGTTTAAGTGTGTAAACTGCTCAAGTCAAGAGAAACAACACAGATCTGCAATACAATAGGTTGGCACTTGTCAGAAGCACATTTCTCCAATCACTCCCCCACCTCTATCTCACCTCAGAAGACGCCAGGAGAATCTCCCTTTTCTGTACAGCGGATTAATTCAAAGGAGGCTGCCCCTCTGGGCCCAGCACTAGTGGCTGACAGGGATGATTCATACATACTTTAAATAAGTCACATGACCACATAATGTGGGCAATTGCTTCCTGCCCCAGCCTGACATCAATTTCCTAATACTGCAGAGGAGGAACTACAGAACTAGGAAGAGATCCGGGCAGGAAAAAAAGTTACCCTTTTACATGATTGGTCAGGATTAGGGAAACTCCAGACATGCAATAATTGGTGACAGGAAATTAGCTATTTTGTTTTTCCTGGAAGAAACACGAGGATCAATACAGAAATGACAATGAGCACAATTTCTTTCAAGGAAATAAGAATGCTACAGACCAAAGAAAGAAATCTAAAAAGCTCTCTAGATTCAGTTTATACAAAACTTAAAACACCAACAACTGAAGCCCTTTCAGAAACGTAACAAAAACGTTTCAGGAAAAAAAAAATTTAAATGGTAATACAAATGAGCATTATCTGAGATCAAGTAAGCAAGGTGTAGGATTTGATTTATGTTGTGTGCTTCACTAAATCCCAGGACATACATCCAGGAACATGTGAATACATCTACTAAATACGAATACATTTTACTAAAGATAAAGCCATCAATGCAAAATTCAACGCGTATAAAAAGGTAATTTTCTTAGTTTCATTAATGTGTTGTTATAGGAGGTCAAGAGCTGTGAAAGGGTTAACATGCTTTGGGGTTCCATTTATGTTCAGGCGATTAAAAAGCTTATTGATGCCCGTCTACAGTAGGCTTTTAAAAACAGCATTTTAATGAGACGCGGAGAAAACATATTTGCATAGAAATGGCCGTGCATTCATCGCGATCTCTTTAAAGGACTACAGGTGGCTAGAGACGGTAATCTTGTTTCATGGGTCTCCACAAATTCAAGGGCCCTTTCAGCGTCAGTCTGGCATGTGTCAGAATCCCGGACGAACCTGCAGAGCTTTCCAAATCGCGGTGGTAGAAATCTCATGCATCTGTTTCAGGCCCCGCATAATGTTCGACCAAGCTCCCACTGTTGCGTTTCTGGCTCATCTGTTGCGTGCTTGGTGTTATACCACCATAACATATGGCTAGAATAGATAGAGGAATATAAACATTTGTTTGTTTGTTGTTAAAGCAGCCGACTTGCAGGTGTGACCAATCAAATTAATCATATTGGGGATGTTTGGAAAAAAATTGCATGCTTCATTAGGTCTTCACAAAGAGACAATGTTGTACGGGCAACAGTTGAAAAAAATGTCTGAACCTGACTGGAATATGTTTGTTTTGTTTTTACACTTTTCTCTAATCGCCGGGTAATTAATTACAAATTAGCAAAGCACACAAGACAAACATGTGAAATGTCAATAAGGCACCGCTAACACCAACGTGCTGGAGTTCCCTCAGTCCCTCTCGGGCGAGTTTTTCCTGCCGCCTCTCTGCTGGGCCCTCTAGGCGAGGAACGCGGCGCTCGGAACGATCGTGTGAGCCTCGAGGTGAATCTCCGAGGAAGACAGACGGTACATCTCTCGAGTGAAGATGTTTGTTCTCGCTTTCTTGACTTCCCTCCCCCGCACATCCCCGTTTATAATGCTCAGGCTCTGCGGGCCGCTTCCTACCTCGGCTCCCATTGTTCCCCGTCTGTCTGCAACAGGAAATTAAACTTCCACGCTCATTCTTTGTGGCGCAAAACCAGAACACTCATCTGCCTGGCGTTAAGAGCTACACAAAGGCCGCCTACGACACGGAGCGCGATTTGACTCTGATCGCCTTGACACATGGAGACTATCAGATCATATCAGGTGGCAAGTGAAAAAAAAAAGATTCCAGTTGATTTTCAATTGAAAGCAACAATTGCTGTTATTTTTTCCGTTTTATTTTGCTCTCCGCCCAGTTTGACGTGGCCACCAGTGACCAAACAAACCCTAGCATGTGGGCAAAAGGGCACCATCAGTTTGCAAGGAGAGGAGATGCCCGCTGTTGGGTGACAGAACCCGAGATGCCTTCAAAGACACACCAACCCCACTAGTGGAAAACTACAATCACAACCAGCACACAGATTCAAAACAAGCTTTCCCTGCATTAAAGGCCCAAGGTGAAGACCCTGAAGGGCCACCTGGGAGGAGACCTACTCTCAATGCCTGAGGCTGGTCCTATTTTCATGCATTAAAAAAAAAAAAAAAAAAGACTTGTGCAATACACAGGTCAATTATTCCCCCCCATACACATTAGAAATTTGACACACTAAACTATGAATCACAGGTATTGCCCTCTGGTTAGTTCAAACAGAGCTATTTAGTTTATATTTTGCTCATACAAGCTTAAAAGGGATTTTATTGGTTCTACTAATTATAGGGTTTCTGTTCTCCAACTGTCTGAACACTGTGTATGTGGACCCTGCCTGCAAGCAAGCTGTTAGAAATAATGCACTAATATCACATTTTAATATGCTGCACTGTACATTTGCAGAACCACGTGAAGATTTTCTACTAGGGTATTATTATAAGGCTGCTGTCGGCTGTATAAAGAGAGCCCTTAATATAGTTAAACCGAAAAATAAGATCCGTGTAGAAGTACACAAACAATAATAGGAGAAAGTGAGCAAAAACTCTTTGCTGCTTTTTATTTATGATATATATTTTTTCCATGCTTTATTTTCTTTTCAGCCAAAGCCCTTGTATCTTTGCAGTCTCTTTACAAACTCCGGCAAACGAGATAACCACTCGCGCTCTGGTAATTCCAGCAACCTCGCACGAACAATAGTCATTATCAGAGTTTTACTTCATCCTTTCATGTTGCAATTAAGATAGTGTCCCTGCAATTAAAGATTAATCTTCATGGTGAGGAGATGAGCGGAAACGGAGGAGGAAAAGCCAATTTCAGAGCAAAGGGAAAAAAAAGAGGGAGAAATAAATAAATAAATAAATAAAAGTAAATCGCTTGACTAAATGGGTTCAGCAACTCTCCAAAAAGAAAATATATTAATTAAAAAGGCACAGGGGATAAAATATTCTGTTCCCCGGGAGCGCAAGATGCCGACTGATAGTGGCACCTCATTACCCAGCTCTAAGGGAGGCAGAGAGTCCATTAACACAACAGCTGGACAAAGAGAGAGGGGGACAGGAATTACACCTAGACAAACAGACCAGACAGAGAGTGGGGGGGGGGGGAAATGAAAGTATCTTGCCTACTAGGATTAGGATGAGATGTGGAGAGAAAAAGAGTCTTTATAATTAAAAAAAAAAAAAAAAAAAAAAGCAGAAGGGAGGAGGAAGGAGGGAATTAGTAAAACAAAGACAATACAGCCCCCCACGCCCACCCACTCCTGTACAGGACACTGGGAAAGTAGTTGTTTATGCAGCGGCACGCACCAATGTCAGGTTTTTCCCCACTGCCCATCCCGTGCATCAAGACGTTTTTTTGGAGTCTCCTGGTTTCCTTCCCCTTTAGGAAGAGAGCGAGGCCTGCCCGCGCTGGCAGGGGCGGCCGGATCAGTCCCTGCTTGATGCGCAAGACTGAGCTGCCAGAACATGCCGCACAAACAGCACTAAGCTGCTGTCTTTCCGCTGAGGGTTTGCATTCTGATCTGGCTGCACCCCCTATATAGGATGCCTTACACACACCAACTCCCCCCCCCCACCCCACAGTGTTCCCGTCACTGGCACACAAACGGGTTAACTCTCAGGCAGTTGAAGAGTGGGTGACAGTAATTAAGCAAGCAGTATACTCTCCTTGTGCATACACACAGCCCAGAGAAAGAGGACCCAAATATTTATTCTCGTTTTTGTCTCTCTTTCTTTCTCCCCAGTCCCCTTTATCTGTGCTGAAAGGCTCTACTAAATCCTCTTTACATAACTTAGTGGCTTGGCAAACAGAGAAAACCCACACAAAGACAGCGAGCGCTTCCATGTAGAAGCAAGAGTCCGTGGCAAAAGTGCTGCTTAGTTGCAGAGTTCATTTCCATATCCCCACCCCAAAAAAGCAGACACCACAGCCACCTTATTTATTTTTTCACGCTCCACCCCCCCCCCCCCCGCTTCTCCTAGTGTCTCTTCCTCGGAGACTCTGTTCTAAATTCTAAACATCTGTGCTTCTGGCATTTGGCAAAAAAAAATCCATCTCCCTTGCATGCCTCTCCCACCTCCCACGTTAATGTCACAACTAAGCTTATTAAAGTTCCCATCAAAAGACAGGCTGATTGCATGGTGCAGGTCCTTATTTAGAATGCATTACCCAAGATCTCTAATAGGCAGGCCGAAAGAGAGGGGTTTATGGAACCCCACCCACAGATGTTCAGATTCTGCCAAATGCGTATTGGCTTTCTGCAAGAGCCATTGGATAAAGTGGTGTTGGGGTCGGCTCCCTTTCGTGCTTGGTGCTCTGCTGCAGCCACACTCACTCCAAGTCAAAAGCCGCCCCTTCAAACCGGGCACAAATCCGAACGCAAGGGTTAGAAATTCCAAAGCTGAGGGTTTTCAGTCCCACAACAGCTTTTACACATTAAACATGAGGGCAGGGACATCACTTTCTTCACACAGCGGCAAAGGTTTACAAACAAGCCTTGACGGGAATGTTTCTGTGTTTCCTTGAGGTGCCAAGGCATAATTTAACAGCTTCAGGTTGGCAAACGCATGTTTTAGGTGCTGCCTGCAGCGCCGTGTTGAGAACAGTGTTCTGGTTCCCCGGCAGTTGGCAGAAGGAGGAGAGCAGTGGAAGTCGAGTAGCTCTGGGAAAAGCAGGGAGTTGACGGAAGTCCTCCGGCTGGCAAGAGTCTCAAATACTGCAGACCTCGCAGCGTACTCGCCTGCCACAGAGTTAAGTGTTTGGAGCCGTGAGCAGCTGCAGGGAGACGGGACAAATCCCAGCCGCAGCCTGTGGAGTAGAGCTGTCTGCCGGATAATAGAGAAGGAGAGGAGGAATGAAGGCAGGGACGGGCCTGGAAGGGGCTCCAGGAAGAATTCACTTCACGGCTTGGGTCTCTCGCTTCCTCCCTGGTCCCAAACACAGCATTGAAATTCATTTAACTAGGCCGAGTCGCTGCCAGGATTTACTGTGGAGCTCCTCTCATAGCAAGGGAGGGGGGGAGAGAGCGAGTGGTTGAGAGACAGGAAGATAAATAACTAGAGAGAGAAGAGAAAGCAAAAGAAATGAAAGGAAATAAAAGAGCGGTGATAAAACTGACTTTTTATTCACAGAGAGAATGCTACAGCCACTAACCCCCACCCCTTAGAAACAACCCCTTCTTCAGCTGGGAAAACAGTCTGAAGCGTCTGTTTAACTCCCACAGCCCACAATGGGAATATATGATAGGAATTCTGTTCTTTAAGGGCCTGGGCCTGGCGTGTACAGTAAGAGACAAATGTGCTCCGTCTCTAGCATAAACAAAGCAAAATAAGGAGTAGGCAGTCTATAAATAAATAAATAAAGGATGGAAGCACGGGATTGGCTGTCACAGCGGCTTGACCTAAAACCAACTGAAATGTTACGGATTAACATGCAGGAAGCCGCGGCTGCCAAGAAAACAAATTGTACGTTTCCTTTGAAAAGTTACGGCACTTGTTTACAGATGTTATCTCCATCTGCGTTCTGCTGAACTGCTGTTGTACAACCAGCGAATGCCAGGGCTACGTGAGGACCCTGCCTTTTGCGATTGCCAGAAATGCTTGCCTTGGTTTGGTTTGGTTTGGTTTGTGCAGCAGGGTCAAGATTTATCATTCTGGATGCTGTACTCATGAAGAAAGCAATTTTGAATATGAACAGGCTTTGTGCTGTACAGACTATAATACTGTTTGGCAGGAATTATCAATTAAACAACAGAAGGAATTAATTCTGAGTGTCAGTTAAACAGGTACGGTTTAATCACCTTGGGGCTTCTTAGAGAAACAGTCTACCAATTAAGCCACAGGGTTGGTCAAGTGTGGTGGCACTATGGCCTCCTGGGAGAATGTATGCTGCTCCCAATGAACATCCCAAACCAGGGACACCAGATCCACCTGCGTCTCTCTTTTAAGTCTCGCCAATCAATGCCATATCCATTTCCTTTCTAAGTTTTTCCCCTTCTTCTTTCCCCCAGGTAGTCAGTCTACAGGAATGCATGAAAGATTATGTTTTTGTGTCTGGGGCATCTGATCTTTATAGTAGCTTCCTAGACACAGCCTGGTGATAACCCACAAAAACACCGGAGAGTACATTATTTTCGAGAATTGGGAATACAGAGGCCACTATATGCCAACAGTGAGATTAGATACCAGTAGGCAACATGGCAGAACCAAACACTGATTCCTATTCAGATTTTTCCAGGCTTAAGAATTTCATGGCCACTTGGATAAAATTAAAATTACTTGGATTTCCCCTTTGTTTTCCTGGGAAGTGTTTCCTGAGATTAAAGGGGGTTGCACAAAGCACTCAAAACACAGTGAAATCAATGCACTGGGGAAGGGAAAATCTGCTGTAATCAGTACTTAAGCAAGTCAAAAATTGTTTTTATGCAACGGGTCCCTAGAGAATTCCCTTGTATGAAAGTATCCATGTGCAAAAGGAAAAGCATTACAGGTCCAAACCAACACGCATTATGCTCCAAAAAACAACACATTTTAGTAAACCCCAGATCAATGGTGGGATCTACAAGGAACCATCAGCAAAATACTAATCTTGGGGGAAACTGAACAGTTTCCTTTTGGAGAATAATACAGTGTGTTTTTCAACCCAAGTTAATTCACCCTGCACTTTAGAAGACTTTGGCTGGTTTTCCCCAGGTTTCCCATTCTTCTTTGTAACCTTCCTTTATGTTGTTAAAAGCCAGGCAGCTTTTCAACTAATGCTCTCTCTCACCTCGCCCACATCTGTCATCTCTCAGGTACACACAGACGGCACCACCGGTCTCTGCAAATCAACCTCTCTACGCACACTTCTCACCTTGAGGCGCGTCAGCGAGAGCGGCCTCGGTACCTGCGCTGCACTTGTGAGAACTGAACATCTGTTGAATAGCAGGGAGTGAAATGCAATGTATGTAAAATCCACGCAACCCAGGTGGGATATAAATAGCACCGGCAGCTGCCGAAGCCACAGAATAAACTTGGGAGCCCATAACTCCACTCGTTCAGGAACTCAATAATATTCAAAACTAAATGGGAAGCCAAGCAGCAGGAATGGCCTCTTGTAACAAATGCAGCTACACAGTTAACCCAAATACCACAGACACCACACCTCCGACTTGAGAGACAAAAATGTAGGTCAGTGTGAACTCTACTCACTAGAGAGGCCAAGTTTGACTGATTTCTAGGACTAGCTGGAACTCATTGTGCTGCAGTTACACTAGTTCAGCTGGCGATTGCAGCCGGCATACTGACCGTGCCACACAAATGCAGTAATAAAAGGCACGTATGGGGGGTCACCACGAGGTCAAGAGGTACAACAAAGAACAAGAAAACAATATCGCAGACTTCCTTCCGTTCCAAAACCCCAACTCTCTCCCTTCTCCACAGATGTATGTAAAACCTGACAACTGACAGCCACCGCGAGAGGCAGGCAAAGCGCACGGTGATGGTGCATACCGACGTACGGTCTTTAGGGAGGGCCTCGTGCCTCTCTGTCCCGGCCTGACCGATATTATCAGTCCCACACACTGCACACAGAAGCGCAGGCCATAACAACGGCGCCTCGCACACTGACCCCGTGCACCTGGAGCTCTTAATCCATCTCCTGGGTCTCCAAGGCCCATCTTATCTACTGCACCACAACAAGCCACGTGCGAGAAGAGAAACACAAGGCAGAGACCAGGGGAGATTAATTATACAAATAATAATGAACACAAATGAAAAGCTGAAGGATTTCAAACAAAAGGAAATAAAATCTTTTGCAGCCTATATTAAAAAAACAAAAACAAAAAAAAAACATGCAAAACATGGCTCCGTTGATTCAGGGACTGTATATCCAGTCTTCCCTGTGCTTGGAGTGAGTGGAAGTTTTTATTGGAACTTTGGAAACCACATGAATTTGCTTAAAAAACAAGAGCCACACACAGAAAACCTCTCATGTAGAGGTTATACAATGGAAGCCAAGGGGCCACTGTTGGCCCTCTCAGGGACACCTTCGGCCCACTGGACTTATAATGAGGAGCACTGTGTTAGTAAACGGAAGCAATTCGTGTGTCCTCACCAGGTGAAACATTATTCTGAGCAGCCCCTGTGGAGACTATGGCTTCACATCCCATCAGTAAATTATACGGACCTGGCTTTGCCTCAGCAGCTAAATGATACAGATCGGTGTCCAGACAGCACCTCAATTAAGAAATTAATGT
Organism: Amia ocellicauda; assembly: GCF_036373705.1. Taxonomy (NCBI): domain Eukaryota; kingdom Metazoa; phylum Chordata; class Actinopteri; order Amiiformes; family Amiidae; genus Amia; species Amia ocellicauda. Next base: position 11,539,726 of record NC_089869.1, read on the forward strand.
TTCATAACATGAGAGGTCTAGATCATCACTGGTTTTATAAAGGGTTATCAAACTGAACGAAGCCTGCTCTGCTCCACAGATCTTTTCAGTGGGTAGCTGCTGGTTAAGGCCTCGCATTGACTGTGCCGCTGAATTCCTTTCTTGGAAATAATGAGGGGGAGTCCAGCATCCAAGATGAAATTTCAGACTCGTGACTAGTCCACACAAGCTATTTCCACCAGCCCTGACACTCTTCATTAAAATGTAATCAATTCAACAAAATCCTACCCTGATTTTATCATGGATGGGTGTGACATTTTGTAATCTGCATCGCACGGTTTAGCCATTTGTCCGACTTTAGAGAAAACAGAAACTTACAGAGGTTGGAAATAGCTGGATTTTACATGAAATCCACTATTTTTGGATAACTCGGCGATCTGAAGCACTACCTTACAAATCACAGTCTTCAATTTCAGGACCACACGGAATAATTCATGTTAGTTTATCCAAAGTTTCAGCCCTTGTTGAAGAGCTCCATCCGTTTCCCAAATATTTTGGCAGAGGTGGCCTTCTGTACCGACTCGAATGCTGCTGCTAAGGACACAGGGTAACAACTCTGATTTCATACAGTGTCACTCACTAAACAAGGCTTGTTTTAAAGCATTTCCCCCCACACCATTTATTAATATCACAGCGAATCAATAAAATACATCCGACATCCGAGCTGGACGGTAAATGAAATGCCTCTCCCGCAGAAAGTGATGTAGAGAATTAGAAGTCAACAACACATACATTTGGAAAAAATGGCTGAAATGCTAAAAATGTGTAACAGCAGCCTTGATTTGAATTATTTATGCGTTTCATATCACCTTGTTTTGCTTGGGAGGGGGGGGAGAACAAACACTCCATAGGAGGTCCCTGAATAAACACGTTAAAAAGTAAGACATTAACTGCATCTTAATAATATTCCAAAATTCTGCTTGAACAATGCATATCAAAATGACCATCAGCTTTGTTTGAATGCAGTACTATTTGTTTATGTAAATCATATTTTGGATTCCCCATATCCTCTACACAGTAGCCATTCACAGATCAACGGCTAGCATTTGGTAATTCACCTTTAAATATTTGTACAATACAACAGCACAAAAATAAAATAATTCTGAAATATTACAGCAGTTCTAGGGTTGGCTCGGAAGAACAGGGAGAGAAAGAGATGTCAATAGGAGTAAATTGTGATGCTGGCATTTGCACAAAAACAATAAACAGGACTGGTACAAAATCGTAAAAGCATTTGATTATTATTGTATGCTCCCTGCAGGACTGTGGTTGCCAAGGAAGACAATTTATGATACATGAAGCTCAGTTTCAAATGATGTTTGATCTGGCAGAATCTCTAGACTCCTGCGTACTTCGAAAAGAGCTGAACCCCGCTGAGAAATGAGAGATTATGAAAGTGGGGTCCTTCTATTGTTGCAAACCAGGCCCACTGGCTGCTTCCAGGTCACAGAAGCACCGCCGCCGAAAGGTTTTGTTCAATTGGGTGGTTAAGTTCAAGATACTGATGTATGATTGGTCAGAGAGAGGAGGGGGAGGGATAAATCATAATAATAAAAAATAATCCACTTAATTTGTTCATGTAGCTATAAAGACAACAAATCCCAAGCGTTCGCTGCAGACTTCGGGGGCAGATAAATATCGATCTCTGGAGCCGAATCAACGTGCGCTTAGGAAATTGGACACAAGGATTACATTCCCCAGCACCTGCAATCCGCATCAGAGGTTGGAGGAGCTGATGTCAGACCCCGAGTGCCCTTGCTGTTAAAAAAAACAAAAATAAAGAAATACTAGGAGAGTAATAAGAGTGCATGCTGCTCTCCGACTTCATCCTCACTTGCTCTCCAGGCTTAAAACATACAGGATTTGCAAATCCCCTGTCCCCAGAGCAGTACTTTCCCAGCCAATTTATTCTAGGAGTAAGTGTGTTCGTTTCAAAGGCCCAAAAGTCAAAAGACAGAAACTGAGCTGTGGAAAAGTCAGATAAAGCTCAACACTTCTCATTTTTTCAAGTTTTGTTTTTTGTAAATCACATTTGTTATTCTGGAGGCTGAGAAAAACAAAAAATAAGCGTGTTTTTTGGCAGGCTCAGTACAACATTTCTGAACGTGGTGCTGCTAAGTGTTTTGGAAACGAAGTAAAAGTGTTGTGGATGTATGTTAATAATATGCAGGCATTTGTATTGAAATTGCTCCCAGTCCTGGAGGGGTGTAGGAATATTTTGAAATTCTGTACATGGCATAATGCATTATGACTAGATTAAAGCCTTCAGCTCCCTGCTGCAGCGTTGCTTAGAAAATACAGGTCGCTTTGCATTTCCACATTTCTTTCAGACTGACTTGCAGCAGACTGCTCTTTTCCTGGGAGGTTTTGAGCTCCGCAAGTTGGAGTGGCTCTTAAGCCATGCCGAGGTTTGATTCACTCATGTCTTTCATAGTGGTGAAGAAAAAAATAAATTAAGACTTCTAGAATCTATAGAATTTCATCTTCAGGTTTACCAAGGGGTTTACACATTCAAGACAGTTGAGAGTTAAAACGAGAGTCAGGAAAAATTAACTTCTGTGGCACCTTGAAGCTACAGAACATGTAAAGAGCAAAGGAGTCGTGCGAGCCGCAGTCACACATTATCATTTACTCAAACGGTTTTCATTGTTGCTCATTTCCTCCCCGTCCTCTCTGCCATCGACTTCTCTCACAGTTCACAGTTCGGACAGCTAGTGGCCTATTCCTGCCAGCGAGAAGGAACTGGGCGGCAGTACAAAGCAAACAGACTTTATCGACTGCACGGAGGGAACCTCAAACACCGATCCACCAAGAAAAACAGCACCAAAATGTGCCCGTAATGTTGACAGACGGAAATATATATATATTTTTTTAAATCGCTTATCAGTGCTTTAACGGACCACAAAACAAACAAAATTAAAGTCTCTCTGATAGTAACCAGTATAACACAAAGCAGAGGGTACAAGCACAGCCTAGTCAAGGTACTTCCGTTTTGAGCACTAGACAAAAACAAGCGCTATCGGTCCAGATACAACACAGACAATGACTTCTCTGGGACTGTGGGGGTAGTCATGTGAGTCTGGCACACATCAACATACAACATGCTGCAAGCGCAGTTTTTTTTTTTTTAATGCAATGGAGATCACTCCAAACCAAGACACCCGAGATTTATATCTCGGACGAAAGCTATCCTTACCAATCCCCACCAACACACACACACACCTTGTAATGTCTCGGAACAGCTGTTGCAGCAGAAGCAGGGTTCCAGTCTGCTAGCCATCAATTCCACACCGCTCACTAACCTGTCCCGTCACTAAAATGAGTGAGATAACGAGATAACCAACTACTATATGACCTTCATATCCCTGTACCATCCCCACCCCTCTCTTTCCTTCATGTCTGTTTTGCCAAGTGCCATTGTGTCGATTTTCTGAGCTTGTGTTCATGTCTGCAAGAGGGAACACCTGAAATGCATGCCAGCACATTGAACAGAGAAAGATCCATCGCAGCCCCAAGAGCAGAGACGCAGGGATCTTCACAGATCATTGAGCGCTGGTCTACCCGTCTTTGGAGCTGCAATCAGGCATCTACAGCCCTTTCTTCTACGTGTATTCATCCATAGCTATCAGTTTCAAAAATAAGCTTTCTACTTGTGCTGGAGCATCTGTCTGAAGTGACAAATCCGACAACCATGTCCATAAAACGTCAATAAACGAAGACCTGTTCAATTGCACAGACTGCTTGACTTGTAAACACCTCAGCATCGCCATATCAAAAGATTATAAATCAATGAGCCACGATACACAACTTGGCAGCTCCTTAGTTTTCAATTCGGAAACCGCAATAGGCTTGAGATCTGTGACAGCTTACAGGTTCAACTTGAACAAACAAACAAAAAACAGTCCAACACGTATACAGGAAGAGGGTTTGAGCTGAGGCCAGACTGCTTCAATTTAGTCATTATAGGGCCTGGATCAAGCTTGGAGATAAAGGGGGGTGTAAACGAGGTGAAGGCAGCAAACACAGGCTAGTAGGGCCGGTAGTTTTCCATTGCTGTGGAAAAAAGCAAAAACAAAGTGCACAGCCGTTTGTTGACCATCCAAATTCCAGAGGTGAGGTACACATCGAACAGGCAGAGGACAACTCTTATAAGCTTGTGGGCCTCAGTCCCTGTAAAAAGAGCTGACAGATTACTGCGCTTGGGTCTGAGCAGGGGCTCAGTGACACATGGCTTTTCTGTGCCTCAATTTTCATGCCCTGTACTACTCTCGTTAGATAACAAGGTGGTAAGCCACAAACGTGCTTCGTTACAGTTACAACACAAAACAGAAGTTATCTCCCCAGCATGGGTGTATCGTGGCAGAGGCAGTGACTGTGACTGTAGGAGGCGAGAGAAGGAAAGTTAACAAATTCAAATCGAGAGCCAACAAGATGGTGTTAACTGATCACTGCCTCTCTCTCTCTCTCTCCTCTCTTTCTCTCTGAAACTATCGCTCAGTGGCATTTTCCACAGCACAGGACCGCCGGTTTCTCAAGTTTCTCAATTCGGTTTTCAAGCGAATATTCCCTTAAAGCCAGTACAGACATAGCGAACCCCTCTATGCTGCTCAGACACGTCGCCCCGCCGCTGGGGAAGGCAAACACGACGGGTCTTAGAGGGCCAGCGTGCTTATTTACCATCTTATTAACTGAGCTCCGTCTTATCCCTGGATTTGTTCTGAGCCTTAAAAGGTGTCGCTCACCCCACCTCAGTTTGTTTCTGTATCCCAGTGTCACTTTGTTAGGAAAAAGGTCATCGCTGTTCCTTAAGAGGGAATGGGAGAGAGAGAGAGAGAGAGAGGGGGAGGGAACCCAGACCTCAGAGGGGATAGTCAGAGACGGTCAACGTTAAAGAAACTGAATCGTTTAGATCTTTGGAGGAGATTATGACTCGGCTATTGAAAACATGAGCCAGCGCCAGCGACAAAAAGTGTACCAATGAGGCAAGGATCGGGGGTCACAAAAGGAAAGGATTACGTGCGTTTCAGACTGAAAGTAGACGGTTCTTTACACTGCGCTACCAACACTAGTTCTGCCTTGTAACCAAAGCTGCCTCTCTGAAATGCTGCGAGTGCTTATGTAGTCAAAACTGTGTCAGAGAGAGAGACACAGAAAGTACAAACAAACCTTTGACTTTAGCTGCTCTTAATTATGGGAACAAGAATATTGTTGCAGTGGGAGAGGCTGCAAGTCCGGTCCTAATCACACTACATCCTTCCTCAGAGCTCAACATAGTCCTTTAAAATCCTTTATTCCAACCCCAAAGGATAAAACATGTCACACTTAAATCTAAGGAGAAAAAAAAAAAAAAAGGAGGTCAGAAAATACATTTGTCAACTGCTTATTAACAGACAAGAAGTAGTATTAATGCTGTAGGGAACTCTGGAGGTTTGTAAACGAGTCTTTCAGCTCCTCGCATTCAAACGGGTCTTAAACCCCACAGCTCTAGGGGCTGTGACTCCAAAGTGGCCTTTCAGTTAATTTTAATACGACAGCCCCAAAAGGTCCTTTAAAAATAGTAATAATTAAAGTTCAGGCTGGTTTAATGGGTTGATTTTTAAATGACACCATGTCCATCCATCTCAGTCAAGATACAAACCATGCCTTTTATAGGAGCATCCCTTTAAGAGCTTTTGGACAACATGGACCCTGAACTGTGGAAATTAAACAACATGGGCAAGGCAAATCCCCTTTGTTTACATAGAGCTAATTCAAAGTGTGTGCTGGTGACAGAGAGAGGCAACAAAGACTCCAATGGAGGCCATGGCACAGGAAGGCAGAGTCAGGAGCACCAAGACGGAGGAAAAGATGGGTAGACAGTGGAAACAAACAGACGATTTCAATTCTAACTCAATTCTGTAAGACCAAACAGTGCAGAGAGGGAGAGGTAAGATTCAGAAGAACAATACAGACACAGGGTGGTGGGTGATAACTGTACACGGGCTGGGGAACAGCCTGAAGGGGGAGACGGATAACTCCAAACCTATGCTTACAGCTGTCTGAGAATGTACAATGAAGGAACTCAAGGCCAACACCTTGAGAGAACAATCTTAGGTCCCTGACAAGACCCTGACCCTGACAGCAAGTATTCCCGAACAGCGTTCAACTATAGACCAATCACACAGAATGGCACAAAACAATTATGCGGATGGCGTTATCCAAAATGGAAAGTGATTGGAGGAGTTCAACTAACTGGGTGGTTCTGATTTGATCCAACAGAAGAGGCATCCAAGGTCCTAAATGTTGCAATCAAGATGATTCTAGAAGTTGACACCATCGTTGGATGAGAAATAAAATTTGGTGCAGTCAAGTGGCACGGACAAATGATTTTGCTCAACTATGAGGAATCACAGATCTCGAACTGGTCACTCACACAGTTCAAAAACAACAACACGACCCACTGAAATGTGTCACCTCTAATCTTCTGCAGCTGTAGCTTAACCATTTTGTCACTCCCGGTCAAAGCGTTTTCAGACAGCCGACCACATTCAATAAGCCACACGGAGGTCAGAGTGCCCCCCACTTCACCGCTAGGATGCCATAAAAGAAAGACAAAAACAACTTGTGAGCAACTCTCATTCAGCGGGCCTACCTCCAAACCCACAGAGGCTGACACGCAATTAGGCCAGTGCGTCCCTAAAGCATGGCGCAATCTATAAATGGAACTTAAAGCAAAGCAACACAAACACTGAAACTGCTGACGCTTGTCCAAATTTGCCTTCGTTCGCAGCACTTCAAAACCACTCGACTCGCAGTTCCCTTTCCAGCTTCAAGTTTGCAGTAAGAGTTGCAACAGATCACAGAAGGGGTGTTCTTTTATTTATATAGTATTTTGTATTGCTTTTTGTTTTGTTTTTTTAGGGGAGGAGGTTGGTTTAGTAAACTTGATGCAGAACAAGAACTGTATGTGAACGTTATGAGTTTCTTTAATTTAAAAGCAGCTCCTTGTATGATTCGTCAGCCTTCAGCTTCAAGGCCAAGTTGCCCGTTTCTGGTGTTAGGGCCCACTCCATTTTGTGTTCAGTGTTTAGCCACTGTAGTGGTCTCTCTTGGGTCAAAATCTCCAATGTACAATATCAGGTTAAAATCATCCACCCCTCTACATTTCTAATTTAGAGTTTCCCCATTTTGTGTGACACTCACACCCCCAACCTCCCTCCCAAAACAAAATTGTGCGTCCAACAAATGTAATGAGCTGAAAATCATAGTTGTAGAAATGCAACCATGACTACCAAGAGAAATGACTGCACTCCACTTCAGTTAAGTGGTGCTTTTCTGACGATGCTTAAGGAATACTAAGAGATGAACCTGGAGAGAGGTGGGAGTGGAGGTTGGGAGATCCCTGTCCCCCCCCCTTCAATATGAAGCAAAGCCCAGAAATAGCAAAGCCTGCAACTCACGTTTCCTCCAGAACAGCCTGGGCTGCAAGACTTGCACCCACACAAGGGCAAGCAAGCAGGATGCTGAAGTCACAATGGCTTGGGCAAAGTGATTCACGCACAAGTACAGATACACACACAGGTATCCCTGCCACGCACCACCTCATTATCCACAACCATGGGGCGACACAAAAAAGCCAACTCTCTGCCAACTAACTGCATCTGGCGGGGAAAGTGTTTCGATTAGACGCTCTTCGTTAGAACATTATTTTCTTTTCAGATCATTCGGAAATCATTCCCTCAGAGGAAGAGCTTTTGTATGCCAGCCTTTCTTCCAAAACAGCATACAAAATCGTACTGTAAACTTGTGGGAGTTAACTTGACAAAAAAAAGAAACCACAAGCCTGAGACTGAGGAATCTTTTTTACCCAAAAAAACCACATCTGTCTGTCCTGAACCCGGGCCCCCATGCCATAGCATCTCCAGAATAGAGAGGCCTTTGATACCGAACGCTGGCAGCTCACACATCTAAACCGCACAAGGCCTACACTGGAGAGAGTGAGAGAGAGAGAGAGAGGGAGAGCACGAGTGTGGGAGAGAGAGAGAGGGGGGGGTAGGGGCCACGGCAGCCGAAGCTCTGTCCATTCAGCAGAGCGAATCGAGAGCAAAGGGGATCGGAGTCGACAGATTCGGGACAATCCCCTTACTATCTCTTCTAACACAGCCCACTAGCGACCAAATTCCAGGTCAAATAGAAAAAAAACGAACTGAAGATTACTCTTAGAGGCGGTATTTATTACATGTATTATGTCCCCCATTTGGTCAGAGTTCTGTTCTGTGGAAAATATACGTTTGTCCCCTGCTGCTGAAGATCACTTAAAATGATTGAGGATGAAGTGGGACTTAAAATGGAAAAGAACAGAGGGGACAAGATGGTCAACCCCAAACATATAACCCAAACTCATGACTGGCTGTTAAAACTACTTTAATACCCATGCATCAATGACTATCCCACGGGAAAAAAAGAGGATTACTCCAAAAGAAAAATAAAGAAAGGCAACTTGCTGCAAACATATACACTCACACACAAAAAAAACAAATCTGTGAGTTTGGGGTCTCCAGTGAGGACTCATGGGAATGGCCAGAGAGCTGACGCAAGCGTACACCCTGTCATCAAGTGTGAGCAAGCACCTGACAGACACAGGATAGAAACCGTGACAGATTGAATCTGTGCCTTTGATGTATGGCTGTTTCAGAAGTCCTGTCACATACATGGGCAGAATGAGTAATGGAGACACGGCACAGGCAGAGGAGGGGCAGAGATAGAGATCTAAGGAAAAGCCACTGCGAAGACTATGACCGTCTGTGGCCCTATACCACCCACTGCGTCAACAGCTACTAAACTGGGATACGCTGGGGGTCCTGGAAAACTCTCTGGGGCGTCCTCAGAAAAGCCTAACAAAATCTAACACCTAGACAGACAAATCTACTGAGAATACGTGACTCTTATTACTATTTCTTGCCCATATTTGCTCATGATTAACCGACTCCAACTTCGATTGCTCCTCCCAAGTGTTTCAAAAACCACGGTAGAACAATCTTGTCGTGGACCCCAGAAGGTGCGGTCCCAGTAAAGGGGCTGAAAAGGATGGGAGTCAATTAAATATATTCCTGTGATTTTAATACATACATTTTAAAATGAGTGGCAGCAAAAGTTCCTATCGTACGACTGAGTAAAGCAAACGATTCAGATTTAATTCAGTCATCCTATAAATCTGACAACCACATTTCCACATCATCATTTTATTCTCGTTAATGTAAAACTTCAACATGCCTTTAAATTACGGGATCCAGCTTAGACATTACACCGGGTGCAGAAAACAATAAGGGAAAGCAATGGCTCTCATTTTGGATGGAGAAGGATACCACAAAAAGACACAGTCACCAAACCAGAAGTGGAAACACTTGTGTCCGAAGGAGAGGCCAACAGACGACAACAGTGTGACAAGCTAAAAACAAATTGAATGCATTTCAACACAGGCATAACCATAGTGTGCTGTGATATAAACCACTCGGGTCTGAGCACAGGTTACGGCATTCCTGTGCGTTGGCGCGATCGTGCCAGAGTCCCGGGGATGCACATTCCACACAGTGTTACTTAATAGACACCGTCTGGCAGATGAGCCTCTTCTGTCGGAGAGGCTGACAGTGACCTCTAGACCTTCCGGTGTTCGACTGCGGCAGACGAGCAACATGCAATCATATTCCCCGCTCTCCTGTTACTTCACAGGATAACGAGAGAACAAGCTATCTCCGTGTTTTGTAAACACTGCTTTTAACGGTTGCAGCTTCTGGGAAATGGGGGATGTGGGACTGGGCCATAAATACAGCAAAGTTATCATTTTTAAGATGTGGATAAAGACATCTGTTGAGAAAAGAAGAAAAGCAACAACAACACAAAACCGTAGATTGCAGGACCTCTGCTCATTCCGGACCCCCATACATGCAGGTGCCGGACGCACATTGAGCCCAAGAGCTGCTTTTGTAGAACACATCTTTTCCAGATCAATGCGAGTTGTCTGTAATTAAAGCGTGGAAAGAAGCCTGGTCCCCCCACCCCGTGAGACAGACATTAATAGCTTTAAATGCACGCTATTATTTAGTGCTGCTTCACGGGGCAATACTGTACACCGGGCCAATCAAGAGGGAATGTTAGATTTCGTGGCAGGCGCGGGGGGCTGTGCGTTTACAGCGCATCTGTGGAAACAAAGAACACTACAGACAGCACTGGGGGTGGGAACAATGGCAGAGTGCTGACTGAGCTGCAAACTGCCTTCGAAACAGTACAGATTCGTCTTCACATTCCAGTAACAGGTGGAAATTAGCGAACTGCACTTCACAGACCTCCATCTTTACTGGAAAAACCCATCCGTACAGGCCCATGAGGAACACAAGGGAGAAAGGCTAGCCCTGTTCGATAACAGAATCAGATTCCCTCTATTTGCCCATTCACACTTGACCCCTCATGCGTGCCTACTGATCAGGTTTTACATGTCTTGCGTTTACCCTCTATGGTGAACCTGAACAGACACTTTAAAGCAAGGCACTGCTGATAGCCACCCCCCGAGGGCTGTGAATACTTAGCTAGTGTGTAAATACAATCCCTATTCCCACTTGACTAAAGCTCACCACAGAGGTCCGTTGTTGTGTAACACCCCCCTCAACCTAACCTGCGACCCGTCGGCCTACAGAGAGTTTCCAGGTTACCCAGGATTCCAAAGGGCAACCACTGAGGAGAAGCTCCAGCTCATCCTCACAACGAGCGGTAGTTGAGCCCAGAATGCTTTGCTGCGATGCCTCTGCTGGGCAGTTCTCTTTCATCTCAGTCATAACTTGCCTTCCAAAGAAACAAAAAGTGGATCATTCAAGAAGCATTTCATTTGTAACCATTTTCTTTTCTTTTCTTTTCCTCTAACTATTCTTCCTATGTAAAAACCCATCCAGTAGTCTGGAGTCGCTGATCAGAACTAGGCCACAAAAGCCATCATCCCCAACCCAACTGTCTGGTGAATTAATATGCAGCAAAACCATTCAAAATTATTTCCCCATCTGCACTACTATATTACTTTATTGTATATTACCGCATGGTTAGCTCCTAACCACCAATTTACTAGTAATTTAATAACTGCAATTTGCAGAGCTGGATGGTACAAAGGCATCCGAGCTCTGTATAATCAGGGAATGATACATTAAGTTACATTACATTATAGCACAGCGTGTTCAATGGCTGCTAATTAAAATAAAACCTCTCAAATCTGTTAGACAGCGTAACAGCCGAGTGAAGGCTCAGGGTACAGCGAAAGCAGCGTGGGGAGGATTTCTTGGGTTTATGTGTGCCTTAGTGGAAGAAGAGAAGAGAGAATAAAACTCCAAGGCGCAATAATCGTAGTAAATGGTTTCACGAAGCGCAGAACTTGGAAACTCACGCCAATCCCAAAGTGAGGTTCATTGTGAGGAGGCTAACCTTGAAATTCCCCTCCCACCCAACAACACTACATTCTCAGGTGGCAATAATGTAGTTATCAAAAATCGGTTGTGTCAGTGTTGAAAGATTAGGCTCGCAACAAGCAAGTGGTTTAACACCTCCCGTTTGTGGAAACGCTGTTCCTTTCGGTCTCGGCAGTGTGTTTCTAGCGGTTTAATCCATCACTTCTGGCATTTATTAATCTACTGCAATACCCTGCTTACGGCCATTGTTGTTTATTTAAAATTATATCAAATGCATCATGTATTACTCCCAATTGATGGGCGCACAGATATATTCTTTCGATTGCAAAGGCATCCCGAGATTTCCGGGGGTGGTGCCGACTCCAGCTCATTTCCAATTTCTACAAATTTCAGTAACTACCAACCTCCCCGACAGCCCTATCATCACGTCAAGAAGAGCACAACGCCAGCCACTCACCCCCGTCACTCAAGTGCATGGCAGTGCAAGCCTTCGTCTCACCTGCTGTGGTTGCCGGTCTGCCATTGCCGTGTAACTTATGGCGTTTGTGCCGCTGTGTGCGTTTTATGAAACCACTAAACGGTGAGATTTTTCTCAGCGCCCTGGGAGCTGACTGTTCAGTCGTGTCATTGAATGCGAGTTGCCTTGAATGCAAGAGGCATCAGCCAAATAAATCACATCAAAACATCCCTCCTTTGTATTTATGACTTTTTTTTAAACATGAATTCCAATGTTTTCCAGCTAAGCTCCTGTTACTCACAGTTGAGCAAGGAGAGCCGCAGATCAGTAAGCGATCGCCTGAGTCTCTGAGCAGATGGTCTCAGCACCCACTAAGCACTGAGCTGCTGCGAGCATGAAAACCTCCATTTCTCTCTCTCTCCCTCTCTCTCTCTCTCACTCTCTCACTCTCTGTCTGCTTGACCTCAGCCAAGCATCTGACCTGCAGGGAGAAGAAGCAGGCCACCTTTTTCCGTTCCCTGAAGTCGTGGGAGAAGGGTGCATCCGCCCCCACCCCATACACCCCCAGGCACAATCACGAACAGTGACCCGTCACAATGCAAACTGCCCACTAACCAGTCACATGCCAAGGAACAAAATATATTTTCAAGGCAGTGCAATGCGATGTTTTTTTCAAATGTTTTATTTTAATCGCAAACTGGACATGGAAAGAATATGCAATAGTTAAAAAAACAGAGTGGACACACACCAAGATGTGGTAGCTTGGCCTAGTGCATTATACAAAGCCAATATTCATACTGATGTATAACTGGAACGCTTTACTAGATTTTTATCATTTTAAGAGTGGGGAAGAAACCAAACTTAGTCAAGAAACAAAGGGGATTCTGTAATGCATCTGTAAAATGCGTGTGGAAACAGTGAGGAGAGGAGGGCCAGAGAGAAACCGCACACGCTTATGGTGGAGAGAGAATCCCCTTCTGCCTGCCAGGAAGAACAAGCCCCTTCCTTATGGAAAGAACAGAGGTGGATCCACACTGAAGCAAACAATGGATGAGCCGGTAACTTAATACTCACCTTCATTTCCATCCCCAAGTTAAACAGACTATGGGCTGGGGAAGTGCCTGGCACACCATGTCATTAAAACACACAACCAGCTTGTTAAGACTGTGATTATAGCTCCCAAAAACAACTACTTTTGAGCTTTTTTCTTCTCCTTCCACAGGTCTGTCATTTGTCTTTTTTGCGATTAGAATGCAAGGCGTGGCTTTGATGTCGGGGAGTAAAGGAGATCTCGGTAAAGATTGCTGCCAGTCTCATTTGCTCAGGAAGATTGCAGGTGCCTTAATGACCCTGTTCTGGCTTAGCGCTTCACATTTCCACACAAGCCAGGCATCCATCACTGCAATAACATGACTTACGGCCTGGAGACGGGGCCTGCTACGAAGTCCCGGCACCAAGCACTGCTCTCAAACTGCATATGCAATGTCAAAGCCACGATCAGAGTCTTTTTTTTATGATCACGAAACAAACCGAGGTAAAGGTGCATGAAATCGGCACAACTCAGACACCCAGTGGAGTTTCTATAAGATGAATACACGTGATTTGTACAGTGCGCGTACAAAATAAATGCCAAATAAATCCATGTACACTTCGATCGCGGGCTATGTTTCCTTCATCCGTGCCAGCAAGGACACGGAGAGCAAGCACAGGAAAGGGGGGGGAAGAAAAAGAAAGAAGTCTGTGCATCTGCCTTTGTAGTGCTAGTTCAATCACGCCCTCCTGCATGTAGGGGTAGGCCTCTACAGTATAAACACAGCCCCCTCCCACTGGGCAAACAACAGGACAGAGCGCAAACAAGGAGCACAAAAGCAAAATGAACTGAGCTCTACAGGGGCAAGCAGCACACAGAAACCTTGTGCAGTACACACTAATTAGCCAGAGGCCAAACAGGAGCAGTCCACACACAGTATTGCCGTGCAGGCGTAGAGGCATTCAACCGTCCATCGCCTGCCGCTGCCAGCGCTTCTGTGCTCAGCGTGGCAGAGGAATCAGAGTCCTTTTGGCCCCAAAGATCTGCAAATTCCCGTTATTCGGTTGCTTTGTTGGTTTGTTTTCATCCGCCTCCATTTTTTATTTTTTTGGTTTCCCCTCCCCGGACGTGAACAGCTGCTAAAATCTGGATACTTGCAGATTAACCTCTGAACTGCCAGAGACACCAAACGCACCCACGGCGCCCACACACGCATACCTTCCTGCAGCTGCATCAATACAAACCGACAGCAGAGAGCAACCTGGAGAGGAGCCCTCCACATGCCTACAGGTGCCAAAGCACACAGTGAACATTTATCATCTGCTTCAGCTTCTGCTTTTCAGCCTCGGAGAGACTGTTCACATCTGAAGCTGAAAGCAGTCGCTTACAAACGCCACATGATTACTAACATTTGGGCTTCACAAGCAAAAGGCTGGAATGTATGGTGCCCTTATCCCTTCTCATGAAGGCCACGCATACCAAACACTGGCACCGCATCACACAGCTGAGAACCTGGACCAGCGGCAGAGCCCTTTGCCATGCTGTTGTCTACCCATCCAAATAAAGCCTGATTTAGCCCACTCTTCTGCACACGGTGTGCCTTTCATTGCCTTCTCTCTCAGTAGGACAGCTGCGCCTTCAGCTTTCTGTCACTTATTTGATCAATTAGACCTGTAGAACTGTTTGGGAATTTTGTTTGCGTTTTCTTGTGGTTTCCAGTTCTACACATGGTCCTTTTGTGGTGCAAGGTATGACATAATTTGTAGCCTGTAAATAAGTCTTCGATTCTTCCAGTCAAGTAGGCTTATTTAGGAACTGGCAGCTGGCCTGGAACACAATTAGTTTAGCTTACATAAAGGTGGAGAATTTGAGTGTCTTGTATAATTGTATATTAAACTTGAAATTGCTAAGCTCTGATCAAGCAAATTATGCATTCAATTAAGTAATAGAGGGATTGGATTGGAATACAATCCAGCAGGACAATAGTCCAAGACCAGTGTTTTGAAGCACTGCTTTATTGGAGATACTCAGACGTACAGTATAGAAACTGCAGGGGGGCCAACAAAAAAAGCATACAAGAGTTTAACAGTTAGGCGTTACAAGATACCAGATGGTGACGTGTGTGTGTGTGAGGGGAGGTGTATTAGTGCCAAGCTGGCATGGAGTGGGTGCCAGTGCCTACAATGCCTCTCTGCTGCAGTTCCTTGGAGGTCAGGCATTACTCACGACCACAGATCTGAAGCAGCCCCTGCCGTACCACGTTGCTGATGATGTCAGGAAGAGGCTGATTAGCATTTGCTGATGTGTGCGCCGATCCCACAGAGGGAAATGGAGAAGTCCAGACTGCCCCTCGGTGAGTCATCCTCCTCCCAACATGGCCCATTTCACTCATCTTTGAGGTCTAACAAGGAGGATTCTGGGAGAGTTAGCTGCCTGTCTTGCTTGCTTGCGCCCAAGTCTTCGAAAGTCTCTAGACGCAGCTTTGTGGCAAACTGTAAAAGTCACAGCTGCCCTGCTTGACAAGTATACAAATCCCCTGCATCTCTTAACAGTTATAAGCAGTAAGTATCCAAAAAAAAAAAGCCAAATCCAGAGTACATTAACAGCCTGTACACATCAACACTTACTAGCAGAGTAACCCTCCAGTCTTCCTCTTAATTAGGAAGCTTTTATCTTAAAACATCAGTAATGTGTTTTCACAAAACAAATCTTCCTGAACTTGCAGTGCAGAATTAAGCTGGCTCCACAACCAAACTGCAACAGGGTATGGCTGTTCCATCTTGTATCTCACCATGCATTTGTTAAAGTGGTATAATACACATGCACAGCGACGTCTGAAAACAAAATACAGGACCCCGGTTAGTTTCTAGAAGAATTAGCTGCTCTGCGCTGGCATTAGCACTCAGCACTAGCCCTGAACATCCATGACGATTTACACGTACACATGCAATGAGGTCAGGATCATGTATGAGTTAGTTTTCTCGCCACTTCAACACAAAACAAGGTCGGTCTTGTCAGGATCAGCGTGTTGTTGCTGCGTTTCCTTATACAATATTGGACTAGCAGTGCCGGTTTCGCCTACACACTCCCGGTATTGTAAAACACGCCACGCACAATAATAAGACGCGTGTTGCGCCGTATTATCGGCAACATGTTGCCTTTCTAGTTGAAACATGTGCTTTCTGCGGTCATGGCCACAATCAGACCGTTTGTGAAATGCATAATGCAATGGCAAAGGCTTTGATTTCTCTCCATTTGATGCCATCAATGAGCATAATGGCTCTTTGTGCTTTTGGTTTGTGTTGTGTGCGTTTGTTTTAAGATGGGATGGTGCAGAAAGACAGGCATGCCTGCTTCCAAGGCGGACCTGGGGAGAACACAGGCAGTTGTCTATGCAGATCAGCTGCACAGCTAGGTTTTGTGGAAAAGCAAACGGAGCCGTGTTCTTGCCATGGAGTGGGACTGCATTTCCATGCAAAGCCGGTGCAACTAAAACCCACCATCCATGCATACAACGTCCTACACACGCACTTCATGTGTCCTATACATGCACCACGCTAGATCCAAGCATACCGTGTCCTATGCATGCACTACATTAGATCCATGCATACCGTGTCCTATGCATGCACCACGCTAGATCCAAGCATACCGTGTCCTATGCATGCACTACATTAGATCCATGCATACCGTGTCCTATGCATGCACTACATTAGATCCATGCATACCGTGTCCTATGCATGCACTACATTAGATCCATGCATACCGTGTCCTATCCATGCACTACTTCATGCGCAGATCGGACCGATGTGCTGCTGGATGTGTTGACAGCGCCGATGACACATGTAGCCCCGATCCCACTAACCACTCCACCCGCACTCCCACAAGTGGACCTCTTCTGTGGACGATCGCCGATGTCTATCATCCACAGCAACTTATAAAAGTGTCCATCAAACGAGCAGGTATCTCACCATCTCCTCAAACCCCAACACAGCGAGTCACCAGTTCTCCCAGCGTAGATCCGTCTGGGACCAACTAGAATCAAACGGTTTGTGTCCCCCCCCCACCACCACCACCACCACCACCAACGATCAAGCACAAATAAATCCGATGTGAAGAGCTCAAACTCAACCCACAGACATGAGGTTAAAGACCCACACGGAGACACATCCCCGGGGAGATGCAACCATTGTATCCAGCGAGGACCCGGTAGGGGATCAGTACAGAAAGAAAACGGAGGAACAAACTTTTTGGATGCCCACACTATCAGTCCCTTACAAAAACATACACTCCCCTATACGAGCCCCGTCTGCACCCAGTCCCGAGTGGGGGGTCAAAGCCTTTTCCCTTCCCTCGCAGCGGCAACACATCACACACAAATGCAGGGTACAAAAAAGAAAGAGAGAAGGAGGGAGGGAGAGAGAGAGAGAGAGAGGAATCGGCTCGCAGGCCACATCGCAAGAGGTAACGTCGCACAAGCAGCCACCGCGTCCAACTCGCCGGCGCCAACTTACGCGCCACAAAACCGCCTTTTTACCCACCAACTCACCCGTCGTCGTCTTTAAAACAGCCCCCGGGGGGACCGGGGGGACGGGGGGACTCGGCGGACTCTCGATAGTCTTAAAAAGGGAAGTTTAAAAAGCGACTCGACCGCATCTCGCACTCTGCCGCCATCTTCATTCAGCGATTGATAGACTCTGCCGAGAGGAGCGAACCAACGCCGGGGAAGCGGCGGGGGGGGAGCCGGTCCATTCAACTTCGCGTATACATGTAATTTAACCCCCGCCGCTTATTAGGAAGCAGAAGTATGTCTTGTAACGATCAGCGTTGGTATTCAGTTCATATCTAGGTGTTTATTTATAATGAGAGAGATTGAGTCCGATGTGAGGGTACCCCACAACATCCCAACCCCCCCCACCCCCACACCGATTTGCGGATGATCAGATCCCGAATGCGCGCACCTCCGATGGAGCCTTTTCCAGGTGTGAGGCACCGGAGAGGGAGGCGGGCGGCCGGGGAGCCCTGTGTGCCCCCCATACCCGCGGATGCCCCTTGCCCATATGCAACATGACTTAGAGCACTCGGGTAGTGTTTACATGCCCCAGCACGCACAGTGCCACTTCAGATGGCAGCTTAGCAGTAGTTCATTGTGTGGGATGTGTTCTTGTTTTTGTAGATTCTGCAAGGACATACAAGAGATCCTACTGTTAGGCTTGGGGTTTGAATATGATTGATCCATGCAATTGATCCAAGAGCTTGCCTGACTATAACATAATGATCGCGGTTGTATTCCTAAAAGGAAAATCAGGGGAAATGATGTATAGGGTTATCCATTTTTCTAGAACATTGATCTCGGTGAAAATGTTTCCCCACCCCCTCACCCCCTGTCAAATTATTCATTGATCTATATTTCTCAACTGAACGTTGCATTAAAGACTAGTAATTGATTACAATCGGATTTAAAATGCAGTTGAAAGGGAGAGGGAGAGGGGCTGGCAATGGGAAATGTAAGAAACCCTTTTTTTTCCCCCTAGTCCGCATTCGTGTGAGATTCCGGGCTGCGAAATCGTACAGAACAAATCATTTTTTGTATTATTATTTTTGCCAGACATGAGCCTAAGCGACACTAATGAGTCACGCCACAACAAACGCAATCAGAACTCCTGCCAAGAGTGAATGGGACACCCCTGCCAAACAGATTGTAAAAGTGGATGTCCAGCGACCTCTAGTGGTAACTTGGCATCAACCTGAAGTAAGAATAAGCGGTTGACACGGATGAGTTGACTGGTAGTGGACGTGGCATTGTCCGGTACTGAAGAGTGTCTGTATGTGTAATATGTAAAAGCACAGTAGCCGACTGCTGAAGTGCTTCAACCCCTACCCTGTCACCCGTACCCTCCAATGCAATGCAGGTGTCTCACCCAAGCACCACCCAGGCCTCATACAACGCGGATTCATGTGCCCAACCTGCCATCAGAATAAACACCTGTCAGGGCATGATACACAGCATGCTCCGGACAAGGGGAGGAGTCTGGGGGGCTAGAATAACTGTACACACTGCTACTGAAAACACATTTCCTCAGAACAGTGGTGTGATTCAAGCCCGGTTTCCACAAGATTGATTCCTGCAGTTGACGGGATTAAATCAACAACCCCCAGTAGATATGTCAGTGTGGCTTTTTCGAGCACGATGACCAAGAGGCGCTTCTGAGTTGATCGGAGGAGCAGGCGAGGGGACTGGAGGCAAGGATGAGCCCAGAGCGCAGGATGCGATGAAGGCCAGGGCTGCTGCACTCGTTTGGGAACTTGTTTTACAGTCTGATGTGTAAAATCGGACTCTACTGCCAAAATATCTCGACACATGAACAAAAATCATATTCAATCGGAGCTAAAGCACCTGATTGTAGGTTACCCTCATCAGTTACAGAGCCCTCAAGATACAACAGAACAACCCACCCCAGCCCAGCCCAGCCCTGCACCCCCAACACACTCACACACACAGACAGACACTTCGGGCAGCAATCTTAAAATGTAGTGTTGGGAATTAACTTTATTAAGTAAACTCTACATTTTCAATATTGCTTGATTTTTATGTCATTTTTTTTCTTTTCTTTTTTTTTTTTTTTTTTGAAATCTAAATTACAACCTCTGGCAATCTGCACAGATTTTTTTTTTCTTCTTTTTCTCCACCCAAGCTACACTTTGAAGAATACAAAAATATCACAGTACATTTTTCTACTCTATCACTCTCCGACTCTGAGCTCTTGTAGAGCGGGTGAGACGTCTGGACTCACAACACACAAGAATCCGTCAGGAGCCGGACGCCTGGGCCAGCGATGCCTTCTGGGACACCAACCTCGTTCATAATGAACTATTGCATTCACATAGCAACACCAATGATATATTTTTGCATATAAAATAAACGGTACATTACAACAAATATATATATATTGTGTGTATCTAAATAATAATTGGCATATTCAGTAGTTTTCAATTACAAATCAGTCATCTGGGAAAGTACTTTTTCACAGACCACTTCATGGGAGATGGATCCCCTACACGTCTACTTCTCTTCTTGCAGAGAAGTTGTAATTCTTCCCAGAAACATAAATTTTTAACACTTTAATCACTGCCAATTCTGTCAAAAGCAGGACAGAGATTGTACTGCGAAGACCGATACATTTGCACCAGACCCCTGTCCCCTCAAGACTAGCGATTCAGTTCGGGATTGTTGGTTTGTCCAATCAGACTCTTGTGTGCTCCGGGCTCAGAACAGAACCACCCCTTCTAGAAGCAGGATATTCAAATAGCATCCTTCCAAAACCTTCTCTAAAAGACACTTCATTCTATACAAAAGAACGAGAACTTCAAAGAATTGTCACCCGTACTCAGGTCATTCTTTTTAATATTATATATATATATAATTTTTTTTTATAACTTCAAAACAGTTTTTGTTTTTTCCTGTTTTAAGTTATTTTTAGTTTTTCGTGTTTAAATATCAGTAAAATACTCAAATTTTAACACCAAAAAATGGCCAGTGGAGGCAAACTCCTCCCAGACAGAGGAATGTTGCAGTATGCATCTGTCAAAATCAGTGGTTTCATTAAAAAAACAAACAAAAAAAAACACTTATATATAAAAATAAAAAACTATCAACCATGCTTACAACCAACTCGCCATCTACCAGACTGCGGGCGGCTGAGCCGGACTTCAGATGTCAGTGAATGGGGAGGGAACGCGAGAGGGCAGTGCTTGGAGGCCTTACTGTGTGTGTGCGTGCGTGTGTGCCACTAAGGGAAGGAGAGATGGCGGGGGGGATTTTGCGAGGGCATCATTTGTGAGTGAGATGAGAGGGATAGTACTGACTCGGTGATACAAAAGAAGCAACAGAGTGATGGAGAGCCAACATGAAAGAGGATTCAAAACGTTTGCTGATCCTATCTTGCCCTGCTTCTCTGAGGGGATCAGAGCTCTGACTGAATGACTGGCTGACAGTGTAATGTGTTTGCAGACAAGGGCGTGAAGTGTGTGTGCGTGTGTAACAAACAAAACGAAAGTAGATGCATTTGGGAGAGGAGGGCCAGTGTGCTCATCGCGGATAGGCCTCGTTGTGTGCTCAGGGGGAGAAGGTGGCCATCTCCAGTGAGATCCGCTGCCACAGCTCCTTGGTCTGCTTGCCCCGCTTGAGGTTCTGCAGCACGTCGTTGAACTGCATCATGCCCACGGGCGTGAGGCAGAACGCACTGCGGGCGCTGCGGATGATGTTGACGAAATCGTCGTAGTCGGCGGGGGTCAGGTGGATGAGGCGGTGGTGGATGTACTGTGGGAGGAAGGGAGGAGGGCGTGTTAAACCACTGTGTGGCAGAGTTGGAGTCGGGGCAAGAGGAGTGCGTTTGGGCCAACCTGTAAGTACGCCTGCTGGCAGCGCTGGACCAGCTGGTGGAAGGCGGGCGTCCTCAGGTGGGCGTGGATGTGTGCGGGGTTGAGCCGCTGCAAGGCCTCCATGATGATCTCCTGGAGGACGAAGGGGCTCAGCACTCCCTTGGCGGCGCCCACGCAGAACTGGTACACATAGTTCACACCTGCGGGCACAACGCACCGGGTTAGAGCTCCGCGCCGCACCAGGTATGGCACTTCGACTTGACAAGCGGATCTCATAAAGCTCAAACAGAACAGAAGGACGCCACACGGTGGCGCCGAAACTCAGACTGCACCGACGCCCTCTCCCACACAGATGCATGTTGGCAAAAAAAGGTGCCCGCCAACTCCTCCCAATACTAGCCTTGTCGCCCTCCTCTGTGGTCCAGCTCACCTAAGCGGGCAGCCAGCCCCAGCAGCCACTTGACATCCTCGGTGTAAGGAGGGCTCCGGGAGAAATTGTTGGGGTGGTCGTTGTGAGCCCTGCGCCCCAGCATCTCCAGAGCCAGCATACCTGATCGGGCAGAGAGAGAAGTCTGTTATAATCACAGGCCCTGGCACGCCAGAGGCCCACAACACCAGAGCACATGAGCAACCAAGCTGAAGTAAATATACAGTGGCTCATTGAGCCCAAAAAGGTCTTCGTTACCTTGCAATTGAAGAGCAATATCGAGACCCAGAGATAAAGGAGCATGACATGGTGTATAGTGGTTTTATAGTGCCCTCAATGATCCACAAGCACAGTTACACAACCCAGTGCATAAGACATCCCAGCTGTGTCTCAGTGGCAGAAAGGGAGCAGTCAGTGCACGCTTTAACAGCAGGAATCACCCAAAAATGTCATTAGTCTAAGCTGCTCCCAGACCCCACGTCCCCAGTAGATAATCACACTCGTGATCTGGTTCCAAGCAGACATTTTATTACACACTACCAGAGTCATGCTAAATATAACCTAACAAAAGCAATCTCCCGGGAGGAAAAAAATACCTTCTTCCACCGTAACAACAGGTAGCAGTGACCTATTACATAAGTAACGCGGTGCTGCCCACGTTTACCCCTTTTAATTGAAGATGCGCATCCTCAGTGAACGAGGCGGCCGACACACCACGGGAGAAGTGGCAATTAAAACGCAGTTATCGCCGGGGAAAGCAATAAGAGACTGGGAAGCGCAAGGCAGCTAGTCTGTGAGCAAGCAAGAGCGAGGGCCATTAAGGTGAAATACTGCTGCTCCTCAGAGGAAATTAAAAACGGCTAAACATCTGTCCTGTAATGCTAAACGTGGGAGTTAAGCGCGCTTCTCAGGGAATCTCCTGCTATGGAGATTTGTATAGATAGTAATACTTCAGTAGCAAACAGGATATGCTATCATTCCCTTCTACTGCTTTAAACAGGGCCTTGGAAGAAGTGGTCGGTGTATTTCCTGTGATCTCACCGACTCTGTAGGCGGAGTGCAGGTAGTGCAGGCCTTGCTGGCTGATTGGCTGGCTGTGCTGCTCGTCTTCAGAAGGGAAGGGGGTGCTGACCAATGAGGCGGGCTGGGAGGAGAGGCCAGGAAGAGAAGCCCCCTGGATTGTCTGGATAGTGGAGCCAGTGTGGACACCACCTACTGGGGAGAAACGACAGCGACAAGTGGAGGTCAGCTGGGGAGACCAGGTGGTGCCGGACGTGCTGGATGTGCTTCATCCACTTTTTATACAGAAGGATGGTTGTACTGCCCAAAACGGGAAATCGGGGGTGATTCGCTGACCTGCCACAGTGGTGCTGAGAGGCAGGCCGGCCTCGGTGTGGTAGGGATGGACAGCGATCTGGGTCATGGACGGCACGGGCACACCCGGGAAGGTGACCGCAGTCGCTGCCAGGGGCGGATGAGGCCCTGTGGCCACTGAGAAAGGGTACTGGGCTCCAATAAAGGCAGGGTGCATTCCCTGAGGGGGCACACAGACACACTTAGAGTCAGTCAGACAGTGTTCTTGGGCACAGGCCCTGCTGGTGAGCCAGAACTACACAGAGAGAGAGAGAACAGGCCGTGAGGTCAGGAAGACAGCAGCAGAACAAGGTTAAGAAGGTTAAGGTTAAAAAAAATTACTATGGATTGACACTGTCAGAAGATTCCCCACTTTCCATATTCGTGATAGAAAAACAAAAGGAAAACACAGCTCTTATCTTAACAGTCAAATTGCTCGCTCGTTCTGAAACAGAGTGCTTTTCATACTTAACTTTTACATCAAACCCTCTGAAAAACAAGAATAAACATCGATTGAACTATACAAGAACCTGTAAAGATGCCTATAAAGCAATACTGAAAAAGACAAGTGTCCCCCGAACGAGGGAGACAGCTTCCCGGCTTCTCCCCTTACCTGTGGGTATCCGGCCCCGGACACAGGGAAGACAGTGGGCCGGGGCACGTGCTGCAGGGGGTGGCCCAGGTACTGCGGGGTGCAGACGGTGGGCAGGTGGGCCTGGATGGTGGTGTAGGGGTGCAGACTCTGGGTGTGGGGGTGCGCCATGGCCGAGCCGGGGATGGCGTGCGACTGGTAGATGGTGGAGCCCACGGAGATGACGGGCACCACGGCGGCCGCGGTCACTGTGGCGGTCACGGCCACGCCTCCCGTCTCCATGGCTCCCCCGCTGTCCAGGCCTCCACGTCCTGCCTCGGAGGGGCCTCGGCCCCCGGCCCCGCCATTGGCCCCACACCCCCCCGCTGGGCCCTCCCGCTGGGACCCCACGCCACCCCCCACGGTCTGCTCGTACAACCAGTACCACTGGTGGGCCACTTCGAACAGCACCTCCGGGTACACGCCCCCGCCCTTGGCAGCCTCTTCCACGGCCATGCAGGCCTTCTCCAGCATCACGTTGTCCTGCGAGCGGCAGAGAAGGGGGAGGTTAAAATCAAAGGTGAACGTCACAAGCAAAGACTTGAACAACACCTGACTTTCCACCCCAGACATCCTCAGTCCACACCTGCTCTTTACACTGGACCAGCGCCCTCTGGATCTCGTTGGGGTTGAGGGCGTGGGCGTGAGGCAGGCAGCTGAGGGCGAGCTCGGCCGCCGCCCGCACCATGTTGGGGTCACGGGCGCGCGAGGCTCGGTCCGCCAGAGACGCCACCTCGGGAGGGGTGAGGTGTCCATCCCAGCACTCCACCAGGATATTGAGAGCAGCGCTGCCGATCTCCATGGCCTGGCCTGGAAGACAGAGAGAGGGCGAGAATTCCCTTAATTAACCTCAATGGCCCATTTGAAGACACCAAAACGGGGGACAAATCGAAACCGGGGGAGATTGGACATTGAGACACATTGAGACGCTCGCCGTCACATTACAATCGACAGCAAAACAGACTCTGCTTCACTACACCAGACACAGAGACCAGGTCCCCAGCCTCACCTGTAATCCAGGATACGTGGGAAGAGTAAGTCCTGGAGAGCCAGTTGGGCGAGACGAAGTTGTGCAGGCCCAGGGCGTACAGGCCGATCTCAAAGGCACAGAGGTGCAGGTTGCGGTGGGGCCCCTGGTGGCCCCCGCTGGCAGAGGGCTGGGTGAAGATGGAGGTGGAGCTGTTGCCTCCGGCCTTGATGAGCACCGTCTTGGCCAGCTCGAAGTAGAAGTGCGCCGCCGCCTCAGAGGGCTGATTGGGGACGTGGGGCGCGTGGCATTCCGGGCGCCGTCCTTTGTACCTGCAAGAGCAAATCAGATGAAAACCCCCTGGAATCACTGGTGGCACAAACTTTGATCAGGTTTAAGAAAGGTTTATTTACTGCACTGCACACATTTGCTCTCCACATCTCCCTGTCCGCTTAGTGCTTTACAGATAAACAGTAGGCAGCATGGAGTCAGACCCTGGCCGGACTACTTAAACACTGCCGGAGCCCGTGTTTGGTTTGAATAATCTCCATGCTTGCCTGTGAGCCAGCGTGAACTCAGGCAATGTTTAAGTTACGCTCCGTGCAAACAGACAGGACACAGCTGCTCCTGCGGGGAGCCGAGAGGAGTGATGAGAGCGCAGTGTATTCACAGCTCACCGGCTGGTGTCGGCGCTCTTGGCTCGGGCTCCGCCGCCAGCCCTGCGCGAGCCGCTCGATGAGGAGGAGCCCAGCGAATCGGAGGACGAGCTGCTGATGCTGTCGCTGTCCTGGCCCCGTCCCCAGGAGGCCGCCGCCCAACCACCTCGTAGGGGGCGCCGGCTGAGCGTGGGCGAGCTGTCGGACGTGGTCTCGGGGGCACTGCTGTCGATGCTCGCCATGCCTGTCGACACAGGGAATGGCACAGACTCAACCCGCAGCAACGTCAAAGGGAAAGGTTGTCAAAATTCAGCAGCTGGCTTCGGATACTATGTTCATTATTGCGTTCCGGGCAGGCGATGAGGGATGGTTACCTGTGTGCTTCTTTTTCTGGCGGACCGGGGACCCCCAGCAGCGGCCACTGTAGGCCCCGCGGCCCCCCAGGGCGAGGCGGCTGGGCACCGTGCCCTCGGGCTTGAATGGGGCTGCCTCGCTCTGCTGCTCGCAGGTAGAGGGCTGGGCCCCGTCTGGAAAGCAAGACAGAGAAGTGGCTGATACACAAGTTCAGTCAGGTCAAACCACAAAGAACCACTGAGAGGAAAAGCGTTCCTCCTGGGTTTACAGCGAGACAAAGGGGTTGTTGTTTATATCAAGTCAAACCAGGTCAGGGCGCACATACAGAAGAGGTTTGTAGGAACACCACGTAGTCAACATCTCCTCAATGATTCTTACCCAGTTACTAGATCTTTCCTTGAGCACCCACCCCCACACTCTTGCCACTGCTCTCTCCTCACCCTGCTCTCTGTTGTCGCTGAAGTTCTCCCCCGCCGTGCCCTGTACGGAGCTCGACAGCCCAGGCTGGTGATTGGCCGTAGCCCCGCTGGCCACTGCCTGCACAGCGCTGGACCCTCCCCCCGCGACGGGGCCGGAGTGCTTGGCCCCACCCCCCGCGGCCCCGCCCACCCCTCCATGACTGTTGTGTTTGGAGGGGCTCTTCTGGCTGCTGGCCGCCGGTTTACTGGAGTAGAAAGAGCTCAGGGTCTGGGGCTTGTGGGTCTGGCTCTCCCGGTCCAGGAGCTTATCCAAGATCTGCAACAAAACACAGAAGTTCTTAAGGAAATAAAACACCTCAGAACTGAGTTTCCCTGTATTATAATCAGCAGACTTGACATATAAAAGATGGATGCACCACAACGCCAAGCAGAAAACGAAGGAGGCTGATACTCCACTCCAAATTCCACTGAGGAATTCTAGAATCTGGGGTGGCTCAGATCTCCCACAGAGCTCTACTGCATGGGTCACCTTTTTGAGCTTGCTCTGGTCATCCTTGTAAGTGATCATGAGGGCCAGGGCCAGGTCTCCCTTCTCCCTCCGCGTCCCCTCACACAACAAGGGGTGCTCGGCTTCGCTCACTGTGGTCTTCATCCCTGATTGGGAGAGAGAGAGCAGGGGCGAGAGAAGGAGAGAATCAGTCAAACAGGCTCCTTGTATAGTAGGCCATACTTCCGGTCATGTCTGGCCCCACATAAAACATTTGGTTCCCAGGGGCTGGTGTTTGGCGGCTTCAAAGACGTATATACTGGTGACTAATACTGTAATTTTCCAAGTCAGTAGACCCACTGAGGGGAATTGTATATAGTAGCTCATTTTTTACTCCGTGAACAGAAAGAACTCAACCTAGACCAGGGATGGGTTACAATTGTGCAATTTCACACTGATATCACGGATCACCCGAGAGCCCAATTACGCCACAGTCACGTTAAAGATTCAAGATCCCTTAATTGCAGCTTTTCTTTCCCCCTTCTCTTTCAAACGACTGTTCCAAGAAACAATATACCAGTTTGTGTTGCTGTGTATATATTATGTTGTTGTAATAATTGTCCTAAACGGCTGTAATCGTCCTTATCATTATAGTGGGGTGTTCAGTGCGGCACATTTATTACGCTGGCACAAGACTCCCTGTTAAAAGATCTGGCTAAATGGTTTTCCAGGGGCTGGTGCCAGACACTGTTTTCCACACAGATATTCTCATGGCTCAGCAAAGACAGGCATCTACTTTAAATGTGCATGGAGGTACTAATGATGTCAGACAGAGGGGCCCAAGACACATTTAAATCACATACCCAACAGCTAAAAGGACTAGACGGGAGCATTAGTCCAGACCTGGTACCTGCTATTGCTCGGGGCAAAGCGATCAGCAGGGTGATTGAGAAATATTGGTTGCACAGCACTGATGCGAGGGAAGTGTCTGCACTGGGAACAAAGACAGCTGGGATTTCTACGAGGTGCTGTTCTCATTTATGCATGGAGGAGGGAGGATTCGATTTTTGAGCTAGAGTGGGAAATGCCAAGGCCTTTAATACTCCTGACAGACCTGCCATATTTACACTTAACCACAAGAGGGCTCTGTATCTCTGAAAATATTAAAACCATTTAAACAGAAGTTCTTGGTACAGCGAGATAAGCGGGGCGCAGGGTCTTACCCAGCGCAGCTACTGCAGCCTCGAAGCCCAGCTCCTCATCACCTGGCATCTCGTTGTTACGGTTACGGCTCGGGGGCCGGGAGCCCGTGGGAGAGACCACTGCAGGAACCGTACAGGAAGCAAAACGATCAAACACAGTCTCCCGATACGTGATAGGACTGCCCTGGCCTGATGTTTCAAATGAAAAACATGCAATCACACCATTAACATTATGCACTGTATCATTTTTTGGAGCTATAACAGTATTCTATACGTGTGTGTGTGTGTGTGTACGTATGTGTGTGTGTGTGTCTATATGCCTGTAGCATATTTGGGATATGTCATGCTTCTTAGCTTATTTCATATCTTTGCAAATTTGTCTTTTCAGTTATTAGAAAACATTTATGCAACTGACTCATACAAAGCAATTTCAAATAATTATCGCTTTTGATAGCACAGCATTGCCAGTCTAATTAACCTGCTATAAAGAGACACCAGCAAATTATACAAATTATATTGGCAATCAATTTTTTTCTCACAAATCTTCATTTTACTAAGAGAAACTGAATCTTCTATATCTCTTATGTCCTACACATACAGAACGTCATTGTGTACAAGTATTAAATCATCAAATCGCAGGAATTTACGAAACCTCACAAATCTTAGACATCAAGTGGGAAAAAAAAAAATCTAATGAAACTACATAGTCCTGTCCTGCTTGCATCAACAGTACTTAAACAATGGGCCGCAGTGCTCTGCAGTCTGCTAAGGGCCTACACTGGCCTCACAGGGCCGAGAGGGGTGGGGGTTGAACTCGGGCAATGTGCGAACAGAGCCGTGTGCAGTTTGTTCCCTGAGGGACTGACCGGGAGTGCAGAGTACATCGAAAATGAAGCTGGCCAGCATGAGGGGCAACACGGGCCGGTAGTCGCAGAAGTTGCCGTCCCTCAGCTGCTCGGCGCGGTCTCGGATGGCACTCATCTCCACCAGCCCCAGAGGGATCTTCTTCAGCAGCGCCACCACCTCCGACTCCTGGTACGCCAGCTTGACCTGCAGGGACAGGGTACGGGGTCACACAGGGGTCAGTGACGTACTGCACGGGGGAACTTCATGGGCACTCCCCATAAGTGTCAGTGAGGGCTGGTTAAGGTACAATCTCACAGGTCACTCCGAGGAACTGTGGGATAACCTAGAATCTAGAACAAAGAACCTAAACCTAGAGCTAGAACAAAGAAGAAAGCTTTTTGGAATCAACAGTTATTCAATGGTTGAAAAGGGGAGATATAAATGAATGAATAAGTTACCTCCAGGGCCTTGGTGGAGGCCGGGGGCCGCTGCAGCTCCAGGGAGAACATGCCGGTGCTGAAGGCCAGGTTGTGGTACTCGGGCCTCTCGCTGAGCACCGTCAGCAGGAAGGCTGCCTTGGACAGGGTGTTGGTGGCCACCTGGGTCTGCCGGCTAGTCGACACTTTGCTTTTCTTGCCCTGCCGAGACACCCGAGACAGTATTACTCACGTGCCCTTCACAGACCATCGAAAAACAAGTCCAGTTTGGGGGATCTAAGTTTTCTATACAGTTTCGGGAGAGTGAGTGTGTGTGTGTGTGTGTGTGTGTGTGTGTGTGAGAGCGGTGTGGACAGGCACCTTGGTCTGAGGCTGCTCCACCTTCAGGTCAGGAGGGTTGGCCAGGAGATCCCCAGCCAGCTCTACCGCCAGCCGGCATGCCTCGTTACTGTAGCCATGAGCGTGCAGGGCCTCCGCACAGGCAAACAGCACCTGCAGCACAGGGGGAAACACGCTCATATAGGACACTGCCACAAAAAAGGAAACAACTACATCAGCTAGGTACTGTTGCCGATCCCTGACTACTACGCTCCAAATCTGTGATTTTACCACAAACTCTTTTACTACATGAAATACAAAAAAATGTAAACCACAAAAAGCCAAAATCTCTTTTGCTGTTCCATTGGCTCTGTTAAAACTGGAAAAATGCTCTTCTACATCAAACAGGCATCACAGCTGTTGGTATTGAATTCAGCGGTAGTCACACAATGACCGTACTTATCCTGCTCAAACTAAATGAGAGTGCCTATTTTTAAAAAGTGCCTGATAATTTGGGCAATTGGGATGCATTTAGATGTTTATTTTTTGTTGCTCTTTACATACATCAACTTAAAAAAAATGTAATGGATAGCCCACAATGTTATTGTAATCTGATGTTCTGCAGTGACAAGCTTTATCTTTAATTTATCAGTAGTAGCAACAAAGCAGGTAATAAAGATGTATAAATATGTAACAATTAAATGCATTTATTCTTAGGTCAGGTGCTGTGTGGTTACAATAAAATCAGAGCAGATAAAAAATGCATGTCCCCGAAAAGACCATCAGCCAGGATTGAGAGATTCTATTTTGGAAGCATCATTTCCTCTATAAACAAAGTCACTCCAAATATAAGGAGGTCTCAGTTCACAGATACATCTCGAATTGCCCTTTTGAGCTCTGAACGCCTCATTTCCTGCATGCAGCTCCCAGTTCAGCTTGAGAGAGACGACATTAATTAAAGATGAAAATGACTGAGCCAGTCGGTGGAAATAAAATGGTAGTAATACATTTAAACAAAAACATAAGCCATACATATATATATCTAGATCATGTTGCATTGTCTTTATGCACATTTTATCACTAAAGCAATCATTTTCCCCATTTCATGTCATTCCTGTGGTAATAACAGCTGCAAACATATTCAATTTAAGCAGCTATGACAGTTGCACTTCCTGAGCAATAAGACCTTAACATTTAGAGAGTATACCGACTGTGCCAAGGAAATGCCCAGGGGCCACGATTTGGCTGTAAACCAACAAGTTAGGGATGTTCATTAAAGCAGTGACACTGTAATCTTTTTCCAGAGTAAACAGATGGATTGGGTTTACAGCTGACATGCCTACAATACGACGGCAGAGCAGAGCACACTTAGCAATCAGAAGCCGTTAAATGGAACAATTAAAAAAAAAGAGAGAGAGAGCTCAGTGATACAAAGGCAGTCCCTCGACTCACCTCCATTTGTCCCTCCTGCTCCAGTGGCTTGATCCCAGCGAAGATGTCCGGCTCCTCTTCGGGGTTGCCATCCGGCGCCCCTCGCTCTCCCCCCTCCTCTGAGGCGGCACTCAGGTAGTAGGCCTGGTAGTCATCCTCTCCCACGGGGTCGGCGGCCTCGACGGGCTCTGGGGCTGCGGCCGGCTTGGCCCGGTCCACCTCTCCCTCTCTGTGAGCTCGGGGCGGCTTGGCAGAGGTGGCGGGAGAGATGGAGGCAGCAGCGGCGGGGGCAGGGGGGCGGCCGTCCTCGCTGGGGTCCTCGCTGCCGTCCAGCTCCATCTCGGCCTCCAGCTCCACCTCCTTCTCCAAGACGGCAGGCACGCTCTCTTTGGAGAAGCAGGCCGCCGCCTCCGGGGCCGGCGCCGCGTGGGCCACCCTCTTCCCCTCAAACGCTGGCTCCTTGGCGCTATTGCTGACGCTGTACTTACGTGGCTCCCTCAGCAAGGGGCTGGGGGCCGGCAGCAGTTCAGGCGGAGGGGGCAAGAAGTCGAAGGTGTTGCTGGCTTCGGCCCCCAGCGCCAGGCTAGAGCCGTCGTCCATGCTGAGCTCGGCCAGGTCGGGCTCCAGGGAGCTGTCTTCGCTGCTGGTGCGCCGCTTGCTGCTCCCGTGTTTGCTGCCGATACTGATCGGGCCACTGCAGACTTTCCCGCCCTGAGCCAGCTTGGCCTTGCTACCCATGGAGGAGGACCCGCCCGCACCTCCCTTGTACATTCCCTTATTTTCTTCCAAAGACAGCCCCCCACCCCCTCCCAGTCTGCCCCCCAGTACAAGCACACCGCTGCCCCCTCCAGCAGACAGCCCTTTCCTCTTTCCAATGATGGTCTCTTTGGGTCTGACTGCCACCTCTTGCTGAAGGGAGTGGCCACCACGACCCTTGTGATCAGATCCGCTGCCCCCCTCCAAGCCGCCGCCTCGGCTGCCACCCCCCCCGGGCTCCTGGGCATCCCCCGGCCCGGCCCTTCCCCCCCGCGACAGCTGCACGGCCCTGGCCCAGCAGAAGGACGCGCTCTTCTTGTCGGCGCTGCAGTAGGTAATGCCGGGCAAGGGGTAGGCCACCTCCCAGTTGAAATAACAGGATTCCACAGCCGGTTTGAAGCCCTGAAAGAGCTTGTCCAGGGACTTGCGGTGCTGCCCGCGCTTCACGATCTCTATGACCTTCAAGTGCCACTGCTTCAGCTGAGCGCACAGCTCCCAGCGCCTGGGGACAGAGACACACAGGTGACTACAGCAGGCCACACCCCCAGCCCTGATTGCAATCACAGCAATATAACATTATCTTCATTAGATTTCTTAGCAGACGCTCGTATCCAGGGAGACTTACAATTTACAATACATCACATATCACTTTTTACTCCCTCCCTCTCCACTTGCCTAAATCAAATGCCCAGCAGGAGGAGAGAGTTGAAGCATTACAGAGTGAATTACCTCTGGGGGCTCATGGTGGGATCGAGCACTGCCAGCCTCCACAGCACCACCATCTCGTCACACATGCTGGCACAGGCGTGGGCGGCCACCTCCGACTGCCCGTTGCTGCGGCCCGTGTGTCCGCTGGCGCTGCTATGAGAGGCGGAGGTGCGCACGCTGTACCACCAGCCAATGATCTGAGGAGAGGGCAACTGTTTAGGAGCAGACCCTGATGACAGAGGGTGGGTTGAATGGTGTCCCACATGCATGCATAGCTTGGCGTCAATGTGTGTGTGTGTGTGTGTGTGTGTGTGTGTGTGTGTG
Source organism: Amia ocellicauda (assembly GCF_036373705.1). NCBI lineage: Eukaryota > Metazoa > Chordata > Actinopteri > Amiiformes > Amiidae > Amia > Amia ocellicauda. The sequence continues at coordinate 11,572,373 of NC_089869.1, forward strand.
AGAAGGGGATCTGTACCTGCTCATAGGTGAGGCACTGCTCCGTCAGGATCTCCAGCAGAGGTGCCGCGTTGCTGTCTCTCCTCTTAAACATCTCCCTGACGATGGACAGCAGGTTCCAGATGCCCTCGGGCTCCCGTCCCCGTAGGGGTCTCAGCAGGCAGGCCCACTCCGCCGCGGCCGGAGGCTCCGTGGATGACAGGTACATGGAGTTCACATCGCTGCGGGGAAACAACAAAGTCAAGGAGAGGACCGGCCTGGCCCCCAGCATCGCTACCCAGCTTCCCTGGGGCAGAGGTTTCTGTGGCCCTGCCCAGATCTGTCTCAGGACTGTGTGAAGAAGAAACAAGTGTGTTTCGTGGGCTGAATTTAAGGGCAACCCCTAAATAAGTCTGTGCAAGAAATGTAAAGAGATCGGAGGTTTCAAAAGATGCAACGTGAAGCTGGTGGCAACAGGCCGATGGAGAAATCAACAGTGATCCTAAAGACCAGTATACTTTTATTGATCGATTATAACAAAAAAATAACCATTACATTGAAAAAAATTATGCAGAGGCAAAAGCAAACCACAGTCTTGGGTTTCTTCTGAAGCACTCCCCCAGTCATGTGCAATAACCACAGTCAATTTGGCAGCCAGTGCAGGAAAGCCACAGGTTACAAGAACAGAAACCGAGCGCAGCTGCACAGAGGATAGATACAAGATTGGGAAAGCTATCTCGCTGCTCCTCCTCACCCCCATGCCGCCCGCTCCCCAGCTCCACCTCACCTAAACACAACTGGTGAGGGCCCACAGAACTTGTGCAGCGTCTTCTTGATGTTGTCGCTGAGCGTCGACTCGTCCAAATACCAGGTGCTCTGGTCAGAGGCCGAGGGGCCCGCAGTGGGGTCTAGGCAGAGAGAGGGTTTGCATTATTGATAGGATTAGTGATCCCTTCATCCCTCCTCAGTGTCTAAATCACCCCACAATAAACACCTTCCTTTAGGATTGTGCAACAGCTCTTCAAAACGCAGTGACCGATTAGGAAAGTAAACAGAATGCATGGAACCAAAGATGATAAATCCATAAACTGATCCTTGTCATATTAACAGGAGTGCCTTGACACAGGGGTAAAACAAATGCCATTCAGTACAATTACACAAAACTGCACAATTTAAGGGTTTTTGGGCGTTTTAATATGGAAGGCTTCTAGTTATAAATACATGTACATAAACAGGTTAGATGACCCATAGTTTTCTGTAGCTCTTATCATGTTAAGCAGCTGCCGACTTCCAGGGCGTGCGTGCACTGTACCTGGTGCTCCACAGACCGTGTTGATGGCCGTGGACTGGGACGACAGCAGTTCATCCAGGAGGCGCTGGGCCGTGGGCAGTATCTGGTACCAGACAAAAAAAAAAAAAAAACAGTCTTAAAGGACCTGGGGATTATAGAGAGTCTATTGATCTCGACACCAGCGCTACAGAGTGGGCAGATACAGATTAACTTCTTTCCTACAGATCAGCTTTCTTCACACACGAGAAACCGATACGACTCAGCCCACAAACAGGAATCCCACGGTCTTCAGCCCTCCCTCTAGATCCTTTCCACAATCCTCCTAATTTCAGAGTCCACTGCCATTGTGACTCTTACCTGCTGGGGCAGCTCGCTGATGAGGTACTGGGCGAATTTCTGCAGCTGGTCTCTCTGCAGCCGTGACAGGGACTCGGACACCGGGGCTCGGAGGCACACCGCGGAAGCCTGGGGAGGAGGCCGGAGAAAATGGTATCAGCAGCTGGATCTGAAACCTTAAGCTCTAGTTGTTATATCTACTACTGAAACCCGACCTGGGATCATATCTGTATGAAAACAAAACAGCAGCTGCAGGGTTCAAGCCTGGGTCGTGATGTAGGTTTGTGTGATCTACATTGGTAGTGCCACTGAGAACCACACCACACACTGCACGAGGGAGCCCACACACCATTCAGATCTGCCTCGGGGTAACTGCAATGATAACACATGGGACGTACTCGAATACTATTTGAATAATGCAAATGTGCACGGTTTCATTTTTTCCATTTTAAGTCTCCTTTTAAGAACAATGGTGTCCTTCCAAGTGAACAGTGTAAATTGGGCATGAAAATGTTTGCTTAGCCCTATAAAGGTTGGACATCACAGGTATTGAAGATTCCATGCTAAACATCTGTAACTTTCACAATTATACTGATTACAATCCATAGATTATGTAAGAATTATTTTATAGAATACTTATATTTTTTTTGCCAAGAATTACTTTATATTCAACTTGTTCTACATGATGCGTACCATAAATTACCAGGCAGAAACCGTTCACAATTAAAGTGTGATTGATTTATGCCACAAAAAGTGTAAAAACAAAAGAAAAAACTGCTCCCTTAAATGGCAAAGATTAAATAAAGTTCTGCCTCCTTATGAGTAGCATTTGCACTATGCTGTAATCATCTCAAATCACATCAATTGCTTGAACCATCAACATTATCAACAGATCATAAACCCCTGTACATAAGGTTAGTGTAGTATAATATATACACATTAAAACTATTACTGTGACGATGTGTTTTGCAGGTTGCCATGACTTCCAGCTCCAACACTAAAGGAAGACACGAATGCAACACAAACAAGTCCTGTTGCAGTCCTATTGCAAAGCTCCTGCCGTGGATGCCGCTATCTCCGAGCTGCTGGGTGTGCTATATGTAAACTCAGTTTGCCCAGCGTGACACAGGGGATTTCTGCAAGAGTGTCTGTAGCAGATAAACGCACCGATAACTCCCGGGTGAAAACCACACTGTGCCTTCACAGCCCCGACACCAAAAGGGCAGGCTAAATTGAGACACCCAGAGACCCACGCAGGGCGTTTTTACACCAATAAACAAACCCAGCACTGTGAGCTTTCTGTAGCACCTTGCACGACAGTTTGAAGGCACCAGCAATGAATTACAGTAGGAAACCGATGCATGGAACTGCTCTGCACAGCCAAGCAGTATTAAATGGAGCATTTCTCAGAACCGTAGCTACACTCCCACTTTTAGTTTCACATAACTAACGGTCAATATGGGCAGGAAGACCGTAATCCCACACAGTGCTTAATTACTCTGCAGCTAATCCACAGCTTTTAATACCATATCTAATGCGGCTCACGTGCATTTTGTAATGGTCTCTGGGAGAGTATGAAAGAGAAGTCTGTGCACTTCTCACTCTAGGTTTGACAATTTCTCCAGTCGGATCCGTTTACAGAGTGCTTCAGAGATTTAAAACATTTGAGAATTGCACCGTCTGTTCTGTAAATCACCAAAGCGACACAGAACACAGATAATCCTGCAATTGAGGATTTTTATTTTTCCTTGTAACTTGCAGAATAAGTTTGCCAAAGACTTCCGATACATACCATTAAGCCTAAACACATTCTAACACAATGTCAGTAACAAGTCAGGCATCAGTAGAGGAAATACACAAAGGAAATGTGGTTCCTTTTGAAATATCAAACTGGGGGTAAAATTAAGTATGCCAAAGTTCAATAAGCTGTGCTAGAAAGTAAGATTTTCAGAACTCTCTGAAACTTATTCCGTCCAAACAGCTGCGATATGGAGCCGGGTGTCTTGTTGTTAGCGACACACATGAAATTAGACTGTTGAAAGGCAGGCACAAAACACAAGCGCTTGCGGTGCTGAGACTGAGCGAGCTGCTGCCCACAGAGGCCCTTGATGTGGCCAGATGCCTACTCCTGGCAGACAGCTCAAAGCACCAGCAGTGCAGATACCGGGGCTGTGCAAAGCCCCCTCTCCAGGATATCAGGGCTGTGCAGGGCTGCACCCCCACCCTGACACACTTTAAACAAGCACAGTGGACACACACATCTTAAATATAATACATATATACACATACAGAGACATTATGCACAGCTATACAGTGCAAGAACAGGGATGCCATCATTATAGATTTTTTCTATAGGTGTGTGTGTGTTTGTGAGTGTGCATGTAGACATAACAGAAGCTGAAATGTTTATTATAAGAGTTTAGTTAACCAAATATTACAGTATTACAGTGACTATTATTCTAAATACTATTCATATTGGCAAAGAATCAGAGAAGGATGAACAAAAATAAAACTTTGACGGGGGGGCGGAGGGTTAACTTTCTCGCCCTTGTTTTTCTCTGTTGAGAGTGAGAGGTGAAAAAGATCAAAAGACAGCCTACTCATTACCCAACTAACTAGAAGAGACAATAGATTTTTTTTTTTTTTTTTAAGTATCAGAGGTAATCCTCAAACTGAAGTAGTATTAGTGTTCAGTGTTTTTTTCTTTACACTCAACCCTGCATAGCACCCTGTGTGCGAGGTGTAGAGGTTTGTAGTGACGCTCACACTCACATTGTGTATCCTGAAGAGACACAGGGCCACGACGTGGGCGCACCACTTGGCCCCAGCTCCGCAGGTACAGCTACAGGAAGTGATGCGGCAGCGGTCGAACATCACGGCAACATTGTAGGCACCTTTGGACTGGGCCGCCTGGGGAGACACCACTGTGGCGCTGAGATGGAAACCTGCCAGGAGAGAGAGCGGGGAGTGGGTGAGACACGGCTCAGTGCCTGACAAAGCAGATTAAAAACAGAAGATCACACCACTACACAGCGCTTCCACATTGAAGACAAGCCTTGAGACACATGGGACCACAGCGCCGCACTACAGTGAGCGTCTGACAGCACCACCTTTATTATATTCTTCTAGACGCGTCACCTCATCTACCACCGGATTGCGTAAGAGTTTATTCAATATAATTAAATAAGAATACTATGAAGACAACAGCATTGAAATGAAATAACTATGAGAGAGACCAGGATTTGAGGAAGACATAAATATGCAGATATATAGAGAGGGATAGGAAATGCATAAACATATATGTTTCAGTCTCTAACTCTACAACTCACGAAGCATTTTACATATATGAATAATGATCAGATTTTAAGCGTTTTTGAAAACTGGTCGATTACAAGAATCTATGGATGTGACTTTGGATGGAAATCTTCAGACATGTTCTAAAACACGTCTAGGCACGGCTTTAAACAGGCCGTGCTGTGGTCAGCATGAGGCGCACTTTGAATAATAGAAAGTGGTTCCTCTCAAAATAGCCAGCCAGTGGACTCGCGGAGAAAAACAAAGGTCTTCGCACAACCCAGAGCGCCAGATAGCACTGCTCTGGCTGAGGCTAAGCAGTCAGGAAATGAAACACCCTTTATTTTAGTATTATGACAAGAGACGACAAGCACAGCCTTTTACACGTTGGCTGCCTGCCAGAGTGAACTAATAAAGGCTGTAGGAGGTGGACTTGTCCAGGAGGCAACTGTCACAGCTGGCTTGAATCGAAGTTAAACAGCTCTTAAATGTAACGGTGGTTGCACTGAGCTACTTTTGTTGTTATTCTGATGGCACCTTCTTGCTGCTCATGATAAAAATAAAAAACAAACTCCCTGGGACCAATTTGTATATTGGGTGGGGAGGTATTTCATAAACAGAAAAAAACTGATATTTTGGGATTTCCGAATGACTCGCTTATGCATCATAATCAGAAAGCATCTCAGATTCATTAACAATTAGAAAACATCAGAAAGAATATCAGTTAGCTGCGTGGCACAAGAGAGTCTTTACAAAGGAATTTGTTCCATTCAATATTCTCACTTCCTCTCGAGTTGGTGCTGAAGTCCAGTGAACCTAGTCGGGCTAATGACACTTTACACGCAGCCACATCACTTATAGTCATTTAGGGATATTAAAAGCCTTGTAATCCTTTAATGTTCAGAGGCAATTTCTATTAATCCATCCATTCATCTGAGCACGAAGCATCAGAAAAACACAGCCGGGGTGAGGGAGAAAAAAAAAAAAAAAAAAAAAAAAACTCACTACAATCTATGGTAGAGCAAAATTCCAACAGTGCATTCATGAAATAACTCCACTTTTTATGTCCTCTAATGTCACCAAGGCATTTTTTCTTTTGTTACAGAGTGGAAGTTAAAGCTGTAGATATCAATCGTGTCATTCACAGAGCAAGTTCATTGAGGGCAGCCTCCAGCCATGACACCAGTAGGTCCTGACATGACCTGTATTTAAGGGTCTATTGCTGCACAAGCTTGTAAAACAATTACAAAAACAGTGCCAGCCAAACATGTTTAACAGTGTACAGAACAGCTAAGGGCTGTTCTCTGTAGGAAGCAAACATTCATCTCCACAGCACAAACGGCAAGATCTGGGCTGTCCTGAACTGAAGGGCTGTGTCCGGCTGGGCTCTGTGCCCACTTATCCCAAATAACAAAGATAGAGATCACAGAGAGTTAGAGGGGAAATTGATATTACTTGATATGACAGTTTTGTGGAACTGCACTCAGAAAGCAGGCCACATTTGGAGGATGTTTGTCTTGGACTGGACACGCCTGCATTCAAAGGCAGAAGAAAAGCTCTCGTCTTCTACCCACTGTTGTCTTAACTTCTAGATGCAGCCTCGCGTTTGTGCTGTGGGGTGGGGGGGCGGGGACTTGGAAATGAATGAGACTGACTCAAGAGTAGCAGCAGGTCTTCAAATGAGCAACTGAAACTATTAAATCCAGCGCTCGGAAAACAGACGTTTCTGCCGTGCGGCTGAAGCAGACTCTTGGGGACCCTTTGAGCAACAGCTGGATGAGATCCTCAGATCAACAACGTGCTACCAGCCAAGCACAGAAAACGAGCCAGGCAGCCTCCTCATGATTGCAATCACTCTTATAATCTGGCAGACAAAACAATTGCGTATTCATTTGTGCTCGCAGAACAGAAAGAAAATGTTGGCCCTTAAGCCACGCCGCAATCCTGTACTGGTCATTAACCAGAAACCACAGTCTTGTCATCTAGATCCATTTTCCCATGTGGCATGGTGTCTTTACAGGAGGCTCCCCCCCCCCCCACTCCAGCTGCAATCTGGACATAATCCAGCCTCCCGATTCCAGCTGGCAGTCCAGAGAGAGCCGAGCCTTTTTAATCCAGTCATCAGCGGAGAGCAGGGCTGGCATGCTGGGAGACGCCCGTGCCGAGGAGTGGATCCTCACATGGTCGTGTCATGTCGACGAAAGCAGCTCAGGACGGATTTAAAGCAAGATCTCTCACACTGAACTGCGTTACGAGAGCACAGCAATCTGCATGCAAGGAAAGCTCAGCCATAGGTACCACACCTGATTTAAGGGTTTACAGAAATAGCCAACTATCTTGTAGATCTCATATGAAGCTGTGGCCTACATTTCAGGACCCAAAAGCCAAAAAATACTACAGCTTTGACCGTTTAGACAAAGGACACCTCACTAACATCTTCGCTAGGGGATAGGTCAAGTGTATACCACCGACAACCAGAGTTGAGAAGCAGTCTCTGGACTAAAGAGATATTCATTTAGTAAAATATCCAAGCAGATGTTTCTGAAGCACGCGTTTATCTTAAATGTGTTAAATGCAAACAAGGACAAAACAAATTCTAAACACTTTCAGGGTTTCAGGGCATTGTTGGCATAGTTAACATCAAATGTGTAATGCAGGAGGGGGAATTACAATTACAACTGTATTGCAGAGAAATCAAACCAAGGGGGTTTCCCAGGTTATCCCAGCACAACAACACAAGGCCAGGCCATAGACTTCAAAATATTGACTCTTATTAAACTTGAGTCCGGCTGTCAGGTGTTTAAATGATTAGGTTAAGTTAATTAAATAACACCAAGCACAGTACTCTCCCCTACCTTCTCATAACAGTTTGGCTCCTGCTTCCTACAGAGAAAAGCCCTTCACTGCTCTGAACACTGTTAAACATATTTGGCTGACATTTACACGTCTTTTGTTTCACTATCAATGCAGATTTTTTCCCTTGCTGTGAAATCAAACCATACTATTTCTCTTCTTGGAAGCCCAAACAGATTCAAAATTTTGGGGACATCCATTACCCTGAGATGTTTGAAAATTGTCATTATGACAGAATGACACGTCGAGCTCAAAACTGGATTATGGAAGACAACACAATATGTTTTTGGTTAATATATGGCAGACCTGTGGTCAATGTAGGCTTAAGTATCAAGCATATGCAGCATATCTCAACTGACGTCTGTTGAAAGTTGAACAATATAGCGATGAGTGATTTTCCTACAGCAATGTGAGAATGATTGTACCTTTATCGTTTGCATTATTACAGACTACTGCTGCCTCTCTCAGATTCTTATGCTTAACTTTGGATCTCATTAAGCACAAATAGCTTATTCCTGGGTAATAAATGGCTCATAAAAGAGAGCCTGCCAACACACACTGAACACATCCTGAGAGAGTATATAAAGCTCCATCAATATTTTACTGCTGAAAAACTAAATCCCCACAGCCCTGTAAGTGGAGTCATCCCCTTTTCATCGAACACCATCAAAGTCACGCGTCGGTCAAAGACACTTTTCAGCTGCATTTCCCAGCTGGGGGCAAATGTCATTCATTTAGTAACATCATAGAAGCGCCCTCCCCTTCCCACAGAGCGGGTCGTGCCCTTTCTTACCGATCTGCAGCGGGTCCTTCACCGCCCTCATCCGGTACAGCTGCTCTCCCCTCTGGAACTCGTCAGCGCTGCCATTGGCCAGGCAGGAGTACAGCCTGCAGCAAAACACAGAGCATAAATTGGAGCAAACACTCACACAGTAACAACACTAAAAACAACAGAAATTGAACATGTTTCGACCAGACAACGACTGTGTCTTCGTTCAACGTCTTTGTTGAATGTCCAAGAGAGGTTGCAATGAGGTATGACCGGGCAGTGTGTGCGAGGGCGTGGCCGTACCTGATGTCCTCCTCATTCTCGGGGAAACTCCAGTAGGCGATGCGCAGTTGCAGCTGCTCTGGCACAGGAGGGTAGACCTTCTCCACCACCTCGAAGGGGATGTGGAAGGCCACCTGCTTGGCAGAGAGCTCGACCAGCGGGATCACCTGACCATCTGGAGGGACAGAGGAAGTAAAACTAGAACATTCTAAGCTGGGTTTGCAGTCATTTGGAGCTGATGCGTCTCAAAGAAAGTCAAGAGGAAATCGTTAATGGTGACAAAAACTTTGCTTTGCTTGCATGTGCCAAACTATAGTAAGCCTTTTGGCAAATGGGAGAAAGCTGCAATTTCACACATTATTAACTCCATTGCTCTTACACAGTCATTGCCCCTCTCCCCGATGAATAAGTACCAACTACACAATTGCCTACTTTTGTCTTACCTCTTTCCAATATTTGAATATACAGAATTAAAAACACAATCTATGGACTGAATACTTGTGCTTTATGAAAGGGTAGCAACACCATCTGCACACACACACACACCAGAAGTAAACCTATGAACCAAGAGATGTTTTGTCATGAATTTTCCATTAATATTCATAGAAAAAGACTAATGTCAGGTGGATCAGTCATATAAGTGAATAAATCCATGACAGCAAGACAATGCTCAGAGTTGGGTGGCCTAGCAGCAACAGAAACACTGCACTACATTAAAAACATTTTCCAACATGATAAGCACCTTTGCTTAATTTGTTTTTGTTTTGTTCTTTAATTAAAATATGTTTTGAAGCGTCTAATTATTGCAATTTTAAATTGGTAGTTTACACATTCCTCTATTTCAAAACAAGATTTATTTCTGCCATTTCCACACAAAAAAAAAAGTGTGGTGTGGCAGCCAACATGTTACAAATATGTCAGGTTCTTCAGAAGCTGTTCTTGGGAAAGAAAAAGAAAAGAGCCACAATACTCACCTTCCAAGATGTATTATAATGTGGCAGACAAACACTTATGTAAAAGGTATTTGTAAAAAATATATACATTAAAAGCTGCACATCCATGTAAAGAATGATGGAACATTCTAAAAATCCAAAGGGAATAGAAAGCACAAACACGGAGGTGCAAAATCTGTGAAAGAGCAGGCCAGACCAATTTCCAATGCCAATTAACACTGATATTCTAACAAAACATTAAATGGCTTGAGTGGCTGAGTGTTTTCATTGCGCTATACAAGACAGACATCCAGTCTGCTTGTCATACAACTTGTGAACTCCCTGTTAAACTAATTACCCTTGAGCGTTCTGCAGTAGTCACTGCTCCGGTCTCAAAATAGCCGAATACCAACTCACATGCCAAAGTTTAATACCAAGTCCAAGACAGTAGTCCTCAAGACTCGGTTTTCTTAGACAGGGTTTAACCACAAAACATACTATCCTAAATACTGGTGCCCATGTCACCAATCAAGTCTTAAAGCATACAATTACTTTGTACAATTAACAATCTTGCAAAAACTATTTTTTGGAAGTCCAACTCTGTCTGCATCATTCAGAGTACTTGCACGTACCGAGCACGTTGAAGAGAACACCCCCAGGAGGGAAAGCTGTGAATCTGAACAAACGGAGACTGAAGCTGTGCTCAATAGAAGGCATTGTACCAGAGTAGCAGAACTCCTTCCCACAGACGGCACGGCAGCACCAAGTAGGCACGCAAAAACAGGGTTGAGTCGGGCGTTTTGCTCTCAACAACTGTGTGCTGTGTGCGTCCGTCTGTCTCCACACATACCCGAGCCTGTCGGAGGCCCTTTGCAGGCATGGAGCCGTACTGTGACAGAGAAAGACTCCCCACACACATAGCATTGCCCATCACTGGATGACTACTGTAGAGATTAGCTTGGAACGCTCTATATTACCCTGTGGTATACGGGTACACTGGAAACAAGATTCATAACGCAAATATTGGAATTGGTCATAGGTTTGTGGGGACTAAAGAATTGTGGGAAAATCTGGTCAGGGTTGATTCAAGCTAGGAAGGGAGAATAATTTTATTATGACACGAAAAAAGGATTATCATTCCCTGACCAATAAGGACCCTTATATTCCATTCCACTTTCAAAATATACAAATATCCGATAACAAAATAAAAGTGAACTGTTGTGTGGAAACATTAAGTGCATTTAAAGCAGATGGAATTAAAAGCACGTTGTAATGACGGGACTAAGAACGAATCATCCAGACCACACCATGCTTTCCTCCATCTATTGACTGAGCACGGCCATTCCAGACTAGCTCCTGCAGCCCCCTGGGACAGTGCCGCACTTTGAGCCCACTCACAGATAACGAACGCACAAAGATGGCCCAGGTGTTACACAGCCTGGTCACACCTGCTCAGCCAAGGCTATGGGAGAGTCAATGAGTCACTGCTTTCAGGAGATACAGACTACAATGGTGGTTAAAGTGCCCATTACTGTGACTCAGCACAGATGCTCAAACTTACATTAAAACCTGCTGCCAAAAGAAACACAGAAAGCAATTCACTTCCAAGGCTGGTTGCACACACTTCCCAGTCCTGGAACAATGTTATTTTAGGAAATGTAATCCAACACTGGTGGTAATCCAGAGCAGTGAAACCAGCTATTAATATAATGTCATGTACTTTTATACCTGCTTCAACATTTTTTTATTCTACAGTGTAAGAAAGGATAGGTTATCAGTAGTACCTGGAGGACAAAATCTGTATTAGAAATCAGTCATTATTTGAACAGTTTGAAAAAAAGACTCACTAATCAGACCATAAAGCCCTCCTAAGCATCGGGATTAGTTTCTGGCCACCCCTCCTCTTGAGCTCTAATAACTAGACAGTTTAGAAAACACTCAGCACAAGGTTTTAACATGGTATTGATATTTGTGCAAGTAACCGCTATGCACAAAATAGTGAAAGGCATGTCAATGTACGCATTCACACCACAGGGGGTTGCAATTTGCAGAAAAGATTGAGATCCTTGATATTAGCCTGCACTGGCTTCAGAGTCCATCAGCTCTGACCATTAATCCTAAAAGCTCCCGGTCCCACTAGGCAGATTTCCACAAACATATGTGCTCCTACTTTACAAAGAAAACCAGATCTAGAAAACTTGGTAGGGTAAACACGGCTGAACTATCCTCCTTTCTGGTTCTAAGAAGAAGAGGAAAAGAAAGAACAGGAAACAAAACTAAAATATTAAGGCAGGGTTTAAAAAAACTCCTGAAATTCTAAGAACACGGTGGGGGCGGGGGCCAGGGTATAGACTCACACATTTGGCTGTTTTTCCTCCAGCTGGCAAAGGGGGAGATGTGGCCTAATTCGAAACAGCCTGAAACACCAGCTCATGTATTCCAGTGAATCACTCATGAGGGGGGTTGGCAGGGCTGATAGCGTACCCTTTGCACAACACTCTGCTCTCGAACAGTGCTGAGTAGTACAAGGCACCGGTGCAGCAGCACGAGATTTCACAGTATGTCAACAAATGCACTCCGGAGAAACCCTGGCTTGGCATTCACCCACATTGCTATTGACCATAGCCTGGGAGCAATGGTCACTTAAGAAAATCCCTATTGTCCGTTTTACTTTTACCATTTAGGTTACTTTAACCCTTTTCAGTCCATAATTAAAAGTAAATTGGACTGTTATGGATGATACAGGGACCACACTTGGTCAGAGAATGAGCTTTGTCCCCAACTGCACTGAAATTACTTTATTACACTTATATGACAGTCCAAGCGGAGACTGAATCAAGTACCATCAATCGCTTCATTTAGACCGTTAACCTGAACTTTGGGATGAAGTGCTGGGTTTCTTTTTTTTTTTTTTTTTTTAATCAGCTGCCGCATTGAAACGCTCTGGTGTGTTAAGGAAATGTTACATAACATAACACAGCATTGTGGAGCAATTCAAACCAATTAGGCTGTGCAGCAATCTGCGCCTCAGGTTTATACACAAAAACGAACGCCCTGGTCGAGTTCTAGAAATCCAACCCGTGGCTCTTCTACAAACTGCACCCATCTACACAAATGTTGTCCATTTTATCTCCAAAAGAATACAACAAACTTCAATACAATACAACCTCAGTTGCTAACTTTGTGATTTTCCAGAAGTAAAGGATGTTGTAAAGGATGACCATGGCCAAAAGTGAGCAGTTTAGATAGGTAAGTAGATACCTGCATCTTTGTGCCAATAGGCTACAAGGATACCGGTCCAACACACTTCCTTCTATCAAGCGATCTGTCCGTGTCGTAGTGGGAACGCAACTCTGAAGCACATTACAAAGCAATGCTAATGTAGGGCACTCTGATTTTCTCAAGGCTTTTCATCCCTGTAACAGTTAACAAAAAAACAACCCTGTTCTTAGTTCAGAGGTTACGGAGTCTCCCGTGGGGGTGGGGGTGACATTGTGCAGCTGGATGAGCATTCATTCAGCTGTGACTTTCAGCTCTGACAGAGTGGCCATTGTTAAGTACAGTATGTGGCACCATCTCAAAGCAGAGGGAAGGTGTAAACCCTGGTGCGCTGGCCCGGGTCCAGAAACCCTATAAAACCTAGAGAGCCTGGAAAATACAAGTCAGACCCGCTAGTCATTTGAACTAATTAAGCTCAACACAAAAAAGTAATCATAATAGTGGTGAGAATTGGGGCTGAAACATCCCACCGTTTCTTGTGCTTGGTTTTCGTTCTCAACAACTAGGACTTAAGTTGCATTTTGTCGTATATTGTAACTTGCACTGATTGTCTTGTACTGTATTATGTACAAGCACGTGTTAATATGTGTTCAGTTTCTCGCTGGGTTCAATGGTGGTTGGGAGTATTTTTTGGAGAGTAGAGTAGAAGGCACAGTGCTGACTTGTGGTTTTAAATTAAAAATGATATAGCCTCAATGGATGTTATTTTTGACAGCAGATTGGCAGGGTTACCTATGGGAGGAAAACCTGAAGGGAAGCAGGATCAATAAACAAAAAGATCTAGGTGACATTTCTACAGACCAAAACAACGTAGTAATGTAAAGTAATGACAATACTACTTTAAAATCTTCTAAAGAATGAATGACAAAATCTTGTGGAGTAGAAGTGTGTCATCTAACTTGAAATTAAAATACAAAGTTTCCACTTAATACAATGTTCCCATGAGGAAAACTCACATTTATATTCATTCCAAATTTATTACAAATCTAATGAAACTGAACAGTACTTGTAGGCGTTTTCCATATGGCTTGTTGACTGTATTTGTAATTACTGCGGTTACCTTTGACTTTCACAGTAGGAGAGTTGGGTCCGGCCGATTGCTTCCTCCACCCTCTCCAGTTCTGACACAGGCTCTCCGCCTCCGAGATGAAGGAGCACAGGGAGTCCTCCTCGAAGCGGTCCGAGTCCTCGAAAGAGAACCTCTCCCCGTCCTCCCACTCGGCAAACATGAGTTCCATCACATTCACCGGGGCTCTTCCTCTGGGATGTGGAGCGACGACGGCAAACCCCAACTGCCCCCCACCCCCCTCCCTCCCTCCCCCCCACCCCCCAGGAAAAGACCAGGAACTACAAGGTCTGCGAGTGAGGGACTCACAGCCCAACACTTTCTGAAGTCTGTGCAGCTGGGGGAAGGGAGCAAGAACAATCACACCAAAACCCTGAAGTGGGACTCTTCTGGCCACAGTTCATATGTGCAACAGTCTTTTCTCTGCTTTCAAGTTGCTGTTTGCTTGGTCTTTGTGTGTATTTTTTTCCAACGTCTGAACAAAAGTCTGGACTGTTACAAAGATCCCATGTAGACCGCAGCTCTCATCTGATCACATCTCCACTTTTGTTTATGTGCGGTGTTGTTGATGATGATGATCTCCCAGTTGTCTAGTTTGTGGATTCGTATGGGACTGAAATGCACAGCTTGAAGGTTCAAAAATCCAACCCAACAAGGATAGCAGATGTGTGCGTGTATCCCTTTCCTCAAATATATGAACACTAGAGTTATCTTTCCAGCACAAAAAAACAACTACAGGTTTTGGAAAAGTTGGAACCTATCAACGAGGGCATTCAAAAAAACTATTCACTAAGACTAAACTTCACATGTCATTACCGAGTTACTATTTGTCCACCTATTGTTTGCTTAGAAATGGACAAGCCTTAACAAAAAAAACGTCAGCATGGGCTGCAATGATTAAATATACGAACCCAATCAGAATACAAGCGGTCTTTATAATAAAACCATAGATCTAGGCTCCTTACTGCAATGTCAACACAAACACTGAGGGACTTCACTCGGGATGAACTCTAATGGTCCTTGAATGCCAGACTGGCTTGTTCATGGTAGGTAGGGTCGTTTGTCAAAGCAGCACCTTTGCACAGTACTCAAGTGTCCTGAAGAAAGTAATGCATTTGAATCGGATGACAGACGTGTCCCAACACAAAACAGATCCGTCTGTCTGTCTGTCTGTCTGTCTATCTATCGCCCTCCCATGTGAGGGGATCTGCTGGAAACTGTATCCATCCCGGCCGGACACGTGGTTATCCTGCTGTGTGTGTTGACCTCCGGCATGGGTGCTGTCCTGAGTGGGTGACCCCCTCCCCGACCCCGTCCTTATCGCATGTTTCTCGTCCTGATAGTCTGATCAGCACTTGACCACCACTGTCACGGACAAATGAGATCCGCTGTAGGGGTCCTCCTTCGGGATTCAACCCGGTTATGTAACTATCCCAGTGAGCGGAGCCGGCAGCGGAGCAAATCCACGACTCGTAGACCGAGACTGAGACGGAGAGGAAATGAAGGACCAAGTTTTGAGAAGGTGCTCCCCCCTTCAGACCCACTCAGCTGGGCACTTTCAGGCTCCCGTTTGCCAGTGGGGGGGCGACACAACACCGGGTCACCTTTCTGGACCGGCTTTGCTCGCGTCCTTACTTATTATTCATATTGTCAAAGCACGTTACACGAACACTGCCGAGCCAGACCCAGCGCCTCTTTGTCCCCAACTCCACAGCGACTTAACACCCTGCCATCGCAGCCTTTCCACTTCTGTCACCGTGTTTCACAGTCTCATATAAACGTGCAAATCTTCACAGAAACACCGACTGATCGGCACCTATAAATAAACGAAACAACCGCGGACAGGAAGCCTCCGGAGTCCCGACCCGAGTCTCCCCCCGTAGTTGCTCCGAGCAGGCGGCTTGTTATGCTGTGTTTATACGCTACTGACATCTGCACGGACCGGACCCGGTTCGCTCATCGGCAGGTCCGCCGGCTATCTTATTGGACAGTCTCTTTCCTCACACACACAAAAACAGCCGTCTTTCTCTCTCTGTCTCCCTTTGTATTTGAAAGCCTCCAGCCTTTCGCTCGCCCGCTCGCCGACCCGGTTCTCGTCTCGTCCCCCGGATGCAGTCGACGACCAAAAAGCCTCCTCCGCTCGCCGACGGCCCGCCCGGTGCTCCTCCTGCGACCCCTCTTGCGCTGTGTCAGGGCCGCCTGTGAACCCGGGATCCCCCTAATTTCTCCCGTCTGCCCCCCCCAACTCTGCCCGTCTCTCTCTCTCCGTGTCTCCGGTCGGGAAGATGGCTCTGGGCCGCGCAGGCTTCAGCCGAGGCTCCCCCATCAGCTGATCCGCACTTCCGCCTCACAGTCGCGCTGCTATTTTTAATTCCTGCCCGGTGTGCTCGGCGCCCGGCCCCCATATAAGGTTGTTTTCCCACAGTTATTGGTTTTATAGGGGGTTTTCGAGATTTTTTTTTTTTTACGTTTTTGTCTATGCATTACTTTTAAATCTCGACCTTTGACCTCTAAGCAGACACCCGCACCTCCCTTGCTGTTTCTGGGCTGGAAATAATACACAGGCAGGAGTCGGGGGGAGAATGCATTGATTGACAGCAGTTGTTAGTGTCAAATAATTACAGTCATGGTGTGTTTCAGTTTTGTTTTCTTCACCATTCCCCTTCTCACACAGGGCTGGCGCAACCATTGAGAGAAGGTAGAGGTGCAAGTTTATCTTGACAATTTATAATGTTGTTATGGATCAAAATATTTAAATATACCAGTAAAAGATCCAAATCTTCATGATGTCATTGTTATTGATGGTAGCATCACAGAAATATGCATGCAATGCCCTGGCACTGGTTGAACTGGGAACTGTCTGGAGAATGCAGGCGATGTCCTCTTCTCACTTCATGGCCAGTGAAACTAGTTGTATGGAGCAGACACCCCCACAATGCACCCCGAGTCCATTGTCTTGGGGTCAGTCAGGCTGTCCCCACTCAAACCTGATTTTATGGCTAACTTAGGACCCGCAAGCATATAACTTGGGATCAGTAGGTTTAACTTGTATGTGTCTATGTGTGTATTTCAGTTTGGGGTATCCTAGCTATCCCAGCTATAAGAGAGCATTGCCCCTGCCGTGGAGCCAGAGCCCTGATGGGATGAGTTTCCTGCCAGCTGTGCAACATGTTCGCTGCAGTCTGGGCCAGAATACACAGCAAGGGCAGGGCAGGCTGGATCAGTGAAGGAGAAGCAGGATCAAGGCTACACGGTATGTTCAAAATGTCATCTGGTGTGATCTGGAAAGCGAATGGGTTCTGTTTTGAGGACAGGGCCAGCAGCACTCACAAAGGCTTTACTCACATCAGAGCTCAAGGAAGCATATTTATATCATGGCTGTCTTGGTCTGAATGTCCAGTGTGTTGGTCTGAGTGTGACGTTCCACGCTGCCTGTGAAGTGTCTGTGCAGCTGATTTACTCCAGCTGGACAGACACACGTGCACGGGGCAGCAGCTGGGACTGCAAGTCCAGGCACTGGAGTCAAGTGGGTTCACACAGCTGGGAGACACAGTATCTGTTAAACAGTGTGGAGAAGACAAATACGCAAGGCTCGCACATTTTCATGCATCTGTTAGACTCGTTTGGAAGGTTTTGTATCTTCTGCGTTGGACCTTGAATATTATGGTTAAGTATAAGTGGAAAAATGTACATTTTGGAGCTATAGAGAAAAAAAGAGGCATACGATTATGTCCATACTGTATTATAGTATATTATATGATCGAAGGACTCTTGAAAAGCTATATCTGATTTACAGGTATGTAACTCATTCCGTTCACCTTGCCCACACAATTCTTGGATGTTGTTCATCTGTCTTCTCAGATGTTTTTTGGGTATGTCTACTTGAACAGGGAATGGGAGCAGAACAACCGTCCTAGGTTTAGCCCATCTCACTGAGATCATTCAGAGCTGCCTTAGTTCTAATGTCACATCTGTTCATAGTTAAGCTCTTCACAGCAGATTTGGGAAATTGGTTTATTTATTTATTTATTTGTTTGTTTGCAGTCTCTCAAAATACACTCCATGGCCACACAGGGTCAGGTTGGAGGGGAACTCTTCAATGCAATAATTACAATTGTCTGATGTTGGACGTCGGTCAGTAATGTCTGGTATGATTCTCTCTCCCTGCTGTGATTCCTGCACACGTGTCGGCATGCTGCCTAATGTGAGACCAAGGAGGGCCAGCAGTCTAAATATACGGCCAGGCTTTTTTAGAGGCCTATTCTGAGATAGAGTATGGCAAAGCATTTTGGATAAAAGTGGATGGGAGGTTATATTACTTTGCTTTTTGGTGTTGTTTTCAGTTAAATGGAAGCTACGACATACTCTTATTGACTCAAAAGTGTATCACTTTATAGTATTATCTACAGTCTTTACCCCTGATCTCAAAGGCATTTTTGCCTCACACTTGAGAAATGTGTGTAACTGGTTTCGTAAGCTCATAATGGAGACCATTGGGAAACTAGGACCTTAGAGGACCACGCCTGGTGATCTCTGCTCCACATGTAACTATTCTTGGGACAGTGCTGTATGTGCTTTGTTGTAATCTAATTGGGGACTTGTCTTCCTGTGCCATTTCCTGTGTCATGTGCCATGTGCCATGTGCCGTTTGTTGTTTCTTCTCTGCCCCTCGAGGCATTTCCACAAAGCTCAATGGCAGGAAGTAAATGGGGGGGGGAACAAATTTGAGGCGCACAAAGCAGAAACAACACAAAAACCAGCTTTGAAAAAAAATGTCACTCTCATGTACAGAATACACAATGAGTAAAGGAAGAGCCACATAAGTGTTTTTTTTCCTTTTTTATTTTATTTTATTCAGGGGCTCAATAATTAATATAGATAATCTATTAATAGTAGAGTTTTCTATTTCTTTCACACGATGAGCTATGAATAGCAGTAATGCTTTTGTGTTATATACCTTTAGTATATTTCACTTCCTGTAGTCATGGGAGATTTGTATGGTGATAAGATAATTATGGAGGAGGTTCTACATTTTTAATTTTACATCACTTTCTAGTGCAGCTGCCTTTTACCATGTTAGCCAGCAAACCACAAACGTTACTGGGATATAGACTGCTCTCTGTTTCACTTCAACAAGATTCATTGTGTGACTCTTGTGAATAACTTTCTCTGGAGATTCCTATCTGTTAAAGGTTTCAATAGGAAATGCCTGGTTAAATAAAAAATAAGAAATCGACCATTTAAACTGCAGGATTGATTATACAGGGTGCTCCTTCAGGAAAAAAAAAAACTGAACTTGTGTTTAGTTCCTTGGCAAGGACAGTAATGCAAGACTTCTTTAGTGTTCACACCTTTTTTTTCTGTGCAACAAGACAACTAGTGCAGTTTGGCCCCATGTGATCACAACATAATCCACAAGCTTCCTGAACAAACTCCAAGCTTATGGAGCTTGTGTGTCCTACGTTACCTTATACTGATGCAAGGACAAGATGAGTCGTACTGAGGCAGACAAGTCTACAATAGGCTTCACACCCTTTTTTGTTTTGTTTTGCAGGATGAAAAGATCATTTGAGTGTTGTTCTATTTAAAACCAACAGTAAAATGACTACAGTGTAGTCAAGTCTGTCAACAGAGAGCACTCCATGGAAACAGGACTATGGGCACAGTGGGTGGAGCCTTCTACCGTTGCTGTTAGACTGAAGGCGTTCAGTGACAGAACGATCACTGGAAGCAGGGGGTGGCAGGAAAGATCAAACGACACAAGACTCCATTCATGGACAGGGTAGATCCCCATTACAGGAGGACGTTACCACAAGGAAGGACCAATTTATTTATAAGTGTTTTGTTTTGTTTTGTTCTTTTCTCACATCAAAATATTCAAAGCATTTTACAAAGCCAGTGAACAGAAGTGGTGAATACAAGGGAACAGACAGGTGCCATTGCATGCGGCAGAAAAACAAACCATGGATAGCCCAGAGGTCTCTCTCTCTCTCTCACACTCTCTGAATTTGGTGTAGATCAGTAAGCTTGCCAAAAGAGTTAAACACAAGAAGACAGCAGAAGCCCGGTGCTGGGAACTTCAGGAAACGACAGGCCTGGATCTGCTGCTTTCGCTGCATCCTTCGAGGATCTGGGCAGAATGTCATCTCAAGCTTTTTCCAGGTTGGTCCGCGGACGTTAAGAGTCACGAGCATCTACCCCCAACCCCAGCCCCCTCAACCCTCATGTGTCCTGAGCCAAATCGATGGAGGGGAAGCAGAGCCGTGTCTGGTTAAGAGTCCGAACAGCTTAAGGGGATGGAAGATGGGAGATGGGAAGGCGTTGGTGGATCTGACAGGTGCGCATGGATTTAGCATTCAGGAAGCACAAGAAAAGTGGATTGTGGGAGCGGCTGTCGAGTCAGCTTGGACTTCTTAGTCACATTCCACTCAGGTTGGATGTTGATAAAGTCTCTACCTTCTCTCCCCCCCCCGCGACACACACTACCTTATCTGGTCCCCAGACCATTCACCAGACAACATCGGGTCCTTATTACGAAATGTCAAGGGAACACCATGATTTATGACCACTTGCACATAACCAATGATAAATAGACACAAGGAGGATTTACATATTCACTTAGCGGAACCACAAGATATACTGATATAAAGATAAGGATGGAGATATGGCACAAAACACTTCCAGGAAGAATATGACAGAAAACAATAAACACACCTCAGGGAAGGTGAAGTGTGTAGAGACTGGCCATCGCAGTGACTGGAAGCCTTGTTTGTTTCGCCAGTTCTGTTGAGGGGAAGCTTTTGAGTTGCCTCCACTCTCTTTTGAAGTTGCAATGTTTAATGTAAGGTAGAAACATTCATCACCAGACTATCTATATTGCACAGAAGACAATAAGTAGTGCAAGTGTTGTGGAGCCCTAGTACAGGAGAGCAGCAATTGTTTGGCTTTCATTCCCACTGAATTCTGGGTGATTTAATTAGACCAATCAGGTGCTGAATTAGTACATTACATTCCAGGACTACAATACTAATAATATAAACCTTTCAGGACTGTAGCTGACCTGGACCAGGGGTGGTGACTCCTGTTACGATCTCTTACACACGAATTGTGCACTAACTCATGTCTTCATACTTTCACAAACAACTTCCATTTAGGGTAAATATGTCCATAATACACACATACTTCAATCCTCAAAGCTCCTAAAAAACGGCCGCCGAATGCCACCAAACTGCTTTCTCCTGCGAGGTCATATAGCAGACTGCAGAGGAGAAGGGAAACCGGATGCTGATGTTTTACAAGGCAGGACAGCATTGCATTCTCTTGTGGAATATATAATACTGTCACCTTGTGGACATAGCAGGTCATTACTGCTATTGCCAAAAAAAAAAGGAGCTGGTGTGTAACTTACTCCAGGTGTGTTTACACTGCAGAGATTAGTCTGGGGTTGGGATCCATGCCAGCTGGAACACTGAGACAGAGGGGGCTTTATTGGTTTGAATTCCCCATTCCTGATACTTTGGGCTCCCTGGCTCTTGCATACACACACACACAAGTCCCCTGATGGGAAGCCCCACTCAGAGCGCTGTGTCTCAGCAATCGCCGGGACTTGCAGGAGAAAGAAGACTGTGCTAGCAATCAGCGTGCCAAGCTCTTTCACTTTGGGGTGGCATCTGCTACTGTTTTGTAGAAACTAAATACTTACACTCAAACTTGGGGCATATTCGCTGCCCACCCACTCCACTTCAGCGTGTTGCCTTGACTGGAGATGTCATGTACAACCAAAGCTGCAGCTCCACCCAGTCTGGGCTAGTGATGCAAACTTTTTTTTTTTTTTTTTTTATAACATGACACAAGAAGCACATTTCTAATGCATGCACATATGTGGAATGTTATTGACATGACCTGAACTTATTTGAAACCTATGTACAAACCATATGCGTGGCCTCTTCCCTTGAGGGACCGCAGCCACAACCTCTACAGAACTACTCTGCGTCATTAACACCTATACTGGAATTCTTCTCAAGTCTGCACCAAAATGGGCACGTCTTCCAAACCGCTCACTATTCCACACACACCGATGCCCCCGTGAAAACCACTTAAAACAGGATGAGGTGTTTTTTTATATCCTAAACTGGAGGGCATTCTGCTCTGAGATGTCCCCTGTGCATCCCTCACACCATTTTGCTTATTCGGCGGAGTATAGATCTGAGAATCTCATCGAGCTTCTTCTTCAAAGATCCTATGGCATTAGTATGCTCAACAAGGCTAAGCAGCTTCCTCAATGCACTCCTATTCCCTGTCTTAAATTTCTTATGTCTTTATTTATTGCTCTCTGGTGCTGTTTTTCCTGATAAACCTGCAATACAGGATATTTATTTTTACTATTCTTCAAAACCCCCCAAAAAATGACCCTTCGCTCCCCATAAACCTGCCGTATCAAGCGCTTTAAACTCCCCACCTATAAGATGTGATTTTCTCTCCTGAAGATTCAATTGGACTCGTTCTATAGAAACAAATGTTATTTTTCAATTGTGGCGACAAGAACTAAAAAAAACAAGTGGGCACAGCAAAAAGGACTGGTGCAAAACTTGAGCTTCATACAAGTACAGATGTCAAAGACTAACCACCTTTCCCCGTTTCCCCTTCCCCTCCTCCAAAAATGTCTTGGTCAGCCCAGCGGTGTTTCAGTTCTCCGGAGGGCTGTGTGTGACCTGCTCTACCCAGCGCAGGAACCGGCTGACCCGCGTGTACACACCGGGGAAGCTGGGGTCCCCGCAGCCGTGGCCCCAGGAGATGATGCCGGTGAGGACCCAGCGCCCGCCCTCACCCTGGCACACCAGGGGGCCCCCGCTGTCGCCCTGGCAGCTGTCCACCCGCCGCTGGTCCGACAGGCTGCCTGCGCACAGCATGCGACTGGTGAAGCGGCTGCCATAGCGTTTCTGGCACTTCCAGGAGGGCAGCAGGGGCACCCAGGCCTGCAGAAGAGTGCGAGAGTACTCCGAGTCTGAGAGAGAGAGGGAGAGAGAGATAAATATTATATATTTTGTCCCAGGTCTCAGACACAAAGCATATACAGGGCTCTGTGTGTTGGCGATCTGTCTACATATAATTGCCATGGCAGATGGTGCAGAACACAAGGCGGAGGTGGACAGTCAGACCTTTGAAGGCTTGGTTGTGTATAGGGTGAGAGAGTGCGTACCTGTGATGCCCCACCCAGTGATGATGCAGGCTGCGGGCCTCTTGCCCCACTTGTTGCCCTGGGCAGGCAGGCAGGCGGGGTTGGTGTGGGGGTTGTAGGCGACGCAGCGGCCCTCCGCCCCCCGCAGCCGCAGCAGCGCGATGTCGTACTCCCAGCCCTCGGGGCGGTACTTCCTGTGGATCACGATGCGCTCAGGAGACAAGCGGCGCTCGAAGTCGTCCCGCTCCTCGGTGTGGTAATCACCCAGGCGCAGGACGTAGCGGGAGGGGTCAGCGCCAAACCTGACAGAGAGAGGGAGAGAAACAGAAAGAGTCCAATTGATTTTAGAAAGCACTTTGTTAAAGAAAACTCTGTGTCAAATCAAAAGACAGAAGAGGAGAAACTGGGGAGAGACAGAGAGACGAACACACAGAGACAGACAGAGACACAGAGTGAGAGTGAGACACAGTGAGAGAGACAGACACACAGATACACAGAGGGAGACAGAGAGTCAGACAGAGAGAAAGTCAAAGACAGAGAGAAAGTCAGACAGAGACAGAGAGATGGAGAAAGACTGCCCATGACCATATATGATACTTTTGTCAATATCATCATTATCAAACCCCAGGGTCCTGCAAACCATCCCCCCCCTTCTTTCCTAGGTTGAATGAAAGTCTTATAAATGTATGACTATACTAACGTGTGCCTATTGTATAGCTGTACTGTACATACACTTTCCTGTATACCTCCTTAGATTAGCTGTGTTTGAAACAGTGTAACTAATTGTTTTTTTAATTGTGCCTCGGAATGGGGTTTGGATAAAGGTTTCAACCACATCAAAGGTAATACATAAACTAACAGACAGAGAATTGAGTTCCAAACCTAAGAAGTGTAACTCCCCTTCTGTCCTCCAGGTGTCCTACTTACCTCTTAAAGCAGTGGGCCGCTGTCACCACCCAGCAGGCATTGATGAGGGTGGCGCCACACAGGGGATGGTTGCCCTTTGACTGCGACTTCAGCCACAGAGACACCTGCCATGGCCAGTCACCCCTGCACACAGAGGAATGGTGTGAGAGGGAGACATCGACTGAGAGACGGACAGAGAGGGAGACAAAGACCTGAGAGAGGTGGGGGGATCTACTGAGAGGCTGTGAGAGGAGCAGTTGAGATTGTGGGGGAGGCCAAGATTAAGAAAGAGAAAGAGAGATTAAGATCAAAGGGAAAGGGAGAATGTATAGAGACAGGCGAGACGAGAGAGAGGAGAGAGACGGATTCCGGGAGAGGGAACGAGGCAGTGGTTATGAAAGTGAGTGGGGAGGGCAGATCTGGGTTGAAACTAGGGACCACGTCAGTCTCTGTGACCCCTGGACGACCCCCTTGGGTTACCTGTACGATTTCCCGCCGCCGATGATCCTCCGTCGGCGGCGCTGCATGGCGGACCGCAGCCCACAGGAGAGGGGGTCGCTGCCGCTGTCGCCAGCCGGCTCGGGGACAT
Organism: Amia ocellicauda; assembly: GCF_036373705.1. NCBI lineage: Eukaryota > Metazoa > Chordata > Actinopteri > Amiiformes > Amiidae > Amia > Amia ocellicauda. The sequence continues at coordinate 11,597,124 of NC_089869.1, forward strand.
AGTCGCAGATGACCCCCGCGTCCTCACTGTGGCGGCAGTTGTGCGAGTCCTGGCCCTCTGCAGGACACTGGCCCAGCGACGCCTCCTTCCCCGAGCACTTGACGTTGTCCAAGTGGATGGGACCCTGGCCTTCCCCGAAATAGGCCATGGATCTCGCCTTGGCTACACCACTGAGAGAGAGAGAGAGAGAGAGAGAGAGAGAGAGAGAGAGAGAGAGAGAGAGAGAGGAGGAGAGCGAATGTCAAATATTATAACAGTTTTAAAATATGTATATACATTCTTGTATTAAGGACAAATCTTTTATTTAACAACAATTACGTGAAGCCCAGCTGCCTGCAGACCACGGCCGCATTCCGGTCATTCCAGCCGTCGTCACAAACGCTGCCCCACTGGCCCTCCATGTACACCTCCACACGGCCCTCCTTCCGGCTCTCCCCGGCCACCAGGCGCACGAGTGGACCTGCCAAGGAAAACAAAGAGCCAATCTCACTGATTCTCCCTGTCTGCACCATCAGCATGTCACTGTCAACACTATCGATACACAGCTATTCACACTGTCGGTATCTGTCATACTGTTTATACCTCCCTCTCCACACTGCCTGCACTCTTAATATCTCACTGTCCACACTGTCAAGACAAAACTGTTCGGTCTCTCTCTCTCTTCTCTCTCTCTCTCCCTCTCTGTACCTGTGGAGAGCGCCGGTCCAGAGATCTCGTTGGTCTCCACCTCCCTCTCGCAGCGCACCCCCACGTCCTCCTCGTGTGAGCAGTCGTGGCGGCCCCACTCCCCGTGCTTGCACTCCAGTAGCGAGCGCTCGGTGCCCGCACACTGCACCTCGTCCAGCAGGATCAGGCCGCCCCCCTCGCCGTACACCCCGTCCTCCGACACCACGGCTCGCCCCCTGCAGGCCGGGGGCAGAATGAAAAATAGGTCAGGCATTCAAAATATTTTCCTTGCAAAGCTAAACAACTGGATCAACAGAAGACACACAGAGGACTCTGCCTGGGGAGCTGGGAGGGCTGGATCTTTTTCCTTTCATTATCAAAGTGATCTTTTCTTACCTGAACCCCAACTGCCTGCACACCACCTGGGCGTTGAGCTCGGTCCAGTTGTCGTCGCACACGGAGCCCCAGTCCCCGTCATGGTACACCTCCACACGGCCCTCCCAGGGGCTGTCTGCACCCACCAGCCGCACCACTCCATCTGACACACAGACACACAGGCGTTATATCACCCAAAGAGGTGCCACTGATTATTGGCAGGTGTCTAAATCTTACTGAAGTGTGGGTGTGAGTGTTTCTCTACTTTATGGCTGTATGTGTGTGTGTGACAGTCTCTCAGTTTGCATGTGGGTGGGATAATGGCTGTGCGGCTCACCGGTATAGGGATTGCAGGAGACCCCGGCGTCCTCCATGTGGTCACAGTTGTGCTGCTCCCAGCCGCTGTGGGGGCACTCCTCCAGGGACAGCTCGTTGCCTGTACACTGCACCCCGTCCAGCAGGATGGGACCCAAGCTCTGGCCAAAGTGAGCCCAGGACCAGGCCTTGGGAATGCCCCTGGAGAGAGAGAGAGAGAGAGGAAAAGCAAGACTGGAGATCATTCACTAGCCGGGGGGAGCAGAACAGCAGGGATATATGGATGGGGTATGATTTGGAAAGTGTGTGTCTGTGAGTGGGAGTATGACCCACTGCAGTGCTCACTTTAGGTGGCAGCGTCCTGCATTTGCCATACAGTACACAGTGAGGTTTACCGTGCAGAAACGGGCACTCACCCCAGACCCAACTGGCGACAGACCACCTCGGCGTCGATGTCGTCCCATTGGTCATCACAGATAGAGCCCCACTTCCCATTGTGATACACCTCAACACGCCCCTCGAACTCCTCCACGCCATTCACCAGCCTCAGGGGGGCACCAGAGCCTGAGATTACACCCGAACAGAGTTAACACACGCACACGCACACGCACGCACACAAAGAACATTACTCACAGCAATATCATCGATACTGTGCTGATGCTTACAGAGGCAATCATATTTAGACCAATCTGATTGCAGAACCCTTGTTGGTGTTATACATACACATTTGTACCCTACTAGTTTCACAAACATGCAGTTCACTTAGAAGAAGAAAAAAAAAAAAAAAGAATGTAACATACTCCCAAAATGAATGTCAGGATCTAGATTTTAGATGCAGTGATGGTAAATTTCGCAAAATAGACAGTATCGTGGGATCACATATCGTGAGTACTGAGTGCGCTCAGTAAGGGGACACTGCCGGAGGCGTTCAGAGCGCTTGGACTCGGCTCTCCATGTGAATGTTGGTCTGTATGGGAGACAGCCATGTGAGGGGCCCGGGGGGAGCCCTGCCGCCATGGCTCCGGCCTCTCAGATAGCGCTCTCTCTCCTAATGTTCCAGACTGAATTATTCACAGCTGTTCTAAATATACCGACAAGCTCTGAGGAAGTGTTCTCCACCTGCGGATCCACACTGCTCTCGGTGTAAGACCTGCCTTTCTGACAGGCCATTAATTGCGCACATTGTTTACAGTAAATTGAACACCCTCCAAACATACTGGACTTTTCTCATTTTCCCCACAGTGCTACGATATCCACAGTACAAGAATCCATGATTTGTAAGACACCCAGGTCAAGATACAAGATAGAGATGTTGTTACACTTTTGAGTCCACAGCACACACAGCACTGAGCTGTTTGAATAAAACGCCTTGAGATGCGGGTCCTCACAATTTTAGGGTAGCTTGGGTATTAGGTGCATAAAATTCCAAAAATGTCCATAAAACTTCCCAGTTAAGGGATTTAAGAGGGTTTAGTTCACTCCTAAGCTACTGAAAGCTCTCAGGTGCTTTTTGCCAAGGACCCTATAAATAATATCGTAGGGAGGGCTGATGTAGCTCTCACTGTTAAGCGCATCCAACCCACACTAATGCACCCCACAGCCACAGTCCTGAACTGAGCTCGGCTGTATTCTTTCTGTTCTGAAGTTACTGCCTTATGACCCAAATACCTTTATCATGCTTTCTCACCTTCGGGTGGGGCGCACACCACCCCGGCCTCGTTGCCATGGTTGCAGTCTCCGGTGACGAACTTCCTGCTCCGGCACCCCAAGAGGAAGTTCTCATTGCCGCGGCAGCCCAAGCGCTCGTAGTGGAAGAGTCCGGAACCAGGCCCGAAATAGGAGTGCTGGAGTGCTGTGCCGATTTCACTGCAGAGAGAGAGAGAGAGAGAGAGGCAGAGTGAGAGAGAGTCCAGACAAAAGGCAGCCTTGGGCAAACGTCGGCACGAGGCCTGTAGCTAAGTCAGTAACCCTATTGCCGCGGCCCTTACCCCAGCCCCAGCTGCCTGCAGATCACACTGGCATCCCGGTCAGTCCAGTGAGTGTCACACACCGCCCCCCACTGCCCATTCAAGTACACCTCCACACGGCCGCTCCCTGGAGAGGAACCCGCCACCAGTCGCGCCGCCCCTAGGAACAGAGAGCACGGGTTGACAAGTGCTGTAGCATAGTTGAAAGACTGATTAACCCTGAATCAATGGCACTGGTCAGGCTGGACAGCAGCTGGATGAGCTTCAAGCCTGATCTGGGCAGGTCTCCTAAACTCAGCCAGGCTGGGACTAGTTAGTCTTTGGATCGGAGGACTTGTCCAGGGAATATCAGGTTAAAGTTTTGTTGGTGGACCAGTAGGTGGCACTGTTCCCTCTGGATAAGACATTCTACATCAATGCCCTTTGTAGAATCTATTTTTGCAGTGAAGACAGATACTGACACATCACCAATTCCCTGCATAATTTAAAACTTCTCCCCTCGAGAAACGTGTAGAAATCCACTCCCCATTCGAAACCACAGACACACGCAGGCAGAGTATCTGACAGCACAGGCCGTCCGGCCACCCACGCAAGCAAAAACACGCGCGGCAGGCTGAAGTTTCTCCCCCTCTTGTGAACAAGCCCAGCTGGTAGGAAGCTAGCTAACAGACTGAGAGGCGTCGAGTAAAAGATAAACAGAGACGGCAAACAGGCAGAAATCCAGAGACACAGACAGGCCCTCACCCTGGTGGCAGTCACAGTAGGCCCAGCCGATGGCCCCGGAGTTCTGGCGGTAGAAGCACCAGGGGTTGGACTCGCGGTCGGGGTTGCGGCAATAGCTGTGCTCCCCCAGGCCACGCCCTGGGTACTGCTGGATGTAGTCGGGGAACTCGGTCCACTTCAGGCAGGGCGAGCCGGAGTCCGTCTGCGACACAGAGCCATTGTAGTAGCCCAGCTCAGTGAAGCCCTCTGAGCAGGACAGCGGGGCTGGGGGAAGAGACACGAATACACACTGAAGCCTCACTTTAAAGAAGTGTGAGTAATGAAAGAATATTTGACCAATTTGTCATCAAATGTCCATTATTAGTGTAGTATTCCAGTACAGTTATTGCTTCTATGGATGCTGAAGGTGGTCTATTAGAGTGAACACAGAATTAACGAGTGAAATCGGGCAACATGAACAATTTTCGTCACGGGAGGGGACACACGATGAATTGGCGACAATTTCTACTCATGAAAATGAATATTGTAGTTTCAATGAGCATGTTGGTAGTCATTGGAAGAAGGCTGAGAGAAAACAAAGGAACAGGAGTGATTAGCAGAAGAAGATGGATTTGGTTGCTGGCAAATCTGCATAACAATATGAGATACATTGCTGGACTGTTTGTATGATAATGGATTTTGTCTAGTTTCTTTCATGGGATTTGTATCCTTTTGCAATGGATGGAGCGTCAAATAAATTAGGAGGAAAAGCCAAAATTTAGGGGGGTAGCCACCCTGCTGTGGTGGGCATGTTTCTGGGTGTCAGAGTGTGGCTCTGCAGTAACCACCACTTTGATTAGCAGTTGCAGATGTCGTGGAGAAAGAAAATGAAACATAGGCTATATGAGATTAAATCATCTTTTGCCAAACCAAGCAGAACTTCAAGGATGTGTCAATGCATTGAGTATACAATTAAGGCGGTCTGACATATCTTATTAACTGCTTTCTTCTATCGATAGATCAGTATGTGCTGTCTGTATCAAAATCATGCAGCTTTAGTACAGTATTTTGAAAATGCAATGAAACTACACACCAGCTGAGATTAAAATCAAGAACAAGGGGCTCAAAAATCATTTTTCTGACACATCACTTGTCTCAGACACAGGTTTAAGCTTTGATGCATTATTGGAATGAGAAGAGCTCTCCTTGGAATCACAGAGACGATCTGCTACAAAATAGGTTTTAAATCCTGGAGAACACACTCTAATTTCTCAGAAATCTGTTCGTGGTCAAGAGTTCACAGGAGTAGCATTTTCCAACTGTGTTTAATCTAAAATGGCACAGCGAATGTTTACAATTCACTCCTCGCTCTCCGTGAATCCAAACAAGATGAAGATATAAGTAACAAGATCTCCTGAAACACACGGGAGTGTTTGATGAATCTAATTGGCCATGCAATCCAAGACAAGTCAATCGAGAAGTCAATTTCTTCAAGATTATCAAGTCCTGGGAGCAGAAAATGTTTGACAGAACAGATGAGGATGACAAACTACCCAAGAGACTCAGTTACTGGATGTGTTATAAATACCAATAATATCCCCCTGCAGAATGAAAGCAGAAAGAAACGAAGAAATCAAATGTCGCGGCAGGTTTGAAATCTATCTGGGAGCTGCCAGGATGAGTGTAGGTAAGTGCAATTTAACAATCTTTATAAGAACAAAATCTCAAATAAAAAGGCATCTCATAACTAGATAATGGTTTTCTTGTAACAATGCCAGATGAAGTTCAACATATAAAATAAAAAACGGTTGTAAATCAAGATTACAGTCTCAAACCAGGATGTTTAAATGTCAACCACCGTTTTCTGTGTCCACTTTTATTGCTGTTCTGTATTTTGAAGCAAGTTTTGGATGTTAATTATAATTGTGAATATTTGTGGTCACACTTTACAATAATGGATGGATTAATTTATGAACATCACAGCTATAACTCATGATTTCCTCTAGTAATATGACTTGTGATGTTAATTACATGTACAACAGGGTGAGGGTCAAGTATAAAGTATAAAGGCTTCAAGATCAGGACTAGGATGGATGGTGTTGTGTGACTTAAATATTACACCTATCACCAGGCTTTTCTGCTTCAAATGGCAGTACTCCATAGATTAATAGTACAGAAAGGGTGAATGACTTGGCAGAGCTCAGCGGCCAAGCAAGGCACATCGTCAGCTAGTGTTCCACATTGATACTGACGTGGATAAGAACGAAGTGCTCTTTGCTCTTCTGTTGTTTTATTCATGCACATTTAGATGTTCACATTGAAAGAAGTGGCCGCTGTGATGTTGGTGCATTAGATCTGTGTTCTGCTCTTCTGTCCCAGCACTGCGACATGAGGAAACTCTAAAGTTGGAGGTGCTGTCTATTAAATGTACACAACACCTTTACTCCTTTGTTTCGCCAACAGAAGGGGCCGTAACCCTGTCCCCCCTTGTGCCACGTCCCACATCCAGAGACAGGTTATCAAATCTGGCCCGCCTAAATTCTCCCTGCTTTAATTACAGTCAATTCTGCTTCCTGCCCCAGCCCTTGCAAAACATTTCCTGTGCTCAGGCTGGTGCAAAAATAGCTGCCACGTTCCACCCCAGAGGTGGCTGCAGTCAAGAGGATGCACTGTTGGTTCAGCTGCCCAGAGAGGAGAGGGGTGGGGGGTTGGCAGCAACTTGTATCAATACAGTTCTGTGGGGCATCAGTTACTCAGTTACCCAGTATGTCACCCATTAAGGGGCTTGTCGCATAGTGCATTGAAAATGTTGAAAACACTGTTAGCATTGCTCAGAATCTGGATCTTCACCTCACAGAACACCTCTGGGAGGAACTGAAGAGACAAACCTCTCCTACTGCAATAAAAACTGCACTGAGAGAGGGAGCTACTTACCGAAAAGATTGCAGCCATCAATCAATCCTGCCTATTAAATCTCTTTTTTGAGTAACGTAGTTGTTTTTTAAAATATGAAGTAACGGTTTATTCTGGGGGTAATAAATACTGGTTGAACAGTTGGTTAAGCAGCTCATAAATCCTGTTTTATGGCAAATAAATGAAACCCAAGAACAGGGAGTATAAGGCGCTTCATTTAGCATACTCCCGGCATTCTTCAGACCCTGTGGCCCTTTCCTAATCTTTATTGTCAACCCTGCTTTCCAGGCAGCTGATATCTCTTTAGTAAAGAAGCGATTCAAAATCAACCGCCTTCCTGGGGCTAATCACAAGGAAAGCTTGCAGGGAGCGCCTGGGCATAATGTAGTATTGAATATATTAACCACCGCATCCCTCCAAGTAATTTACTTTCATTTCAAATTATTTCTACTTCATTTAGGAGCGCCTTGAGGGATTTGTTCAGTGTGTACGGGCTTAATTGTATTTCGGAGACATGAACAGGAAACTAATGACACAGGCCATGCTGCCCCCAAAAGCGAGCAGCGTTGGAGAGAGAGACGGAGGTAAAGTGCTCCTTGACATAGATAAACTGACGGGGCCCAGAAATCGTTTAGCTTTTGGTGGCTCTTAAGCAGACATAATGAAAAAAACAGAATAGAGGGTCTATAATTGAGAAAAACGTAGAACCTGCACAATTTATTTTCCATCTGATCATTTTTACTTTATGTGCATTAGTCGTGTACAGGGAGTATAATGGTTGGTCCTATTTCAAAACAGCACAGTCTGTGGTTGATGGCAGCGTCCATTTTCCCATCGGTGTCACCACTCTGTCTGGCACAGGTGACGCAGATTCTTTCAATGCTGCTCTACAGCAGGAAATGCAATTTTAGTATTACAGTATATTTTTTATGCAGACATAATGTGCTTGATGTGGAGCTTATACTATTGTACCCTTGAGCATGGTACTTTACCTAGATTGCTCCAGTAAAAACCCAGTGAAAATAGGTGATTGTATGTAAAAGAAAAAATTATATATTGTAACAATTGTAAATTGCCTTGGATAAGGGCATCTGCTAAGAAATGTAATAATAATAATAACAATAATAATAATACAACTGGAAGCCAGCGGTTGTACTTTAGCCCCATGGCCTCTGCGGGACAGTCCCAGTGGGGACAGAGGAAAGAAGAACTGGCACAGCTTTTACTGTTTTCACGGCACGGTGTTAGAGCCCAGTCAAGCAGAGAAACAACGGAAATCGACAACAAGCCGGGGGACTGACTGCCGAGAGATTCTTAACACATTGCTGTCTGTCCAAACTTGATTTCCACAATGCCAGTTCCCTCATCCACCACACTCTATGCACATCAGTCATGATCAAACACAAATCAGCTACTAGAACATGCATTTTACAAAGCAAATAACAATTTTAAAGTCATCATTAGGTGCTGGCTGGATCCAGGGGCTGAACCAGTAGTGGAGCCACAGGACAGCATAGACAAATGTGACTCACTGCAAGAAACTCCAGTCCTGGATTTTGCCCGTGCTGGATCTTTATTGTCTAATGATCTGGTTCGATTGAGGTTTTATGGTGAGAACCTAAGGACTGCTTTTGAAGAGCAGAACCCAGAGGAGGACCTGACTGAAAGCCCCTCTTCTCTATGTCTGTCCCCCTGTAGTTGTTCAAAGGCACATTACACCTTCAAAGCAGGATGAAGGCCTGCCTGAGACTGTTGCCATGTTGGCAGTGATACTGGCATCAGTGCTGCTCCCAACACATTCAACTGCTAACCCCCCACCATCACTACTACTCCTAACACCCCTACTTTCCCAAACAGGACAGAGCCACGTCTCTCTATTCCTTTAGTCTCCATTCCCCTCTCTCTCTACTCCACACAATAAATATTTTACACCGTGTACACAACACAATGCCACATGAGGCTGTTTGGCTGTAGCATGTAAACTCAGGAATATGGTAGCCTTGCAAGGGATGCTGGAATACAACTCACTAGTGGAGATCAGAAATGCCACAGCACCTACTCTCAAATAGGGTCTTGAGAGAGCATTCCAGTACACTGAAGGTTTGACACTTGCCCCGGTCAGAGAAACACAAACATTACCAGACCGGTTGAACAGTAAAAATGTGGCATGACTAATTAGCCACAGAGGTCTTAACTCAGTAATCTGTGCAATGCCTGTCTAGGACCTCATGCAGGTGTTGACAGCCCTGAAGCATTACCCAGAACAGGGATGAAAAGAAAATGCTTCAAAGCTGCAGTCCTGGAAGGCAAACCCAACAGATTTTGTGTGTCTCTTTAGAATACCCTACCGGGGGAGCTATGAAATGAGTCTGACTAATAATTTAATTAGATTTAAATTACACATTTGGGTGGAATAAAACCCTGTAGGCCTTTAAGTACCTTTACACTGTGTCAAGCCTATTTCACTGTAGTGACTCTTAACCCTAACTTGCTAATGCAGATCTCTGCTGTGTATAGTTCCAACTCAGTTGTTGAGGGGCCACAAGGTCTTCTGGATTATAATCCATTCCAGCTCTCTCATACATAGTTGTCGTAATTACACGGTTAACTGGATGAATTCTCTCTATCCATGCTCCGAAAGGCACTGGGGACTGTATCCATAGCATATTAGTTTAAAAGCTACTCAATGTAGTGGAAAAAGATAAACAATCCTTAGTGAAAAGTAATATTAATCCTGCTATAGACACTGTAGGCACACCCCTTTTAATTATAGATGGCTGAAATTGTTCCATAAAGCTATCAAGTCTAAGAAGCATGACAGTCCTGCTACGGGGACAAGGCAAGCCAATCAGATTCTTCTGCTGGATATTCCAATGGCAACTGTCATGAAACTCACTTAGTAGACCACAGATAAGCAGTTAAAGGGTTATAAAGATTTATGAACTCAGATCCTCAGACCCTCTGCTTTTCCATGAGAATGAATTTGGGAAACTTGTGAATTTGCTGGCTTTGATTGTGTAACACTAGACTGCATTGGGTCTGCTGTAGATAATTATGCAACAAAGCCCTAAACAAAGTCTACAAAGGCCCTTCCCGTCCACTTTGACAGTTTCAGAAAGACAAGGTAAGGCAGATAGATGTGTGTGTTAGGGTTATAGTAGATGCCTACAGGCTCATACTCTGGAGCTGTTCTCATAAAGGCCCAAGCCTAAGAGCAGGCAGCACCAGACATGTTGCTCTGCTTCTCACGCTGCAGTCTGTCTAATCCTGTGCAGCTCACACGGCACACACACACTGGACCAGGATTCCCTGTGCTGTGCCGTCTCACATCGCGTGTCCAATTGCGATCAGCACAGTCAGAGCTTGCCTTTGCAGAGGCGTCCTTCATTTACGTATGTATGGACCCGACGAGGAATTCAGTGACGAGTCTCAGAGCATGTACTCGCTCTGCCCGAGCATGACAGAGTCACGCCCCAGGAATCCTAAGCGCAAACCTGCCCAGGCTTGGACAGGGGGTGCAGACACGTAGGGAGGCGAGCGAGACTCATACTATATTGTGAGATGGATGCATCTCAGGTGTTATGAGTTTGACATCCCAGTGTGAGCTAGCTATCTTATTCTGAGCGCTCTCACACAGACAGCTGTGTGGTGTTTGAACACTGGAACAAAGCTACTGATTTTCTGCTTCAACAGCAGTGGAAAATACGGCCTGTAGCGAACCAAAGCATTAAACCAAAAGTTAATCTCACTTCTGCGTAACTATATGTAGAACACTGTATGTTAGTGTTTGTAAAACCATGTAAGTTGCCTTGGATAAGGGCATTACAATGAGAACAACAATAATAACAACAAAAATAATAATTGGGAATCTCGTTGGTTCCCCTGTAGAAACACTGCAGGTTGAGATCCTTGGATAAATAATCAACTGGCAAGCTACCACCCCTTGTATGTTACCTTTGTTATTGTGTTCTGTTCAGAGTGGGCCGTGTTGATCACCCATGTATGACCCATGATCATGGATCTGAAAATCCATTCGACCCAATCCAACTCAAACAAGACAAAGACAAACAGCCCCTCAGCGAACTGCAGCCACAGTGTTATTGGAGGCTGACGGGAGGGTAGAGTCTTACCTGCACTCTGTACTGTGTTCAAGTAGCTGTCTTCAGAAAGGACCTGCAGAGAGACATAGACACAGAGGTGAATTTGCTTTACTACCACAGAAGGGTTTACACTTTGACTGCCAGATTATGATAATAATGATAATAATCATAATAATAGGGAGTTTTATTGGTTGCCCTGAACACATCAGACAAACATTGAATCACAGCTGGCAACATTACCTCATACTACAGGATTGTAAAAAAAACAGCTCCCATTACTAAATGATGGAAGGTCGCACTGTCTTCAGGTTCCATTCCACCCAAAACTCTTAACTACCTGATTCATCTCCTTGGCATCTTAATAGAAGCAGTTTAACTACCCTGCCCATTCCTGAGACATGGAGGAATGGAGACCCCTGCTCTAAAGAGGGGCAACATCAGCCTCGCTTCCCCTCCATAAACCGATTCACATTTTTGACTGAAGCTTGATTATATGGAAAAGCTAAACGAGGCATTCAGAATCCAGCCCCTTGCAAGTGAATACAGGTCGGGGGAAGACAGCGGAAACGCAACATATTTCCGAGACCAGAACAGTAGTCACAACTGCTTTAACTGGTTTATAGGAACCTACATTCTGTTTAGGTTCCCAATGTGAATCCAGAAAGAAAGGAAAAACCTCAATTCACAAAGGCACTCTTGATGACTCTAATTATCAGACAGACCCTTACTTGTCTCAGTATTATATATACAATATCTAATCTGTGATTGTGTAGTAGTCATCCCAGTTAAACACATACGTGTTTTCTCAAGTTAGCTGTTTATATATAATTAGTGTGCAAAGCATGGGGCCTACAGCAAATGATAGGGAAATGTAATCACCTATGATTTTCCAAAACACCAGTAAATCCGACTAAACGTTTTCCTAGATAATATCACTTTCCCTAACATGAGGCACATGCAGTATTTATGCAAGATAATACCAGAATCGGCCATGCTCATGCAGAAGACTTAATTCCCCATCCAGGAGAAAAAGCTCAGTGCGTACGTTACTTAAATGATCTTATGAAATGGAAACAAGAATGAAAAAGAGGTTTCCTTTCGGTTGTCGGTGTATCGATCGGTTGATGTTATGCTGCGAAGAAAGCAGTATTGACGGATGACGCAATCCAGCCTATTGTAACAAATCAATGACAACTCCCAGACAAAGTCAAACAAAGTATCCCACAGTGCGGCGAAATTGTGGCGGCGTTAGTGTTGCGCACATGTCCGCAGTTCTGCGCGGCTCCACCAATGAGGTCGGTGGGATTCTGCAGATCTGCGCATAACTGCGTGAATCTGCCATGCAATAACGCGAGCTGTCTGCCGGAGAACCAATTTGTTCGTGGTGTTAATAATAAACTAGCGAATAAATACACACTGGAGACGGATGGTGGTCTGTGTATGTCTGTATAATGGAACAGCCGCTTGTAAGTACATCAGGTTCTTCATTACTACGCAGGTAACCCCCCTCCGCCACCGCAAACCATTTTGCCCATGCATATCCTAATCCTGCACACTTTCCATTCATACAAGCACAAGTATGTCGCAGCTATCAGGTTAACCTCGGATTGTATTATAATTAGAATTATTTGGACTGTTGCGGTTATTGACGTCCTGTCATTATGTTAACCCTCTGCTATCCCCCTGGCCTATCTCTCCCATTTCTGTTTTTAATACCGAAGCGAATTAAAAGTGAGGTTTTATTTTATTTAAATCCACGGGTAGCTAAATACTAAGGGCGTTGGCATTTAAATCTACTGTATGTGGGCAAGCCCGTCTATATTTCTTGGTTCTTTGGACGTATAATTAAGCGCGTTTAACCAAAGTTACAATTGGATTTTATTGCACTTTAAACATGTATTTGTACAAAATAATACCTTGCCAGTAGTCAGATAACGGGCTCTGAATTCTTATTACCCAAGCTGTTAGAGCACTGAGGACAATCTAAATCAACTATTGTTGCTGGGATTTTTCTTTCTTCTTTTGTCCATTAAAATGTAAAATAAATACGTTTATATTATTTTAAAACGTAACTATCGCGTTGATTAGTGTCTGGATAACACAATAAAAGAATCATAATAACAATAATAATAAAATATATCATTTATTTTAAGTTTATGCATGCAAAGTGATAAACAAAAGACACGTATACAATTGCATATTCCAATGTGTCCATTTAAAACACACCTAATATTGAAATAGAAATGTTAATAGACCTGTCAATGTTAAAATTGCGAGCCCCAACACGTGAGTTGGACCCACGACCCATGAGTGTCACAAGCCCCAGGTCTCCTTTACATAGGTGTGTTCGCCCAGCATTTACACAACCATTGCGTGGGAAAATCGGGCTGGCATTACTACCTAACAATAAGTGCCACTGCCGTGCATTGATTTAAGAAAATATGAAAAGCAGTCATTCGAGGATCAATACCTTATTATTCGAAAGACTATAGGCAGTACCCCCCCAAAAAATAACAAAAGCAAACACAAAAAGGACGGAGGAAAAGCAAAAATCAATGTCTGTCATCCAAAAATGGACTACATCCTTCTTCCTGAAAGATTGTCTATTGACAGCTTCATGTGTGAAGCAGGTAACTGGGACACAGTACCCCCAATGAGGCTGCAACAGCCTGAGCATAAACGCGTGTCAGGTCGCAATTATTATTAGGCTTATGAATATGAACCATATTGCACAGCATTACAATGACGACCCCATGCCAGGTGTGCATGCCACATACCTCGCCACAAGCCAGCAGCCAGCAGCAGCAGCATGCAATGATCAGAGCGCAGGTGTCCTTTGCCGCTGCACCCATCCTGCGGTGAGGGTCCCTTGCCTGCTCTCCCTACAGCGGCTCTGCCCCATCGCTCCCCATGCCCGCCGGGAGTGCCCGTCCGTGGGTGAAGTAGCTCCTAGATAGCGTGGACCGACAGGCAGGATGGGGCGATCCCTCGTCCGTCTCAGTGCAAGACTGCCGGTGACAATAGCTCCGATGCGGTCGTGCTCCGTTCAGGAAATCGCAAACTCCCGTATAGGATCGCAGGGGCTCGGTCTCGCTGTGCCGGACGCAGCGTGCCGTGGATCTATATTTGTAGGTCTTCTTGCTGGTGCCCAAGTGTCACTGAAACGAGACACCGCTTAAAAGGGCGAGCCGCTTCTAGTAAAGGGAGCATATGACGAGAATAAATACACACACACACGCACTGTAACAAGTATGGTGTTGCAAGCCTATATAGGCGTCGCTGCGGCACCCAGCTCCGCACTGTGCACCAGATCTCACAGACCGGCTCTAACAGCCCCTTCCAGCTGCAACACAGGGAAGCTGAACACACCAGTGGAAGATGTAAAACTGGAGCCCACGATCCGCTGCTCTGGAGCGATTGGTCGGGGCGGGAATGATAGGCTTTGAAAGAGAAGGGGTGGATCTCTTTATTTACACCCGTGCCCTCTCCCAACGGGACAAAGAGCTTTGTTGTAACCCAACTGCATTGTAACAACCAAGGCACCCCGTCCCGCTCACTATGCATGCGTGTGCGTTTGCATGTGTCGGTGAACGCACTCGGGTGACTGTGGGAGTTCAGGTGTGTTGCGCCGATTGTGTGGATTGGCAACAACAACATGGGAATGCACTAGCATTGCAGTTGACTGGCTGGATTGGAAACGCAATGCCCGTGTGTTTATGTCACCACACTTTCTGTGATTTAAAGAAAAAAACAAGACGTGTTTTTATTAAAAATCTGACCACAACTATGTTTTAGAGAGCTGCTTTGCTTGCATGCTGGAGGTTAAATCAGCTCATGATTGTGCGCTCCTGTCACTTTCTCCTCCCGCAAACGACCCGCAAACTTCCCCGTCCGGCTAGGTCGGCGTTAATGATTGTTTGGGGATTTCGTGACAGTCAAGGTCTGGTGATCACCCTAGGCAGTAATCAACAGGCACATGTTAACCCACTTGGACTTGTACTGTCCGGTATCCCGGGTCAGACAGATGTTCGGCTGTCACTGAGGAGCCGACACCCCCCCCCCCGCAAAAACATCTGCATCTCACAAAGCCAATGGCTAATTGCTTAACGCGGGACGTGGCACTGCCTGTTTGTTGGGAGAAAAACAAACGTGCAGATAAAAAAGATTATCTAACCTTTGTCACTGTTTGTATTCAAGGAGTGGCAGCCTGCTCGCCTCCTAAGGCCAATTAGGCACGTATCCGCCAGAAACCACGATTACAACTCCGAAGGGTAACATCATTCATTATTAAACAGCATGTCAGGGACTGATTCTTGTGCTGGGTTATAGTGGCTGTGGCGACCATAAAGACAGACTAACTGCTGTCCTAGAAAGAAAAAAACAAAACAAAAAACATGCATCCAAAAGACTATTAAGTGTTTAATTTAAATTTTACTGCAACAAAGTGAATTGCCGGTTGATCATTAACAACTGGCTGGTTTCTAATTGAAGTTAAATAACCTAAAGGCAGAAATAGAATACAATGAAATTCAAGAAATCGAATTAAGCTCTGTATAAACGGTGACTTGAATTATATTTATAGATTCTTATTTTCTTTGCACATAATCTTGTTTTGACATGTCATTATACACTCTTCAGTGGCGTTTAGGTTTGTATGGAAACAATACTAAATTTAACACTGTGCTCATCACAGAGACATTTGTACTGGGAATATTAATGTTGACACATTGATAGTCGTTATGGTTGCTTTTGCATCCCCAAACATGAAAGGCACGATTTATAGATAATCTGTTCAACACCAGATCAGTGATTTCACAACGCTACACAAACTGTCCTGTCAAATGTTTCGGTGGTCCCTCTTGTCACTGTTTTTCCTGGCTTCTGACGTATAAATCCACCACTGACGGAGATAGTCATAAGCCGATTATAATCAGATTTTATTTTTTAAGTAGCTTCAAGAATATTCCCATCTCTTCTGAGAATTGGTTGTTAAAAACTCAATCTCACCCACAGATGGCGGAGAAGGCAATTAAAATGTACTTTTGTTTAAAATGCGTCCACGAACTTGTGCATTAACCAATCAATTGCAAAGTGTCTACTTCAAAGTATTTGCTTGACATAGCTGCAATTTGAAGGAAGACATCAAACGAAAATATCATGAAACGGAAATCCCAGGCACTTTCCATTTTCTTATCTGACCTAGTTCAAAGGAGGGGCTGTGTTGCTTTACTATTAGTGCATGAAACTGTTTGGGACACCAAGCTTCTTATAGCCGGCTACTTTTAACTCAGCTACACCGTGTATTCCAGCTTTTTTTTTTCTTCTCTCCTTCAGTGACTGTAAACAGTAATAGATCCTGAAGGACGCGTGTCTAATCAGGTGAAAGGTCACCTGTCTGCTGCACACAAGCTCAAAAATATTTTGACTACACATCTGACACCCGAGCTATGCACATCCTAAGGTCAGAAAAATAGAATGAATGGGGGAAGCCTGGAATTGCATCAGTCCAATACTTTACACAGGCTGGCCAGGTTTGGGTGCATTAAGGATTGTTTAAACAAGTAAACACAAAAACAAGAAGCCAGAAAATAGTGAAACAAGTTAACCATCACAGAGAGAACAAGTGTTTTTGTACTATTTGAAGGACCACAAGAAGTCACCGTTCAAAAGTTTGGGGTCACTTAGAAATGTCCTTGTTTTCAAAAGAAAAGCAATTTTTTGTCCATTAAAATAACATAAAATTGATCAGAAATACAGTGTAGACATTGTTAATGTTGTAAATGACTATTGTAGCTGGAAACGGCTACTACTCCCTTCACAGAACAGCGCAAATTGGCTCTAACCAGAATAGAAAGAGGAGTGGGAGGCCCCGGTGCATAACCGAGTAAAAGGACAAATACATTCGAGTGTCTAGTTTGAGAAACAGACGCCTCACAGGTCCTCAGCTGGCAGCTTCATTAAATAGTACACCAGTCTCAATGTCAACAGTGAAGAGGCGACTCCGGGATGCTGGCCTTCTAGGCAGAGTTGCAAAGAAATAAAAATAAAATATTAAGATGGGCAAGAGAACACAGACACTGGACAGAGGAAGATTGGAAAAGTGTTATGGACAGACAAATCTAAGTTTGAGGTGTTCAGATCACAAAGAAGAACATTCGTGAGACACAGACCAAATGAAAAGATGCTGGAGGAGAGCTCGACGCCATCTGTCAAGCATGGTGGAGGCAATGTGATGGTCTGGGGGTGCTTTGGTGGTGGTAAAGCGGGAGATTTGTACAGGGTAAAAGGGATCTTGATGAAGGAAGGCTATCATTCCATTTTTCAACGCCATGCCATACCCTGTGGACGGCGCTTGATCGGAGCCAACTTCCTCCTACAACAGGACAATGACCCAAAGCACAGCTCCAAACTATGCAAGAACTATTTATGGAAGAAGCAGTCAGCTGGTATTCTGTCTATAATGGAGTTGTCAGCACAGCCACCAGATCTCAACCCTATTGAGCTGATGTGGGAGCTTTTGTATGGTAATGCAAAAGGTCTGCAAGGCTGTAATTGCTGCAAATTGAGGATTCTTTGACGAAAGCAAAGTTTGAAGGACACAATTAATTTTTCAATTAAAAATCATTATTTCTAACCTTGTCAATGACTGTATTTCCTATTCATTTAGCTATATTTCCTATTCAAACTCATTTCATGTATGTTTTCATGGAAAACAAGGACATTTCTATGTGACCCCAAACTTTTGAACAGAAGTGTGTGTATATATATATATATATATATATATATATATATATTAGTTGCAAGAAAACAAAAAACAAAATGGAGCACATTCAAAAATAGAATACTGGAAGTCTTGTGTTTCCCTTCCATAGACAAAGGCCTGATTACAGGTAAGGGTTGAGACACATCTCGGCTTAATCAGTATGGACAGTAAATAGGCGGAAGAGGAAAGGAGAGCCTGGCAATGCCCCTTCCTTAGCACAGAGTACCCCTCCCTACCTATGACCCGCCAATACCAAGATGCACGCGACCGCGAAGACACGACTAGGAAACGGACGGCAAGACAGACATAACATCCCTACTCGGCATCGGGGAGGAAACCGCATGGTCATCTAATGAGGAAAGACTAAAGTAAACTTCTTTCCCTAGCAGAGTCTGATTCCGTTAGCACTGATTTTATAATCACACCAGTCCTGTTCCAGACAGACCCAAAGGCTATAAATACGGAAAAAACATTTAAAGAAACAAATAAATCATAATCTTGTGTCTGATTAAATCCTACACAATTCACAAGAGTCTGGTAAGATCAGAGGTCCTGTATCCCTTGTTGGACACAAATACTTCAGCAATGGAATACGGATACATTTTCCCTGAACTGAAATGCCCATGAATTCAAACAAATGGAAATGGGGAAATGTTTTTCTGCCTGAAGTATTACAAAAAAAATACCCAAGGAAAGTTCATAGAAGTAAAGGTTTAGTAAAAACAAACACGCAAACATCAGAATGACAATAGTGACAAGGTACTGTAGTAAAATACTGGAGAGCGATTTCAACTTTTATACTTTCACTGTAATCAGAATAGCCATCAGGATGGATTTGTTTTCCTGGCAGGTAATCCAATAAAGCAATGAAGCAATCAAACAAAGCCTCTTTTGGAAAGCATCTTCTTTGTTATCAGATTGATTCTATAACAATCACATTTCACACGGTGCGCAGTGGACAGTCAGAGTGCTTTGAGGGCGAGCAGAGGAAGCAGATTTGATCAGAAGGACGGGGTTGGGGGGTATAGTACAGAAGACAGCACACTGGTTATGTGTTTCTATGTGATTCAGTCCACGTGTGTGAACGGGGTGAGGGGGCATTCATGAACTCTCCAGAACATTGGGCATGGATGTGAGCAAGACCCCCCCTTGTACAGCAGGCTGAGCCACTCCAGGTTACGCCCACTACGGCCTTATATATATAAGTCAATTTTAGGTACTGAATAATTCTGCCTTCTTGCAGTTTTAGATTTAGACAGGTGTATGGAATTAAAAAAAATTATCATAATATGCTTTTCTGCTTGATCAACTCAAATTGTTCCAAGAGCCCAGAGCGTCAACCTGAAATGGATCAAACGCTCTACAGTGAGTGTGTATTCCATCCTTGTCATGGGGTTGACTGTTCACATCTGGAGACAACACACAATCAGTCAGCACCCTTAGGACATCAATCAGAGCTGGATTTCATCTTGTAATGACAGGTTCAGGGCAGAGGGGGGGAAAATACATGAGGCAGGTAAAAAGAGAAACTATCCAAGTGTGCACTTTTCGTTTTCAGTGATGGATGAATTAACAGATCCAGTTATAGCACAAGAACTAAATCTGTACACACCATATGTCGTCGAGAGAAAGTTAGAAGTGTCTACTGTAGCATTTGAACGTTTTTGAAGTGGGCATTGTTCAGCACAATCTCTCGGTTAAAACTGCCCGTCACCTTTAGCTTTAGCTTCTCTGTGATGTTGGGTAACATACATACTATTTCAAGACTGCTTATTTCAATCTGGCAAAGCTCTGTGTGTGTTCTTGTACTTTGGAGTCCTAGTAGTCTCAGCTATAACATTGCAAAGCAAATTGTAATCTGTAATGTATGAGTAGTTTTAAATAAAGTTAATCATGCATGAGAAAGAATAACACCTACTATGCTTGCTCCAGGAGATGGGATAAAATGTTTATACAGCCCTGCGAACATTTTATTTAACAGCAAAAAAAATACACTTGCTTTTAATTAGTTATCTTAGGCAAATCCGGCTCAAGCAAATCGACTGGTCCTCAGTTGAGTTTTATGAAGAGAAAAGCTTTTGTACGTCTGAAATCGTTAATAAATGGCTCTACATGATACTGTAATGTGATGACCTTTTCAATGCTGTAACAGTATACTTAATTAGAGAAATAATCATCAAGAGTGAATTTGCAGCGCTGTAAATCCAGCCCATTTACTCTGCAGCAGCATTAAAAAAACTGGCAGCGCTTTATGTTGATCTGATTAATAGCGTCTGCATTGCTGAAATAGATTCCTTGCTCTTCCTGCCTGCTAGGACTTAACCCCTTAGGACTTTAATTTTTTTATGTAGTTTAATTGTTCTTTTATTTCGTGATCATCTCAGTCATGTAGCCGGGACTGTGGTGAAACGTTAGGCTCGTCTCAGTCTAGTGCCGTGATTCTGCATGTCATCTAACGCTATTTTGGTCTTCTACCATCTTGCTGTGGAACTGATGGTGTATCTTCCAGTATAGTTTACTTCAACACCAACACACTGCACTATGATTGACTTGATAAGACTCTGACTAGAATAAAACAAATGGAGGCTGTATTCAAAAAAGGCAAGAGCTCAGCACAAGAGGCAACGAATTCGCCTGCAGCACATTCCTATAGAAAATAAATCTGTGCTTTTGACTTTATGACTCTTCTTGAGCCAGAAATTAAATACCCGAGGGCATACAAAACAATCCAGGGCAGATCATCAAAAAAAAAAAAAGACAGAAAAGCCTTTCAGGGTGTTCCATACAAGATGTTTAACTGCATGATTCATTTACTGTACACCACTGTTCAATCCAAAAACAATTTTTGGATATGTTTTGGGAATTGCTCTGCATTCATTGGCAAAATCTCAGTGAACATACAAAGATGTCCGGGAACTTGCCCAGCCTCTACTGCTTTTGTTCTTCATTGAAACCATGAAACATTGAGTCCCCCAATATGAAATACAGCTGTACACAGTAATGAAATCTCCTGGGCGAAAGCAAGTCCGGGGGGGGCTTACACAGTCTTTGTACTGCCCTGTAGGTGACTGTCTCTTTTAGTATCACCTCACCTGCCAGACCCTTTATGGCAACGTGACTTTGCTACCACTGCCTGGGCCTAGTTCCCTGGCCCTATATCTCGTTATAGAGATTGGGATGTCGTCTCAGAAGGGTGTTGGCTTCTCTCGGCGGGAGGCGCTCTCCCTGGCCCTTCCTGTGCTGTCCCTGTTGAGCTTTCAATTCGGCCTGCAAGGAAAGACATGAGCGAGGGAGCGAGAGAGAGAGAGGATAACACAATTAATTAAATTTCCTGCACAATATCAATTCTTTCCATGTGACTATAGCAGAGTTTGACTAAGCGACCATCCCCCCATCCCTTTCCAGATTATTTTGTGCTCACTCCTTCATGGCTCATTATTTTTAAGAGTGGATTGACTTCAATTTTAAAAATATATACATACATCTTTTATTGTACTTCACAAATTGTAAGCTTGAGAGTTCCACGCAACTTGGATTAATTGACTGGATTTCTGGATGAGAAATCTACAAAGAGAAATGCATCTCTCAACTTGTTCCAATATGGGATTTGTTACCAAACAGCACCTGGAATATTAACATTGCTGGTATAGACTCTTGTGTACACAGAAACACATAAGCAGAGCTGTGGCAAAGGATTCAAAAAGAAAGAACGATGTGAAAATGAAAACCACAATGAAGGAAACCAGGAATAAAGTGAACTGAGAAGAATAGAGGGGAAACATGGCATCTGTTATTCAGAAACACAAGAATAAGTTCCAGGAAACCATTAAAGCAATTTATGCAGTTTCGCCAACTGACATTCCCTTTACCTTCAGGAAATAAATAAGTAAACAGCCTTGCAACTCTTCCCCATAAGATTCTAAACGCACATTTTAGCTCATGGGGAAATGCAGTTTTTGCGGAGTGACTAGTTGAGGATTACCTGTGCTTTGGCTGTGCACCGGTAGAAGGTCTGCACCTCTTTGGAGCAGGGAGTGTCCTTAAAGTCATTCTGCTTCCAGCAAGCCATCACCGCCATCATCTCTGTAATGCAGCTCGCCTCTGTAACACAAGCCCACTGTCACACGACATGCTCAGTTCATACTACACATGCAAAGCCCTGCCACAATAGCACACTGTCCCAGTCCCCCATGAACGTAAACATAGATAACGTGCTTATAAAAAGGACCCTGTATTATCCTCTAGGCTGCAGAACGGCGGACTATTACAATAACGATGAATCTGTGACGTCAAACATAAACAAACAAGGCACATATACTTGTCTTCAAGTTCAGCACACTTCTCATACGCCTGCATCTGCTTCTACATGTAGTCTCTATGAACCAAATAACTAGTACAATAACATGAGAATAAAGTAAGAGGTAATTTGTAAGAATGGTAAACATGAATATAATAATAATAATAATAATAATAATAATAATAATAATAATAATAACGTAGTGTTACGTAGGTCAAATACAGTACTGTCTGTTAATGTCTACATAATTATGGCCCCAGCACAACATAAGGAATTATGAATACTAAATGACACTCCACAATATCAGTGTTGATCCCATTCAGGCCTAATCTGAAGATGCTCCAGCAGACTCACCTCCCTTCTTCATCTTCCTGTTGGCGACCTCGTTTTTCAAGGCTAGCGGCTTGTTTGCCTTCAGAACCGGCTTCCCCATCTCCTTACTCAAGAGCCGGCTGACTTTGGCGTGCAGCCCGGTCGCCTGGTATGCCATGGCTACCACACACCGGCAAATCAGACAACGTTGCAATAAATAAATACAAATAAACCTGCTGTACACTTTACACCAGCCTCCAGAGCGACCTTTTCTCCCGCAGCATTCCTAACACACGGGCAGCGCCATATTGGACCGTAAAGCGGTTTAGAACGGGCGTTGCCGTGGTGATAGTGCCTCACTGTAAAATGTCGTAAAGTTGTAGTAAAGCTTTTTGCTTGTGTCATTTGTGTGCACTGGCTGTATTCAAAAACGCAAACTGCCGATACTACACGTACTACATACCAACATGTCCAGCAATAATGACATTTTGGTATGTAGTACGTGTAGTATGCGGTTTCGAATACAGCCATTATTTTTCTATTTGTACAATGCAAACAGTGGGCATTTCAAAACAGAACAAAGCTGTAATTTGCCTAACGTCGTTATAATAATAATAATAATAATAATAATATAGGTCTCATTTTTATTATTATTATTATTATTATTATTATTATTATTAGTAGTAGTAGTAGTAGTAGTAGTAGTAGTAGTAGTAGTAGTAGTAGTAGTGAACCCTAATGGTTATGCAACACACATGCACATAATCTATATTCTTTATGTGTGCATAACATAACAATATGTGTATACATCTTGGCTACAGATATATATTGTAATTAAGCATTTTCCCCATATGTTCTCATACCAGATGTTAAACAGTCCTGTTTGCTGGAATATTGATGTCACCCTCGGCCACAGCTGGGTCAGAGTTCAACCGCCTGTGGGTTTGGCTGCTCAGTAATCAGACACAATCACCAGTGTGTCACTCCAGAGGCACGCCGCTGCACATTCCTCCCAGTGTTTACAAGTGCCGGAGCAGAGCACAACCCAGCCGCTTGCCCCAGAGCCACGCAGCAGCACACACTGACCTACTGTACTTCTGTATCTGCACTTGGACCGACATGGTGCTTTCTGCAGCTGCACTGACCTCCGCGTGGCACTTTGTGTGACTGCTGAAAGTCACTGCTCAATGAAGCAAACTAATAAACTCTATGGGTTAAATGTAGTGTTTTCTACAGAGCCTTCCATAGAGGATCGGTACTTATGCAACATACTCAAAACTGACTCCCACACACTCCCCTCTGTGTTAGCTGGTTTAGTCTGGTCATACGACTGCTGGGGAAGAAATGAACAATGGCACTATTGGTAAACTTAGATTTGTATTTAATTTTATTAACATTAACTGAGCATGAGTATCAATCTTGTGTCCATATAATTTAGATCAGTGTTTTTGCCAGCCAAAGACACACTTAGTTAACCTATAATTCTGTGCAAATTACATTACAAATGGTGCTAGACTGAGACAAAAGAAAAATCACTGTTCAGAAATGTTTTTGCTGGTGTTGGGGTATAGTGTACTGTTTCCAGGTTTAGGTTTGCTTTAGTATTAGGTTGAGGCTTAAAATCAAACTTTTGGGATCTGAGTTAAAGAGCTAATATTTAATCTGAGATATAGGTGCAAACATTTGTTTACACATCCACCTCGTTATAATGCCTAAAGGTAATGGAAATTTCAGCCAGGGACAATAGCAAGGTGTGAACCTCATCTCTATGTACAGCTCAATCTGTTTAATAAAACCTTATGCCTAACCCAGACAGCAATCTTAATTAAATGGGAATTCTTTCAACACTTTGAAAGTTAATTCTTTGAATTAATCACTTTTTGAACCCTCAGGATAACTCAAGCCCATAATTTACAAAACAGGTATGGTTATATTATGTGCATTTTACATAATATAAGGATAAGCTTAATTGTATTTAAAAAAAACTTCCATGTAATCCTAACAAACACCATTCATACTTTTAAATGTTACCCTTACTAAATCTAATGTAGCCTACATTAATACGATCTTGTTTAAACAGCCCTACAATTATGAAGCACTGGTTGGGGAATTGTGTCTATCCACACTTCCATTATATACTGCCGCCGTTGCTGAACTCCACACTTAACGGCTAACCAGAATCTTATTATTAATGCTTTTTCCGATTAATGAAGGCAAATGCAAAAACACGGCCTCAGTTTCCAGGACGAACATCGGCTGTGATGTTGAAAGGGTTGGGAAATGGAAATGGAACGGATTAATTCTCCCCACCAATTTCCCACATCACAAAACACCACTGTGAAATGAGGCTGAATTGAAGACATTGTCAGCCAAACGCATGCCGTAGATAAGGCCTGTCAAAGCTCCATTCCTGGGCAACTACATTGTCTTCTGGCTTTTTGTTGCACCCCTTCACTCTCAGTACTGAACTGCTTTCATTGTTTGATTCCTTGGATGAACATAGCCCTTCTGTCAGGGTTTTCCAAGGTTTTAAAGGGTACTGTACCTTCTTGAGCTGTAAAAATGACCTTGAAAACACATTAAATACATTCACTTGAGAAAGTAATTAGAACAGTCAAATGAATTGAAGCTCTGAGTGGGAGTGAAAACCAGACCACAAGGAATGGAATTTGCCCTGCCTGCTTTACATTATTTATTTATATTAAATATGATTATTATTATTGTTGTGTGTGTGTGTGTGTGTGTGTGTGTGAGGGTAGGTCTCTAGGGACTGAGATTTTAAAACAATCTAACACACCCCTGGTCCTGGAGAGCTACACAGAGGATCTGGTCTTTAGTTTGACATAATTCTAGATTCCATAACTGAAGCAATTATTGGCTC
Source organism: Amia ocellicauda (assembly GCF_036373705.1). Taxonomy (NCBI): domain Eukaryota; kingdom Metazoa; phylum Chordata; class Actinopteri; order Amiiformes; family Amiidae; genus Amia; species Amia ocellicauda. Next base: position 11,622,415 of record NC_089869.1, read on the forward strand.
ACTGAGTCAAGAGTAACACAGGGCTCCGGAATAATTACCCAAGTAATTGGATTTCATGAAAATATATTTCTTTGCCGTGATTCATGATTGGGTCTTCAGGGCCTATCTAGCAGTATTCTGCAGGCCCTGTGGAATCAGCTGGAGACTGAATTAGCAGCTGGACTGGGAGTGTCTTTTGATTTCTGAGAATTTTTCCTTGATGTGTAGCAGTTTACCGCTTGGGTTTCTCTAGTTTGTTTTAAGTGTTGTGTCGTTCATGCTCAATTGATGCAGTTAGCAGCAGCAAGTATAGGTTATATGTGGTGCCTTGAACGACTGTTTGCTGAATAGGTTTTGAAATCTGGTTGGTAACCCTGTTCGTTAGCTTCAAATGCATATATATGGTCACCTCAGATGACCTTGCTCTCTGTTCGCTTTCACTGTTGTAGAATATCGCCTATTACCTATTACCCATTTACCCACCTGACAGTTATTTCTGTATACTTTTTCTGTCATTCGTATTCTGTCTTCGTTAAGCTTTGTGCACTCCTTACTCATGATTGCAGGTAAAACCAAAAACTGTAAAGTAGCTGTATTATGCACTTAAGTTATTCAATACTTATGGTGTGTTATGGAAATGGACAAATGACCTATTGTGAGTTATTCTGCGACTGCAAATGCATCTGCTCCATAAATTAATATGATGCATTTTTGACTGATGAAAGATCCTCTTCACCATTCTTTATCAATAGCCCGCTGTACCCCCAAACTCCTCCTTCCACCCTTCCCAGCCACACTGCGATCCCATAGCAACACAGTCCATATCAACCAGAGATTCTGCCTCAAAAAGTCACAAAATGAGCCCACGATGCAGGTGTCAAGGTAACCAGTGAGTATTTTGCTTCTCCCCTCCATAAAAGAAAGATCTATTGATCAGGAAGTCAACTCCATTTAGCACAAAGGCAGAGTTCTACATAGCTCAGGAAGAGGGATATTGATTATTGATGGGAGGGAGGGTCTCACTGACAGGGACAATGCCACGGTGGACAATGACCAGATCCTATTTCCAACTGCCCCCCTGCTCGCTTCACCGCGCACTGCTCAATAGCATACGCACTCTCTCGTCCGCTATTGTACACAGCTGCGTAGGGTAGGGGTCCAGCACAGCCAGGAATCTCCGACTAGGAATTGAACATTATCTTCACAATGGATGTTCTGACAATGTATAAGTAAACACCATCAGGAGCCTAGCTATATAACGTGCAACATTACAAAAGTGCCGAAAAACTCTGCAGAATAAGCTGCTATTATAGCTACCATCAGAACAGATGCATTTTGGGTAATTTACGTTGACCTGTAAAGTGTGAGTGCTAAAGCTGGGCTACACAAGTCTTAATTACTTTGTCCTTTTACAAATGTGGAGCCAATTGACACAATTATGCTCAACACCAATGAGTGTGCTTCACCTTGCTTTGTCTGTTCTGAACTACAATAATTTATGGTAATACAAGGATTTGCCTGGGTGAACTTTCATAAAGAGCCACTGAGAAGTGAAGAATGACTCACCTGGCTCGCTGCCTGCCTGGCGTGTGTGTCGTGCTCTTGTGACCTGCTGTCAGGAGTGAAACAGGTCACCAACTCACAGAGAGTACAGTGCAGGGTCCGAAGGAAAATTTCCCCCGAATTCACTTTAGAAAGTGCATAGGACTTTTTGCACATTGAGCATGGTTTTACTATAGTGGTGTTACAGTGGTTTTCTATGCTTTAACATGCCTTCACTGTGCTTTACTACATCCCCCATGAATAAACCAAGCTCGATCATAGTAAACATGCCTTAGAAATAATGATCATGGAGTATCATGGTATTCCTATGGTCCCATGGTGTAGTCAGACACAGAAAAACTACTGTATAACTACAGTGTAACCACACTAAAACCAAGCTACTAGTGCTACAGTCAAATTACCATTGTAAGCTTGCATAAGGGTAGCTCTGAGCAGGGATGAACTGGATCGGGGGGGCAGGGAGTGCTCTAAAAGCAGGCTGGCCCGTTTCAATAATTCACCCCTCTTTGCGTAGCTGGCAGTTGCAGAAGCTCTTCTGCATCCTCAGCCAGCTCCTGTGATCTCAGTCAGGGCCCAGAGGCAGCAGAACACAATTCAATCCCATTAACCCACCACCCCCCTCTGCAGAGACTGCAAGAAAGGGAAGCTGAGCCAGCAGCAAGCCGTTGGCATGGAAACTCCTCTGTCATAAGCACCAGTGAGAAGGGGATCGCAGCCCCTACAGTGATTTCATACTTGAAATTCAGTAGTGATGGAGCTAAACTGCAGCCCAATTGTATTCATACATTTGTGTTCCACTCAGCTCCATATGTCTTCTGTTTCTTTAGCTGTGTTAGCCAGTGGTGCACAAACCCAGTCCCGCAGGGTTTAGCATAGAGGTATATATCTTTAAATCACAAACACCTAAGGATCTTGAATGGTTTCAATAAGGCAGATTATTTATACTATAGCAGTTTATAGCAGGTGTGAAGAGGAGATTAGCTGTTTTTGTAAGGAAAAGTGGCTGAAACGAGCTCAGCAGTAGTCTTGGAAGGCTGGCGAATCTTCTGGTTTTCATTAACCAATCATTCGCTCAGTCTTAGCAGTTCAGCATCGTTCAGAGACCCACAAGACCTCCAAGGACTGCAATTCTCCAGGACCAACACTGAATTAGCCGGTGGCAAACTTGCTGACCTCTGTCCATGGGTAGACCAGAGTTAGACCCTTTATTATAGGAGAGTTTCTCTGCACATGTTCCTGACACCTGGAACAACAATATGAAAGTCTGTTCCCCTTTCAGAGGTATGTTCCACTGCTGTGAGTCTCTCCCACACATCTCCTATTAATGTCAGCTGACTGTGCTCTGAGAAAACGATGTCTCCCCAGCCCTCTAATTCTCACCTGTGCCATGTCTTAAACAGGCTTCTGTGCTTTAGACCCCACCACAAGCTCCACTTAGGTTCAACTGCAGGTCAGAGAAATAGTAAAATTGTTTATTTTCATGCCAGTTTGGTATGAAGATGAACACACAATGAGACGTGATTACCATATTGAGATAGTGATGCAGGGTGCTACTCTAGGGTTTTTAAATGAAGGAGCTAGGTTGATGGGATTCACTGAATATCTTTTACACCTTAGCTCATGTTCTGCTGAAAGTCAGTGTTATTCTGTTGAGTCTGTGAATGAACATTCCTCAACATGTTCCTCTAGTTCCTTCACAGAGCCCAGGAGTAATGGGGGAGGGGATCTACAGATGTGACATTATAAAGACTGTTATGCACGCATATATACAAAAAAGAGAAAGAGAGAGAGAGAGCAAAAGAGAGAGAGAGAGAGAGAGAATGGAGGGGGTGAGAGGCAAACTGTGAAGCACTTTAGAAATGAATTATCATTACTCCGAGAACTGAATAAATGAATAAGCCACCAGTGCAGCCTCCAGCAAGTGGGAGGCAATCAAACTGGCTTTTTAAGCGAGATAAGGACAGCGATATGGGGTTTTCTGCTAATTAGTAGCAGATATATTCAGAACAACAACTGTATTTACTGAGAAGCTATCTTCGGTGAATGACGACTGTTTTTCAAGTTTCTGTGAATTTGTGTGTGTTAGTCTTTTAATCAGCTCTGAAGGTTTACAGCTGAGGCTGAGAGTGAACTTGGCAGTAGCAGCTTTACAAGTCCAGATGTATTACAGAAATGAGACAGGCTCTTAAGAAGACAAACACATTGCTTCTGTGAAAATAGTATCGTTAGAATCTGTAGCAGCCTTGTGAAAAGCCCCCAGATCTAGAGCCCTGGGTGGAGGTTTAGCGCGTGTGTAATACAGAAAGTGAGGAATCGGTTTCCCGAATTTCTCAGAATGGAAATAGACGTCCGGGGCTGAATGAAAATAGGCAGATGCCAGTGAAAGCCCAGCCTGATTTTCACACATCAGTAAGGCTCCTTTTTAAACATCAAAAGCCACACTAACAGGGGGCGTCCATTGATGTTATATGCGATCCTGGTGTGTGGGCCCAGGACACCAAATATGAAAGGGTCTCAAAACTGACAGGCCTCATTTTTATCCCTTTTAAGACACTTGAGACTGAATCGGCGGGGCTTGCCTGATTGACAGGCACCGTTAACCCTTTCCACTCTGACAACTCGGCCTGCTACACCCGTCCTCCAGTATGGTGTGCCCTGGCTTTGGTTCAACCCCAGATCTTAATTGTTTAAGTGAACAAAATCTTTGGATAATCAGTTGTCATTTCCAGGTGTTAAGCAGTTGCTGACAGAAGGTACATGGAAAACCTGCTGAATCCTGGCCCTTAAGGACCGTATTTGCCCATCCCTGGTTTCCATCAAAGGTCTCAAACTCGGTTCCTGAAGGGCCACAGTGTCTTGTGCCCGGACTCAATTTCCCACCTGGCTAATCAGCTTGACAATGCGCACACATCATCCTGGGTTTGGACATGTCTTCCTCTCAGCGTACTAGGAATAGTGTTCATCTCTGCAGCACTGAAGGCAACACTTCTTTGAAGACTGATAACTGTTTTCAGCTGAGACTCTAATTAGATCAATCAATTTCATGCTAACACTTCAGTTGAAAGGCACATCTGGAATCACTGTGGCCTTTAAATGCTGTTCCCAGGTGCCCCAAACAACTTCAGTTTCTCTCAAGTGTATTGTAATAGGGTTATTTAATGCTGTATAACAATACAGTTGGTAACAGTTAAGGTATTCCATGCATGAAGGGGTCTTGACGCTTTTACATTGCTGTGTTATCAACATGAAGCACACAGTTTTCCGTATTACAAGTAATACAAAGTAATTACAAATCACATATAAGAAACCAGCCACAGACCACACAGCAGCATTTCCATGCAACATTCCTATACCTCTTATGTATCAATGTCTTCCTTTCATAAAAGTCTCAGGGTTTTAAAATGATTCTGTTAACAGTGGCGTTTCAGTACACTTAATGGAAGTGGTGCCAGTTTCACTAGATGTACATTTGCTTTCAATAGTTTAGTTATGTTTAACCAGTATGAAAGCAAAGATCAGCTACTGTAGGTCAGTTACAGCAGATCCTGGACCAAAACATTATTAGACAGAAAGAAAGAGGGTTGATTGTGAAATATGACAAAAAATTATGTTTTGTGTTTTCGATATTTGTGTATCTAATCCTGATGTGTGATTTATAATATGTTAATAGGTCATGTTAAGCTTCTCTTATTGTATAAGAGACTAAATTGGCAGTTTGTGCAGCCAGAACTCCAAACTGCATGAGATAACATCTTTTATACTATAAGAGACACAATTCACATGACTAAACTTATATAAGATCCTATACTGTTTGTGTGCTTTATCACATTTATTAGCTTCATTTTCCAGTTGAAGCTGTGACTACTGTGGAAATACTTTCCAGGTCTTCTTAAGTGACCAGTATGTACCCTGAATAAGCAAGTAAGTACCCTGAATAAGCATCCTATGCACACAGCAATATTGTTTCATTTATAAGATTGGAACTGTGTGTTTCTTATTCTTGTGTGAACTGAGCTCCAAAATGCAAAAAAGCAGACAGGAAATACAAGATCCAAATACATAGCACAAATCAATGTCACAATTACCTCAGACCTCATTAAATTTAACACACAAGTTTTGATTGGACAATATCAGAATTCACTAAGGACTGGGGCTTTTGCTGGGGACTCCACACATTTCTTGCTGTTCTGTCTTGTGCTTGCTGATATGAAAAGGCTTTTTACTGAAACTCAACCTTCCCAATACTCATTTACCTGAAGACGCATCCTGACTGCTAGAAAAGTCTCCCTCTCTCCTCAATATTTGATGAGGGTGTCAGTCATCCACAGTGCCGGCCCTGCCTCTCTCAGCCGGCAGACTGGCCCTCCTTTAGAGACCTCCTGAAGAGGCCAGCTGTTATAGACCGGCTGTCTGAGGGGCAGAGAGAGGGAGACCCCCCACTGACCTGGGCCTCGGCAGGTACTAGAGTCTTCATATTTATATCCATATGTATATATACACACACACACACACACAACACATCCAGGTCAGCACAGTACTCACAGTAGAAACGGGGTCTTTCAGTTCCAGCTAAAGGACATGACAAGATTGAGGAGGAAAAGCAATTTCATCCATTTTGGAGTTTTTCAGATTCAAATATAGACTTTTGTGGCAAGTATATCTGACAGCAAGCATATTAAGCATGAATTAAGAACAAGGGCAGTAATGTACAGACTGTACAATACACTAGTTAGAGCTCATCTGGATACTGTGGACAGTTCTGGGCTCCACACTTCAAGAAAGATATCGCTGCTTTAGAGGCAGTTCAGAGGAGAGCAACCAGACTTATTCCAGGTCTGAAGGGAAAGTCCTACTGAGAGACTGAGGACCTGAACCTTTTCACCCTGGAACAGAGGAGACTACATGGGGACTTGATTCAAGTCTTCAAAAACATGAAAGGCATTGACCACATCAAACCAGAGGAGCTTTTCCAGATCAGCAGGGACACACACACCCGGGGACACAAATGGAAATTGGGTTTCAAGGCATTCGAGACAGAAAACAAGAGACACTTCTTCACACAGAGAGGCGTCACAATCTGAACAAACTCCCCAGCGACGTGGTTGAAGCGACAATTTGGGAAGATTAAAAAATAGACTGGATAGGATGCTTGGATAACTTAGTTATTAATGGACACCAAACGAGCACGATGCAGTGAATGGCCTCCTCTCGATTGGACACTTTCTTATGTTCTTATTCTGCCTTTCGCCTTCGAACAGTTGTAATACACCCCTTTGGCTAGCAGGTGTAGCGTTATGTTGGGTGTATTTGGATAAGAGCATTTGGGCTCTGAGCTGAAGCACTGATCTAAAGAAGACCTCTCCCCCCCAAAGTTATCAGATTTCCTTAGCTCATCAGCTTGGAACTGGTTTGCATCAAAGTGACAGTTTTGGGGAGGATGGCACCAAGAAGAGGCCAAATAGTTTGGAATTCTGCTATGAGATGTCTGGAGAAAGGGGCCTGTAGGTGATGATAACTCTTTGAAGTGGACGAGAGCCGAAATCCCGACATAGAGCTACGAACCCGGGCCAACCGGCATTTCCAAAAGATGGCATGGATTGACATCAGTCATAAATCAAGCCCCCCTCCAATAGGACACTGGGGGCTGAAACCGAAATCCAATCTCAAGAACTCAGGAACCAATCACCTATTGATCTGACAGACTATAAGGAACAGCGGACGGTCTTTCTCACTCTCTCTCTCACCTGAACCAGAAACTCGCTGCCACAGCTCAACCTGTAGCTCTGTTGCCAGAACCGGAACCAGAAACCAACCAAGTCTTTGCCGGCAACAGAAGAGTTAAACTGGGAGAAGGAGATTGAGCCGTACGAAGAATTCTTTTAAAGGACTTTATTAAATAAGGAACTTTACAGACTGCGCTGCCCGCCTGTGCCCACCTGATCAGTGGAGTTTTACAGCTGGACAATTGACTAAGTCGACTGTATACGAAAGTGTCAGTCATTTAAATAGCTATTGAGTCTTAAGAAACTTGACCCTTGGAACAAACAGGGCCCTGCTTTCCTCAAAGACTACATCTTCAAGTAACTACGGTGGAACCCCTGCTTACAAAGAAGATTTTGTGCACAACCTTGGAGCCTTCAAACCAGTGGAGAATCTGTTTGGAAACGACTCTACTTTCGCAAAACCCCAACTTCCAGGTGCATCGACTGAGTGGAAGTTCTTGGACAAAGCCGAACCGGACTGCCTTTGTTCCAAACCACACGGACCTCGTGCCGTGTGCTGTTATCTGAGCCCGAAGCCAGAGAGGCCTCTCTGCGACGAAGTTCAGATAAGTTTAACAGTTTGGAGTTCATGATTCATGACATTTGAGAAATCAATTAGAAATGTTAATCTGTGATTCATAACTCTAGAATGTGTAATATCATTTAGTTTTCTTAAATATAAACGTGTGTTGCATTAAACTGTTTTGTTGATAATTTTAGAATTAAAATCTGTCAACGCCGAGAAATATCTTCTCATTCCTGTTTAACTGTTTAGTCTGAAATTGACACAAGTTAATAGACATTAGATTATTGGTGGCCCTGCCTATCCTTAATCATTGAATAATAATCAGTTAAGGGAAATTGTGGTAACAAGTAATGATAGAATCTTTCTCGGCACCTAAACGTAAATGAGACCGATATATATATATATAACGAGAAGTTACCTGACATAAATACTAACCTGCGTAGTTATTTAATGTCTGACTAACAATACTAATGAGAGACTCACCTTCGTCTTACTAACCGGTATTGTAGTCAATGTGTTTATAACCTTTTTTGTTTAACGATTTGTGTTATCATATGCAATCCCATGGTCTTTGATTTGGTCACGGAAGTGATTTGTCTTTGATTTGTTGATCTAGAGTTGAATTTTAATTAGTTTTTCCCTTTTGTATAATTAGTGTAGTGCTACATTTAGTCTTTGTTTTGAATACATTTGACAATTTATATCTTTGGAATTGGTGTCTGCGTCCAATTATTACAGAAATTGAGTTCTACAAGATTCCAGGATTCGTGATAAGGTGACACTATCAATTCACTTCTTTAATTGAAATTTATAAGTGTACCTTACGCTACACAGGGCTCTCTGTTGCATCTCCAGTTCATATCATTTTCATGTGTGTTGGTCTTTTCCTGGGCTACCCTGCTTCATAGCTCCCTGAGAGGTATCAAGCCGGTTGACAATCAGCTTCTTCCTCCGTTGTGCAGAAGGTTGTATTTTGGGCAGCGCAGGGCATAATCTCATGTTCATTGGAAACCATTCTACACAAAATCAAACCCCAACCATTACCTGTGTAACTGCTCAGCAGGGATAATTACACATTACCAACATTATAACTATTCATAAATATGCTGTACTACACTTTACATGAATAAGGCATTAATTACCAAAATAAATCTAAATTTCATGTAAAATGTTACCCTTACCTGCAGTCTCTTAACTTCAGATTGCAAGGTTATAAGGTTACAAATAGTTGGAGGTCTACGCAGCCTGTTTGCTAGATTGAACCCAGAACTGTAACTCATTTTCTCCCCTCACCCCCTCATTCAAAGATTATTATATCCTCCACTGCCTCTGTCAACCACAAACACGATGCATCTCCTCCCGTTATCCTCCGTGCAGATGTTTTTCAACTGCTGCGAGGCTAAGCTGGAGTCTGGCTTTTACAAAACAAAGGGGAACCACTTCTGTGGGATGTGTGATCTCACAAATTGAGCTCAGCTGCCAATGTGAGTTACCGCCGTTAATAAAGACTAAGAAATACATTTCCTCACTCCAAGCGTTGACGTAGCAGCCGGTTCAGCGCTCTTGCCAGGCACATGTTGGCTCTGCACAGGGGTTTGAATGATCTTTGCCTGCAGTGCTGCCAACGCCGGCCCACAACGCCCAACGCCGGTCCACAATCCCAGGGTAATGTCAATGCAAATCGGCCCTGCCGTGATCTGATTCCTTGTTGGTGTCCTTTTACCTCAATCCACCAACTCTGGGTAAACAAACCTGTCCTCTTACTGCAGAAGTCATGAACGCCAAGAATCAAGCTTGTCTCTAATGCCTAGATTCTGGGACGGCACACTGGAGATAGTGGTGCAGTGTGGTGTGTGTGAAACCTGGGAAGCTCTCAGGGCTTTAGCTTCCCCTCTGCCTAGCTGATTTGCATTGTGCACTCGTGCCTCTGAAAAAAAGGGAATGCAGAGGAAGACCGCAGAAATCAATTAGTTCAAAACGGCAGCCTTATTTAAGTGTCCTAAAGATGCGACCTTCCATTACTGCCCCTTCAGTCTGGGGCAGCGCTGTTAATCAGATGGATGTGTCTTGGAACAGACAGGGACAGAGTCTGTGTGTGTGTGTGTGTGTGTGTGTGTGTGTGTGTGTGTGTGTGTGTGTGTGTGTAACTAGGCAGGAGGAGCACTGTCTGGGGAGCTGAAATCATTTATATGGGATGAAGCTATTAGCTAATGTAGTCTACTCAGCAGCCAGCGCTCCCTGGTCATTGCTACACTCAGCGACTTTCTCTGCTTAGCCCTGTGAGTGAAGCTTCAGTCCCACTGACCAAGGGATCTGTCTTAGAGGAGGTTTTACTCCCCTATCGTTACTTACATTCATTTCCTTGTTTCTGACCACATCCATTGTGGTCGCTCACCTTTAAAGCACAGATCTGCAAACTAGGAAATACGTTTGTCTAAACTGAGGTCAGTTCCCAACAGCACAGTATTTTCTTCCCCTTGTACCTCAACATATTAGGTGTCACCACCTAGTGGGTAAATAGGGGCAACACACAGGACTACGCCACCTCCTTTGATTTACGAGACGGGAACTCGTACTACCCAATCTCTCTCCCCGGGGCAGGCTCGACAGGAGCCCAAGACAATCTCCAGACGCACAGGTAAAAGGAATAACAGTTTATTAAATGAAATTGCAGTCAGGGCACGAAGACTATCCTGGATACCGTGAGTTGTACAGAAGCAAATGTAAAAAATAATTATAAATAAAACCTAGCTAAAACCGCCTTTAATCCCTGAGCACTTAAAACACTAAAAACCTTATCCAAAAATATAACAGAATACTAGTAAAATATTATAAAACTACCATTTCAATACAACTATAACACAAACACACAAGGACACTAATAACTCTCTTCCCCTGTTTTTCACAGCTGCGATCAGCGCTCGACCCGCACAGGTAAGTGAGGTGGATCTCCCGTGCTTTCTCTTCCCAGGAGCCCAGCCAGCACCCCATTGGCCAAAAGGACACGCGCAAGCTGGAAAACACAAAGGATAGTTAATCTAGAAAACTAGCTACAGCGCTTGTTTCAATCTGCCTCAGTGGGGCATCTTCAATTGACTCAGTGGCAGCAGAACCTCAGGCAGGATGAGAACTATCAATATTTAATGTTGGTTTCTCGCTGCAAACTTTAGTGTCTAATCCACAATCATACATTTTCTTTCTCCAGGTGCAGTTCAGAGAATGCCAGGGGGAGGAGGTAAACAGGAGATCTAGGTCTGTTCGCTGTAATGCAGACAAAGTTCAAAATAAAGCCAGTTCCAAAAAGTGCAAATGCCTGTGGCTCTTAATTGCCGTATTTAAAGCCTCCAATTTTACCTAGTGCGTTCTCGCTTACTGCAACCCCACTGCATACACAATCAACAAAAACCCATAGACTTAGCTGCTCAAAGCCCATGCCGTCAATGCTCTGCTGCCAAGTCCTTTGCATATGTTGTCGCCCTGTAGGGGTTCAGGATCTCCGCTTGCACCGTTTATAATCCACCAAGAAAAGAAGAAGTGAAAAGTTTGTCTCCGCAATACGTTCCACGGTCCATGTCTCAAGCCCTGGCTTCCCCCCTCCTTGCTCGTCCGTACTACTTGTCCAATGGTTTGCGCCCTGAAGGACTTTTTCTCTCAGCTTAAATACTGAAACAAAGAGCCAGGGGTGCAGGTGAAGGTAATTAGGAGCGAACGCGCAGGTGAGTCCAGTTGAGAATGTGGGCTGGTGGCGTGCGCTTGGCAAGAAAGACAATACATCAATCTAAACCCAATAAACCAATTATACAAAAAGAAAGGTGATACAACAAAATAATGAAGCCCGTGACATTAGATGAAGGAAAACATTTACAAACTGAGATAAGAAACACATGCAAACACACTCAGAAACATTTGGGGGCAAAGAATGAAAGCCATTGAGACTCACAATTACCTTAATGCATACGTTGTTTGTTCGGCTAAGAATTGTGCTGATCATTTGTTTCCAATGTGACCGACCCCAGTCCCTGTACAAGGCTGGTAGGTCAGACCCTGTGACAGAGACACTGCTCCCACAATCCCCCTCAGCCAGTGAACCCCCGAGTTATAAACAGGAGAGGGATGTACGTAGACCTTGTCACACTGGAGATCTGTCTTTAAAGCGGGAAGCTTTGAGATACAATCTTCAGCATAGCAAGGAAGCAGAAATCTTATCTCTATATTTTATGAGATAGGATAGATACTCTTTAAGGACTGGGCACAGGGGATAAGAGGCCAAACTCCGATTCCCTATCACTTGTGTAAGGCCGACCAGGAAGTGCCGTTCATGGGGTGAGTAAAAGGGAAGAGAGAGAGAAGGGGTAGTCTGTGTAACCTTACAGACATGGCCCGCCCCATGACCTACAACCCCTATTCTAACTGACAGCCCTATTGAGAAGACCACCATCTCTTTGTGTAGTATTGAATTGTGATCAGGTTCTCCCTCAGTCCCACATCCAATCCACCGGTAATCCCACAAGACCCTTCCATGTTGAAATGAACTCCTCAGATATTGAATTTTAACTATAGCAATAGAAATATCAGCACTGCGAGATGAGCAGAGACCATGTCAACAGGCAGAGGTGTGTTGGAGAGAGCTACATTTTATGCTTTGTTGCATTATGTAGCTGTATCTTCTCTCAGGGAATTAAGGCACAGCATGAAGCATATGACCATATCTGATTCCAGACAATGTACTATAATAGCTAAATATGGACATAAAATCTACAAAACCGGTAAAAAGACACACAAACAATTAAAGTCAAAATATTTGGATTTGCAGGTCTATTCTTGGCATCTGTAAACTTAAAATGCTTAAAAATAGGATCTTCTCTTTTCCCTTAGAATTAGTCAGAATTCAAGTTTCAAGAGTCTCTCGGCCTCCTCCTGTACATCGTTTGGTTGTCAAATAACACCATTTTAAAAATCGTTTTTATAGCCACAGTGGTTTAAACGTTTCGTATGACAGGCCTAATGAGAACAGACCCCCTACAATCATGTCTGCTGTACACCACACTGTTTCTCTCCACAGCAGTTCAATGCCCTGGATTGCTACCCAACCCTCCTCTAAACTGGGGAAAAACTAGAAACTGCCATTAGGTACTGAGCATCAGACCTCACTATGGGTGTCTTATAACAACAGCCCACAAGGGGGCAGGAGTTCATTTTAAATTAGAAAGTGGACAAATCCCAAACTGCAGTGAAGAACCCTTACTGGGAAAAGAAATACACCGATAATTATTACACTATTTAAAGTAATGTAGCAGGAAGAATATGGAGAAAATGAATGTGTCAATCACTGACTTGAGTAGTGACATCTGAGAGTTTCGTTTTTGATGAAATGAAAGAGAAGACAAACACAAATGCTTTAGCCTGGCAGAAGAAAGTTGATCCACTGTATACAGTGCACAGCAACCTATATGGTTTCTGTTTCTTCATGTTATAGCAGTAAGATAAGTCTCAAACCAATTTTGAACGTTACCAGAGAGAGCAATACAATGATTGAGTCGATTTAGGGTTTGCTATGGCCCCTGCCTGCAGCCTGAGTGACATTTTTCTTAGATGTCATGTTCATGAAGGAAATTGTTTATCTGTATGAATGCTGCTTTTTCCAAACATCTTTAAAGACTGTTGCTAGAATGGGATCCATAGGGCAGGGGGCATTTTTCAGCTATAATGTTAAGGAGCTTGGATTCATGTATCCTTTTAAAAGTACGTATAGTAGGCCTATTTAACACAGAAAGCATGGAGTGCTCTAATGCTGTACCGGTGGAATTAGTAAGGCTTGATCTAATGTTAATGATTTTGTTAATCAAAAACAGTGTAAACTCTTCACACTTTGATGAGGATTCCTGAATCAGTCGATCGGTGGACAATGAGGGGTTGACAATCTATCAATAGATACAAATAATATTCTATGATTGTTTTCACCATCATTTATTATCTTTGAGAAATGTGCTTGTCTTCCACAACGTCAAACCTCTGTTATTTACATCTACACCATTGGTTAGGCTCTCACGATGCAGTTCATTTACTTCTCCAAATTCGTTCAGGTTTTTAACCGTCCCTTTTCAGTTGGCAAGTGTGCTCGCTTTTCCAAGGTATTGCCCTGGTCAGAGATATCCTTTACACTTTCTCTGGTGCAACTAAATCAAAATCTGGTGTCAGATTACCATTCCACTAATTTGCCATGTGATGCACTGTAAAAGTGTCAATTGAGATGTGTTGATTCTTAATAAAAAGATTGGAGATAACAACTAGAGCTGATTCAGTGTTAAGATAATGCTTCCTAATGAATCACTCTACTATATAAGAAATGTCCAAGCCCCATGAAATGTTCAGGTCTAAGGTATGTCCAGAATTGTGAGTTGGATCTGTAACATGGTGGGTAAAATGAAAAGGATCTAGAAGCTCCATTCATTCAGTAGCATTGTGGTCTATTATGGACATAAACATTTAAATCACCGGTCATAAGAATGAGTGCATGGGTGAGTGTAGAAACAAGCTGAAGGAAAACATTTGAAAGAATATTTTTGACAAGGATCAATTTTATATCACATGCTTTACTGAAGGCTACACGGATTATTCCTGAGCACTAAAATACCTTAATAGCAGGTGAAGCGGTTTTGTCAGACTCTGCCATGATGGAGGCAGTGCTGTTCTCTTGTCTTGTTATTCGGTGGTCTCTCCTTGGTTAATCAATAAGGCATTCATTGCAATTCATTTCCAGAGCTGTGAATTTCGATACTTTTCGATACCCATTGTGATGTCACAGGGTCAAACTCTTACCAAATGCATGAGACTTGACAGGTGTGGAGAGATTTGAACACATTACTGAAGGTCACATGAGTTAAAAGAAATGTATTTAGCTGACACTTGACGTGAGATGCTGAAGACTAACCTGTTGTGCAGGTGGGAGTCCAGATTTCACCGACATCTCAGACATCTCAGCTGAGAGTTTTGTTTTTGATGAAATGAAAGAGAAGACAAACACAAATGCTTTAGCCTGGCAGAAGAAAGTTGATCCACTGTATACAGTGCACAGCAACCTATATGGTTTCTGTTTCTTCATGTTATAGCAGTAAGATAAGTCTCAAACCAATTTTGAACGTTACCAGAGAGAGCAATACAATGATTGAGTCGATTTAGGGTTTGCTATGGCCCCTGCCTGCAGCCTGAGTGACATTTTTCTTAGATGTCATGTTCATGAAGGAAATTGTTTATCTGTATGAATGCTGCTTTTTCCAAACATCTTTAAAGACTGTTGCTAGAATGGGATCCATAGGGCAGGGGGCATTTTTCAGCTATAATGTTAAGGAGCTTGGATTCATGTATCCTTTTAAAAGTACGTATAGTAGGCCTATTTAACACAGAAAGCATGGAGTGCTCTAATGCTGTACCGGTGGAATTAGTAAGGCTTGATCTAATGTTAATGATTTTGTTAATCAAAAACAGTGTAAACTCTTCACACTTTGATGAGGATTCCTGAATCAGTCGATCGGTGGACAATGAGGGGTTGACAATCTATCAATAGATACAAATAATATTCTATGATTGTTTTCACCATCATTTATTATCTTTGAGAAATGTGCTTGTCTTCCACAACGTCAAACCTCTGTTATTTACATCTACACCATTGGTTAGGCTCTCACGATGCAGTTCATTTACTTCTCCAAATTCGTTCAGGTTTTTAACCGTCCCTTTTCAGTTGGCAAGTGTGCTCGCTTTTCCAAGGTATTGCCCTGGTCAGAGATATCCTTTACACTTTCTCTGGTGCAACTAAATCAAAATCTGGTGTCAGATTACCATTCCACTAATTTGCCATGTGATGCACTGTAAAAGTGTCAATTGAGATGTGTTGATTCTTAATAAAAAGATTGGAGATAACAACTAGAGCTGATTCAGTGTTAAGATAATGCTTCCTAATGAATCACTCTACTATATAAGAAATGTCCAAGCCCCATGAAATGTTCAGGTCTAAGGTATGTCCAGAATTGTGAGTTGGATCTGTAACATGGTGGGTAAAATGAAAAGGATCTAGAAGCTCCATTCATTCAGTAGCATTGTGGTCTATTATGGACATAAACATTTAAATCACCGGTCATAAGAATGAGTGCATGGGTGAGTGTAGAAACAAGCTGAAGGAAAACATTTGAAAGAATATTTTTGACAAGGATCAATTTTATATCACATGCTTTACTGAAGGCTACACGGATTATTCCTGAGCACTAAAATACCTTAATAGCAGGTGAAGCGGTTTTGTCAGACTCTGCCATGATGGAGGCAGTGCTGTTCTCTTGTCTTGTTATTCGGTGGTCTCTCCTTGGTTAATCAATAAGGCATTCATTGCAATTCATTTCCAGAGCTGTGAATTTCGATACTTTTCGATACCCATTGTGATGTCACAGGGTCAAACTCTTACCAAATGCATGAGACTTGACAGGTGTGGAGAGATTTGAACACATTACTGAAGGTCACATGAGTTAAAAGAAATGTATTTAGCTGACACTTGACGTGAGATGCTGAAGACTAACCTGTTGTGCAGGTGGGAGTCCAGATTACACCGACATCTCAGACATCTCAGCTGAGAGTTTCGTTTTTTCTGAAATTAACTATAGAACTGTAACTCTATTGTTGGGCAGGCATTGTGCAATTGCATTATGTCTCTTTTGTATCTGTACTTAATTTAGAACAATTTGCACATTATATTTTTCACTTTGACATTATGGACATTTTCTGTGTTGATCAGTGGCCAGAACTCCTGATTAAATCCATTCTGATTTCATGTTTTCACAATGAAAAACACAAAAGTCCAAGAGGACTGAATACTTTTGAGAACCACCGTAATAGTCCTTAGCAGTACTGTCAGATATTTTGAATGATATAACAATCTGTTCAGACAATGAAGAGATACTCTTAACTGTGTGAAACATAGTTACAACCAGCCCTTCTTTCCAGTGCAAACAATTTGAACAAGATTTTCTAACTTGTATTGCACCAACCTGAGGGAATATATGAGTTGATGCATTAATAGTATCAATATTAACATAATGGAAATTATTGTATGTGTTCCATAAACCAAGAAAAGTAATAATTTCAAATGTTGTGACATTTTCTGTTATTGTGGTAAAATGCAAAGCCTTCTCAGGAATCTCTTTCTGTGATTTTTTTTTTGATCAGGACATTCATTATATCTAAAGACTTTGAGAGATTCATAATGTGCAGGATCAGGAAGATGGATAGATGTGTTCTCTCTAAAGTTAGATGTTTAAAAAAATATTTTCCAATTTTGAAGATTTTATTAAAACAATCTTCAAATAAAATGTGGTTTGAGGGAAAAGTATTGACATGAGTTTGGTTCTGTCAATGTACGTTTTCCAGAACTGTTACAGGTAGGCCTAACGACAAATGAATAGCAACGTTTGTTAAAAGGTATGTTCCTGCTGAGATTCCCAATACAGTCACACAGTAGTGGTCAAACGTTTCAATAACCTCCTTCATTTCGTGACGCTCTCTGACCAGTGTTTAACTTAGGCCGATATGGAGCCTGTGTCACCAGTGTGACTAGAGGTGACTCCCTGGCCAGTGCAAGGGCAGGAAAGGAAAAAGAATAAGGTATGAACGTATGTATCAATGAAATATGTCCAGGTTTGGAGTTGCTGCTGCGGAGAATCTTAAATCACCACCTGAGCCCATGACTAATATGTGGTTAGGAAATTAATGAGTCACTTGTGTGTGTTGGGGATGGTGCAGTTAGTTTGCAGGATCTGATTTAGGGGAATTATAGATTTGGTGGTTGAAGGTTAATCCTGTGCGGGAACAGGGGGGCACTGTGAGTCGAGGAGCCAGTCATGGGGGGCAAAGAGATCAATTGGGGTGCCTGAGTTAGCGCCAGGGAGAAACCGTTTTAAGAGGGAGCGAGAACAGTGCTGCGCCTTATATATATAAAGTCAGAGAAATGCCACACCCTAGTGGGTGCTTAGGGGCCACTACGCTCCACGTCCACGCCACCTCCTTTGTTACATGAGGGAGGAGCTCGTCTACCCACACCAATTCTCTCCCCAGGCAGGCTTTGCAGTTCCCCAAGACACTCCCACACAGGAATATCAAGGTTTATTAAATGGAATTCCATGCAGGGCACGAAGCCCGTCCTGGATGTCACAAGTCGTAAAGAATATGACATTACAATTCTATAGAAAACCTAGCTGTAACCGCCTTTAAACCTAGGGCGTATAAAACACCAAGAACCATACCCAAACATTACTATAAAAAAAAAAAAAAACCTAAAAAGGAAACTAGTAAATAAAACCATTTCCATACAACAATACAAACAGACTAAGGCTCTAGTAAAACTTCTTCCTCTTCCTTCAACAGACACGAGGGACCTCGAGCCACACAGGGGAGTGGCGTTAACCTCTCCTCCTCTTCCCAGCAGCCTGACAGCGCCCCGCCGGCTAATCTGACACCGGCAGGCTAGAAACAAAAGATGATTAAAAGAGAACTTGCAAAGCCCTCTTATGCACAGTCAACAAAAACCCATGGACTTAGCAGCTCGAAGCTCACACCATCAATGCTCTGGTGCAAAGGCCTTGGTGTAGATCATCACCGTCTCGGGGTTATGGATCTCTGTTTGCACTATTTACAATCCACCAAGAAATAAAGAGTTCATCTGTGGCCACGGCCACGGTTCCCCCTCTGGATTTCTCCTGCCTCATTTCTGCTCCTAACCACCTCACAATGTCCTCAATCTGTTTTCCTCTCTGCTGATTGATCTCGCTCAGCTTAAATACTGAGATAGAGAGCCGGGGTGCAGGTGATGGTCATTAGGAAAGAGCGTGCAGGTTAGTCCAGGTGAGAATGTAGGTTGGAAACATGTAATACAGAAAACCAATAAACCAATTATACAAAAAAAGGGATAAAACAAATTAGAGAAGCAAGGAAACAAACTTCATCAGTGAAAAGAACAAAAATAAGTGCACACAACAATATAATTGAGTAAAATAAATACAATAATAAACCAATTAGTAATCAATTGCCTGTCATGCACCGCCCGTGACAGAAATACATCTGTTGCAGGAACACCGACTCCCTCTTATTACTTGTTGTGTTTGTCAGTGGTGAATCCAGTAGTGAAAAGCCTGAAAAGCTACAGTAGATTTAGGCTGGTTGTAGTTAGTTTGTTTATTTATCAATTCATTTATATGACTTACTTCCTAGCAGATGCCCTTACACACTATTTGTTTGAAAACCTAATTATGGTCACTTACTAATGAACGTTGTACAGCTTTCAAAACGGTCTATAGGTTTTAAAAATCACATTCTACTCAGACCCCTTTTGAAAACCAGTCTGGTAATGTGAGATCAAATCTAGCAATTCAAACCTATTTGAAACCTCTATTGCAGAGCCAGGTCACTATGTCACTGGGGAAGAAGGCAGAACTTTGAGATCATTATAGAGAGATGTGACATCCCATTACAGACTGTACAGTCTTGACTTCTGACTCTCCTTGAATGAAGAAATAAGCCCATGAAGCTAATAAAGAAGGACTGAAAACAGTGCTAATGTTGATTGCCTTTTGTCTATATATATATTTTTAAAATGTCCCACAGCATAATGAATCACATCCCCCGACAGCTGACAGCACCTTTAAGCTTACAGATGGCCTGTATCATTACATCAGCTAAAAAAGATGGGGAGCTGTGGTTACTTTGGCACCCAATAGGAGGTAATGCCAACAATGTCAACTAGAATATGTGATCATAACCATAGTATCACTTACATTGAAATCTATTCACAAAAGATTAACCAAACATTCAATGCCATAGTGAGGAAAAATGTCAATCAGGGCAAGAGTGTCTATGTGTCGGATTTAGGGGCAAATGGACTGTCTGCTGAAGATTCTGTTAACCCCTGGCTTTATCTGAATCCAGGCCTGATATTGGGGTGGTTACATGTGCCCCTGGACCCCTGAAAACATGCCCTTGTAGCCTGCAATCTTAATGTTAAATGCATTTATTATGGCTATATACCATGGGGGGCAAGAGGTGAAGGGCCAGTGAAGTTGATGTAAGTGGGTGGGTCAGTGCTAGCTGCTGTAGCACAACATCTTCTCTTGTGTAACATATCAGAGACTAACACAGGTGGATTCAAGTGCGTACTCAACCAAAAGAATAAGACAAAAGTACAAGGGGGAGATCTAGAAGGTGTCGTAAAGAACATGCCAGAGGAACATCCATTGGGCAGACATGCAAAACCAAGAGATCCAAAGGGGAGGTGATAAGGAGAAAACAATAGATCAGGCACACTATTAGACAGGTGACAAACACAGACTGCTCATTAGTGGCTCTGTAAAGAAGACAGGACTTCACAGTGACTGAAGCACAAACAGGGGTTGAAGTGCAGGGCAGAGTGGAGTCAGTGGAGCTGGTAGGGACAGTTAGAACCAATGAGAGCAGAGGGTTAGTAGGACAAGTGCACATGGTGTGTAGGAATGTTAAATGAATAATTGCTTATTGACAGAGGGAGACTGTCGAGTATTCAGGTGATGAGGATGACCTCAAGTGGCGAACAGGGGAAGTGCAGTCATTCCCTCAATGACTCTCCCTTCTTTCCTCTGCTCTCCCCCACCACCACTAACCACATCCCACTTCAGTCATCTTCGGGTTGGCTGTTTCTGCCTCACCATCTTTCCCTTTTAAATTATGAACTATATTAAATTCCTTGAAAAGGCTTTGATTACATTCAATATTATGTTCAAACGATGCATCCTAACCATCCCCTAGTTCCTGACATTAGGTATATCAACATTATGGTTCTACATCTGACACATACAGACCCACCCTGCTGTCCTAGGTCTTTGTTTGATATTATAAAAACTATATATACACCTCTGCTGTGCCGCTCTGGTGTCCCGGGCTGTAGGCTCATCACTGCTCATCACTTATGAGCTGCATTAAACAAAGTCTAGTGAAATAACTTGATTAAAATCTAATCATCTAATTAATTATCCAATTAAGTACACACAATTTACAGTTGAACAGTCACACTTGTGTTTTCCACCTTTGTAAATGGTCAACACAAAACCTATTGAACAAGAAAAGGCCAGAAGAGAGTAACATGTTGGACCTCACATTTTATAAACTTATATTTGGGCTTTTAAAATGACTGCTGCAAAATAGTGAAAGTAGTTTAATGTCAGCATTATGTTGAATGAGGAAGAGGCTACTTTAAATGGAGTGGTTATTGAGCTATACATATTGTTACGCCGCACATTACCCATACCTGGGCATGACTATCAGTTAATCAGGGAGCTTTCACCTGGCAGTGAATGCACAGAGAAAAATCCTGCAGAGCTTTGTATGCCATTTAAGAAGGCTGTAGAAGATGTATATCCCCATTAGAATTTGGCTTCAAGTATCTGACAGTGTAATCCAACCCATCATGTTATATGGAAGTGAGATATGGGGTCCCGTCAGTGAACAGCATTACACCAAATGGGAAAAACAACCGGCAGAAACTCTACACATTGAATTCTGCAGAAATATATTACAAGTACAATGCAAAACACCATACACTGGATGAAGGGCTGGATAAAGCCATTACCCACTGCTTTTTAAAACCCCAGACAATAGCATTGAAATTCTGGTCCCATCTAAAAAATAAACAATCCAGATTCACTCCATCACAAGGCTCTCCGATCCCAAGAGCTCAGAGCGCAAAAGAGTCCAATCAGGCAGCTGGTGCTGAAGCTGCCATCACTAACCTCAGCTAATACTGACCCACACTGCTCACACAAAACCAATCAGAGCTGACCACACTGTGACACACAGAGCCAAATCAGAGCTGACCACACTGTGACACACAGAGCCAAATCAGAGCTGACCACACTGTGACACACAGAGCCAAATCAGAGCTGACCACACTGTGACACACATAGAAAACTCTTATCTGGAGTTCTGGAATAACTAAACTAAAGCTTGTAAAGTAAACTTGACTGCTATCGGGCCCTAAATGGAAATGACACCCTGGCCGATTATCTCTTCACTGTCAGAGATACAAAGCACAGACATTTCCTGACCAAGTACAAGCTCAGTGACCACAGCCTGGCCATAAAAACAGGCCGACACAGACAGACCTGGCAGGCCAGAGAGGACCGGCACTGTGGTCACTGTGTGACAGGACAGGTGCAGACAGAGAAGCACTTTCTCCTGCACTGCTACAAAGATGCATCAATGAGGGAGACATTTATCCAAAGAATCACCCATTCTTTCCCCAATTACCCAAAACTCACCCACACAGAGAAACAAAAACTTGCCCTGGGAGAAAAACACACAGCCCCATTAGTGGCAAAATATGCAGCTGCCTCCCCCAGCCTTAGGGACCCACAGTGAGTGCTCGGCACAGTGCTGTGCAGGCAGACTGTGAAGCTGGAGATGTTCTTGATCCAGTGGAGTTCCAGTTCCAGTACGAGGGAGGCCCAGCTGTAGCAGAACCATCTGAAAGGAGCCGCCGAGGACGGACACTTGCTGGGACTGGTTGGAGCCCAAGGAGGACCTTGGTCGGCGAGCAGGCTACTGGAGAGGCAGCACACCCTGGATCCAGATCCTTGGACTACAGGCACTGGGTCTCAGCGAGAGGACCGCTGACAAAATTGAGAAATTTTAACTTTAATTTCTACCGTAAGGAGATGGCACGAAACCTGGGTGTCATCTGTGATCATAATCTATCATTTGAATTACACATTCAGAATGTGTCGAGATCTTCCTCCCTCCAGCTTAGAAACATTGCTAGACTAAGACAATTCCTCTCGTTACAGGACACTGAGAAATTGATACACGCATTTGTTACATCTAGATTGGATTACTGTAATGCCATTCTGTCACGCAGCACTAACAGAGCTAACAGAGAACAGAACTTCAGTTAGTCCAAAATGCTGCTTCAAGAATTCGAAATAATACAAAAAAACCTCCTTCCCTCAGCCAGGGCATTGAAAATGGGTCATGGATGGGTATTCCAGCATGACAATGACCCATAACACACAGCCAAGGCAACAAAGGAGTGGCTCAAGAAGAAGCACATTAAGGTCCTGGAGTGGCCTAGCCAGTCTCCAGACCTTAGTCCCATAGAACATCTGTGGAGGGAGCTGAAGGTTCGAGTTGCCAAACGTCAGCCTCGAAACCTTAATGACTTGGAGAGGATCTGCAAAGAGGAGTGGGACAAAATCCCTCCTGAGATGTGTGCAAACCTGGTGGCCAACTACAAGAAACGTCTGACCTCTGCGATTGCCAACAAGGGTTTTGCCACCAAGTACTAAGTCGAAGGGGTCAAATACTTATTTCCCTCATTAACATGCAAATCAATTGATAACTTTTTTGAAATGCGTTTTTCTTGATTGTTTTGTTGTTATTCTGTGTCTCACTGTTAAAATACACCTACCATTAAAATTATAGACTGATCATTTCTTTGTCAGTGGGCAAACGTACAAAATCAGCAGGGGATCAAATACTTTTTCTCCTCACTGTAAATATATATATATATATAATTGTGTAGGCTATTGAAAGGGTCTTTGCTGCTTGAATGTTTAACTGCTACATACTGTAGAAATTATTGATGGTATATAATTAGAATTTAAGCACATTCCTCTAAAGGAAACATATTTGTGAGTGTTCCTTAATTAAAAAAACTCATTAACAGCTAGTTTAAGTCAAATACTTTACTTGCAAAATATTTCAGTGCAGGATAACAAAAATATATTATCTGTGCATTAATCAAATGTATTATCAAAATAGTAACTACAATTAAAATATAGTATCAGTGACAGTTGGCGATATTTGAAAAATGTCGGTGCATCGTTTTTGTTTCTGTTTTACTTCAACTTTAATTCAACTGGAGACCTGTATACAACATATTGGAAAAACTGTGGGTGTGTATAAAAGTGCTCTCTAACCATAACTTGCATGGAACTACTTTTAAAAAGATTTTTTAAATCTGTTTTTCAGGAGTTTTAATATACAACCTTAGAAGTAATGTGTAGAAATTCTACACAAAAAATGTGTTAATAGTACTAGTATGACACATTTTGTGTTATTTTCTACACAATATGTGCAGGTACTGTCTTTCTTCTAACGCATGACAATAAAGTAATTTCAGCCAAAAATACCAAGAAAGTGTAATTTAGTTGTTTTATTTTCTTCTCCCCAAGATTAATCATGTTATCCGTCATCTCTCTCTCTTTCTGTGGTTGTTTGCCTTTGTTGATTAAACTGATGTTGAAGGAATGTTGACAATTCGACATCGATTCCATTTGCAAATCCAACCAATTTTCAATGTATATTCAACGTTGAAATATGATGTTGAAACAACGTTGTTTCTAATGTATTTTGTCTGCTGGGTTAACAATTGTTAATGTTCCAATTTAATTGACAGTAGTTTAACACTTATCTCTTTAAAAGTTCAATCATTTAACTTCATTATTTCATTTCCTCAATTGCTTTAGAAAAATATCCGCTTTATAACATTACACAAATACCAATCCAGAACACAATGCAACATTGATTTTTCAAACTAAAAGACATGTATTTACAGCAGTCGGCAGAATTTACAGAGAAGTGCAGCGACTCTCACTGTCCCCCCTGTTGAACTTTGAACTCTTGCAGCAGCTTCCCCAGATGTTGACCATCATGGAGTTTGACAGTGAAAGAAGCTGTTCACGTTATTACCCCATTATTTTGGAAAAAAGACTGATCTGTGTGAAAATATGTATCAGGGTTTTATAGTTTTTATGCAGATTCTCTTCATCATTTTGAAAGCAGTTTCACTGTTGTTGAAGATGTAAGATCACTGTTAGTATATGACCAGGTCACAGCTATGCAGGCTTGTGATACAGTTATCAAGCTACGCTTTGCCAGAGGTGGGTTTCTGTCTGGTATTACAGGGGAATTACATTGTTTTTTGTTGTTGCGTATTTCTCTGTGTTGCCATAACTGTTTAAGTTAAGACTGACCTGCAACATGAATAAATCAATAAATAAATAATAATGGGCATAAACAGCTTTGACAACACAGAGAAGCATGCAACACAATACAGATCATTCAGTGGCACTTTATGAGAGCGTACAGTTTCACAGGAGGTGATGAGCATTAATAATTAGAACTACAAAATGAAGACTTGCTGAATGTTAATAACAGTCCAGATTGGAGCTAATCCCACCACCCGTGTGTGTGCTCGTATTTGAGTTAAATGTGTTGATTCTTGTATCAGACAGGTAATTCAGCTGTAACATCAGGTTTAAGGACACATCAACTGTAACACATCCATTGTAAACTGTTTTATAGTCTACAGCTATATACACATAATATTTCAACATTAGTTTTAAAATAATTTCTCCACTTTAATTGTATGCTGAATAAACCTTCAAAATTGTAACACTTATAAATGTGTTACAGTCCTTAACCGTTTATTTACATTAACATTCAAGTAAAAAAAAAAATGGTTTTCAACATTAATTATCATCGTTTACGGATAGTGTAATATGTTTTTACAGTTGTGAACACTGATTATACGGTAGTTTGTCATTAAAGAATGAGAAACGTATTTCAACCTTCATTATTACAGTTAATTCACATTGAAAACTACGGACATGTGTCCAGTGTAGCCTGTCTGTTCAGATAGTGTCTGAGCGGCAGGATGCTCAGGCGCAATTGAGCGCACAGTTTGCACACTTGTGTCCACGTTGTCACAGCGCTGCCAGGCCGCTGCTTTGTCACCGACCATCCTGCGACCTTGCACAGCGTCCTATACAGCCCACAGCACGAAAAGCATCTCAAACACAAGATCTGGACACACAGAAAAGTGTTCCCTCCAACATGTTTCCCTCATGTGGAAGGAGATGGGGGTTTAAATGACATGCTCTTTAGCATGTAGCAACAGCAAATGCACAGCCACACAATGTGCTCGCAGTCTGAGCCTTCAGCCCATGACTCAGTTCAGATTGAGAAAATCCCATTGCGCATGCGTTTGGACCTCTATCTGCTTCTGTTTCAAATGCTGAACAAAGAGACACAGATTTAGTTTGCAAGTCTCCCAACTGCTATATGTTTGCATTACATATATAATTGTATATCGGAATGCAAAACACACAGCCGGTGTCGTCTCATTGCTTTCATGGAAACACGCTGCGGTTCACTTCATATGGTTTCATGCCTAATTCGGATTAGTCCCTACGCGTCGCGCTCAGTTTCACAGCGCATTGACAGCTGATGAGCGCAGCGCTGTCACTGCAGTCAGACACTGTGTTCACACTGCAGACTCGACCAATACAGTCACTGAAGACAAGTGTGCGCTGCTTCACTAGCACTCACTCGCCTCTGCGTTTTTCTGTGCACATGTGAGCGACATTCACCAGTGCATGTGCGCACATATGGCTGATAGACGTGACAGAGAGTGAAATGAATACAGTCCAGTCGTCTGAGCTATACTGTCGGTGCCGGTATTTTATTTTGCGTGGCTTGAGATGCGTCACTCATGACGCGTTTCTCCGCCCAGGGCCGCTGCGCTCATATTGACAGACAGGCCGCATTGAACACTTTAAAACACGGGTGCAAGTTTACACCGGCCCAGCAGCGTCACATATTAGTTGAGGCGGCCCTGGGCCAGATGCGTCCTTTCCCCGAGACAGCGGAGGAGATCCGCGAGCGAACTGTGCCCCACACGTCACCATGGCGACGTGAACGCTATGACGTCACACTGGGTCCCGATACATAAATAGCGCTGCTTGAGCCGAAGCATTCAGATCCTGAGCTCACCTGACAGAGTTGACGACCCACGACACGCCTTAGCGACCCGCCTGTTCTTGGACCATCTACCAGAGAAAATGTTTTTTCAGGGGAGAATCCTGCCGCTAGTTTTTCCAGCAGCGCTGGTGCTTATGGGCTGGTATTGGTATAAGTCGCGCAAGAACAAGCCCGACCCCAGTACCGACACGGAGGAATGTGCTGGAGAGCAGCTGCAAAAAACACACAGCCCAGCGGCGGAGGAGGAGTTTGAATATCTGGAAGAAAATGAACATCAGGAGGTCGAGTTTGAACATCTGCAGAAGGAGCAGAATGAACACCTGGAGATGCAGGAGTTTGAGCAGCTGGAGAAGGAGATTGAAGACCTGGAGGAGTTTGAAGATCTGGAGAAGCGTCTCGAAGATGGTCTAGACCTCGATCTCCCACAGCCAGATGTGACGGGGCAATTTCATTGTTGTCTGGCGGAATTCAAATGTGTCGCTGTTCTAGGGCGCGGCGCATTTGGAAAGGTGCTGCTTGCCGAGTCGAGAAGAACGACCCAAAGATTTGCCCTCAAGGCCATTCAAAAAAGAGGGGCTGTTGACAGTCAAGATGTTGCAAGCCTCATGTGTGAGAGGAGCGTCTTGCAGACTGTGAGCAGCGTGCACCACCCTTTCTTGGTGAACTTCTACGGCTCCTTCCAGACTGAGGAGCACTTGGTCTTCATCATGGAGTACGTCGCAGGGGGAGACCTCACGCTGGACGGAGAAGCGATCTCAGAGCCCCGGGCTGTATTCAGTGCTGCTTGTGTGGTGTTGGGGGTGGATTTCCTTCACAGGCACAATATCGCACACAGGGATCTGAAGCTGCCCAACCTGCTGATGGACAGACGAGGCTTCGTGAAGATTGCAGACTTTGGTCTGTGCAAGGAAAATATGGGTGCAAGTGACCGGACAAGTTCATTATGCGGGACTCCTGACTTCCTTGCTCCAGAAGTCCTGTCGGAGGAGTCCTACACCCGTGCAGTTGATTGGTGGGCACTGGGGGTCCTGCTCTTTGAGATGATGGTGGGCGATTGTCCTTTTACCGGAGTCAATGAGCGGGATCTGTACGAGAGTATCATGAATGATCCAGTGCCATTCCCCCAGCACCTGTCAAACGAAGCAGTCTCCGTTATGACAAGGCTGATGAGCAAGAATCCTGCTTGGCGGCTCGGGGCCGGAGAGCGAGGCGCCCAAGAAGTGATGCAGCACGCCTTCTTCAGGAGCGTGGACTGGCCTGGGCTGGAGGCACAGAGGGTAACGCCTCCATTTGTGCCCACCGTCAGAGAGCACAAGGATGTGGGTGATGATTTAACATCTGAAGCCCCAGTCCTCAGTCTTTGCTCCAGGGTCCTCAGCCCGGAGGAGCAGGACTTGTTCCAGGAGTTTGACTCCGTCGCAGACTGGTATTAAATGCCACTGGAGAGATGCCAACACTGGAACAAAGAATGACGACGCCACCCCAGACAGCCCCATCCCGACTCCAGGACACCGCCTTCTCAGAGGGACCTCGTCTCCGCCAGCACTGGAAGAAATTTTTGGTTGTGGAGGAGTGCACCAATAAGAAAACACATGTGGACCATCAAACAATTAGAGAAAGAAATCAAACAAGATAATTGACTGTAAAAAATTGGAAGTTGAATACAGTTAAGGCAACCAGCTACACAGTATAGTCAACTTTTGGGCACAATGTTGAACAAACTAGAATTAATGATTGCTTTCATCAAGATTTCTTGCCCAGCAAATGCAATGAGTAATTTCATTTCTAAGTTGAATTAACATGAGATTAAACATTGCATGGACTTAAAGGTTCATATTACGAGGACTTGAATTCCTGGGTTGTCTTAACAATTTTGTTATCTTCTCACTTCATTGCATTATGGACAGAAGACTTTCTTGCTCACTTCCAATAAAATGTTGATTTAAACAACAAACATTTCATGCACTTGAGTGTCATACAAACATTGGTGGCTTAACAGACACAAAATCCTATTCAAAAGAGAATACTGTAGCCTGTGCTTTAACCCTTACATGCATGAATTACAAGACATCCGTCTTCCCCCTTCCTTGAAATGACTGCTCTAACAGTGGACAGGTCAAAACAGCTTTTCCAATGCATTCCTCTCAATCATGTTATGTTAGATGAGTGATTACTTCAAGAAGGGGAAGAAAGGATGTGAAAGGGTGTTTTCTAAGATAATTAAAAACAGGACTTGAAAAGTGAACACTTGTAAACATTTGGTTTGGGCATCAAAGTGGCTCTAAATAACATTTCTGAAAGTAAAATACCTATTTTCTAAAAATAGAAAAATGTACTGAAAGGATATAGGATACAGGCTGAACATCCTATTCCATATATGCACGACAACACCTGTATTGTAGGAAGTCCACTACAGTGCTTTCTTTCTTTCATACCCAGAATAAAATGTCATGTTTGTCACACCATACTTTAAATTAAACACGCTGTTTGCACATCCAAGAGGTTCTGTATATCCTATTTACAACCCAAAATAAGCTGAAATGTTCTCTGGTACACATAAAACAAACCAAAAACTTGGTCAAACCCAACATCATGTTTGTCAGACCTTATTTAAACTGAAATATTTGGTTTGCACATCCAAGTGATTCTGTACAGCCTACATATTTATTTTTTGCTTGCAACAAAAGCTGTACTGCATTATATCCACTACAGTGCTCAGAGTTCTTCATATGAAGAGAACTCGATTAACTAAAAATGTTGTCGATCTCATGCATGATGTTGATCACACCTCACTTGATTATATAATTGATGAGATATCAAGACTTCTGTGGGTGGAGGTTATCCTCACAGCAAGAGCTTGGTTGTGAGAGACTGCAGCCTAGCAGAGCACTGAGAGCCAAGGTCCTTCAAGACCAAAAATCACCTCAAAAGCAGATTTCAGTTATTTTTGGGAAATCAATGTTCAGAGTGTAGAGAAGGCCAAACAGCAGAGCAAATGGAGCAGGAAAATCACGGACATCTTAAAACACAACAGCTTCTTTTAACACAA
This sequence comes from Amia ocellicauda, assembly GCF_036373705.1. Classification (NCBI taxonomy): domain Eukaryota; kingdom Metazoa; phylum Chordata; class Actinopteri; order Amiiformes; family Amiidae; genus Amia; species Amia ocellicauda. The sequence goes on from NC_089869.1 coordinate 11,652,116, forward strand.
CGGCGACACTTGTGACTGTTGGAAATGACTTGGAGGTCTACATCATCCTCGATGGCTGTGAGGATGCCAATGTTGATGCCGTTGGTGCAGCTCTCCTTGGGCTCAGTGTCCTGGATACAACAGAGAAAAACAGAGAGTTGAATTTGTGGTGAATATCAAAATCAATCATGTACTACAATCAATTCATGTACTGAAATGGTATTGATTGGAGATATACGTATTCATTAATAGCATGGCGTAAAAAAAAAAAAAAAAAAGTTATCGTTCCCACTTGGGTCCACACACACAATTATCGATGTGGAGATCTACAAAAGTGGAGGACAATACACGTTTGCATTCAAATAGCTCACTGACAGCAGTTTTAAACAATATTGTGTAGAATATACTACTAAAGTGCCCTGGAAAAAAGACAGCAATAACCTTTTCACACAGCTAATCCAAACCAAAGTGTGCTAGCCTGGCCACAAATTGTCTCTGGTTTGATGGAAATATGCTGGGAAGGATGATTTAATCTGAGCCAGCCTGGTACAGGTTAGCTGGTACACCCATCTGTGTGCCTTTTGTATTTGTATTAACTGTGCCTACACATAATACCCTTTCCTCATTCAGTGCCCAGCATCCCATGCTCTTAAATGCCATCCAATATGTCCAACAACCTCTCTCTCATTAAAAGTGTTTTAAACTTGCATAGCCCACAATACAAATGTTGAGTTTTCTTGACTTACTGCCCTTGCATGTAATCGTGTAAGGTGAGATTTTAAAGTACCTGAAGTCCTGAAGGAGCAGATGCAATCTGGGTAGAGGCAGGGGTCATTTATTTTCTGTTGTCCCTGGTATTCTGTAGCACCTCTTGATTAGGCTTTTAAAATGTGCACAGGTTGCACTGCATTTTGGGATGGCGCTTGGAGGTCCTGCAAAAAATGAAGTTACATTTAAATATGTCATTTCTTCATAACAAGTCACAAAGAGAAAAGTAAGCAATTGTGCAAATCACAATACATATATTGACATGCAAAAGACAATTTCTATCACACAGCTTTAATACTCAAGTTTTGAGTATTCAGTTACTTTAACAAAAACTTTGAAGCCTTATCACTTAGGAGCCTTCAATAAATAAGGAATAAAAGGATATGCTCATATATTGTTTTTGTTGACCCGTCATAAAGCTTAGTATTTGTTTATGAATAAACAATGGGTATATTTCAAATATGTGATATCAAAATTTCAAACAACATCTTCAGTTACATAGATTTACAATAGGTGGCCAAGTTGAATCCATCAATGACAAATTCACTAATACTTTAAATACAAAATATCTGTAATAACAGTCAACAGGTTATCAAGCCCTATACTTTTAACATGTAGTCTGGGGCAAATGTTGTAACTTTGTAAAAATCATATGCACCATCGCATGTGGACATAGGCTGCAGATATACTCAGACATGTGTAGCGATCGTTGCAACAGCTGCCTCGAAATGCAAACAACTGTGCAACGCTGCTCCCTTCACTTACCTGTCTAACCAGCAAGCTACTTAGCATTAACAGTAAACTGCACAATTAAAACTGTATAAGTTTAGGGATAGAGTAGAGAAACTTGCCAAGACAAGATCGCTAACTACTTAACTTAACAGTAGATCAGTTTCTCAATTATTCTATTAGCTGCACTGTTACAAGCCAAAGCATCTACTTAAACAACACACTTTTCATGGCCGTTTCATTTGAACGTCTACATTTGAACCATTACTAGGGAATATAACTTGCATTCAAAAGTTCTGATGCAAAACACGTTTTAAACATGTTCTGCAGATGCACATGCGATACTACATTACAAGGACATAACATTTAATTTTTCATCTAACGTGATTACATGATAATGTTATTGAACTCCTGACGCATTTGTCATCAAGAGGCTGTGGGGGATATAAGAGTTCCATTACATTCATGCCTACGAGTCCAGGGACTGGGAAGCAAACATCTTTTACTACAAGAACCCCCACTTTCATCGGTCTTACCCCAGCCACTTCAAGCTCCATTTCCACGTAGCCCAGGTGGGGGATGTCAAGTCCATTTGCTGCCCACAATGTCAGCCAAGCAAAAGAATCCTTCAGCTGGCGTCCTTGTTGTCCAAAATGTTGCTCAAACTCACTCCTACAAATCATCGTGACCTGGGAACCTGTATCAAGGAGATGGGACACACCCACCCCATCCATAGAAAGCTCAATCATGGGTCACTGTCTTACTAAATTAGCTGGAAAAGAGACTTTAGAGGGATCTAATGCAAGACTTCCCAACGTCTGATCCACAACAGCAGGACGCACTAGTTAAAAGCTGGCTGGGATGATTGTTGTCGGCAATAGCGAGCAATATGACCCAACTTCTTAAATACATGACAAATTGTAAGTCGCCCTGGATAAGGTGTCCACCAAGAAATAATAATAATAATAATAATAATGATAATAATGACAAATGGGGCATCCAGTAGCATCATAACCTGCTTGTCTAGGGGTTGGAGAGGTGTAAGCAGGAGGTAAAGAGGAACTCCCAGAGCACCTGCCAACTCCTAATTGTTGAATTTCAGCTCTAATCCCCTGTAGTAAAATTTGGGACAGACCACCGACCTTGTCCTCCAATTCCTTCGCTAACTCAGTCCTCAGCTCTCGCGAAACAGTTTGCAGATCCTCGTCCCACGGTCTGCTTCTAGTTGCCACATCAGTAGAGGCACAGCTAAATTCAGATCCCTCCTCCAGTTCAGGCCTCATCACAGCCTCCTTCTTTACTTCAGTAAAATTACGGTCATCGTTGAGGGTAACATGAGCCAACAGCTCTCCCTGCAAGCTCACCTCTCGCAGTCCTGCTAAAAACTGGTCCCGCAGGAGCCGATCCTCATTGCGCATAGTCTTTGCATCTCGGCCATCATCTGCTCGCAACACTCTTGCAGACGCAGGGCGAACCTTCAGACACTCTCTTCAGCCTTCTGTCTGCAGTTGAAAAACAGAGAGCGAACAACAGAGGCAGGGGAACGATTTCCATTAAGCTCTTTTAAAAGTACAGAAACTTCTTTGGCACTACTGCTCTGGGAGAATAACAATCTCCCTCTTAGCCTCCCCTTCTAGAAAGCCCAACCCCCAATCAAGCTGTGCACTTGATACATTCGAAACATACATTTTAACTTCTCTTCCTACTCTTGTACTGTTATTTCATCATTACCAGTACACTTTACCCACAAGGGTCCCATCCAGGGAGGAAGCATTAATGTGGAATTCATTTGTCCTTCAGAACCTCCCACTGGCTAAATTTGAAAGAAAATGCAACACCAAACCCAATCCTAGCTGACTACGCCAAGTTGTAACCCCTCAACCCGAAGGTCAGGGCTATAGAAATTCAGTTATCTATGTGTGTTCCACAAACACACACAATCTCTTGATCAGGTTGGTGTTCACAATTTCCTCACAATAACACCCAAGACAGACAATTAAAGAAACCTTCTGTAATTGTTAAAAATCACAATCATACAAAAGGTGGAGGGCATAACACAAAATAAACTCATATACCACTCCAATATCACACATAAACCAAACGCAACAGAACGACTAACTTAGAATAACCAAGTAAAACCCTATGAACAAGAAATGGTCGTTAATAAATACACCTAAATAATAATAATAATAATAATAATAATAATATGAATATGGATAAATAGAAAGCTGAAATACCAGCCCCCACCACTAAACAGGATGAAACTCCCGATTTATAGAGCCCTGGATACAATTACACCTAACATCTAATACAATTCAGAAGTACAATACATACGTTTAAAAATACAAACCCCACTGCAGCTCATCTCACGTCCCCTGCTCGAATGAAACCCACACATCCGTGCACTGCGCATGCTCTTTAATGGCACACATGGAAGCAGTCAGATTTCTCATATCGATTTGATCATCACAAACCATTCTGCAAGATGCTGTAAAACCAAGTGCACATTCATCAGCCCATATTCATGACGGGTTACGTCTTCTTCTTGTATAAATCCTCGAACAATTAAACATCACTTTGAATAAACCAATTAAAAGATGGTGTTGTTCTCTCTGGGGGATATACTAACAATATGAAGGTTCAAGGAGACAGAGAGAGGGAAATTGTCTGCTCAATTCAACCTTCCCCCTACTGGTGCAGCTCCACACTGCTACTCCATTTTATAACCCCCAACACACAACAATACCTATGAAGTTACATATTTTTTTAATTTAAGAAAACTGGACTTAATCTGGGTGAGTTTAATGGAGGGGGAAATTTGTGGAGCAGCTCCATGACCTCCGCTCCGGCTCCAGCAATGCCAGCTCCAGCTCCGCTCCGGCTCCGGAGCACAACTAACAAAAACAAGTCATTTGGGTTTGGACATTTTCCACATACAACATAGTGAAAGTGCGTCTGATTGCCAGGGCATCTCTGAATTGTACACTGCAGTGCATTCGTTGGCCACAGGAGGGCTGTCAATGAGTGGAGATAGATGTTCATCGAGGTTTACTCCCATTACTGACAAGTTCCACAGAACGACACAGTAAGAATTAAGTAGTTCACAATTGTGATTGCAGAGATCTAAAGAGGCCCAATTACAATCATTAATTTAAACCATTTCCATTTTAACATTACATGGCTGCTAAAGCACAGGGAATAGCTTGCATCGGCAGCTGCATCTGCAGGACGATTCTGGATTTGACTGGGAGCCAGTGAAGCCGTTTGAAGGTGGGGAGGATGTGTTCCCAGGCCCTGGACGGGGTGAGGACACGTGCTGCAGAGCTCTCTAAATGCCTACGTTTGTTCAGTGTTTGAGCAGAGCCACCAAAAAGAAGAGCATTACAGTAATCCAACATGGAGGAGACAAACGCACGGATGAGAGATTCAGCAGCAGCATGCTAGCAAAGCACAGAGTCTAAAGATATTCTTGAGGTGGAAAAAAGCAGTTTGGCCAGTATGGCGAACATCAGAATCAAATGAGAGTGTAGAGTCTAATTTAACACCAAGGATCCCGACTTCAGCTGAAAGTGACTCAATGAAACCAGGGAACCAGCAGAGATTGGTTCTGGGCTTTCTCCAGGGTGGAGGGGGTGCTGATCACACAAATAAAAGACCTGCATCTTAATTAAAAAGTAGTTCCTAAAGAGGACTTCCTGGATTCATCCCCACTGCCACTGTGCAACACCTACCTGTGAACTGGGAGCAGCAGACGGCCCCTGGGGCAGGCCTGAAGTCCTCTGAAGCGGCCGTCTGCATACACTGCTCTCTCAGACTGACCTGCAGCTCCTCAATGGCACCTGTTCACATTAGAAAAGCCGGAAATAACTCACACACACACAAGAAAACAGGTTCATGCACCAAGACACGAGAATAATTGAAACTTCATGTACAGAACAGCACAAAATGGGGCATCTAGCATTAGAGGGAGGGGGATATGGTGTAGTGGCGAGTACAACATGGGATTTAGGTATGAACTAAATTGAGAAAGTACATCTACACCGAAGCAGATCCCTGTGGAAAGCAGTTCAACTCCTACTGAGAACAGGAGAGCGCCACAGAAATACTTCTAAAATTACGCTCAGAGGGGGCACAGAGGAATGGAGACACAGTGACTCATATTGTCCAGTTTCTGAAAGATGAACTCCTCTGGACTCTCCACATGGGTAACGACAGCAGGAAAGGTGTCGCCCACACTCAGGGTGAGAGGTTCAGGGAGAGGCATTTCTCCAGTCCCATTCTTACCCCCCTGCTTTCTTGAAGTTTTCCAACACTGCATTCAGAATACAATCTGAAAAAACAGCAGAGGTTACAGTCTTGAAACAAAACACTTTTTTATTATGAGAAAGAAAACACTCTTACTTGTATCTTGCTCACTCGGACTGTTCTTTCAATCATTTGGCTCTACAGCATATCCTTGATCCAAGAGAAATTCCTCCAACTGCCTTCCTGCAATTTCACACACTTCCATTACATTCAAAAAAGCTCACACCCATCTGTCTGAAATAATCAACTAAACTTGGTTTGTGTTTTTGTTTGTAAGGTGCAGTATATTCTATATATGTGACTATTGTACACTTAGTTCATGGTCATATAATAAATGGCCTGGAAAACAGAAAAAATATCAATAGCTGTCAGGGTAATATCGACGGCAAAAACGGTGTTGTCTTCCAACAGCTCCAGCACAGTCACCAAGGAGCTCTTCATGGGGAGAAGCCGTCTCACCGCAATGCAGCACTCCTCGCTACACACGTTAAAGGGGGCCGCCACAGAAATATCTATAACCCTCAATATACACTGACCTGCACAAGCAGTGCTGTTGTTTTTAGTCTTTTAACTCTTTAACCAGAGCGATTTGTGGTTTTCTGACGACTTCTGGTCGCAGAACATGTGATCAGGCTAATCATGGATCTAAAGTACACTCGGTTGAGTTGTTGTAATGATCTGCTTGTGATAGAAATGTGAATGAACGGCAGTTTTCTTGTTTTGTTCCATTGGAGATTTGAAGAACAGAGAGGAAACGCCGGCATCAATGTGTCATTACACAATGGCTCCACTATTTTCTTTTCACGCCCAGCTCTCCCTTGTACTGTAAGGGTACGACTGAGAAAAAGCCTTGAACGTTGAAATAATCAAGCTAACTGCTGCAAAGGTGATTTTTGTTGGCATTAGGAATTGGGTTTCCAGTCATTTATGTAAAGTTTTACTGAACTGTTTAAGAATGGATGTGAAGCGATTTAAAATATTACTTTTAACAGATGGAACCCATGGAAGGATAAAACAGCATTTTAACTAGCACATATGAGGGATGTACCATCACTGATGCGAAGAGTATTGTTGTTACGGAGGACTAGGCACAGAACGGAGACGCAGAGCACAGTCGTAACGGGCGAGGGTCAAGAGCAGGCAAACAGGATCCAAGGGAACAAGCAGAAGAGTCGTCAAGAGGGCAGGCAGGAGGTCAGGCATGGGTACAAACAAAACAGTAGACGGGATCCAAGATGCGGTAGTCAGGGCAGGAAAGCAAAGGTCAAAAACAAGACACAAGTAAATACTGAGAAGAACACTTAGAAATATCAACACAAAGAAGAGCAAGACTTAGCTTTGAACATAGGGAAGAAAGGGGTTTAAATAGAGAGCAGAGGGAAGCAGGGAACAGGGATGTGAGGTGCCGAGCCAATGAGGGTGGAGACTGAACACTGCATGTTCACATGGTGGTGGGGAATGTTCCTGGGATTAGTGGAGCTAAAGAATGGGAAGGACGGGCTACAATTCAGGGGATGACGACCTCTAGTGGCGAACAGTGGGATGGTGGAGTGAGGGTGACATTGTATTATATCCACTTAATGCTGTATGGAACATTAGCAAAACGCATTACACCAGGCTTAAATTAGTTCTTGAATGTTGTATGCGTTAACACGTGTTAATTGCTTTGCTTAATTACATATGTACTAGTCATTTTCGTATTTGTAAGGGGATACATAAAACCGGGACAGGCATATGTTTCAAGCGTGAAATTATATTCTTAAAAGGAGAAAAGCCAATGAGGTGATGAAATAGCAACTTAAAATCCATGAGCTGCTTTGCATATCATTGTGATGCTTTTAATTGCAAATGATCCTTAAGGCCAATAAACTATTGTGTAGCAATGAAATTACACCCACACCCTGTAGATTGTATGAATAAAGGTTCCTTGATCAGCAGGTGATTGCTGTCTATAGCCTGTGATTAATTACTGTCAGCACTCCAACTTTGAGGACATACATTATTGGGATTTGTCTTTCCTCCTTATTGCTGAGCAGAGGATCATTTTTACTCTTTTAGCATCTCCTTTAAAAGTTGTACAACCTCTGTAATGTTAGATTGTATTACTCTGGCCCATGTTATTTGTATAGAAATATCTTTGATTTTCTGTATGCACTCTGCTACATGGTATCAACTCCAGATACAAGTCTGTTATCTTTTTCCCACAGAGATGTTTCATCTGTCCAAACTATGAGCACATACACCTTGATGAACATAGACTTTGAGTAAATGGATATCAATTGCTATCTTGTTTATCATACTTACAACTCAACTGACAGAACAATTTCCAAGGTGTCAGTTGGTCATGCAAAGAGCATTGTATGGATTAACCGATTGTTGTGTTCTTCCTTCTGGTACATCAGTCCTGTAAGTAACACTCATCAGTAAGCACTCTTAGCAGGACAGACAATCTGTTGCACATAGCTAGTTTCAAGTGTACTCACACAACTCCCCCACACAAGTGACCCAAGACCCTGCCGTGGAAGTCAGGAGTCTTCTCCTGTGATTTCAGATGTACACTACCGCTCAAGTCTTAGAACACCCCCATTATTGCAGTTTTTACAGTGAACAACCTGAAATGGTAAAAAGATAAGTGGTAAACTGTCAGAGGTTAATATTAAAAGTTTAGCTTAACAAAAACTGAAAAACAATGTACATTTCAGAGTTATATACTGTGTTACTACACCCTCTTAAGCATTCTTTGGCAGTGTTACACGTAGCTCCTGTGCATATAAGTTACACTGTATTCCTACAATGCGCACATCGTTTGAAAGCTTATTCTCTTCGCTATCAGCATGTTTCATTGTCAAACACATCCGATTTACAGTTTCCGTGTCACCCGCCATCATTCAGAGCCCAGGGGGTGTTCTATCAAACACAGACAAGTTCAGATCCAATTATGTAAAACCGTTGTGTATCAGTACACTGTAAACAGAGTTCTCCATCTGACATTTTGACACTCTCTACGGGTGTGTGTTGCTTCTACCAAAACGTGGATGGTCTTGTTTTGATCAGTAGACTGTCTGTTTCCAGAATATGTCATAATTGTCAATAGTTTCTGAGATTTTGTATTCCTACTCAGGGCAAGTATCCTCCCACACCCCCGTTTCAGAATGCAGGAGGGTATAAAAACCTATATTTTTCACATCAGAGAATGCTTCACATTGCTAGAAAGCTGAGAGTCTCATCTGTAATGGGATACCAAACACTTGGCAAACAACACAACAGTGAAGACTGCACATCGGATTAAAGAGAAGCACACAGATTTTGTCCAATGGGTACCAGAGGGGTTTGTCAGTTTAAGGGGTTACATTTTGTTAAACAGAACGATTCACTGATTTCTTTTTTAGCTCCAATTGTTTATTGTTCTATGCCTTTATTTCAGAGTACATTGAGACATTAAACTATGTAAACTTCAATAAAAACTGGAAAAATGTAGGTGTTCTAAAGCTCTCGACCGGTAGTGTATGATGAGGGCTTTAGTTATGGCACACAACTATGCACGCTAGAAGGGAATAGCGAAGCTCTGTCCTGCTTGTTTTCTTGCAAACGTGCCTGCTTTGTATTTTATGTTTGACTGGACAAAACATTTTCTTGAATCATGACGTGAAAATCTATTCAATGGCAAAACAGTGAACTTATCTCGGCCACATCATTTCGAGTTTCATCCTTATGGTGATATGTTGTAAATGGGCTAGTTTTCACCTGGTAAAATGTGGTCATTTACGTACAGCTTTATCAAATCTTCCACCTATAACCTGCGGTACCTAGACTTAAACTGCTCAGTTTGTCATCGTATATTTCTGAAGAAGACAGGAAGACTGACAGGTTCAATTTGTGCAGAGGGAGATGTGTTAAACATGTCATAAATTAGCTTTGTTGCTGCCAGTCATCGTTAGCTGTTGAGTTAGAGGACAAACTGTCCAAACTGTGGAAATCAATGGTGCTTGTCTCAGCCCGACTGTTCTCCCTGGCAGTATCAATTTCTGTGTTCTCCGGCAATACATACATACACTGTTTTAATAGAAAGTAAATGTTTATGTTCTGGACTGCATTGTAACAAGAACAACTCATGATGTATGTCAATATAGAGATGTGGTATTTCTTGAGATGCAAATTTTAAAGGCATGTATCCTTTTCAAGTCTTAAAACCATACTGAAAGAGTTCTTTTTTTTCTTCTGTCTAACCTTCGGTGCAACTGTATAAAAGCCTAAAGGCTTTTCTTCCAGCTGCTGCTAACTGCATCTGAGTGGATGTGAGGCGATAACACCTCTATGACGACACTGCCTCCGTCAGCGACTGCGCAGACGCACGCCTGCAACACGAGGAGAGCCACGTGCTTCTCTCAGGGAGTGTGAGTGGGCCGTCCCTGAGACCCCCATGTCTCACACTCCCTACATTGGGGTCTTTATCATTATTATTTTTGGTATGGAATCCCTTCTCTGAGTTTGTGTATGTGTTTGTACAGCATATTAAACAATTCCTATCTTTGCTGACATTTTCATCTTACAATCAATTAGACAATTTATGGTTCATAGTTTGGGGGAAAAGAGTGTTTTGTTTATTTAATATTCAAGAAAAAAGAAAATCTGGAATCTCCAGTTGAAATAGTGTGTTGATTTATAAAAGGTGTTTTTACCCTTGTGGTTATCAGGACAGTACAAATCTTAGAGCTAAACAAGACTGATTGCTTGTAGCTCTAACCTGTACATGACCTATTACTCTGTTTTGTTTATATACATACAGATATATAAATGTTTAATTTGATTCTTCCAATAAGCTTAGTTGAAAATTCAAGAAAGCAAATGAGTTTGTAATTCAAAGGCCAGCTCAAATGAAGGTGCCAAGAAACACTTAAAATGTAGAAAAAGAGGGACATTTTTATTGCTTAAGATATAACTAATTAATTAAGAGTTAATTAATAATTGCTGCCAATAGTCCTGCTAAACCCAGGAGCCGCACAGGGCTTGGCCTCCTTCTGCACTGCTGGTCATGTGCAGCTGCTCTCAGGCAGGGGGCTCTGTAAGCTGCGGTGGTCCAGGGCCCTCCACTGCCTCTTCTTCATTCCTGGCTCCATGTGGCACTGCTGAGGAATCACCCTCTTCAGCATTTTTCTGCTGGACGTGGGCTGCAGCAGGCTCTCCTCTCCTCTCTCTCTCTCCTGGGACGACACAGACACCAGGTTCTGATCCCTCCACTGCCTCTTCTTCATTCCTGGCTCCACACGGCACTCTTGAGGAATCACCCTCTTCAGCATTTTTCTGCTGGATGTGAGCTGCAGTGGCCTCTCCTCCCCTCTCTCTCTATCCTGGGACGACACAGAAAGCAGGTTCTGGGACCTCCACTGCCTCCTCTTGATGTGCACGCCTGGCTCCACGTGGCACTGCTGAGGCATTACCCTCTTCAAGATCATTCCGGTGGAGGTGGGCTTCTCGGGCTCGGCAGGAAATTGTGGGATCCTGCTGAGGGGCCGGCCCTGGCCAGGCTGAAGAGTACTGGGACTGTGGGCAGCATTCTCCACACAGACCTCTCCCAGCTGTGTGACGCTGGAGTCACAGGGGCCACAGGAAGCCTCCTCCAGGGCTGCAGTGCCAGGATGGCCCTGTGGGGTTCCCATCTGACTGCAACCCCCTTCCTCATGGCCCCTGTGCTCCTCCGTGGACGAGGACACGCGGCACACAGAGGCGGGCTTGTTGGGCACAGCCGGACGACCTGGGATCAATTCCCAAACGACCTTGTGGCCACACTGTGAGTCGGGAACAGAGGCGGCGTAGCCCTGAAGGCCGAGGTCATCGTCTTCATCAAGGAGCCACTTCTCCCAGTCCTGAAATTGTGTTCAAACCAAATTCATTTGCACCACGTTATTTCAGAGTAATAGAAATTGTGCCCTTCAATGGCATCGTCTGTTAATTGTAGGAAAATACAATACATGGTCACCAGCTTACAAAATCCATCTTGATGGGCTCAGCGGGACAATGTGGGGATTGCCACAGGACCTTGTGCCCACACTGTGCTGCCCTGGACTCAGTCACCGAGGGGGAGTAACCCAGAAGGCCGTGATCGTCCACTCCATACAGGAGCCACTCTTCCCACTCCTGAAATTGTGTTCAAACCAAATTAATTTGCCTGAAGTTATTCCAGATTCACAGAAATATTGTATTACTTAAGACATACATATTATCTGTATGTACACATCCATGTACAATTTAAAATATATTTGGAGGTGCCATTGAGTCATAAAGTTCAAGACTTTCACCCTCAGTTGGACATTGTTCTCAATACTAATGAAACACACAGTGCAAATAATTAACCTCTTAAGCTGGCAGTCAAAAATGGGAATTTCATCCTAAAAGGACTGGCCCCATTTGAAAAGCCCTTAACTCTGTAAATATTTGCATCATATGCATATGAATGGTATCATTTGAAAGGAAATCACTTCAATTTGTATATATGCTCAGAACATAGCTTGGAGTAACACAATACACATAACAAGATGAAAAAACTACTTTTGTGTGTTGTTTCAATATGCAAAGTCTCCTAAAATCTCCTAAAAAAGGCACTTTTTTTATAAAGCTCGCTTAATCTCCACATATCCCTTCAGTGGCGTGTGGACAACAACTGTACTGATTTGTGTGTTGATAGGACCAGAGGTCCTAAACACAACTGGAGAGGTTGTGAGAGGTGTCTAAACACAACTGGAGCTCAAATAACACAGATAAGCGAATAATGCCATGTGCTAATGCAGCACAGTCACTATCTCATATTTCACAACCTGTCAACCAGGAACTTAATGTGCATAAAATCAAATCCAATAGCTGGAATAACATTTATAGCACAGATCCTGATGCTGGCAAGGTTACAGATCACATCAGAGAATACATTCCAACTGTTGTAACAGCACTTCAGTTTTCTATAGGCATTCATTAAAATGCAGCGTAGCAATGACGGTGTATTGTAGGCATGTGAATTAAAATATATCAATAAGAATAAGAAATGATGAAGACAGCAACAACAGATTGGCTATGTGGAAAAACTCAGACGGGCACAGAGCCCAATCAGTCCGCACTGCTGGCACATAGGCTGCTCTGTGCACAACACCTGTGTGACCAGTCTGTGTATAATGTGTGAAATCCTATCAAACACACAGAAGTCCGGACCGATGATATAAGCCAGCTGTGTGTCGTGCGCCTGCGCACTTTACTCCGGACATTTTGAGCTCCGTACTGCCGTGTGCCGCTTCTACCCAAACGGTTTCTGTATCGCCGTGATCAGTCGACTGTCTGCTTGCAGACAGTGTCACATTTGTCCGTATTTTCTTCGATTTGCATTATCGCGATGGAGAGCAGATATCGCGCCCCCCTTCATGATGCGCCGGCGATCTTCTGTTTTTTCGCGGCAGAGAATGATCGAGCGCATTAGAGAGGAGAGTCTCAGCTTCACGTCATAGCAAACACCCCCAACAACACGACGTGCACAGTGCACTTCATATTAACACACGGGTTTGATGCGCTTTTAAGGGTCCCAGCGCCATCTGTCTGCTTACACGTTACCAAAGACAATTGAAACATTTAATATTAGATCTCCAGCTTACCTTCTCCATGCTGTCTTCGATATTTTAATGGTAAAATATCAATAAAATGGCGACAATATCAACGACAATATATAAACGATGCTGTTCGCTGTTCGTATCCAGTCCGAGTTATGACTCGTGTCGCTGGTTGCTTAACAACTCGACATTCTAGAACATCTGACATTCCATAAACAACGTGGTGGGAAACCAGCAACATACATGACAAAATAATTGCTTATGGGAATACAGAAATTGATAGGAGCATAACCTTTATTGTCTTCAAACAAACATATTGCATATTTCTGGCAAAATGGATGAGGTTAGCTGGTGTTTTTTAAGAGTTTATTCTGCAAATCAAAACACTATGCAGAAAAGTCAGCAAAGATTGGAACTGTTTCATATACTGTACAAACACACACAAACAGAGAAGGGATTCCATACCAAAAATAATAATGATAAAGATCCCCATCAATCTGATTTGAAAACATTACCTACATTCGTAGCTTCGTATCTTGATATCTGAGCAAAGGTGTTACTCCTGTACAATACCCTGGGTATTTAAACATTTGTGTTGGAAAGGATTATCATCAGGTCGTAGCACAACATAACCAACACAACAGTTGTACCCCCTGGTAATGAAACGCACTGATCCGCATCCCACCTTGGAAACATCATCTTCATTTCATTTAATTCAAATACATGTGAAAAAATTATAATTTGAAACTTTTCACGTTAGTCACATAACTTGCAGAGCTCTTGTGTGGGAGCAGGGGCAGTGCTGTTTAAAAAAAAGCAATGCTGACCTGGAATATCAGTCATGAGCACATCAGATATATATATATTATAAATCCAGTGTTATTCGCCTGTGAAAAAGCATTATCTCTATCTGTTTATTTTTGACGGTGCCTCTTGTCACTGAAATAATAAAAAATGTGCTGACAGGGTAAAGTAATGATACTCTGAATGGACCACTGAGGACCATTCTGCATGTTGTCCCCAAAGGTCTTGGACATATTCTTAGTGCCTTTATGCACACTGTCATTCATTATTATTACCCCGATTATCCCCCACCCCCTTCTTCTTTACAATGTTCTGTTAGTGTCCATTTATTCATGTTATCTTTTTTTCTGAAAGGACTTTCCAATAAAACTCTTAAGTATTTTCCTTCTCCTATTTTCACGCTTTTCCATCTTAATTGTCGCTGTCAGTGTATGAAGCACAAATCACATATTTTTTAAACGGAAATTGGGGAAGAAAATCAATTCAGAAAATTGAAAATAATAACATTTATACAGCCCTACATATAAAATTGCTTAGTTAAATCTGTGCTGCATTTGCAATGAGGATCAAACTTTTAATTACAATTCATAATCTATTAATTGAACTAATTTCTATTTCTGCTAACTATAGCCACTAACCTGTGTTGACCATATCTCTGCTGCTCTGCACTCCCAACCTGCTCACCCTCTTTACCTGGCTGAGCCTCGCTTGTCTTGCCTTCTTTAATCTTAATTTCTGACTATCTATTGGACTTTTCTTTCCGTTTGTAATATTGGGATGTACGTCAGGTAGGCTAATAATACCGACTGGCTGCACGGATTAACTTTATTTCTAAGGAACAGTAACCTACTGCTGACAGCTCGTGCAGTTTGGCTATTTCACCATGTCCCATCGCTCTAGAAATCAGGCCTGTACGCTACTCAGGAAAGCCCACCTGAAATTCAGTGTTGGAGTGAGCAAACAAATACTGAACAAAAATTGAACTTTTTCGCCTAAAGATCACCAGCCTTACTGCGGGACACTTGTCAGGATAGAAGGGGAAATTAATAGATCAAAGTACAGAAAAGTCCTTGAGGAAAAGGAAAGCTGAAACCGGGAGGGAAGTTCACCTTTCGGTGTGACAATGACCCAAAGAACAACTACACTGGCTGGCTAAGGAACAGAAAATTCATGCCTGAGGGGCCCTGTCAGAGCCTGACCTGAATCCAATCGAACGTTTGTGGCATGACTTGAAGATTGCTGTCCATCAACACTCCCCAAAGAACGTGGCAGAGCTTGAACAGGTTTGTAATGAATGGTCAAATATTGTCAACTCGAGGTGTGCAAAGTTGGTAGAGACTCATCTCAACAGACTCACAGCTGTAAGGTGCTTCCACCAAGTATTAACTCGGGGGTGGGGTTATGATATTTCAGTTTTATATTCTCATTATATATCTTTTTTACACACTACAAATGTTTTCCCCTTTACAGTGGTGCATACATAAGTGGGAGGGAAATCTTTAGCAGCTATCCAGGAGTGACAATGTCTGAGCTCAGAACAAGCAGAGTGAGTCTTAATGCACAAAGTATGCCTCGAAAGCATTACCAACCAAATGTTCTCGTCGATTTGTTGGGTAACGGTGCTAATCGGTCTTCTTGCATTTGATCTTAGGTGGTGACAACGAGAAGAACGTGTTATGGATTGCCATGGCTGGTACTCATCAAATCTGGGCTCTCTTCTTAGAGGATGGAAAACGTCCAAAAGGAAGGTAAGCAGAGGCACTCCTATATAGTTCATCCTACAACACACTCGGTATAACTCTTCAGGAATCAAGGCTCTTTTGTATGATTTGTAGCAGAACTCCAGATATTAAGAAGCTCTCCAACATTAAAACCATAAATGCTTTCAAACATTGACCGTCATACCAACTTAACTGCGTGCGTATTCTACAGTGTACAGAAATCTCTAATTCTAGCAGAATAAATCATATACGCTGTGGTCCAATGTTCTGGGTTCAGGAAATTCAATACATGCATGATTCATGGATACAGGCCCAGGCTTCTTGAACAAGTGCCCCCCCATATCAAAAAATAACAACAATAATAAATAATATAGTATATAAATGTAAACACACAAATGGATCAAATGGAAAAATGTTTTTTGCTTGCCAGCGAGTCAAAAAAAGGGACCTGTGTCTGTTTTGCTGGAAGTGGAAATGAAGAGAACAGGAACAACGCCTACCCTCACAAAGCCGGGTTTGCGCAGCCTTCAGGCCTGGCCCCCGCGCCCGAGGAGCCCTGGAACTGCGTGTTCATCGCTGACAGCGAGATCTGCACCGTGCGCTCCGTCTCTCTGCAGGATGGGGCCGTGAAGCACCTGGTCAGAGGAGAGAGAGAGACCCCCTGGTAAAGTTCTTGGCCTTAGATCTTCTCACCTGCACCTTATTCTCAATATTATTGTTTTTAAATGGTCCGTTTTTATGAAGTTATTTATTCTTGTTTTAGGTCAAACAAGTATAATTGCATTTTTTATTCAGATGCCCTTTCTTTGGTGGCAATTGCAATGAAGTCATTTGTTCTTGAGAATCTAAATGTGATTTCAGATTTGTTGAAAGGCCCCGTCTACACTATTGTATTTTGTCTTCAAACCCACAAGAAAGCAGCGACGGCACAGACAACCACGTTATATTCCGGTTTTGCAAAGGCACCACAAGTTTACAATGAATCTCAATTGGATGGCTGCCAAGCCCGCTTCATGCATGCAGAGAGACGTCTTCTCATGAATCAAGTCGCCAAGTTGCGTTCTGGAATTCCTTCTAGGGGAATTTCTCTGAAATATCCAAAAAACACACAACAATTGTTTTGTTTAGAACACTTCACATTTGTCAAACTTAAACCTTTCGCATAATGCTGTGTTTCAAAGGAATCACCCGGGAGTTTTCAAATGTGTACGCTGGCAGAGGGCAAAAGTCCAGAAGATCATTGACATTTATGGACCGCATTACTTCACTTTGCCCTTTCACAGCAAACAAGTGGAAATGTGGAAGGTACTCTGAAAGAAATACCTTCACAACCAAAAAGAGAGAGCTTTTCTCCTTAACCTTAGCCAACACAATTTCTCCAAACTCAAGTGTCATCAAAGTCTGTCACTACAAACAATGTTCCTTTAAACTGAACATGCATGACCATTTTCGAATTTCACTCGGTAAATCCGAACTGTCTTACAGCAGCAAGCACAGCATCACTGTACACAACACTGCTAAATGGAGTTCCTTCCCTAACTTGTAACTGCAGGAAAAAATGAGCCAAAGGAAAGATAAGCTTGAAAAACGTGATGCCTATCAGCAAGTGTTTTGCACACATTGTTCAAATTCAGACTGTCTGACACATCTCTTGAAGTAAGATCGTTTCCTTTCAAATCTCAATGTCCACAGTCTGATCAATGGGCCAAATTGAAGTATTAGCCATGAGTCATGTCGAAGGTATTGATGTTTGGGTCTTAACTTCATATCAGGAAACAGTTCTTTTCTCGTTTCAAGATATTCCTGAATGATTTCATTTAAGTAGTCAACTTCTGATGCTGATATTGCTTGAGCACATATCAATTCCACGATGTCTTTAAGTTGCAAAAACAGCTGCCATACATGGTCCTCAAAATCAGAGATTTTGTCACCTATAAGAACAGGCAAAAGTTTGAACAAACACCAGTTCTGCACTGCCTGACCACCCAGCTTACCACCTTTGGGATCAACTTCAGAAGGCATTGTATCGCAGTCATATCCAAGATATTTAAATTGAACAATGTGTCGATTGAACAGTGAATAAGGAAACCATTTCTTTTTCTTAGTGAAGTACTTGATATACAAAGCAGTGTCAAAGGAAACAATTGCTTTAAAAAGGTTGTGACCTAAACATGGGGGCAATCCAGGCTGACAGACCTTAAAGCAGGGTGTCAAAGATACGGCCCTCCAGCAGGTTTCATCCGGCCGAGATGATTTGGGTAAAAAAAAACGTTTGCATAGAGTTATAATCAACTGTGTGCAATAAGCAAAGTAAGAGGTTTCTATGATATGATGCATTCATTAACACTACAAGCGCTGGTTGCAGACCGCGGTAAAGTCAGCTTGGCGTATCATAGTTTGATTGTTGACTCGCTCTCCCCGACATGAATGTGAATTCAATCAAAACCTATGATTTACTTGCGAATCATTGAAAAAAATAAGTATCTCCAAAACCACAGCAGATACAGGGTTAAAATATACTATTATTTAAAAAAAAACAAGTGTGAATTGTTTCAAGTCTCTGATTTACCTGTGCTTTTTATTTTTAAAATGGAATTACACATTATAATAATTGAATACGAATACTAAAGCAACAACATGTCCAATATATATATACACATTTAAAAAAATAAAAAATAACAAAGCAGATACTAATGCAAAGTCATTATAGCGGAGGGAGATTCCATAACATAAAGACCATTACCGTTTACTAGGTTAAGGATATAACCTATCTATCCATCTCTCTCTCTCTCTCTCTCTATATATATATATATATATATACAGAGCATACACCGATCAGCCATAACATGATGACCACTGACAGGTGAAGTGAATAACACTGATAATCTTGTTATCATGGCACCTGTCAGTGGGTGGGATATATTAGGCAGCAAGTGAACATTTTGTCCTCAAAGTTGATGTGTTAGAAGCAGGAAAAATGGGCAAGTGTGAGGATCTGAGCGGCTTTGACAAGGGCCACACTGTGATGGCTAGACGACTGGGTCAGAGCATCTCCAAACTGCAGCTCTTGTGGGCTGTTCCCGGTCTGCGGTGGTCAGTACCTGTCAAAAGTGTCCAAGGAAGGAAAAGCGGTGAACCGGCGACAGGGTCATGGGCGGCCAAGGCTCACAATATTAGGCAGGAGGTCATAATGTTATGGTTCATCGGTGTATATATATACATGTATATATATAGTAAATACCTTGTACTGGACAAATGATTTTGTTTTGCTAGGGTTAAGCGATTACCTAATTTTACAAACTTTATAGTTTGATTTTTCTGAATGACACTCCTCTCCATCAGTGTCAGTGTCTCTCTGTCGTTTTGTTGCGGTTGTTCTGCTTTTTCCCTGTCTTGTCTGAAAAAAGCATATTCTATCAATCTATCTTTCTAATAATTCAATTCTAATGAAATCAATGTTTATTGACTGTACTTCGTGTACAATAATGATCAATTGAATACACATATGCAAGTTATTCTCATTATTCCGTCTCTTGGTGGCGGTTGTGCTTATTGCCGTGCATGTGTGAAAAATAAAGGCTTATTCTGTCGTATTCTGGTACTTTTATATGTTTATTTTGTCAAATGTACGTTGATTATTTAAATACACAAGCACAATTATTGTATTATGTACTTGTAGAAAACCTATACACTCTTGTGTAAGTGTTAATAACGCACAGACAGCGCAGGCGCACACATGACGCTCATGTGCACATACATGACTGCGCACAGAAACAGGAATCGTCAGCAAACCGTCAAACACATGCCTGCAGTGGCCATTCCGTCTAGAAATGACGGACGATTCCCTGCCGTTTACCTTTGGCATAAGCAGCGCAGACTGTCAGGGTGAAAACGTGCCTGTTTTTGTCGCAAACCCTGCATGCTGCGCAATGCGGGCCTTGTTTTAAGCGCAGCGCATATTCAACGTCACGGAGCCGCTCTCTGTAAAACGGCAGCGTGTCGGCGGCTCACACTCGACCAACCGGCTCCAACCGGCGGACTGATGTCACATTGAGTTATGATGACACTGATTAGCACATTTCAAAGACATATATTCACAAACCGCCAGCACTTTCACGACCTTGAAAACAACCCCGAAACTGTGTGGATGAAGGTAAAACTAGTAGACAAATGACTTCACAGCCTTTTCAATATTGACTTAAAACACCCAAGTGTTTCTTCCTAATTGCAAAATGTAGTATTTTCAGCTCACTCACCGATATAGGATTCAGCCTTTGATGTTTAATTACGTTTTCTTTATCCTCTTACTTTTAAAAGAAATCTTGGTTATTCGTGGTGACTTTTTTCTCTCCACACAAAACGTACACTAAAGAAACAGCATCTTTCCATTCCCTTGCAAAGCCTTGGCGCCAGACTGAGCATCATCTGATTGGCCAAAAAACCCGCCAAACACTGAGTATCAATACAATTATATATACATTTGGAGACGGTTTAAATATGATTTTTATTCAGATATTACATGCAAAATCCGATTTTGGCCTCGAAAATAAAAAGCAAATTATATTACAAAAACTTTTATTTCCCAGGTTCATCAGAGCTAACTTTTTTTCTCCCCTATTATGATTATTATAAATGTTAAACTACTGTCAATTAAATGGGACAATTAACAATTGTTAATGTTCCAATTTAATTGACAGTAGTTTAACACTATTCTTTTTAAAAGTTCAATCATTTAACTTCATTATTTCATTTCCTCAATTGCTTTAGAAAAATATCCGCATTATAACATTACACAAATACCAATCCAGAACACAATGCAACATTGATTTTCAAACTAAAAGACATGTATTTACAGCAGTCGGCAGAATTTACAGAGAAGTGCAGCGACTCTCACTGTCCCCCCTGTTGAACTTTGAACTCTTGCAGCAGCTTCCCCAGATGTTGACCATCATGGAGTTTGACAGTGAAAGAAGCTGTTCACGTTATTACCCCATTATTTTGGAAAAAAGACTGATCTGTGTGAAAATATGTATCAGGGTTTTATAGTTTTTATGCAGATTCTCTTCATCATTTTGAAAGCAGTTTCACTGTTGTTGAAGATGTAAGATCACTGTTAGTATATGACCAGGTCACAGCTATGCAGGCTTGTGATACAGTTATCAAGCTACGCTTTGCCAGAGGTGGGTTTCTGTCTGGTATTACAGGGGAATTACATTGTTTTTTGTTGTTGCGTATTTCTCTGTGTTGCCATAACTGTTTAAGTTAAGACTGACCTGCAACATGAATAAATCAATAAATCAATAATAATGGGCATAAACAGCTTTGACAACACAGAGAAGCATGCAACACAATACAGATCATTCAGTGGCACTTTATGAGAGCGTACAGTTTCACAGGAGGTGATGAGCATTAATAATTAGAACTACAAAATGAAGACTTGCTGAATGTTAATAACAGTCCAGATTGGAGCTAATCCCACCACCCGTGTGTGTGCTCGTATTTGAGTTAAATGTGTTGATTCTTGTATCAGACAGGTAATTCAGCTGTAACATCAGGTTTAAGGACACATCAACTGTAACACATCCATTGTAAACTGTTTTATAGTCTACAGCTATATACACATAATATTTCAACATTAGATTTTAAAATAATTTCTCCACTTTAATTGTATGCTGAATAAACCTTCAAATTGTAACACTTTTAAATGTGTTACAGTCCTTAACCGTTTATTTACAGTGGTTTAACATTCAAGTAAAAAAAAAACGTTTTCAACATGAATTATCATCGTTTACGGAAAGTCTGTAATATGTGTTTACAGTTGTGAACACTGATTATACGGTAGTTTGTCATTAAAGAATGAGAAACATATTGCAACCTTCATTATTACAGTTAATTCACATTGAAAACTACGGACATGTGTCCAGTGTAGCCTGTCTGTTCAGATAGTGTCTGAGCGGCAGGATGCTCAGGCGCAATTGAGCGCACAGTTTGCACACTTGTGTCCACGTTGTCACAGCGCTGCCAGGCCGCTGCTTTGTCACCGACCATCCTGCGACCTTGCACAGCGTCCTATACAGCCCACAGCACGAAAAGCATCTCAAACACAAGATCTGGACACACAGAAAAGTGTTCCCTCCAACATGTTTCCCTCATGTGGAAGGAGATGGGGGTTTAAATGACATGCTCTTTAGCATGTAGCAACAGCAAATGCACAGCCACACAATGTGCTCGCAGTCTGAGCCTTCAGCCCATGACTCAGTTCAGATTGAGAAAATCCCATTGCGCATGCGTTTGGACCTCTATCTGCTTCTGTTTCAAATGCTGAACAAAGAGACACAGATTTAGTTTGCAAGTCTCCCAACTGCTATATGTTTGCATTACATATATAATTGTATATCGGAATGCAAAACACACAGCCGGTGTCGTCTCATTGCTTTCATGGAAACACGCTGCGGTTCACTTCATATGGTTTCATGCCTAATTCGGATTAGTCCCTACGCGTCGCGCTCAGTTTCACAGCGCATTGACAGCTGATGAGCGCAGCGCTGTCACTGCAGTCAGACACTGTGTTCACACTGCAGACTCGACCAATACAGTCACTGAAGACAAGTGTGCGCTGCTTCACTAGCACTCACTCGCCTCTGCGTTTCTCTGTGCACATGTGAGCGACATTCACCAGTGCATGTGCGCACATATGGCTGATAGACGTGACAGAGAGTGAAATGAATACAGTCCAGTCGTCTGAGCTATACTGTCGGTGCCGGTATTTTATTTTGCGTGGCTTGAGATGCGTCACTCATGACGCGTTTCTCCGCCCAGGGCCGCTGCGCTCATATTGACAGACAGGCCGCATCGAACACTTTAAAACACGGGTGCAAGTTTACACCGGCCCAGCAGCGTCACATATTAGTTGAGGCGGCCCTGGGCCAGATGCGTCCTTTCCCCGAGACAGCGGAGGAGATCCGCGAGCGAACTGTGCCCCACACGTCACCATGGCGACGTGAACGCTATGACGTCACACTGGGTCCCGATACATAAATAGCGCTGCTTGAGCCGAAGCATTCAGATCCTGAGCTCACCTGACAGAGTTGACGACCCACGACACGCCTTAGCGACCCGCCTGTTCTTGGACCATCTACCAGAGAAAATGTTTTTTCAGGGGAGAATCCTGCCGCTAGTTTTTCCAGCAGCGCTGGTGCTTATGGGCTGGTATTGGTATAAGTCGCGCAAGAACAAGCCCGACCCCAGTACCGACACGGAGGAATGTGCTGGAGAGCAGCTGCAAAAAACACACAGCCCAGCGGCGGAGGAGGAGTTTGAATATCTGGAAGAAAATGAACATCGGGAGGTCGAGTTTGAACGTCTGCAGAAGGAGGAGAATGAACACCTGGAGATGCAGGAGTTTGAGCAGCTGGAGAAGGAGATTGAAGACCTGGAGGAGTTTGAAGATCTGGAGAAGCGTCTCGAAGATGGTCTAGACCTCGATCTCCCACAGCCAGATGTGACGGGGCAATTTTATTGTTGTCTGGAGGATTTCAAATGTGTCGCTGTTCTAGGGCGCGGCGCATTTGGAAAGGTGCTGCTTGCCGAGTCGAGAAGAACGACCCAAAGATTTGCCCTCAAGGCCATTCAAAAAAGAGGGGCTGTTGACAGTCAAGATGTTGCAAGCCTCATGTGTGAGAGGAGCGTCTTGCAGACTGTGAGCAGCGTGCACCACCCTTTCTTGGTGAACTTCTACGGCTCCTTCCAGACTGAGGAGCACTTGGTCTTCATCATGGAGTACGTCGCAGGGGGAGACCTCACGCTGGACGGAGAAGCGATCTCAGAGCCCCGGGCTGTATTCAGTGCTGCTTGTGTGGTGTTGGGGGTGGATTTCCTGCACAGGCACAATATCGCACACAGGGATCTGAAGCTGCCCAACCTGCTGATGGACAGACGAGGCTTCGTGAAGATTGCGGACTTTGGTCTGTGCAAGGAAAATATGGGTGTAAGTGACCGGACGAGTTCGTTCTGCGGGACTCCTGACTTCCTTGCTCCAGAAGTCCTGTCGGAGGAGTCCTACACCCGTGCAGTTGATTGGTGGGCACTGGGGGTCCTGCTCTTTGAGATGATGGTGGGCGATTGTCCTTTTACCGGAGCCAATGAGCGGGATCTGTACGAGAGTATCGTGAATGATCCAGTGCCATTCCCCCAGCACCTGTCAAACGAAGCAGTCTCCGTCATGACAAGGCTGATGAGCAAGAATCCTGCTTGGCGGCTCGGGGCCGGAGAGCGAGGCGCCCAAGACGTGATGCAGCACGCCTTCTTCAGGAGCGTGGACTGGCCTGGGCTGGAGGCACAGAGGGTAACGCCTCCATTTGTGCCCACCGTCAGAGAGCACAAGGATGTGGGTGATGATTTAACATCTGAAGCCCCAGTCCTCAGTCATGGCTCCAGGGTCCTCAGCCCGGAGGAGCAGGACTTGTTCCAGGAGTTTGACTTCGTCGCGGACCGGTATTAAATGCCACTGGAGAGATGCCAACACTGGAACAAAGAATGATGACGCCACCCCAGACAGCCCCATCCCGACTCCAGGACACAGCCTTCTCAGAGGGACCTCGTCTCCGCCAGCACTGGAAGAAGTTTTTGGCTGTGGAGGAGAGCACCAATAAGAAAACACATGTGGACCATCAAACAATTAGAGAAAGATATCAAACAAGATAATTGACTTTAAAAAATTGGAAGTTGAATAAAGTTAAGGCAACCAGCTGCACAGTATAGTCAACTTTTGGGCACAATGTTGGATAAACTAGAATTAATGATTGCTTCCATCAAGATTTCTTGCCCAGCAAATGCAATGAGTAATTTCATTTCTAAGTTGAATTAACATGAGATTAAACATTGCATGGACTTAAAGGTTTATATTACGAGGACTTGAATTCCTGGGTTGTCTTAACACAATTTTTTAAACATTGCATTGATTTTAAGTATGTGTGAATAGAACTTGTACAAACAAGCTGAGTTTACTTAGAAAGGCTGTGCAGCTGGTTGCCTTAATATTGTGAGCTGATGCAATTTTGTTATCTTCTCACTTTATTGCATTAAGGACAGAAGACTTTCTTGCTCACTTCCAATAAAATGTTGATTTAAACAACAAACATTTCATGCACTTGAGTGTCATACAAACATTGGTGGCTTAACAGACACAAAATCCTATTCAAAAGAGAATACTGTAGCCTGTGCTTTAACCCTTACATGCATGAATTACAAGACATCCGTCTTCCCCCTTCCTTGAAATGACTGCTCTAACAGTGGACAGGTCAAAACAGCTTTTCCAATGCATTCCTCTCAATCATGTTATGTTAGATGAGTGATTACTTCAAGAAGGTGAAGAAAGGAAGGGAGGGTGTTTTCTAAGATAATTAAAAACAGGACTTGAAAAGTGAACACTTGTAAACATTTGGTTTGGGCATCAAAGTGGCTCTAAATAACATTTCTGAAAATAAAATACCTATTTTCTAAAAATAGAAAAATGTACTGAAAGGATCTAGGGTACAGGCTGAACATCCTATTCCATATATGCACGACAACACCTGTATTGTAGAAAGTCCACTACAGTGCTTTCTTTCTTTCGTACCCAGAATAAAATGTCATGTTTGTCACACCATACTTTAAATTAAACACGCTGTTTGCACATCCAAGAGGTTCTGTATATCCTATTTACAACCCAAAATAAGTAGAAATGTTCTCTGGTACACATAAAACAAACCAAAGACTTGGTCAAACCCAACATGATGTTTGTCAGACCTCATTTAAACTGAAATATTTGGTTTGCACATCCAAGTGATTCTGTACAGCCTACATATTTATTTTTTGCTTGCAACAAAAGCTGTACTGCATTATATCCACTACAGTGCTCAGAGTTCTTCATATGAAGAAAACTCGATTAACTAAAAATTGTGTCAATCTCATGCATGATGTTGATCACACCTCACTTGATTATATAATTGATGAGATATCAAGACTTCTGTGGGTGGAGGTTATGCTCACAGCAAGAGCTTGGGTGTGAGAGTCCTTTATCTGTATTAAGACTAGAACCGCAGACATTTCGTACTGCATAGAACCACCGCACCCGCATAATGTGCGACACCTTTATAAAACAGCTGTGTGACCACAATTAAAAAATTACAAAGTTGGATAAAACTTAATAGTTGTAAATATAAACAGACCACAACATTTTCTGGGCAGAAACATCGCACTTACATTGAATATTATTATTATCATTATTTTCAAAACAAGGGCATATAGACTACATGAAAAAACGAATAAGAAAATAAACGTCATGCAATAAACGCTGTAAACTGATGTAGACATCGGTATGCACGTATCTTAGCAGACTCATACAATTTTAAAACATACATAGCCAGTTGAAGAAACAGCATAAAACTGAAGTGACATTATGCAACTTGAAAGCGCTTTGAAATGACTCCGTCTATTACAGCTGCGTCAGAATGCACAAAACACGCTTCTCAACATTAAAAGTGCCCTACACTTAATACAAAATAATTAGCATTCATGATCAAGAGCATTGATTCAGAGACATGGCTTTGCACCCAAGGCTATAAACTGTGAGACAGTCAGATATTCACAGTCTTTATGGAACCAGGACCACATCGCTCACAGAACACACCGTCAACTTCATTGCAGTTCAGACTGCACATTCCTCAGCACTTGCAATTGTACCGAATCGGGCGCAGTTTTGAGCACCTCTGCAGTGACCAAGCCAATGTCTGTGACGTCCAGTATTTACGGTGTTTGATCTGTTGTACTTGTTGTATCCTCTCCGGGCTCTCCGTCGTCCTCTGGGGCTCCTGCTAGGGCTAACTCGTGTCGGGACATCGTGGTGCTCAGCTCGTTGCTCCCTAAGGCCAGCTGCTAACGCCCCTTCGGCGGCTGGCATGATTAGCTCTACGTTTCCCGTTAGGGCTAAATTTCTCCCAACGGAGGATTGTTCGGTGAGATCAGCCCCAGCCCCGGTATTATTATTTTTGATCCTTACATTGTTTTAACTGAGAAATTCAGCTATACGTATTTGCTGTCTTTTCATCGACATGTTGCTCTTAGGCTATTATGCTAGTGCATTTGATCACTCATAAGAAAAACACTGTGATCGTGGCGGGAAAAGGAGAAAAAGTCGATCCACCAATCCTGCTCCGAAATGTGTTTATCAAAAAATAAAAAACCTGCCCACACATCAGATCACATGATAACTAGTGTCAGTACATTAACAGAATCAGTGCATTTGATTTTTCTCACAACGTGGAAATACTTTATGTATTGACACATTTCCAATTACAGACAGTTATATACAAATTCTGATGATGCTCTGCTACGCACAGTGCGTTCTTGGCGAACAGCTGGGGGCGCCACTGGCCTACAGTACTGCTTACTAGTCAGAAACTCAGTATGTAGCATGCTGTATGCACATGTGCAGAATGCAGTTGGGTAATATGCAAATTCGATTTTGTAGTATGTAGTAGTTTTTGTAGTACTGTTTGTGTGCTTTATCACATTTAGGAGCTTCATTTTCCAGTTGAAGCTGTGACTACTGTGGAAATACTTTCCAGGTCTTCTTAAGTGACCAGTATGTACCCTGAATAAGCAAGTAAGTACCCTGAATAAGCATCCTATGCACACAGCAATATTGTTTCATTTATAAGATTGGAACTGTGTGTTTCTTATTCTTGTGTGAACTGAGCTCCAAAATGCAAAAAAGCAGACAGGAAATACAAGATCCAAATACATAGCACAAATCAATGTCACAATTACCTCAGACCTCATTAAATTTAACACACAAGTTTTGATTGGACAATATCAGAATTCACTAAGGACTGGGGCTTTTGCTGGGGACTCCACACATTTCTTGCTGTTCTGTCTTGTGCTTGCTGATATGAAAAGGCTTTTTACTGAAACTCAACCTTCCCAATACTCATTTACCTGAAGACGCATCCTGACTGCTAGAAAAGTCTCCCTCTCTCCTCAATATTTGATGAGGGTGTCAGTCATCCACAGTGCCGGCCCTGCCTCTCTCAGCCGGCAGACTGGCCCTCCTTTAGAGACCTCCTGAAGAGGCCAGCTGTTATAGACCGGCTGTCTGAGGGGCAGAGAGAGGGAGACCCCCCACTGACCTGGGCCTCGGCAGGTACTAGAGTCTTCATATTTATATCCATATGTATATATACACACACACACACACAACACATCCAGGTCAGCACAGTACTCACAGTAGAAACGGGGTCTTTCAGTTCCAGCTAAAGGACGTGACAAGATTGAGGAGGAAAAGCAATTTCATCCATTTTGGAGTTTTTCAGATTCAAATATAGACTTTTGTGGCAAGTATATCTGACAGCAAGCATATTAAGCATGAATTAAGAACAAGGGCAGTGATGTTCAGAGTGTACAATGCACTAGTTAGAGCTCATCTGGATACTGTGGACAGTTCTGGGCTCCACACTTCAAGAAAGATATCACTGCTCTAGAGGCAGTTCAGAGGAGAGCAACCAGACTTATTCCAGGTCTGAAGGGAAAGTCCTACTGAGAGACTGAGGACCTGAACCTTTTCACCCTGGAACAGAGGAGACTACATGGGGACTTGATTCAAGTCTTCAAAAACATGAAAGGCATTGACCACATCAAACCAGAGGAGCTCTTCCAGATCAGCAGGGACACACACACCCGGGGACACAAATGGAAATTGGGTTTCAAGGCATTCGAGGCAGAAAACAAGAGACACTTCTTCACACAGAGAGGCGTCACAATCTGAACAAACTCCCCAGCGACGTGGTTGAAGCGACAATTTGGGAAGATTCAAAAATAGACTGGATAGGATGCTTGGATAACTTAGTTATTAATGGACACCAAACGAGCACGATGCAGTGAATGGCCTCCTCTCGATTGGACACTTTCTTATGTTCTTATTCTGCCTTTCGCCTTCGAACAGTTGTAATACACCCCTTTGGCTAGCAGGTGTAGCATTATGTTGGGTGTATTTGGATAAGAGCATTTGGGCTCTGAGCTGAAGCACTGATCTAAAGAAGACCTCTCCCCCCCCAAAGTTATCAGATTTCCTTAGCTCATCAGCTTGAAACTGGTTTGCATCAAAGTGACAGTTTTGGGGAGGATGGCACCAAGAAGAGGCCAAATAGTTTGGAATTCTGCTATGAGATGTCTGGAGAAAGGGGCCTGTAGGTGATGATAACTCTTTGAAGTGGACGAGAGCCGAAATCCCGACATAGAGCTATGAACCCGGGCCAACCGGCATTTCCAAAAGATGGCATGGATTGACATTAGTCATAAATCAAGCCCCCCTCCAATAGGACACTGGGGGCTGAAACCGAAATCCAATCTCAAGAACTCAGGAACCAATCACCTATTGATCTGACAGACTATAAGGAACAGCGGACAGTCTTTCTCTCTCACCTGAACCAGAAACTCGCTGCCACAGCTCAACCTGTAGCTCTGTTGCCAGAACCGGAACCAGAAACCAACCAAGTCTTTGCCGGCAACAGAAGAGTTAAACTGGGAGAAGGAGATTGAGCCGTACGAAGAATTCTTTTAAAGGACTTTATTAAATAAAGAACTTTACAGACTGCGCTGCCCGCCTGTGCCCACCTGATCAGTGGAGTTTTACAGCTGGACAATTGACTAAGTCGACTGTATACGAAAGTGTCAGTCATTTAAATAGCTATTTGAGTCTTAAGAAACTTGACCCTTGGAACAAACAGGGCCCTGCTTTCCTCAAAGACTACATCTTCAAGTAACTACGGTGGAACCCCTGCTTACAAAGAAGATTTTGTGCACAACCTTGGAGCCTTCAAACCAGAGGAAAATCTGTTTGGAAACGACTCTACTTTCGCAAAACCCCAACTTCCAGGTGCATCGACTGAGTGGAAGTTCTTGGACAAAGCCGAACCGGACTGCCTTTGTTCCAAACCACACGGACCTCGTGCCGTGTGCTGTTATCTGAGCCCGAAGCCAGAGAGGCCTCTCTGCGACGAAGTTCAGATAAGTTTAACAGTTTGGAGTTCATGATTCATGACATTTGAGAAATCAATTAGAAATGTTAATCTGTGATTCATAACTCTAGAATGTGTAATATCATTTAGTTTTCTTAAATATTAATGTGTGTTGCATTAAACTGTTTTGTTGATAATTTTAGAAATAAAATCTGTCAACGCCGAGAAATATCTTCTCATTCCTGTTTAACTGTTTAGTCTGAAATTGACACAAGTTAATAGACATTAGATTATTGGTGGCCCTGCCTATCCTTAATCATTGAATAATAATCAGTTAAGGGAAATTGTGGTAACAAGTAATAAAAGGATCTTTCTCGGCACCTAAACGTAAATGAGACCGATATATATATAATGAGAATTTACCTGACATAAATACTAACCTGCGTAGTTATTTAATGTCTGACTAACAATACTAATGAGAGACTCACCTTCGTCTTACTAACCGGTATTGTAGTCAATGTGTTTATAACCTTTTTTGTTTAACGATTTGTGTTATCATATGCAATCCCATGGTCTTTGATTTGGTCACGGAAGTGATTTGTCTTTGATTTGTTGATCTAGAGTTGAATTTTAATTAGTTTTTCCCTTTTGTATAATTAGTGTAGTGCTACATTTAGTCTTTGTTTTGAATACATTTGACAATTTATATCTTTGGAATTGGTGTCTGCGTCCAATTATTACAGAAATTGAGTTCTACAAGATTCCAGGATTCGTGATAAGGTGACACTATCAATTCACTTCTTTAATTGAAATTTATAAGTGTACCTTACGCTACACAGGGCTCTCTGTTGCATCTCCAGTTCATATCATTTTCATGTGTGTTGGTCTTTTCCTGGGCTACCCTGCTTCATAGCTCCCTGAGAGGTATCAAGCCGGTTGACAATCAGCTTCTTCCTCCGTTGTGCAGAAGGTTGTATTTTGGGCAGCGCAGGGCATAATCTCATGTTCATTGGAAACCATTCTACACAAAATCAAACCCTAACCATTACCTGTGTAACTGCTCAGCAGGGATAATTACACATTACCAACATTATAACTATTCATAAATATGCTGTACTACACTTTACATGAATAAGGCATTAATTACCAAAATAAATCTAAATTTCATGTAAAATGTTACCCTTACCTGCAGTCTCTCAACTTCAGATTGCAAGGTTATAAGGTTACAAATAGTTGGAGGTCTACGCAGCCTGTTTGCTAGATTGAACCCAGAACTGTAACTCATTTTCTCCCCTCACCCCCTCATTCAAAGATTATTATATCCTCCACTGCCTCTGTCAACCACAAACACGATGCATCTCCTCCCGTTATCCTCCGTGCAGATGTTTTTCAACTGCTGCGAGGCTAAGCTGGAGTCTGGCTTTTACAAAACAAAGGGAAACCACTTCTGTGGGATGTGTGATCTCACAAATTGAGCTCAGCTGCCAATGTGAGTTACCGCCGTTAATAAAGACTAAGAAATACATTTCCTCACTCCAAGCGTTGACGTAGCAGCCGGTTCAGCGCTCTTGCCAGGCACATGTTGGCTCTGCACAGGGGTTTGAATGATCTTTGCCCACAACGCCCAACGCCGGTCCACAATCCCAGGGTAATGTCAATGCAAATCGGCCCTGCCGTGATCTGATTCCTTGTTGGTGTCCTTTTACCTCAATCCACCAACTCTGGGTAAACAAACCTGTCCTCTTACTGCAGAAGTCATGAACGCCAAGAATCAAGCTTGTCTCTAATGCCTAGATTCTGGGACGGCACACTGGAGATAGTGGTGCAGTGTGGTGTGTGTGAAACCTGGGAAGCTCTCAGGGCTTTAGCTTCCCCTCTGCCTAGCTGATTTGCATTGTGCACTCGTGCCTCTGAAAAAAAGGGAATGCAGAGGAAGACCGCAGAAATCAATTAGTTCAAAACGGCAGCCTTATTTAAGTGTCCTAAAGATGCAACCTTCCATTACAGCCCCTTCAGTCTGGGGCAGCGCTGTTAATCAGATGGATGTGTCTTGGAACAGACAGGGACAGAGTCTGTGTGTGTGTGTGTGTGTGTGTGTGTGTGTGTGTGTGTGTGTGTAACTAGGCAGGAGGAGCACTGTCTGGGGAGCTGAAATCATTTATATGGGATGAAGCTATTAGCTAATGTAGTCTACTCAGCAGCCAGCGCTCCCTGGTCATTGCTACACTCAGCGACTTTCTCTGCTTAGCCCTGTGAGTGAAGCTTCAGTCCCACTGACCAAGGGATCTGTCTTAGAGGAGGTTTTACTCCCCTATCGTTACTTACATTCATTTCCTTGTTTCTGACCACATCCATTGTGGTCGCTCACCTTTAAAGCACAGATCTGCAAACTAGGAAATACGTTTGTCTAAACTGAGGTCAGTTCCCAACAGCACAGTATTTTCTTCCCCTTGTACCTCAACATATTAGGTGTCACCACCTAGTGGGTAAATAGGGGCAACACACAGGACTACGCCACCTCCTTTGATTTACGAGAGGGGAACTCGTACTACCCAATCTCTCTCCCCGGGGCAGGCTCGACAGGAGCCCAAGACAATCTCCAGACGCACAGGTAAAAGGAATAACAGTTTATTAAATGAAATTGCAGTCAGGGCACGAAGACTATCCTGGATACCGTGAGTTGTACAGAAGCAAATGTAAAAAATAATTATAAATAAAACCTAGCTAAAACCGCCTTTAATCCCTGAGCACTTAAAACACTAAAAACCCTATCCAAAAATATAACAGAAAACTAGTAAAATATTATAAAACTACCATTTCAATACAACTATAACACAAACACACAAGGACACTAATAACTCTCTTCCCCTGTTTTTCACAGCTGCGATCAGCGCTCGACCCGCACAGGTAAGTGAGGTGGATCTCCCGTGCTTTCTCTTCCCAGGAGCCCAGCCAGCACCCCATTGGCCAAAAGGACACGCGCAAGCTGGAAAACACAAAGGATAGTTAATCTAGAAAACTAGCTACAGCGCTTGTTTCAATCTGCCTCAGTGGGGCATCTTCAATTGACTCAGTGGCAGCAGAACCTCAGGCAGGATGAGAACTATCAATATTTAATGTTGGTTTCTCGCTGCAAACTTTAGTGTCTAATCCACAATCATACATTTTCTTTCTCCAGGTGCAGTTCAGAGAATGCCAGGGGGAGGAGGTAAACAGGAGATCTAGGTCTGTTCGCTGTAATGCAGACAAAGTTCAAAATAAAGCCAGTTCCAAAAAGTGCAAATGCCTGTGGCTCTTAATTGCCGTATTTAAAGCCTCCAATTTTACATAGTGCGTTCTCGCTTACTGCAACCCCACTGCATACACAATCAACAAAAACCCATAGACTTAGCTGCTCAAAGCCCATGCCGTCAATGCTCTGCTGCCAAGTCCTTTGCATATGTTGTCGCCCTGTAGGGGTTCAGGATCTCCGCTTGCACCGTTTATAATCCACCAAGAAAAGAAGAAGTGAAAAGTTTGTCTCCGCAATACGTTCCACGGTCCATGTCTCAAGCCCTGGCTTCCCCCCTCCTTGCTCGTCCGTACTACTTGTCCAATGGTTTGCGCCCTGAAGGACTTTTTCTCTCAGCTTAAATACTGAAACAAAGAGCCAGGGGTGCAGGTGAAGGTAATTAGGAGCGAACGCGCAGGTGAGTCCAGTTGAGAATGTGGGCTGGTGGCGTGCGCTTGGCAAGAAAGACAATACATCAATCTAAACCCAATAAACCAATTATACAAAAAGAAAGGTGATACAACAAAATAATGAAGCCCGTGACATTAGATGAAGGAAAACATTTACAAACTGAGATAAGAAACACATGCAAACACACTCAGAAACATTTGGGGGCAAAGAATGAAAGCCATTGAGACTCACAATTACCTTAATGCATACGTTGTTTGTTCGGCTAAGAATTGTGCTGATCATTTGTTTCCAATGTGACCGACCCCAGTCCCTGTACAAGGCTGGTAGGTCAGACCCTGTGACAGAGACACTGCTCCCACAATCCCCCTCAGCCAGTGAACCCCCGAGTTATAAACAGGAGAGGGATGTACGTAGACCTTGTCACACTGGAGATCTGTCTTTAAAGCGGGAAGCTTTGAGATACAATCTTCAGCATAGCAAGGAAGCAGAAATCTTATCTCTATATTTTATGAGATAGGATAGATACTCTTTAAGGACTGGGCACAGGGGATAAGAGGCCAAACTCCGATTCCCTATCACTTGTGTAAGGCCGACCAGGAAGTGCCGTTCATGGGGTGAGTAAAAGGGAAGAGAGAGAGAAGGGGTAGTCTGTGTAACCTTACAGACATGGCCCGCCCCATGACCTACAACCCCTATTCTAACTGACAGCCCTATTGAGAAGACCACCATCTCTTTGTGTAGTATTGAATTGTGATCAGGTTCTCCCTCAGTCCCACATCCAATCCACCGGTAATCCCACAAGACCCTTCCATGTTGAAATGAACTCCTCAGATATTGAATTTTAACTATAGCAATAGAAATATCAGCACTGCGAGATGAGCAGAGACCATGTCAACAGGCAGAGGTGTGTTGGAGAGAGCTACATTTTATGCTTTGTTGCATTATGTAGCTGTATCTTCTCTCAGGGAATTAAGGCACAGCATGAAGCATATGACCATATCTGATTCCAGACAATGTACTATAATAGCTAAATATGGACATAAAATCTACAAAACCGGTAAAAAGACACACAAACAATTAAAGTCAAAATATTTGGATTTGCAGGTCTATTCTTGGCATCTGTAACCTTAAAATGCTTAAAAATAGGATCTTCTCTTTTCCCTTAGAATTAGTCAGAATTCAAGTTTCAAGAGTCTCTCGGCCTCCTCCTGTACATCGTTTGGTTGTCAAATAACACCATTTTAAAAATCGTTTTTATAGCCACAGTGGTTTAAACGTTTCGTATGACAGGCCTAATGAGAGCAGACCCCCTACAATCATGTCTGCTGCACACCACACTGTTTCTCTCCACAGCAGTTCAATGCCCTGGATTGCTACCCAACCCTCCTCTAAACTGGGGAAAAACTAGAAACTGCCATTAGGTACTGAGCATCAGACCTCACTATGGGTGTCTTATAACAACAGCCCACAAGGGGACAGGAGTTCATTTTAAATTAGAAAGTGGACAAATCCCAAACTGCAGTGAAGAACCCTTACTGGGAAAAGAAATACACCGATAATTATTACACTATTTATAGTAATGTAGCAGGAAGAATATGGAGAAAATGAATGTGTCAATCACTGACTTGAGTAGTGACATCTGAGAGTTTCGTTTTTGATGAAATGAAAGAGAAGACAAACACAAATGCTTTAGCCTGGCAGAAGAAAGTTGATCCACTGTATACAGTGCACAGCAACCTATATGGT
This sequence comes from Amia ocellicauda, assembly GCF_036373705.1. Lineage (NCBI taxonomy): Eukaryota > Metazoa > Chordata > Actinopteri > Amiiformes > Amiidae > Amia > Amia ocellicauda. The sequence continues at coordinate 11,687,430 of NC_089869.1, forward strand.
TTCTGTTTCTTCATGTTATAGCAGTAAGATAAGTCTCAAACCAATTTTGAACGTTACCAGAGAGAGCAATACAATGATTGAGTCGATTTAGGGTTTGCTATGGCCCCTGCCTGCAGCCTGAGTGACATTTTTCTTAGATGTCATGTTCATGAAGGAAATTGTTTATCTGTATGAATGCTGCTTTTTCCAAACATCTTTAAAGACTGTTGCTAGAATGGGATCCATAGGGCAGGGGGCATTTTTCAGCTATAATGTTAAGGAGCTTGGATTCATGTATCCTTTTAAAAGTACGTATAGTAGGCCTATTTAACACAGAAAGCATGGAGTGCTCTAATGCTGTACCGGTGGAATTAGTAAGGCTTGATCTAATGTTAATGATTTTGTTAATCAAAAACAGTGTAAACTCTTCACACTTTGATGAGGATTCCTGAATCAGTCGATCGGTGGACAATGAGGGGTTGACAATCTATCAATAGATACAAATAATATTCTATGATTGTTTTCACCATCATTTATTATCTTTGAGAAATGTGCTTGTCGTCCACAACGTCAAACCTCTGTTATTTACATCTACACCATTGGTTAGGCTCTCACGATGCAGTTCATTTACTTCTCCAAATTCGTTCAGGTTTTTAACCGTCCCTTTTCAGTTGGCAAGTGTGCTCGCTTTTCCAAGGTATTGCCCTGGTCAGAGATATCCTTTACACTTTCTCTGGTGCAGCTAAATCAAAATCTGGTGTCAGATTACCATTCCACTAATTTGCCATGTGATGCACTGTAAAAGTGTCAATTGAGATGTGTTGATTCTTAATAAAAAGATTGGAGAAAACAACTAGAGCTGATTCAGTGTTAAAATAATGCTTCCTAATGAATCACTCTACTATATAAGAAATGTCCAAGCCCCATGAAATGTTCAGGTCTAAGGTATGTCCAGAATTGTGAGTTGGATCTGTAACATGGTGGGTAAAATGAAAAGGATCTAGAAGCTCCATACATTCAGTAGCATTGTGGTCTATTATGGACATAAACATTTAAATCACCGGTCATAAGAATGAGTGCATGGGTGAGTGTAGAAACAAGCTGAAGGAAAACATTTGAAAGAATATTTTTGACAAGGATCAATTTTATATCACATGCTTTACTGCAGGCTACACAGATTATTCCTGAGCACTAAAATACCTTAATAGCAGGTGAAGCGGTTTTGTCAGACTCTGCCATGATGGAGGCAGTGCTGTTCTCTTGTCTTGTTATTCGGTGGTCTCTCCTTGGTTAATCAATAAGGCATTCATTGCAATTCATTTCCAGAGCTGTGAATTTCGATACTTTTCGATACCCATTGTGATGTCACAGGGTCAAACTCTTACCAAATGCATGAGACTTGACAGGTGTGGAGAGATTTGAACACATTACTGAAGGTCACATGAGTTAAAAGAAATGTATTTAGCTGACACTTGACGTGAGATGCTGAAGACTAACCTGTTGTGCAGGTGGGAGTCCAGATTTCACCGACATCTCAGACATCTCAGCTGAGAGTTTTGTTTTTGATGAAATGAAAGAGAAGACAAACACAAATGCTTTAGCCTGGCAGAAGAAAGTTGATCCACTGTATACAGTGCACAGCAACCTATATGGTTTCTGTTTCTTCATGTTATAGCAGTAAGATAAGTCTCAAACCAATTTTGAACGTTACCAGAGAGAGCAATACAATGATTGAGTCGATTTAGGGTTTGCTATGGCCCCTGCCTGCAGCCTGAGTGACATTTTTCTTAGATGTCATGTTCATGAAGGAAATTGTTTATCTGTATGAATGCTGCTTTTTCCAAACATCTTTAAAGACTGTTGCTAGAATGGGATCCATAGGGCAGGGGGCATTTTTCAGCTATAATGTTAAGGAGCTTGGATTCATGTATCCTTTTAAAAGTACGTATAGTAGGCCTATTTAACACAGAAAGCATGGAGTGCTCTAATGCTGTACCGGTGGAATTAGTAAGGCTTGATCTAATGTTAATGATTTTGTTAATCAAAAACAGTGTAAACTCTTCACACTTTGATGAGGATTCCTGAATCAGTCGATCGGTGGACAATGAGGGGTTGACAATCTATCAATAGATACAAATAATATTCTATGATTGTTTTCACCATCATTTATTATCTTTGAGAAATGTGCTTGTCTTCCACAACGTCAAACCTCTGTTATTTACATCTACACCATTGGTTAGGCTCTCACGATGCAGTTCATTTACTTCTCCAAATTCGTTCAGGTTTTTAACCGTCCCTTTTCAGTTGGCAAGTGTGCTCGCTTTTCCAAGGTATTGCCCTGGTCAGAGATATCCTTTACACTTTCTCTGGTGCAACTAAATCAAAATCTGGTGTCAGATTACCATTCCACTAATTTGCCATGTGATGCACTGTAAAAGTGTCAATTGAGATGTGTTGATTCTTAATAAAAAGATTGGAGATAACAACTAGAGCTGATTCAGTGTTAAGATAATGCTTCCTAATGAATCACTCTACTATATAAGAAATGTCCAAGCCCCATGAAATGTTCAGGTCTAAGGTATGTCCAGAATTGTGAGTTGGATCTGTAACATGGTGGGTAAAATGAAAAGGATCTAGAAGCTCCATTCATTCAGTAGCATTGTGGTCTATTATGGACATAAACATTTAAATCACCGGTCATAAGAATGAGTGCATGGGTGAGTGTAGAAACAAGCTGAAGGAAAACATTTGAAAGAATATTTTTGACAAGGATCAATTTTATATCACATGCTTTACTGAAGGCTACACGGATTATTCCTGAGCACTAAAATACCTTAATAGCAGGTGAAGCGGTTTTGTCAGACTCTGCCATGATGGAGGCAGTGCTGTTCTCTTGTCTTGTTATTCGGTGGTCTCTCCTTGGTTAATCAATAAGGCATTCATTGCAATTCATTTCCAGAGCTGTGAATTTCGATACTTTTCGATACCCATTGTGATGTCACAGGGTCAAACTCTTACCAAATGCATGAGACTTGACAGGTGTGGAGAGATTTGAACACATTACTGAAGGTCACATGAGTTAAAAGAAATGTATTTAGCTGACACTTGACGTGAGATGCTGAAGACTAACCTGTTGTGCAGGTGGGAGTCCAGATTACACCGACATCTCAGACATCTCAGCTGAGAGTTTCGTTTTTTCTGAAATTAACTATAGAACTGTAACTCTATTGTTGGGCAGGCATTGTGCAATTGCATTATGTCTCTTTTGTATCTGTACTTAATTTAGAACAATTTGCACATTATATTTTTCACTTTGACATTATGGACATTTTCTGTGTTGATCAGTGGCCAGAACTCCTGATTAAATCCATTCTGATTTCATGTTTTCACAATGAAAAACACAAAAGTCCAAGAGGACTGAATACTTTTGAGAACCACCGTAATAGTCCTTAGCAGTACTGTCAGATATTTTGAATGATATAACAATCTGTTCAGACAATGAAGAGATACTCTTAACTGTGTGAAACAGTTACAACCAGCCCTTCTTTCCAGTGCAAACAATTTGAACAAGATTTTCTAACTTGTATCGCACCAACCTGAGGGAATATATGAGTTGATGCATTAATAGTATCAATATTAACATAATGAAATTATTGTATGTGTTCCATAAACCAAGAAAAGTAATAATTTCAAATGTTGTGACATTTTCTGTTATTGTGGTAAAATGCAAAGCCTTCTCAGGAATCTCTTTCTGTGATTTTTTTTTTTGATCAGGACATTCATTATATCTAAAGACTTTGAGAGATTCATAATTTGCAGGATCAGGAAGATGGATAGATGTGTTCTCTCTAAAGTTAGATGTTTAAAAAAATATTTTCCAATTTTGAAGATTTTATTAAAACAATCTTCAAATAAAATGTGGTTTGAGGGAAAAGTATTTTTCATCTGCAACGAAAGAGAAAGGAAAGTGACATGAGTTTGGTTCTGTCAATGTACGTTTTCCAGAACTGTTACAGGTAGGCCTAACTACAAATGAATAGCAACGTTTGTTAAAAGGTATGTTCCTGCTGAGATTCCCAATACAGTCACACAGTAGTGGTCAAACGTTTCAATAACCTCCTTCATTTCGTGACGCTCTCTGACCAGTGTTTAACTTAGGCCGATATGGAGCCTGTGTCACCAGTGTGACTAGAGGTGACTCCCTGGCCAGTGCAAGGGCAGGAAAGGAAAAAGAATAAGGTATGAACGTATGTATCAATGAAATATGTCCAGGTTTGGAGTTGCTGCTGCGGAGAATCTTAAATCACCACCTGAGCCCATGACTAATATGTGGTTAGGAAATTAATGAGTCACTTGTGTGTGTTGGGGATGGTGCAGTTAGTTTGCAGGATCTGATTTAGGGGAATTATAGATTTGGTGGTTGAAGGTTAATCCTGTGCGGGAACAGGGGGGCACTGTGAGTCGAGGAGCCAGTCATGGGGGGCAAAGAGATAAATTGGGGTGCCTGAGTTAGCGCCAGGGAGAAACCGTTTTAAGAGGGAGCGAGAACAGTGCTGCGCCTTATATATATAAAGTCAGAGAAATGCCACACCCTAGTGGGTGCTTAGGGGCCACTACGCTCCACGTCCACGCCACCTCCTTTGTTACATGAGGGAGGAGCTCGTCTACCCACACCAATTCTCTCCCCAGGCAGGCTTTGCAGTTCCCCAAGACACTCCCACACAGGAATATCAAGGTTTATTAAATGGAATTCCATGCAGGGCACGAAGCCCGTCCTGGATGTCACAAGTCGTAAAGAATATGACATTACAATTCTATAGAAAACCTAGCTGTAACCGCCTTTAAACCTAGGGCGTATAAAACACCAAGAACCATACCCAAACATTACTATAAAAAAAAAAAAAACCTAAAAAGGAAACTAGTAAATAAAACCATTTCCATACAACAATACAAACAGACTAAGGCTCTAGTAAAACTTCTTCCTCTTCCTTCAACAGACACGAGGGACCTTGAGCCACACAGGGGAGTGGCGTTAACCTCTCCTCCTCTTCCCAGCAGCCTGACAGCGCCCCGCCGGCTAATCTGACACTGGAAGGCTAGAAACAAAAGATGATTAAAAGAGAACTTGCAAAGCCCTCTTATGCACAGTCAACAAAAACCCATGGACTTAGCAGCTCGAAGCTCACACCATCAATGCTCTGGTGCAAAGGCCTTGGTGTAGATCATCACCGTCTCGGGGTTATGGATCTCTGTTTGCACTATTTACAATCCACCAAGAAATAAAGAGTTCATCTGTGGCCACGGCCACGGTTCCCCCTCTGGATTTCTCCTGCCTCATTTCTGCTCCTAACCACCTCACAATGTCCTCAATCTGTTTTCCTCTCTGCTGATTGATCTCGCTCAGCTTAAATACTGAGATAGAGAGCCGGGGTGCAGGTGATGGTCATTAGGAAAGAGCGTGCAGGTTAGTCCAGGTGAGAATGTAGGTTGGAAACATGTAATACAGAAAACCAATAAACCAATTATACAAAAAAAGGGATAAAACAAATTAGAGAAGCAAGGAAACAAACTTCATCAGTGAAAAGAACAAAAATAAGTGCACACAACAATATAATTGAGTAAAATAAATACAATAATAAACCAATTAGTGATCAATTGCCTGTCATGCACCGCCCGTGACAGAAATACATCTGTTGCAGGAACACCGACTCCCTCTTATTACTTGTTGTGTTTGTCAGTGGTGAATCCAGTAGTGAAAAGCCTGAAAAGCTACAGTAGATTTAGGCTGGTTGTAGTTAGTTTGTTTATTTATCAATTCATTTATATGACTTACTTCCTAGCAGATGCCCTTACACACTATTTGTTTGAAAACCTAATTATGGTCACTTACTAATGAACGTTGTACAGCTTTCAAAACGGTCTATAGGTTTTAAAAATCACATTCTACTCAGACCCCTTTTGAAAACCAGTCTGGTAATGTGAGATCAAATCTAGCAATTCAAACCTATTTGAAACCTCTATTGCAGAGCCAGGTCACTATGTCACTGGGGAAGAAGGCAAAACTTTGAGATCATTATAGAGAGATGTGACATCCCATTACAGACTGTACAGTCTTGACTTCTGACTCTCCTTGAATGAAGAAATAAGCCCATGAAGCTAATAAAGAAGGACTGAAAACAGTGCTAATGTTGATTGCCTTTTGTCTATATATATATTTTTAAAATGTCCCACAGCATAATGAATCACATCCCCCGACAGCTGACAGCACCTTTAAGCTTACAGATGGCCTGTATCATTACATCAGCTAAAAAAGATGGGGAGCTGTGGTTACTTTGGCACCCAATAGGAGGTAATGCCAACAATGTCAACTAGAATATGTGATCATAACCATAGTATCACTTACATTGAAATCTATTCACAAAAGATTAACCAAACATTCAATGCCATAGTGAGGAAAAATGTCAATCAGGGCAAGAGTGTCTATGTGTCGGATTTAGGGGCAAATGGACTGTCTGCTGAAGATTCTGTTAACCCCTGGCTTTATCTGAATCCAGGCCTGATATTGGGGTGGTTACATGTGCCCCTGGACCCCTGAAAACATGCCCTTGTAGCCTGCAATCTTAATGTTAAATGCATTTATTATGGCTATATACCATGGGGGGCAAGAGGTGAAGGGCCAGTGAAGTTGATGTAAGTGGGTGGGTCAGTGCTAGCTGCTGTAGCACAACATCTTCTCTTGTGTAACATATCAGAGACTAACACAGGTGGATTCAAGTGCGTACTCAACCAAAAGAATAAGACAAAAGTACAAGGGGGAGATCTAGAAGGTGTCGTAAAGAACATGCCAGAGGAACATCCATTGGGCAGACATGCAAAACCAAGAGATCCAAAGGGGAGGTGATAAGGAGAAAACAATAGATCAGGCACACTATTAGACAGGTGACAAACACAGACTGCTCATTAGTGGCTCTGTAAAGAAGACAGGACTTCACAGTGACTGAAGCACAAACAGGGGTTGAAGTGCAGGGCAGAGTGGAGTCAGTGGAGCTGGTAGGGACAGTTAGAACCAATGAGAGCAGAGGGTTAGTAGGACAAATGCACATGGTGTGTAGGAATGTTAAATGAATAATTGCTTATTGACAGAGGGAGACTGTCGAGTATTCAGGTGATGAGGATGACCTCAAGTGGCGAACAGGGGAAGTGCAGTCATTCCCTCAATGACTCTCCCTTCTTTCCTCTGCTCTCCCCCACCACCACTAACCACATCCCACTTCAGTCATCTTCGGGTTGGCTGTTTCTGCCTCACCATCTTTCCCTTTTAAATTATGAACTATATTAAATTCCTTGAAAAGGCTTTGATTACATTCAATATTATGTTCAAACGATGCATCCTAACCATCCCCTAGTTCCTGACATTAGGTATATCAACATTATGGTTCTACATCTGACACATACAGACCCACCCTGCTGTCCTAGGTCTTTGTTTGATATTATAAAAACTATATATACACCTCTGCTGTGCCGCTCTGGTGTCCCGGGCTGTAGGCTCATCACTGCTCATCACTTATGAGCTGCATTAAACAAAGCCTAGTGAAATAACTTGATTAAAATCTAATCATCTAATTAATTATCCAATTAAGTACACACAATTTACAGTTGAACAGTCACACTTGTGTTTTCCACCTTTGTAAATGGTCAACACAAAACCTATTGAACAAGAAAAGGCCAGAAGAGAGTAACATGTTGGACCTCACATTTTATAAACTTATATTTGGGCTTTTAAAATGACTGCTGCAAAATAGTGAAAGTAGTTTAATGTCAGCATTATGTTGAATGAGGAAGAGGCTACTTTAAATGGAGTGGTTATTGAGCTATACATATTGTTACGTCGCACATTACCCATACCTGGGCATGACTATCAGTTAATCAGGGAGCTTTCACCTGGCAGTGAATGCACAGAGAAAAATCCTGCAGAGCTTTGTATGCCATTTAAGAAGGCTGTAGAAGATGTATATCCCCATTAGAATTTGGCTTCAAGTATCTGACAGTGTAATCCAACCCATCATGTTATATGGAAGTGAGATATGGGGTCCCGTCAGTGAACAGCATTACACCAAATGGGAAAAACAACCGGCAGAAACTCTACACATTGAATTCTGCAGAAATATATTACAAGTACAATGCAAAACACCATACACTGGATGAAGGGCTGGATAAAGCCATTACCCACTGCTTTTTAAAACCCCAGACAATAGCATTGAAATTCTGGTCCCATCTAAAAAATAAACAATCCAGATTCACTCCATCACAAGGGTCTCCGATCCCAAGAGCTCAGAGCGCAAAAGAGTCCAATCAGGCAGCTGGTGCTGAAGCTGCCATCACTAACCTCAGCTAATACTGACCCACACTGCTCACACAAAACCAATCAGAGCTGACCACACTGTGACACACAGAGCCAATCAGAGCTGACCACACTGTGACACACAGAGCCAAATCAGAGCTGACCACACTGTGACACACAGAGCCAAATCAGAGCTGACCACACTGTGACACACATAGAAAACTCTTATCTGGAGTTCTGGAATAACTAAACTAAAGCTTGTAAAGTAAACTTGACTGCTATCGGGCCCTAAATGGAAATGACACCCTGGCCGATTATCTCTTCACTGTCAGAGATACAAAGCACAGACATTTCCTGACCAAGTACAAGCTCAGTGACCACAGCCTGGCCATAAAAACAGGCCGACACAGACAGACCTGGCAGGCCAGAGAGGACCGGCACTGTGGTCACTGTGTGACAGGACAGGTGCAGACAGAGAAGCACTTTCTCCTGCACTGCTACAAAGATGCATCAATGAGGGAGACATTTATCCAAAGAATCACCCATTCTTTCCCCAATTACCCAAAACTCACCCACACAGAGAAACAAAAACTTGCCCTGGGAGAAAAACACACAGCCCCATTAGTGGCAAAATATGCAGCTGCCTCCCCCAGCCTTAGGGACCCACAGTGAGTGCTCGGCACAGTGCTGTGCAGGCAGACTGTGAAGCTGGAGATGTTCTTGATCCAGTGGAGTTCCAGTTCCAGTACGAGGGAGGCCCAGCTGTAGCAGAACCATCTGAAAGGAGCCGCCGAGGACGGACACTTGCTGGGACTGGTTGGAGCCCAAGGAGGACCTTGGTCGGCGAGCAGGCTACTGGAGAGGCAGCACACCCTGGATCCAGATCCTTGGACTACAGGCACTGGGTCTCAGCGAGAGGACCGCTGACAAAATTGAGAAATTTTAACTTTAATTTCTACCGTAAGGAGATGGCACGAAACCTGGGTGTCATCTGTGATCATAATCTATCATTTGAATTACACATTCAGAATGTGTTGAGATCTTCCTCCCTCCAGCTTAGAAACATTGCTAGACTAAGACAATTCCTCTCGTTACAGGACACTGAGAAATTGATACACGCATTTGTTACATCTAGATTGGATTACTGTAATGCCATTCTGTCACGCAGCACTAACAGAGCTAACAGAGAACAGAACTTCAGTTAGTCCAAAATGCTGCTTCAAGAATTCGAAATAATACAAAAAAACCTCCTTCCCTCAGCCAGGGCATTGAAAATGGGTCATGGATGGGTATTCCAGCATGACAATGACCCATAACACACAGCCAAGGCAACAAAGGAGTGGCTCAAGAAGAAGCACATTAAGGTCCTGGAGTGGCCTAGCCAGTCTCCAGACCTTAGTCCCATAGAACATCTGTGGAGGGAGCTGAAGGTTCGAGTTGCCAAACGTCAGCCTCGAAACCTTAATGACTTGGAGAGGATCTGCAAAGAGGAGTGGGACAAAATCCCTCCTGAGATGTGTGCAAACCTGGTGGCCAACTACAAGAAACGTCTGACCTCTGCGATTGCCAACAAGGGTTTTGCCACCAAGTACTAAGTCGAAGGGGTCAAATACTTATTTCCCTCATTAACATGCAAATCAATTGATAACTTTTTTGAAATGCGTTTTTCTTGATTGTTTTGTTGTTATTCTGTGTCTCACTGTTAAAATACACCTACCATTAAAATTATAGACTGATCATTTCTTTGTCAGTGGGCAAACGTACAAAATCAGCAGGGGATCAAATACTTTTTCTCCTCACTGTAAATATATATATATATATAATTGTGTAGGCTATTGAAAGGGTCTTTGCTGCTTGAATGTTTAACTGCTACATACTGTAGAAATTATTGATGGTATATAATTAGAATTTAAGCACATTCCTCTAAAGGAAACATATTTGTGAGTGTTCCTTAATTAAAAAAACTCATTAACAGCTAGTTTAAGTCAAATACTTTACTTGCAAAATATTTCAGTGCAGGATAACAAAAATATATTATCTGTGCATTAATCAAATGTATTATCAAAATAGTAACTACAATTAAAATATAGTATCAGTGACAGTTGGCGATATTTGAAAAATGTCGGTGCATCGTTTTTGTTTCTGTTTTACTTCAACTTTAATTCAACTGGAGACCTGTATACAACATATTGGAAAAACTGTGGGTGTGTATAAAAGTGCTCTCTAACCATAACTTGCATGGAACTACTTTTAAAAAGATTTTTTAAATCTGTTTTTCAGGAGTTTTAATATACAACCTTAGAAGTAATGTGTAGAAATTCTACACAAAAAATGTGTTAATAGTACTAGTATGACACATTGTGTTATTTTCTACACAATATGTGCAGGTACTGTCTTTCTTCTAACGCATGACAATAAAGTAATTTCAGCCAAAAATACCAAGAAAGTGTAATTTAGTTGTTTTATTTTCTTCTCCCCAAGATTAATCATGTTATCCGTCATCTCTCTCTCTTTCTGTGGTTGTTTGCCTTTGTTGATTAAACTGATGTTGAAGGAATGTTGACAATTCGACATCGATTCCATTTGCAAATCCAACCAATTTTCAATGTATATTCAACGTTGAAATATGATGTTGAAACAACGTTGTTTCTAATGTATTTTGTCTGCTGGGTTAACAATTGTTAATGTTCCAATTTAATTGACAGTAGTTTAACACTTATCTCTTTAAAAGTTCAATCATTTAACTTCATTATTTCATTTCCTCAATTGCTTTAGAAAAATATCCGCATTATAACATTACACAAATACCAATCCAGAACACAATGCAACATTGATTTTCAAACTAAAAGACATGTATTTACAGCAGTCGGCAGAATTTACAGAGAAGTGCAGCGACTCTCACTGTCCCCCCTGTTGAACTTTGAACTCTTGCAGCAGCTTCCCCAGATGTTGACCATCATGGAGTTTGACAGTGAAAGAAGCTGTTCACGTTATTACCCCATTATTTTGGAAAAAAGACTGATCTGTGTGAAAATATGTATCAGGGTTTTATAGTTTTTATGCAGATTCTCTTCATCATTTTGAAAGCAGTTTCACTGTTGTTGAAGATGTAAGATCACTGTTAGTATATGACCAGGTCACAGCTATGCAGGCTTGTGATACAGTTATCAAGCTACGCTTTGCCAGAGGTGGGTTTCTGTCTGGTATTACAGAGGAATTACATTGTTTTTTGTTGTTGCGTATTTCTCTGTGTTGCCATAACTGTTTAAGTTAAGACTGACCTGCAACATGAATAAATCAATAAATAAATAATAATGGGCATAAACAGCTTTGACAACACAGAGAAGCATGCAACACAATACAGATCATTCAGTGGCACTTTATGAGAGCGTACAGTTTCACAGGAGGTGATGAGCATTAATAATTAGAACTACAAAATGAAGACTTGCTGAATGTTAATAACATAGTCCAGATTGGAGCTAATCCCACCACCCGTGTGTGTGCTCGTATTTGAGTTAAATGTGTTGATTCTTGTATCAGACAGGTAATTCAGCTGTAACATCAGGTTTAAGGACACATCAACTGTAACACATCCATTGTAAACTGTTTTATAGTCTACAGCTATATACACATAATATTTCAACATTAGATTTTAAAATAATTTCTCCACTTTAATTGTATGCTGAATAAACCTTCAAATTGTAACACTTTTAAATGTGTTACAGTCCTTAACCGTTTATTTACATTAACATTCAAGTAAAAAAAAAATGGTTTTCAACATTAATTATCATCGTTTACGGATAGTGTAATATGTTTTTACAGTTGTGAACACTGATTATACGGTAGTTTGTCATTAAAGAATGAGAAACGTATTTCAACCTTCATTATTACAGTTAATTCACATTGAAAACTACGGACATGTGTCCAGTGTAGCCTGTCTGTTCAGATAGTGTCTGAGCGGCAGGATGCTCAGGTGCAATTGAGCGCACAGTTTGCACACTTGTGTCCACGTTGTCACAGCGCTGCCAGGCCGCTGCTTTGTCACCGACCATCCTGCGACCTTGCACAGCGTCCTATACAGCCCACAGCACGAAAAGCATCTCAAACACAAGATCTGGACACACAGAAAAGTGTTCCCTCCAACATGTTTCCCTCATGTGGAAGGAGATGGGGGTTTAAATGACATGCTCTTTAGCATGTAGCAACAGCAAATGCACAGCCACACAATGTGCTCGCAGTCTGAGCCTTCAGCCCATGACTCAGTTCAGATTGAGAAAATCCCATTGCGCATGCGTTTGGACCTCTATCTGCTTCTGTTTCAAATGCTGAACAAAGAGACACAGATTTAGTTTGCAAGTCTCCCAACTGCTATATGTTTGCATTACATATATAATTGTATATCGGAATGCAAAACACACAGCCGGTGTCGTCTCATTGCTTTCATGGAAACACGCTGCGGTTCAGTTCATATGGTTTCATGCCTAATTCGGATTAGTCCCTACGCGTCGCGCTCAGTTTCACAGCGCATTGACAGCTGATGAGCGCAGCGCTGTCACTGCAGTCTGACACTGTGTTCACACTGCAGACTCGACCAATACAGTCACTGAAGACAAGTGTGCGCTGCTTCACTAGCACTCACTCGCCTCTGCGTTTTTCTGTGCACATGTGAGCGACATTCACCAGTGCATGTGCGCACATATGGCTGATAGACGTGACAGAGAGTGAAATGAATACAGTCCAGTCGTCTGAGCTATACTGTCGGTGCCGGTATTTTATTTTGCGTGGCTTGAGATGCGTCACTCATGACGCGTTTCTCCGCCCAGGGCCGCTGCGCTCATATTGACAGACAGGCCGCATTGAACACTTTAAAACACGGGTGCAAGTTTACACCGGCCCAGCAGCGTCACATATTAGTTGAGGCGGCCCTGGGCCAGATGCGTCCTTTCCCCGAGACAGCGGAGGAGATCCGCGAGCGAACTGTGCCCCACACGTCACCATGGCGACGTGAACGCTATGACGTCACACTGGGTCCCGATACATAAATAGCGCTGCTTGAGCCGAAGCATTCAGATCCTGAGCTCACCTGACAGAGTTGACGACCCACGACACGCCTTAGCGACCCGCCTGTTCTTGGACCATCTACCAGAGAAAATGTTTTTTCAGGGGAGAATCCTGCCGCTAGTTTTTCCAGCAGCGCTGGTGCTTATGGGCTGGTATTGGTATAAGTCGCGCAAGAACAAGCCCGACCCCAGTACCGACACGGAGGAATGTGCTGGAGAGCAGCTGCAAAAAACACACAGCCCAGCGGCGGAGGAGGAGTTTGAATATCTGGAAGAAAATGAACATCAGGAGGTCGAGTTTGAACATCTGCAGAAGGAGCAGAATGAACACCTGGAGATGCAGGAGTTTGAGCAGCTGGAGAAGGAGATTGAAGACCTGGAGGAGTTTGAAGATCTGGAGAAGCGTCTCGAAGATGGTCTAGACCTCGATCTCCCACAGCCAGATGTGACGGGGCAATTTCATTGTTGTCTGGCGGAATTCAAATGTGTCGCTGTTCTAGGGCGCGGCGCATTTGGAAAGGTGCTGCTTGCCGAGTCGAGAAGAACGACCCAAAGATTTGCCCTCAAGGCCATTCAAAAAAGAGGGGCTGTTGACAGTCAAGATGTTGCAAGCCTCATGTGTGAGAGGAGCGTCTTGCAGACTGTGAGCAGCGTGCACCACCCTTTCTTGGTGAACTTCTACGGCTCCTTCCAGACTGAGGAGCACTTGGTCTTCATCATGGAGTACGTCGCAGGGGGAGACCTCACGCTGGACGGAGAAGCGATCTCAGAGCCCCGGGCTGTATTCAGTGCTGCTTGTGTGGTGTTGGGGGTGGATTTCCTTCACAGGCACAATATCGCACACAGGGATCTGAAGCTGCCCAACCTGCTGATGGACAGACGAGGCTTCGTGAAGATTGCAGACTTTGGTCTGTGCAAGGAAAATATGGGTGCAAGTGACCGGACAAGTTCATTATGCGGGACTCCTGACTTCCTTGCTCCAGAAGTCCTGTCGGAGGAGTCCTACACCCGTGCAGTTGATTGGTGGGCACTGGGGGTCCTGCTCTTTGAGATGATGGTGGGCGATTGTCCTTTTACCGGAGTCAATGAGCGGGATCTGTACGAGAGTATCATGAATGATCCAGTGCCATTCCCCCAGCACCTGTCAAACGAAGCAGTCTCCGTTATGACAAGGCTGATGAGCAAGAATCCTGCTTGGCGGCTCGGGGCCGGAGAGCGAGGCGCCCAAGAAGTGATGCAGCACGCCTTCTTCAGGAGCGTGGACTGGCCTGGGCTGGAGGCACAGAGGGTAACGCCTCCATTTGTGCCCACCGTCAGAGAGCACAAGGATGTGGGTGATGATTTAACATCTGAAGCCCCAGTCCTCAGTCTTTGCTCCAGGGTCCTCAGCCCGGAGGAGCAGGACTTGTTCCAGGAGTTTGACTCCGTCGCAGACTGGTATTAAATGCCACTGGAGAGATGCCAACACTGGAACAAAGAATGACGACGCCACCCCAGACAGCCCCATCCCGACTCCAGGACACCGCCTTCTCAGAGGGACCTCGTCTCCGCCAGCACTGGAAGAAATTTTTGGTTGTGGAGGAGTGCACCAATAAGAAAACACATGTGGACCATCAAACAATTAGAGAAAGAAATCAAACAAGATAATTGACTGTAAAAAATTGGAAGTTGAATACAGTTAAGGCAACCAGCTACACAGTATAGTCAACTTTTGGGCACAATGTTGAACAAACTAGAATTAATGATTGCTTTCATCAAGATTTCTTGCCCAGCAAATGCAATGAGTAATTTCATTTCTAAGTTGAATTAACATGAGATTAAACATTGCATGGACTTAAAGGTTCATATTACGAGGACTTGAATTCCTGGGTTGTCTTAACAATTTTGTTATCTTCTCACTTCATTGCATTATGGACAGAAGACTTTCTTGCTCACTTCCAATAAAATGTTGATTTAAACAACAAACATTTCATGCACTTGAGTGTCATACAAACATTGGTGGCTTAACAGACACAAAATCCTATTCAAAAGAGAATACTGTAGCCTGTGCTTTAACCCTTACATGCATGAATTACAAGACATCCGTCTTCCCCCTTCCTTGAAATGACTGCTCTAACAGTGGACAGGTCAAAACAGCTTTTCCAATGCATTCCTCTCAATCATGTTATGTTAGATGAGTGATTACTTCAAGAAGGGGAAGAAAGGATGTGAAAGGGTGTTTTCTAAGATAATTAAAAACAGGACTTGAAAAGTGAACACTTGTAAACATTTGGTTTGGGCATCAAAGTGGCTCTAAATAACATTTCTGAAAGTAAAATACCTATTTTCTAAAAATAGAAAAATGTACTGAAAGGATATAGGATACAGGCTGAACATCCTATTCCATATATGCACGACAACACCTGTATTGTAGGAAGTCCACTACAGTGCTTTCTTTCTTTCATACCCAGAATAAAATGTCATGTTTGTCACACCATACTTTAAATTAAACACGCTGTTTGCACATCCAAGAGGTTCTGTATATCCTATTTACAACCCAAAATAAGCTGAAATGTTCTCTGGTACACATAAAACAAACCAAAAACTTGGTCAAACCCAACATCATGTTTGTCAGACCTTATTTAAACTGAAATATTTGGTTTGCACATCCAAGTGATTCTGTACAGCCTACATATTTATTTTTTGCTTGCAACAAAAGCTGTACTGCATTATATCCACTACAGTGCTCAGAGTTCTTCATATGAAGAGAACTCGATTAACTAAAAATGTTGTCGATCTCATGCATGATGTTGATCACACCTCACTTGATTATATAATTGATGAGATATCAAGACTTCTGTGGGTGGAGGTTATCCTCACAGCAAGAGCTTGGTTGTGAGAGACTGCAGCCTAGCAGAGCACTGAGAGCCAAGGTCCTTCAAGACCAAAAATCACCTCAAAAGCAGATTTCAGTTATTTTTGGGAAATCAATGTTCAGAGTGTAGAGAAGGCCAAACAGCAGAGCAAATGGAGCAGGAAAATCACGGACATCTTAAAACACAACAGCTTCTTTTAACACAACGGCGACACTTGTGACTGTTGGAAATGACTTGGAGGTCTACATCATCCTCGATGGCTGTGAGGATGCCAATGTTGATGCCGTTGGTGCAGCTCTCCTTGGGCTCAGTGTCCTGGATACAACAGAGAAAAACAGAGAGTTGAATTTGTGGTGAATATCAAAATCAATCATGTACTACAATCAATTCATGTACTGAAATGGTATTGATTGGAGATATACGTATTCATTAATAGCATGGCGTAAAAAAAAAAAAAAAAAAAGTTATCGTTCCCACTTGGGTCCACACACACAATTATCGATGTGGAGATCTACAAAAGTGGAGGACAATACACGTTTGCATTCAAATAGCTCACTGACAGCAGTTTTAAACAATATTGTGTAGAATATACTACTAAAGTGCCCTGGAAAAAAGACAGCAATAACCTTTTCACACAGCTAATCCAAACCAAAGTGTGCTAGCCTGGCCACAAATTGTCTCTGGTTTGATGGAAATATGCTGGGAAGGATGATTTAATCTGAGCCAGCCTGGTACAGGTTAGCTGGTACACCCATCTGTGTGCCTTTTGTATTTGTATTAACTGTGCCTACACATAATACCCTTTCCTCATTCAGTGCCCAGCATCCCATGCTCTTAAATGCCATCCAATATGTCCAACAACCTCTCTCTCATTAAAAGTGTTTTAAACTTGCATAGCCCACAATACAAATGTTGAGTTTTCTTGACTTACTGCCCTTGCATGTAATCGTGTAAGGTGAGATTTTAAAGTACCTGAAGTCCTGAAGGAGCAGATGCAATCTGGGTAGAGGCAGGGGTCATTTATTTTCTGTTGTCCCTGGTATTCTGTAGCACCTCTTGATTAGGCTTTTAAAATGTGCACAGGTTGCACTGCATTTTGGGATGGCGCTTGGAGGTCCTGCAAAAAATGAAGTTACATTTAAATATGTCATTTCTTCATAACAAGTCACAAAGAGAAAAGTAAGCAATTGTGCAAATCGCAATACATATATTGACATGCAAAAGACAATTTCTATCACACAGCTTTAATACTCAAGTTTTGAGTATTCAGTTACTTTAACAAAAACTTTGAAGCCTTATCACTTAGGAGCCTTCAATAAATAAGGAATAAAAGGATATGCTCATATATTGTTTTTGTTGACCCGTCATAAAGCTTAGTATTTGTTTATGAATAAACAATGGGTATATTTCAAATATGTGATATCAAAATTTCAAACAACATCTTCAGTTACATAGATTTACAATAGGTGGCCAAGTTGAATCCATCAATGACAAATTCACTAATACTTTAAATACAAAATATCTGTAATAACAGTCAACAGGTTATCAAGCCCTATACTTTTAACATGTAGTCTGGGGCAAATGTTGTAACTTTGTAAAAATCATATGCACCATCGCATGTGGACATAGGCTGCAGATATACTCAGACATGTGTAGCGATCGTTGCAACAGCTGCCTCGAAATGCAAACAACTGTGCAACGCTGCTCCCTTCACTTACCTGTCTAACCAGCAAGCTACTTAGCATTAACAGTAAACTGCACAATTAAAACTGTATAAGTTTAGGGATAGAGTAGAGAAACTTGCCAAGACAAGATCGCTAACTACTTAACTTAACAGTAGATCAGTTTCTCAATTATTCTATTAGCTGCACTGTTACAAGCCAAAGCATCTACTTAAACAACACACTTTTCATGGCCGTTTCATTTGAACGTCTACATTTGAACCATTACTAGGGAATATAACTTGCATTCAAAAGTTCTGATGCAAAACACGTTTTAAACATGTTCTGCAGATGCACATGCGATACTACATTACAAGGACATAACATTTAATTTTTCATCTAACGTGATTACATGATAATGTTATTGAACTCCTGACGCATTTGTCATCAAGAGGCTGTGGGGGATATAAGAGTTCCATTACATTCATGCCTACGAGTCCAGGGACTGGGAAGCAAACATCTTTTACTACAAGAACCCCCACTTTCATCGGTCTTACCCCAGCCACTTCAAGCTCCATTTCCACGTAGCCCAGGTGGGGGATGTCAAGTCCATTTGCTGCCCACAATGTCAGCCAAGCAAAAGAATCCTTCAGCTGGCGTCCTTGTTGTCCAAAATGTTGCTCAAACTCACTCCTACAAATCATCGTGACCTGGGAACCTGTATCAAGGAGATAGGACACACCCACCCCATCCATAGAAAGCTCAATCATGGGTCACTGTCTTACTAAATTAGCTGGAAAAGAGACTTTAGAGGGATCTAATGCAAGACTTCCCAACGTCTGATCCACAACAGCAGGACGCACTAGTTAAAAGCTGGCTGGGATGATTGTTGTTGGCAATAGCGAGCAATATGACCCAACTTCTTAAATACATGACAAATTGTAAGTCGCCCTGGATAAGGTGTCCACCAAGAAATAATAATAATAATAATAATAATGATAATAATGACAAATGGGGCATCCAGTAGCATCATAACCTGCTTGTCTAGGGGTTGGAGAGGTGTAAGCAGGAGGTAAAGAGGAACTCCCAGAGCACCTGCCAACTCCTAATTGTTGAATTTCAGCTCTAATCCCCTGTAGTAAAATTTGGGACAGACCACCGACCTTGTCCTCCAATTCCTTCGCTAACTCAGTCCTCAGCTCTCGCGAAACAGTTTGCAGATCCTCGTCCCACGGTCTGCTTCTAGTTGCCACATCAGTAGAGGCACAGCTAAATTCAGATCCCTCCTCCAGTTCAGGCCTCATCACAGCCTCCTTCTTTACTTCAGTAAAATTACGGTCATCGTTGAGGGTAACATGAGCCAACAGCTCTCCCTGCAAGCTCACCTCTCGCAGTCATGCTAAAAACTGGTCCCGCAGGAGCCGATCCTCATTGCGCATAGTCTTTGCATCTCGGCCATCATCTGCTCGCAACACTCTTGCAGACGCAGGGCGAACCTTCAGACACTCTCTTCAGCCTTCTGTCTGCAGTTGAAAAACAGAGAGCGAACAACAGAGGCAGGGGAACGATTTCCATTAAGCTCTTTTAAATGTACAGAAACTTCTTTGGCACTACTGCTCTGGGAGAATAACAATCTCCCTCTTAGCCTCCCCTTCTAGAAAGCCCAACCCCCAATCAAGCTGTGCACTTGATACATTCGAAACATACATTTTAACTTCTCTTCCTACTCTTGTACTGTTATTTCATCATTACCAGTACACTTTACGCACAAGGGTCCCATCCAGGGAGGAAGCATTAATGTGGAATTCATTTGTCCTTCAGAACCTCCCACTGGCTAAATTTGAAAGAAAATGCAACACCAAACCCAATCCTAGCTGACTACGCCAAGTTGTAACCCCTCAACCCGAAGGTCAGGGCTATAGAAATTCAGTTATCTATGTGTGTTCCACAAACACACACAATCTCTTGATCAGGTTGGTGTTCACAATTTCCTCACAATAAAACCCAAGACAGACAATTAAAGAAACCTTCTGTAATTGTTAAAAATCACAATCATACAAAAGGTGGAGGGCATAACACAAAATAAACTCATATACCACTCCAATATCACACATAAACCAAACGCAACAGAACGACTAACTTAGAATAACCAAGTAAAACCCTATGAACAAGAAATGGTCGTTAATAAATACACCTAAATAATAATAATAATAATAATAATATGAATATGGATAAATAGAAAGCTGAAATACCAGCCCCCACCACTAAACAGGATGAAACTCCCGATTTATAGAGCCCTGGATACAATTACACCTAACATCTAATACAATTCAGAAGTACAATACATACGTTTAAAAATACAAACCCCACTGCAGCTCATCTCACGTCCCCTGCTCGAATGAAACCCACACATCCGTGCACTGCGCATGCTCTTTAATGGCACACATGGAAGCAGTCAGATTTCTCATATCGATTTGATCATCACAAACCATTCTGCAAGATGCTGTAAAACCAAGTGCACATTCATCAGCCCATATTCATGACGGGTTACGTCTTCTTCTTGTATAAATCCTCAAACAATTAAACACATCACTTTGAATAAACCAATTAAAAGATGGTGTTGTTCTCTCTGGGGGATATACTAACAATATGAAGGTTCAAGGAGACAGAGAGAGGGAAATTGTCTGCTCAATTCAACCTTCCCCCTACCGGTGCAGCTCCACACTGCTACTCCATTTTATAACCCCCAACACACAACAATACCTATGAAGTTACATATTTTTTTAATTTAAGAAAACTGGACTTAATCTGGGTGAGTTTAATGGAGGGGGAAATTTGTGGAGCAGCTCCATGACCTCCGCTCCGGCTCCAGCAATGCCAGCTCCAGCTCCGCTCCGGCTCCGGAGCACAACTAACAAAAACAAGTCATTTGGGTTTGGACATTTTCCACATACAACATAGTGAAAGTGCGTCTGATTGCCAGGGCATCTCTGAATTGTACACTGCAGTGCATTCGTTGGCCACAGGAGGGCTGTCAATGAGTGGAGATAGATGTTCATCGAGGTTTACTCCCATTACTGACAAGTTCCACAGAACGACACAGTAAGAATTAAGTAGTTCACAATTGTGATTGCAGAGATCTAAAGAGGCCCAATTACAATCATTAATTTAAACCATTTCCATTTTAACATTACATGGCTGCTAAAGCACAGGGAATAGCTTGCATCGGCAGCTGCATCTGCAGGACGATTCTGGATTTGACTGGGAGCCAGTGAAGCCGTTTGAAGGTGGGGAGGATGTGTTCCCAGGCCCTGGACGGGGTGAGGACACGTGCTGCAGAGCTCTCTAAATGCCTATGTTTGTTCAGTGTTTGAGCAGAGCCACCAAAAAGAAGAGCATTACAGTAATCCAACATGGAGGAGACAAACGCACGGATGAGAGATTCAGCAGCAGCATGCTAGCAAAGCACAGAGTCTAAAGATATTCTTGAGGTGGAAAAAAGCAGTTTGGCCAGTATGGCGAACATCAGAATCAAATGAGAGTGTAGAGTCTAATTTAACACCAAGGATCCCGACTTCAGCTGAAAGTGACTCAATGAAACCAGGGAACCAGCAGAGATTGGTTCTGGGCTTTCTCCAGGGTGGAGGGGGTGCTGATCACACAATTAAAAGACCTGCATCTTAATTAAAAAGTAGTTCCTAAAGAGGACTTCCTGGATTCATCCCCACTGCCACTGTGCAACACCTACCTGTGAACTGGGAGCAGCAGACGGCCCCTGGGGCAGGCCTGAAGTCCTCTGAAGCGGCCGTCTGCATACACTGCTCTCTCAGACTGACCTGCAGCTCCTCAATGGCACCTGTTCACATTAGAAAAGCCGGAAATAACTCACACACACACAAGAAAACAGGTTCATGCACCAAGACACGAGAATTATTGAAACTTCATGTACAGAACAGCACAAAATGGGGCATCTAGCATTAGAGGGAGGGGGATATGGTGTAGTGGCGAGTACAACATGGGATTTAGGTATGAACTAAATTGAGAAAGTACATCTACACCGAAGCAGATCCCTGTGGAAAGCAGTTCAACTCCTACTGAGAACAGGAGAGCGCCACAGAAATACTTCTAAAATTACGCTCAGAGGGGGCACAGAGGAATGGAGACACAGTGACTCATATTGTCCAGTTTCTGAAAGATGAACTCCTCTGGACTCTCCACATGGGTAACGACAGCAGGAAAGGTGTCGCCCACACTCAGGGTGAGAGGTTCAGGGAGAGGCATTTCTCCAGTCCCATTCTTACCCCCTGCTTTCTTGAAGTTTTCCAACACTGCATTCAGAATACAATCTGAAAAAACAGCAGAGGTTACAGTCTTGAAACAAAACACTTTTTTATTATGAGAAAGAAAACACTCTTACTTGTATCTTGCTCACTCGGACTGTTCTTTCAATCATTTGGCTCTACAGCATATCCTTGATCCAAGAGAAATTCCTCCAACTGCCTTCCTGCAATTTCACACACTTCCATTACATTCAAAAAAGCTCACACCCATCTGTCTGAAATAATCAACTAAACTTGGTTTGTGTTTTTGTTTGTAAGGTGCAGTATATTCTATATATGTGACTATTGTACACTTAGTTCATGGTCATATAATAAATGGCCTGGAAAACAGAAAAAATATCAATAGCTGTCAGGGTAATATCGACGGCAAAAACGGTGTTGTCTTCCAACAGCTCCAGCACAGTCACCAAGGAGCTCTTCATGGGGAGAAGCCGTCTCACCGCAATGCAGCACTCCTCGCTACACACGTTAAAGGGGGCCGCCACAGAAATATCTATAACCCTCAATATACACTGACCTGCACAAGCAGTGCTGTTGTTTTTAGTCTTTTAACTCTTTAACCAGAGCGATTTGTGGTTTTCTGACGACTTCTGGTCGCAGAACATGTGATCAGGCTAATCATGGATCTAAAGTACACTCGGTTGAGTTGTTGTAATGATCTGCTTGTGATAGAAATGTGAATGAACGGCAGTTTTCTTGTTTTGTTCCATTGGAGATTTGAAGAACAGAGAGGAAACGCCGGCATCAATGTGTCATTACACAATGGCTCCACTATTTTCTTTTCACGCCCAGCTCTCCCTTGTACTGTAAGGGTACGACTGAGAAAAAGCCTTGAACGTTGAAATAATCAAGCTAACTGCTGCAAAGGTGATTTTTGTTGGCATTAGGAATTGGGTTTCCAGTCATTTATGTAAAGTTTTACTGAACTGTTTAAGAATGGATGTGAAGCGATTTAAAATATTACTTTTAACAGATGGAACCCATGGAAGGATAAAACAGCATTTTAACTAGCACATATGAGGGATGTACCATCACTGATGCGAAGAGTATTGTTGTTACGGAGGACTAGGCACAGAACGGAGACGCAGAGCACAGTCGTAACGGGCGAGGGTCAAGAGCAGGCAAACAGGATCCAAGGGAACAAGCAGAAGAGTCGTCAAGAGGGCAGGCAGGAGGTCAGGCATGGGTACAAACAAAACAGTAGACGGGATCCAAGATGCGGTAGTCAGGGCAGGAAAGCAAAGGTCAAAAACAAGACACAAGTAAATACTGAGAAGAACACTTAGAAATATCAACACAAAGAAGAGCAAGACTTAGCTTTGAACATAGGGAAGAAAGGGGTTTAAATAGAGAGCAGAGGGAAGCAGGGAACAGGGATGTGAGGTGCCGAGCCAATGAGGGTGGAGACTGAACACTGCATGTTCACATGGTGGTGGGGAATGTTCCTGGGATTAGTGGAGCTAAAGAATGGGAAGGACGGGCTACAATTCAGGGGATGACGACCTCTAGTGGCGAACAGTGGGATGGTGGAGTGAGGGTGACATTGTATTATATCCACTTAATGCTGTATGGAACATTAGCAAAACGCATTACACCAGGCTTAAATTAGTTCTTGAATGTTGTATGCGTTAACACGTGTTAATTGCTTTGCTTAATTACATATGTACTAGTCATTTTCGTATTTGTAAGGGGATACATAAAACCGGGACAGGCATATGTTTCAAGCGTGAAATTATATTCTTAAAAGGAGAAAAGCCAATGAGGTGATGAAATAGCAACTTAAAATCCATGAGCTGCTTTGCATATCATTGTGATGCTTTTAATTGCAAATGATCCTTAAGGCCAATAAACTATTGTGTAGCAATGAAATTACACCCACACCCTGTAGATTGTATGAATAAAGGTTCCTTGATCAGCAGGTGATTGCTGTCTATAGCCTGTGATTAATTACTGTCAGCACTCCAACTTTGAGGACATACATTATTGGGATTTCTCTTTCCTCCTTATTGCTGAGCAGAGGATCATTTTTACTCTTTTAGCATCTCCTTTAAAAGTTGTACAACCTCTGTAATGTTAGATTGTATTACTCTGGCCCATGTTATTTGTATAGAAATATCTTTGATTTTCTGTATGCACTCTGCTACATGGTATCAACTCCAGATACAAGTCTGTTATCTTTTTCCCACAGAGATGTTTCATCTGTCCAAACTATGAGCACATACACCTTGATGAACATAGACTTTGAGTAAATGGATATCAATTGCTATCTTGTTTATCATACTTACAACTCAACTGACAGAACAATTTCCAAGGTGTCAGTTGGTCATGCAAAGAGCATTGTATGGATTAACCGATTGTTGTGTTCTTCCTTCTGGTACATCAGTCCTGTAAGTAACACTCATCAGTAAGCACTCTTAGCAGGACAGACAATCTGTTGCACATAGCTAGTTTCAAGTGTACTCACACAACTCCCCCACACAAGTGACCCAAGACCCTGCCGTGGAAGTCAGGAGTCTTCTCCTGTGATTTCAGATGTACACTACCGCTCAAGTCTTAGAACACCCCCATTATTGCAGTTTTTACAGTGAACAACCTGAAATGGTAAAAAGATAAGTGGTAAACTGTCAGAGGTTAATATTAAAAGTTTAGCTTAACAAAAACTGAAAAACAATGTACATTTCAGAGTTATATACTGTGTTACTACACCCTCTTAAGCATTCTTTGGCAGTGTTACACGTAGCTCCTGTGCATATAAGTTACACTGTATTCCTACAATGCGCACATCGTTTGAAAGCTTATTCTCTTCGCTATCAGCATGTTTCATTGTCAAACACATCCGATTTACAGTTTCCGTGTCACCCGCCATCATTCAGAGCCCAGGGGGTGTTCTATCAAACACAGACAAGTTCAGATCCAATTATGTAAAACCGTTGTGTATCAGTACACTGTAAACAGAGTTCTCCATCTGACATTTTGACACTCTCTACGGGTGTGTGTTGCTTCTACCAAAACGTGGATGGTCTTGTTTTGATCAGTAGACTGTCTGTTTCCAGAATATGTCATAATTGTCAATAGTTTCTGAGATTTTGTATTCCTACTCAGGGCAAGTATCCTCCCACACCCCCGTTTCAGAATGCAGGAGGGTATAAAAACCTATATTTTTCACATCAGAGAATGCTTCACATTGCTAGAAAGCTGAGAGTCTCATCTGTAATGGGATACCAAACACTTGGCAAACAACACAACAGTGAAGACTGCACATCGGATTAAAGAGAAGCACACAGATTTTGTCCAATGGGTACCAGAGGGGTTTGTCAGTTTAAGGGGTTACATTTTGTTAAACAGAACGATTCACTGATTTCTTTTTTAGCTCCAATTGTTTATTGTTCTATGCCTTTATTTCAGAGTACATTGAGACATTAAACTATGTAAACTTCAATAAAAACTGGAAAAATGTAGGTGTTCTAAAGCTCTCGACCGGTAGTGTATGATGAGGGCTTTAGTTATGGCACACAACTATGCACGCTAGAAGGGAATAGCGAAGCTCTGTCCTGCTTGTTTTCTTGCAAACGTGCCTGCTTTGTATTTTATGTTTGACTGGACAAAACATTTTCTTGAATCATGACGTGAAAATCTATTCAATGGCAAAACAGTGAACTTATCTCGGCCACATCATTTCGAGTTTCATCCTTATGGTGATATGTTGTAAATGGGCTAGTTTTCACCTGGTAAAATGTGGTCATTTACGTACAGCTTTATCAAATCTTCCACCTATAACCTGCGGTACCTAGACTTAAACTGCTCAGTTTGTCATCGTATATTTCTGAAGAAGACAGGAAGACTGACAGGTTCAATTTGTGCAGAGGGAGATGTGTTAAACATGTCATAAATTAGCTTTGTTGCTGCCAGTCATCGTTAGCTGTTGAGGTAGAGGACAAACTGTCCAAACTGTGGAAATCAATGGTGCTTGTCTCAGCCCGACTGTTCTCCCTGGCAGTATCAATTTCTGTGTTCTCCGGCAATACATACATACACTGTTTTAATAGAAAGTAAATGTTTATGTTCTGGACTGCATTGTAACAAGAACAACTCATGATGCATGTCAATATAGAGATGTGGTATTTCTTGAGATGCAAATTTTAAAGGCATGTATCCTTTTCAAGTCTTAAAACCATACTGAAAGAGTTCTTTTTTTCTTCTGTCTAACCTTCGGTGCAACTGTATAAAAGCCTAAAGGCTTTTCTTCCAGCTGCTGCTAACTGCATCTGAGTGGATGTGAGGCGATAACACCTCTATGACGACACTGCCTCCGTCAGCGACTGCGCAGACGCACGCCTGCAACACGAGGAGAGCCACGTGCTTCTCTCAGGGAGTGTGAGTGGGCCGTCCCTGAGACCCCCATGTCTCACACTCCCTACATTGGGGTCTTTATCATTATTATTTTTGGTATGGAATCCCTTCTCTGAGTTTGTGTATGTGTTTGTACAGCATATTAAACAATTCCTATCTTTGCTGACATTTTCATCTTACAATCAATTAGACAATTTATGGTTCATAGTTTGGGGGAAAAGAGTGTTTTGTTTATTTAATATTCAAGAAAAAAGAAAATCTGGAATCTCCAGTTGAAATAGTGTGTTGATTTATAAAAGGTGTTTTTACCCTTGTGGTTATCAGGACAGTACAAATCTTAGAGCTAAACAAGACTGATTGCTTGTAGCTCTAACCTGTACATGACCTATTACTCTGTTTTGTTTATATACATACAGATATATAAATGTTTAATTTGATTCTTCCAATAAGCTTAGTTGAAAATTCAAGAAAGCAAATGAGTTTGTAATTCAAAGGCCAGCTCAAATGAAGGTGCCAAGAAACACTTAAAATGTAGAAAAAGAGGGACATTTTTATTGCTTAAGATATAACTAATTAATTAAGAGTTAATTAATAATTGCTGCCAATAGTCCTGCTAAACCCAGGAGCCGCACAGGGCTTGGCCTCCTTCTGCACTGCTGGTCATGTGCAGCTGCTCTCGGGCAGGGGGCTCTGTAAGCTGCGGTGGTCCAGGGCCCTCCACTGCCTCTTCTTCATTCCTGGCTCCATGTGGCACTGCTGAGGAATCACCCTCTTCAGCATTTTTCTGCTGGACGTGGGCTGCAGCAGGCTCTCCTCTCCTCTCTCTCTCTCCTGGGACGACACAGACACCAGGTTCTGATCCCTCCACTGCCTCTTCTTCATTCCTGGCTCCACACGACACTCTTGAGGAATCACCCTCTTCAGCATTTTTCTGCTGGATGTGAGCTGCAGTGGCCTCTCCTCCCCTCTCTCTCTCTCCTGGGACGACACAGAAAGCAGGTTCTGGGACCTCCACTGCCTCCTCTTGATGTGCACGCCTGGCTCCACGTGGCACTGCTGAGGCATTACCCTCTTCAAGATCATTCCGGTGGAGGTGGGCTTCTCGGGCTCGGCAGGAAATTGTGGGATCCTGCTGAGGGGCCGGCCCTGGCCAGGCTGAAGAGTACTGGGACTGTGGGCAGCATTCTCCACACAGACCTCTCCCAGCTGTGTGACGCTGGAGTCACAGGGGCCACAGGAAGCCTCCTCCAGGGCTGCAGTGCCAGGATGGCCCTGTGGGGTTCCCATCTGACTGCAACCCCCTTCCTCATGGCCCCTGTGCTCCTCCGTGGACGAGGACACGCGGCACACAGAGGCGGGCTTGTTGGGCACAGCCGGACGACCTGGGATCAATTCCCAAACGACCTTGTGGCCACACTGTGAGTCGGGAACAGAGGCGGCGTAGCCCTGAAGGCCGAGGTCATCGTCTTCATCAAGGAGCCACTTCTCCCAGTCCTGAAATTGTGTTCAAACCAAATTCATTTGCACCACGTTATTTCAGAGTAATAGAAATTGTGCCCTTCAATGGCATCGTCTGTTAATTGTAGGAAAATACAATACATGGTCACCAGCTTACAAAATCCATCTTGATGGGCTCAGCGGGACAATGTGGGGATTGCCACAGGACCTTGTGCCCACACTGTGCTGCCCTGGACTCAGTCACCGAGGGGGAGTAACCCAGAAGGCCGTGATCGTCCACTCCATACAGGAGCCACTCTTCCCACTCCTGAAATTGTGTTCAAACCAAATTAATTTGCCTGAAGTTATTCCAGATTCACAGAAATATTGTATTACTTAAGACATACATATTATCTGTATGTACACATCCATGTACAATTTAAAATATATTTGGAGGTGCCATTGAGTCATAAAGTTCAAGACTTTCACCCTCAGTTGGACATTGTTCTCAATACTAATGAAACACACAGTGCAAATAATTAACCTCTTAAGCTGGCAGTCAAAAATGGGAATTTCATCCTAAAAGGACTGGCCCCATTTGAAAAGCCCTTAACTCTGTAAATATTTGCATCATATGCATATGAATGGTATCATTTGAAAGGAAATCACTTCAATTTGTATATATGCTCAGAACATAGCTTGGAGTAACACAATACACATAACAAGATGAAAAAACTACTTTTGTGTGTTGTTTCAATATGCAAAGTCTCCTAAAATCTCCTAAAAAAGGCACTTTTTTTATAAAGCTCGCTTAATCTCCACATATCCCTTCAGTGGCGTGTGGACAACAACTGTACTGATTTGTGTGTTGATAGGACCAGAGGTCCTAAACACAACTGGAGAGGTTGTGAGAGGTGTCTAAACACAACTGGAGCTCAAATAACACAGATAAGCGAATAATGCCATGTGCTAATGCAGCACAGTCACTATCTCATATTTCACAACCTGTCAACCAGGAACTTAATGTGCATAAAATCAAATCCAATAGCTGGAATAACATTTATAGCACAGATCCTGATGCTGGCAAGGTTACAGATCACATCAGAGAATACATTCCAACTGTTGTAACAGCACTTCAGTTTTCTATAGGCATTCATTAAAATGCAGCGTAGCAATGACGGTGTATTGTAGGCATGTGAATTAAAATATATCAATAAGAATAAGAAATGATGAAGACAGCAACAACAGATTGGCTATGTGGAAAAACTCAGACGGGCACAGAGCCCAATCAGTCCGCACTGCTGGCACATAGGCTGCTCTGTGCACAACACCTGTGTGACCAGTCTGTGTATAATGTGTGAAATCCTATCAAACACACAGAAGTCCGGACCGATGATATAAGCCAGCTGTGTGTCGTGCGCCTGCGCACTTTACTCCGGACATTTTGAGCTCCGTACTGCCGTGTGCCGCTTCTACCCAAACGGTTTCTGTATCGCCGTGATCAGTCGACTGTCTGCTTGCAGACAGTGTCACATTTGTCCGTATTTTCTTCGATTTGCATTATCGCGATGGAGAGCAGATATCGCGCCCCCCTTCATGATGCGCCGGCGATCTTCTGTTTTTTCGCGGCAGAGAATGATCGAGCGCATTAGAGAGGAGAGTCTCAGCTTCACGTCATAGCAAACACCCCCAACAACACGACGTGCACAGTGCACTTCATATTAACACACGGGTTTGATGCGCTTTTAAGGGTCCCAGCGCCATCTGTCTGCTTACACGTTACCAAAGACAATTGAAACATTTAATATTAGATCTCCAGCTTACCTTCTCCATGCTGTCTTCGATATTTTAATGGTAAAATATCAATAAAATGGCGACAATATCAACGACAATATATAAACGATGCTGTTCGCTGTTCGTATCCAGTCCGAGTTATGACTCGTGTCGCTGGTTGCTTAACAACTCGACATTCTAGAACATCTGACATTCCATAAACAACGTGGTGGGAAACCAGCAACATACATGACAAAATAATTGCTTATGGGAATACAGAAATTGATAGGAGCATAACCTTTATTGTCTTCAAACAAACATATTGCATATTTCTGGCAAAATGGATGAGGTTAGCTGGTGTTTTTTAAGAGTTTATTCTGCAAATCAAAACACTATGCAGAAAAGTCAGCAAAGATTGGAACTGTTTCATATACTGTACAAACACACACAAACAGAGAAGGGATTCCATACCAAAAATAATAATGATAAAGATCCCCATCAATCTGATTTGAAAACATTACCTACATTCGTAGCTTCGTATCTTGATATCTGAGCAAAGGTGTTACTCCTGTACAATACCCTGGGTATTTAAACATTTGTGTTGGAAAGGATTATCATCAGGTCGTAGCACAACATAACCAACACAACAGTTGTACCCCCTGGTAATGAAACGCACTGATCCGCATCCCACCTTGGAAACATCATCTTCATTTCATTTAATTCAAATACATGTGAAAAAATTATAATTTGAAACTTTTCACGTTAGTCACATAACTTGCAGAGCTCTTGTGTGGGAGCAGGGGCAGTGCTGTTTAAAAAAAAGCAATGCTGACCTGGAATATCAGTCATGAGCACATCAGATATATATATATTATAAATCCAGTGTTATTCGCCTGTGAAAAAGCATTATCTCTATCTGTTTATTTTTGACGGTGCCTCTTGTCACTGAAATAATAAAAAATGTGCTGACAGGGTAAAGTAATGATACTCTGAATGGACCACTGAGGACCATTCTGCATGTTGTCCCCAAAGGTCTTGGACATATTCTTAGTGCCTTTATGCACACTGTCATTCATTATTATTACCCCGATTATCCCCCACCCCCTTCTTCTTTACAATGTTCTGTTAGTGTCCATTTATTCATGTTATCTTTTTTTCTGAAAGGACTTTCCAATAAAACTCTTAAGTATTTTCCTTCTCCTATTTTCACGCTTTTCCATCTTAATTGTCGCTGTCAGTGTATGAAGCACAAATCACATATTTTTTAAACGGAAATTGGGGAAGAAAATCAATTCAGAAAATTGAAAATAATAACATTTATACAGCCCTACATATAAAATTGCTTAGTTAAATCTGTGCTGCATTTGCAATGAGGATCAAACTTTTAATTACAATTCATAATCTATTAATTGAACTAATTTCTATTTCTGCTAACTATAGCCACTAACCTGTGTTGACCATATCTCTGCTGCTCTGCACTCCCAACCTGCTCACCCTCTTTACCTGGCTGAGCCTCGCTTGTCTTGCCTTCTTTAATCTTAATTTCTGACTATCTATTGGACTTTTCTTTCCGTTTGTAATATTGGGATGTACGTCAGGTAGGCTAATAATACCGACTGGCTGCACGGATTAACTTTATTTCTAAGGAACAGTAACCTACTGCTGACAGCTCGTGCAGTTTGGCTATTTCACCATGTCCCATCGCTCTAGAAATCAGGCCTGTACGCTACTCAGGAAAGCCCACCTGAAATTCAGTGTTGGAGTGAGCAAACAAATACTGAACAAAAATTGAACTTTTTCGCCTAAAGATCACCAGCCTTACTGCGGGACACTTGTCAGGATAGAAGGGGAAATTAATAGATCAAAGTACAGAAAAGTCCTTGAGGAAAAGGAAAGCTGAAACCGGGAGGGAAGTTCACCTTTCGGTGTGACAATGACCCAAAGAACAACTACACTGGCTGGCTAAGGAACAGAAAATTCATGCCTGAGGGGCCCTGTCAGAGCCTGACCTGAATCCAATCGAACGTTTGTGGCATGACTTGAAGATTGCTGTCCATCAACACTCCCCAAAGAACGTGGCAGAGCTTGAACAGGTTTGTAATGAATGGTCAAATATTGTCAACTCGAGGTGTGCAAAGTTGGTAGAGACTCATCTCAACAGACTCACAGCTGTAAGGTGCTTCCACCAAGTATTAACTCGGGGGTGGGGTTATGATATTTCAGTTTTATATTCTCATTATATATCTTTTTTACACACTACAAATGTTTTCCCCTTTACAGTGGTGCATACATAAGTGGGAGGGAAATCTTTAGCAGCTATCCAGGAGTGACAATGTCTGAGCTCAGAACAAGCAGAGTGAGTCTTAATGCACAAAGTATGCCTCGAAAGCATTACCAACCAAATGTTCTCGTCGATTTGTTGGGTAACGGTGCTAATCGGTCTTCTTGCATTTGATCTTAGGTGGTGACAACGAGAAGAACGTGTTATGGATTGCCATGGCTGGTACTCATCAAATCTGGGCTCTCTTCTTAGAGGATGGAAAACGTCCAAAAGGAAGGTAAGCAGAGGCACTCCTATATAGTTCATCCTACAACACACTCGGTATAACTCTTCAGGAATCAAGGCTCTTTTGTATGATTTGTAGCAGAACTCCAGATATTAAGAAGCTCTCCAACATTAAAACCATAAATGCTTTCAAACATTGACCGTCATACCAACTTAACTGCGTGCGTATTCTACAGTGCACAGAAATCTCTAATTCTAGCAGAATAAATCATATACGCTGTGGTCCAATGTTCTGGGTTCAGGTAATTCAATACATGCATGATTCATGGATACAGACCCAGACTTCTTGAACAAGTGCCCCCCCATATCAAAAAATAACAACAATAATAAATAATATAGTATATAAATGTAAACACACAAATGGATCAAATGGAAAAATGTTTTTTGCTTGCCAGCGAGTCAAAAAAAGGGACCTGTGTCTGTTTTGCTGGAAGTGGAAATGAAGAGAACAGGAACAACGCCTACCCTCACAAAGCCGGGTTTGCGCAGCCTTCAGGCCTGGCCCCCGCGCCCGAGGAGCCCTGGAACTGCGTGTTCATCGCTGACAGCGAGATCTGCACCGTGCGCTCCGTCTCTCTGCAGGATGGGGCCGTGAAGCACCTGGTCAGAGGAGAGAGAGAGACCCCCTGGTAAAGTTCTTGGCCTTAGATCTTCTCACCTGCACCTTATTCTCAATATTATTGTTTTTAAATGGTCCGTTTTTATGAAGTTATTTATTCTTGTTTTAGGTCAAACAAGTATAATTGCATTTTTTATTCAGATGCCCTTTCTTTGGTGGCAATTGCAATGAAGTCATTTGTTCTTGAGAATCTAAATGTGATTTCAGATTTGTTGAAAGGCCCCGTCTACACTATTGTATTTTGTCTTCAAACCCACAAGAAAGCAGCGACGGCACAGACAACCACGTTATATTCCGGTTTTGCAAAGGCACCACAAGTTTACAATGAATCTCAATTGGATGGCTGCCAAGCCCGCTTCATGCATGCAGAGAGACGTCTTCTCATGAATCAAGTCGCCAAGTTGCGTTCTGGAATTCCTTCTAGGGGAATTTCTCTGAAATATCCAAAAAACACACAACAATTGTTTTGTTTAGAACACTTCACATTTGTCAAACTTAAACCTTTCGCATAATGCTGTGTTTCAAAGGAATCACCCGGGAGTTTTCAAATGTGTACGCTGGCAGAGGGCAAAAGTCCAGAAGATCATTGACATTTATGGACCGCATTACTTCACTTTGCCCTTTCACAGCAAACAAGTGGAAATGTGGAAGGTACTCTGAAAGAAATACCTTCACAACCAAAAAGAGAGAGCTTTTCTCCTTAACCTTAGCCAACACAATTTCTCCAAACTCAAGTGTCATCAAAGTCTGTCACTACAAACAATGTTCCTTTAAACTGAACTTGCATGACCATTTTCGAATTTCACTCGGTAAATCCGAACTGTCTTACAGCAGCAAGCACAGCATCACTGTACACAACACTGCTAAATGGAGTTCCTTCCCTAACTTGTAACTGCAGGAAAAAATGAGCCAAAGGAAAGATAAGCTTGAAAAACGTGATGCCTATCAGCAAGTGTTTTGCACACATTGTTCAAATTCAGACTGTCTGACACATCTCTTGAAGTAAGATTGTTTCCTTTCAAATCTCAATGTCCACAGTCTGATCAATGGGCCAAATTGAAGTATTAGCCATGAGTCATGTCGAAGGTATTGATGTTTGGGTCTTAACTTCATATCAGGAAACAGTTCTTTTCTCGTTTCAAGATATTCCTGAATGATTTCATTTAAGTAGTCAACTTCTGATGCTGATATTGCTTGAGCATATATCAATTCCACGATGTCTTTAAGTTGCAACAACAGCTGCCATACATGGTCCTCAAAATCAGAGATTTTGTCACCTATAAGAACAGGCAAAAGTTTGAACAAACACCAGTTCTGCACTGCCTGACCACCCAGCTTACCACCTTTGGGATCAACTTCAGAAGGCATTGTATCGCAGTCATATCCAAGATATTTAAATTGAACAATGTGTCGATTGAACAGTGAATAAGGAAACCATTTCTTTTTCTTAGTGAAGTACTTGATATACAAAGCAGTGTCAAAGGAAACAATTGCTTTAAAAAGGTTGTGACCTAAACATGGGGGCAATCCAGGCTGACAGACCTTAAAGCAGGGTGTCAAAGATACGGCCCTCCAGCAGGTTTCATCCGGCCGAGATGATTTGGGTAAAAAAAAACGTTTGCATAGAGTTATAATCAACTGTGTGCAATAAGCAAAGTAAGAGGTTTCTATGATATGATGCATTCATTAACACTACAAGCGCTGGTTGCAGACCGCGGTAAAGTCAGCTTGGCGTATCATAGTTTGATTGTTGACTCGCTCTCCCCGACATGAATGTGAATTCAATCAAAACCTATGATTTACTTGCGAATCATTGAAAAAAATAAGTATCTCCAAAACCACAGCAGATACAGGGTTAAAATATACTATTATTTTAAAAAAACCAAGTGTGAATTGTTTCAAGTCTCTGATTTACCTGTGCTTTTTATTTTTTAAATGGAATTACACATTATAATAATTGAATACGAATACTAAAGCAACAACATGTCCAATATATATATACACATTTAAAAAAATAAAAAATAACAAAGCAGATACTAATGCAAAGTCATTATAGCGGAGGGAGATTCCATAACATAAAGACCATTACCGTTTACTAGGTTAAGGATATAACCTATCTATCCATCTCTCTCTCTCTCTCTCTCTCTCTCTCTATATATATATATATATATATATACAGAGCATACACCGATCAGCCATAACATGATGACCACTGACAGGTGAAGTGAATAACACTGATAATCTTGTTATCATGGCACCTGTCAGTGGGTGGGATATATTAGGCAGCAAGTGAACATTTTGTCCTCAAAGTTGATGTGTTAGAAGCAGGAAAAATGGGCAAGTGTGAGGATCTGAGCGGCTTTGACAAGGGCCACACTGTGATGGCTAGACGACTGGGTCAGAGCATCTCCAAACTGCAGCTCTTGTGGGCTGTTCCCGGTCTGCGGTGGTCAGTACCTGTCAAAAGTGTCCAAGGAAGGAAAAGCGGTGAACCGGCGACAGGGTCATGGGCGGCCAAGGCTCACAATATTAGGCAGGAGGTCATAATGTTATGGTTCATCGGTGTATATATATACATGTATATATATAGTAAATACCTTGTACTGGACAAATGATTTTGTTTTGCTAGGGTTAAGCGATTACCTAATTTTACAAACTTTATAGTTTGATTTTGCTGAATGACACTCCTCTCCATCAGTGTCAGTGTCTCTCTGTCGTTTTGTTGCGGTTGTTCTGCTTTTTCCCTGTCTTGTCTGAAAAAAGCATATTCTATCAATCTATCTTTCTAATAATTCAATTCTAATGAAATCAATGTTTATTGACTGTACTTCGTGTACAATAATGATCAATTGAATACACATATGCAAGTTATTCTCATTATTCCGTCTCTTGGTGGCGGTTGTGCTTATTGCCGTGCATGTGTCTGGTATTACAGAGGAATTACATTGTTTTTTGTTGTTGCGTATTTCTCTGTGTTGCCATAACTGTTTAAGTTAAGACTGACCTGCAACATGAATAAATCAATAAATAAATAATAATGGGCATAAACAGCTTTGACAACACAGAGAAGCATGCAACACAATACAGATCATTCAGTGGCACTTTATGAGAGCGTACAGTTTCACAGGAGGTGATGAGCATTAATAATTAGAACTACAAAATGAAGACTTGCTGAATGTTAATAACAGTCCAGATTGGAGCTAATCCCACCACCCGTGTGTGTGCTCGTATTTGAGTTAAATGTGTTGATTCTTGTATCAGACAGGTAATTCAGCTGTAACATCAGGTTTAAGGACACATCAACTGTAACACATCCATTGTAAACTGTTTTATAGTCTACAGCTATATACACATAATATTTCAACATTAGATTTTAAAATAATTTCTCCACTTTAATTGTATGCTGAATAAACCTTCAAATTGTAACACTTTTAAATGTGTTACAGTCCTTAACCGTTTATTTACATTAACATTCAAGTAAAAAAAAAATGGTTTTCAACATGAATTATCATCGTTTACGGATAGTGTAATATGTTTTTACAGTTGTGAACACTGATTATACGGTAGTTTGTCATTAAAGAATGAGAAACATATTGCAACCTTCATTATTACAGTTAATTCACATTGAAAACTACGGACATGTGTCCAGTGTAGCCTGTCTGTTCAGATAGTGTCTGAGCGGCAGGATGCTCAGGCGCAATTGAGCGCACAGTTTGCACACTTGTGTCCACGTTGTCACAGCGCTGCCAGGCCGCTGCTTTGTCACCGACCATCCTGCGACCTTGCACAGCGTCCTATACAGCCCACAGCACGAAAAGCATCTCAAACACAAGATCTGGACACACAGAAAAGTGTTCCCTCCAACATGTTTCCCTCATGTGGAAGGAGATGGGGGTTTAAATGACATGCTCTTTAGCATGTAGCAACAGCAAATGCACAGCCACACAATGTGCTCGCAGTCTGAGCCTTCAGCCCATGACTCAGTTCAGATTGAGAAAATCCCATTGCGCATGCGTTTGGACCTCTATCTGCTTCTGTTTCAAATGCTGAACAAAGAGACACAGATTTAGTTTGCAAGTCTCCCAACTGCTATATGTTTGCATTACATATATAATTGTATATCGGAATGCAAAACACACAGCCGGTGTCGTCTCATTGCTTTCATGGAAACACGCTGCGGTTCACTTCATATGGTTTCATGCCTAATTCGGATTAGTCCCTACGCGTCGCGCTCAGTTTCACAGCGCATTGACAGCTGATGAGCGCAGCGCTGTCACTGCAGTCAGACACTGTGTTCACACTGCAGACTCGACCAATACAGTCACTGAAGACAAGTGTGCGCTGCTTCACTAGCACTCACTCGCCTCTGCGTTTCTCTGTGCACATGTGAGCGACATTCACCAGTGCATGTGCGCACATATGGCTGATAGACGTGACAGAGAGTGAAATGAATACAGTCCAGTCGTCTGAGCTATACTGTCGGTGCCGGTATTTTATTTTGCGTGGCTTGAGATGCGTCACTCATGACGCGTTTCTCCGCCCAGGGCCGCTGCGCTCATATTGACAGACAGGCCGCATCGAACACTTTAAAACACGGGTGCAAGTTTACACCGGCCCAGCAGCGTCACATATTAGTTGAGGCGGCCCTGGGCCAGATGCGTCCTTTCCCCGAGACAGCGGAGGAGATCCGCGAGCGAACTGTGCCCCACACGTCACCATGGCGACGTGAACGCTATGACGTCACACTGGGTCCCGATACATAAATAGCGCTGCTTGAGCCGAAGCATTCAGATCCTGAGCTCACCTGACAGAGTTGACGACCCACGACACGCCTTAGCGACCCGCCTGTTCTTGGACCATCTACCAGAGAAAATGTTTTTTCAGGGGAGAATCCTGCCGCTAGTTTTTCCAGCAGCGCTGGTGCTTATGGGCTGGTATTGGTATAAGTCGCGCAAGAACAAGCCCGACCCCAGTACCGACACGGAGGAATGTGCTGGAGAGCAGCTGCAAAAAACACACAGCCCAGCGGCGGAGGAGGAGTTTGAATATCTGGAAGAAAATGAACATCGGGAGGTCGAGTTTGAACGTCTGCAGAAGGAGGAGAATGAACACCTGGAGATGCAGGAGTTTGAGCAGCTGGAGAAGGAGATTGAAGACCTGGAGGAGTTTGAAGATCTGGAGAAGCGTCTCGAAGATGGTCTAGACCTCGATCTCCCACAGCCAGATGTGACGGGGCAATTTTATTGTTGTCTGGAGGATTTCAAATGTGTCGCTGTTCTAGGGCGCGGCGCATTTGGAAAGGTGCTGCTTGCCGAGTCGAGAAGAACGACCCAAAGATTTGCCCTCAAGGCCATTCAAAAAAGAGGGGCTGTTGACAGTCAAGATGTTGCAAGCCTCATGTGTGAGAGGAGCGTCTTGCAGACTGTGAGCAGCGTGCACCACCCTTTCTTGGTGAACTTCTACGGCTCCTTCCAGACTGAGGAGCACTTGGTCTTCATCATGGAGTACGTCGCAGGGGGAGACCTCACGCTGGACGGAGAAGCGATCTCAGAGCCCCGGGCTGTATTCAGTGCTGCTTGTGTGGTGTTGGGGGTGGATTTCCTGCACAGGCACAATATCGCACACAGGGATCTGAAGCTGCCCAACCTGCTGATGGACAGACGAGGCTTCGTGAAGATTGCGGACTTTGGTCTGTGCAAGGAAAATATGGGTGTAAGTGACCGGACGAGTTCGTTCTGCGGGACTCCTGACTTCCTTGCTCCAGAAGTCCTGTCGGAGGAGTCCTACACCCGTGCAGTTGATTGGTGGGCACTGGGGGTCCTGCTCTTTGAGATGATGGTGGGCGATTGTCCTTTTACCGGAGCCAATGAGCGGGATCTGTACGAGAGTATCGTGAATGATCCAGTGCCATTCCCCCAGCACCTGTCAAACGAAGCAGTCTCCGTCATGACAAGGCTGATGAGCAAGAATCCTGCTTGGCGGCTCGGGGCCGGAGAGCGAGGCGCCCAAGACGTGATGCAGCACGCCTTCTTCAGGAGCGTGGACTGGCCTGGGCTGGAGGCACAGAGGGTAACGCCTCCATTTGTGCCCACCGTCAGAGAGCACAAGGATGTGGGTGATGATTTAACATCTGAAGCCCCAGTCCTCAGTCTTGGCTCCAGGGTCCTCAGCCCGGAGGAGCAGGACTTGTTCCAGGAGTTTGACTTCGTCGCGGACCGGTATTAAATGCCACTGGAGAGATGCCAACACTGGAACAAAGAATGACGACGCCACCCCAGACAGGCCCATCCCGACTCCAGGACACAGCCTTCTCAGAGGGACCTCGTCTCCGCCAGCACTGGAAGAAGTTTTTGGCTGTGGAGGAGAGCACCAATAAGAAAACACATGTGGACCATCAAACAATTAGAGAAAGATATCAAACAAGATAATTGACTTTAAAAAATTGGAAGTTGAATAAAGTTAAGGCAACCAGCTGCACAGTATAGTCAACTTTTGGGCACAATGTTGGATAAACTAGAATTAATGATTGCTTCCATCAAGATTTCTTGCCCAGCAAATGCAATGAGTAATTTCATTTCTAAGTTGAATTAACATGAGATTAAACATTGCATGGACTTAAAGGTTTATATTACGAGGACTTGAATTCCTGGGTTGTCTTAACACAATTTTTTAAACATTGCATTGATTTTAAGTATGTGTGAATAGAACTTGTACAAACAAGCTGAGTTTACTTAGAAAGGCTGTGCAGCTGGTTGCCTTAATATTGTGAGCTGATGCAATTTTGTTATCTTCTCACTTTATTGCATTAAGGACAGAAGACTTTCTTGCTCACTTCCAATAAAATGTTGATTTAAACAACAAACATTTCATGCACTTGAGTGTCATACAAACATTGGTGGCTTAACAGACACAAAATCCTATTCAAAAGAGAATACTGTAGCCTGTGCTTTAACCCTTACATGCATGAATTACAAGACATCCGTCTTCCCCCTTCCTTGAAATGACTGCTCTAACAGTGGACAGGTCAAAACAGCTTTTCCAATGCATTCCTCTCAATCATGTTATGTTAGATGAGTGATTACTTCAAGAAGGTGAAGAAAGGAAGGGAGGGTGTTTTCTAAGATAATTAAAAACAGGACTTGAAAAGTGAACACTTGTAAACATTTGGTTTGGGCATCAAAGTGGCTCTAAATAACATTTCTGAAAATAAAATACCTATTTTCTAAAAATAGAAAAATGTACTGAAAGGATCTAGGGTACAGGCTGAACATCCTATTCCATATATGCACGACAACACCTGTATTGTAGAAAGTCCACTACAGTGCTTTCTTTCTTTCGTACCCAGAATAAAATGTCATGTTTGTCACACCATACTTTAAATTAAACACGCTGTTTGCACATCCAAGAGGTTCTGTATATCCTATTTACAACCCAAAATAAGTAGAAATGTTCTCTGGTACACATAAAACAAACCAAAAACTTGGTCAAACCCAACATGATGTTTGTCAGACCTCATTTAAACTGAAATATTTGGTTTGCACATCCAAGTGATTCTGTACAGCCTACATATTTATTTTTTGCTTGCAACAAAAGCTGTACTGCATTATATCCACTACAGTGCTCAGAGTTCTTCATATGAAGAGAACTCGATTAACTAAAAATGTTGTCAATCTCATGCATGATGTTGATCACACCTCACTTGATTATATAATTGATGAGATATCAAGACTTCTGTGGGTGGAGGTTATGCTCACAGCAAGAGCTTGGGTGTGAGAGTCCTTTATCTGTATTAAGACTAGAACCGCAGACATTTCGTACTGCATAGAACCACCGCACCCGCATAATGTGCGACACCTTTATAAAACAGCTGTGTGACCACAATTAAAAAATTACAAAGTTGGATAAAACTTAATAGTTGTAAATATAAACAGACCACAACATTTTCTGGGCAGAAACATCGCACTTACATTGAATATTATTATTATCATTATTTTCAAAACAAGGGCATATAGACTACATGAAAAAACGAATAAGAAAATAAACGTCATGCAATAAACGCTGTAAACTGATGTAGACATCGGTATGCACGTATCTTAGCAGACTCATACAATTTTAAAACATACATAGCCAGTTGAAGAAACAGCATAAAACTGAAGTGACATTATGCAACTTGAAAGCGCTTTGAAATGACTCCGTCTATTACAGCTGCGTCAGAATGCACAAAACACGCTTCTCAACATTAAAAGTGCCCTACACTTAATACAAAATAATTAGCATTCATGATCAAGAGCATTGATTCAGAGACATGGCTTTGCACCCAAGGCTATAAACTGTGAGACAGTCAGATATTCACAGTCTTTATGGAACCAGGACCACATCGCTCACAGAACACACCGTCAACTTCATTGCAGTTCAGACTGCACATTCCTCAGCACTTGCAATTGTACCGAATCGGGCGCAGTTTTGAGCACCTCTGCAGTGACCAAGCCAATGTCTGTGACGTCCAGTATTTACGGTGTTTGATCTGTTGTACTTGTTGTATCCTCTCCGGGCTCTCCGTCGTCCTCTGGGGCTCCTGCTAGGGCTAACTCGTGTCGGGACATCGTGGTGCTCAGCTCGTTGCTCCCTAAGGCCAGCTGCTAACGCCCCTTCGGCGGCTGGCATGATTAGCTCTACGTTTCCCGTTAGGGCTAAATTTCTCCCAACGGAGGATTGTTCGGTGAGATCAGCCCCAGCCCCGGTATTATTATTTTTGATCCTTACATTGTTT
Source organism: Amia ocellicauda (assembly GCF_036373705.1). Taxonomy (NCBI): domain Eukaryota; kingdom Metazoa; phylum Chordata; class Actinopteri; order Amiiformes; family Amiidae; genus Amia; species Amia ocellicauda. The sequence continues at coordinate 11,729,181 of NC_089869.1, forward strand.
TAACTGAGAAATTCAGCTATACGTATTTGCTGTCTTTTCATCGACATGTTGCTCTTAGGCTATTATGCTAGTGCATTTGATCACTCATAAGAAAAACACTGTGATCGTGGCGGGAAAAGGAGAAAAAGTCGATCCACCAATCCTGCTCCGAAATGTGTTTATCAAAAAATAAAAAACCTGCCCACACATCAGATCACATGATAACTAGTGTCAGTACATTAACAGAATCAGTGCATTTGATTTTTCTCACAACGTGGAAATACTTTATGTATTGACACATTTCCAATTACAGACAGTTATATACAAATTCTGATGATGCTCTGCTACGCACAGTGCGTTCTTGGCGAACAGCTGGGGGCGCCACTGGCCTACAGTACTGCTTACTAGTCAGAAACTCAGTATGTAGCATGCTGTATGCACATGTGCAGAATGCAGTTGGGTAATATGCAAATTCGATTTTGTAGTATGTAGTAGTTTTTGTAGTACTGTTTGTGTGCTTTATCACATTTAGGAGCTTCATTTTCCAGTTGAAGCTGTGACTACTGTGGAAATACTTTCCAGGTCTTCTTAAGTGACCAGTATGTACCCTGAATAAGCAAGTAAGTACCCTGAATAAGCATCCTATGCACACAGCAATATTGTTTCATTTATAAGATTGGAACTGTGTGTTTCTTATTCTTGTGTGAACTGAGCTCCAAAATGCAAAAAAGCAGACAGGAAATACAAGATCCAAATACATAGCACAAATCAATGTCACAATTACCTCAGACCTCATTAAATTTAACACACAAGTTTTGATTGGACAATATCAGAATTCACTAAGGACTGGGGCTTTTGCTGGGGACTCCACACATTTCTTGCTGTTCTGTCTTGTGCTTGCTGATATGAAAAGGCTTTTTACTGAAACTCAACCTTCCCAATACTCATTTACCTGAAGACGCATCCTGACTGCTAGAAAAGTCTCCCTCTCTCCTCAATATTTGATGAGGGTGTCAGTCATCCACAGTGCCGGCCCTGCCTCTCTCAGCTGGCAGACTGGCCCTCCTTTAGAGACCTCCTGAAGAGGCCAGCTGTTATAGACCGGCTGTCTGAGGGGCAGAGAGAGGGAGACCCCCCACTGACCTGGGCCTCGGCAGGTACTAGAGTCTTCATATTTATATCCATATGTATATATACACACACACACACACAACACATCCAGGTCAGCACAGTACTCACAGTAGAAACGGGGTCTTTCAGTTCCAGCTAAAGGACATGACAAGATTGAGGAGGAAAAGCAATTTCATCCATTTTGGAGTTTTTCAGATTCAAATATAGACTTTTGTGGCAAGTATATCTGACAGCAAGCATATTAAGCATGAATTAAGAACAAGGGCAGTGATGTTCAGAGTGTACAATGCACTAGTTAGAGCTCATCTGGATACTGTGGACAGTTCTGGGCTCCACACTTCAAGAAAGATATCACTGCTCTAGAGGCAGTTCAGAGGAGAGCAACCAGACTTATTCCAGGTCTGAAGGGAAAGTCCTACTGAGAGACTGAGGACCTGAACCTTTTCACCCTGGAACAGAGGAGACTACATGGGGACTTGATTCAAGTCTTCAAAAACATGAAAGGCATTGACCACATCAAACCAGAGGAGCTCTTCCAGATCAGCAGGGACACACACACCCGGGGACACAAATGGAAATTGGGTTTCAAGGCATTCGAGGCAGAAAACAAGAGACACTTCTTCACACAGAGAGGCGTCACAATCTGAACAAACTCCCCAGCGACGTGGTTGAAGCGACAATTTGGGAAGATTCAAAAATAGACTGGATAGGATGCTTGGATAACTTAGTTATTAATGGACACCAAACGAGCACGATGCAGTGAATGGCCTCCTCTCGATTGGACACTTTCTTATGTTCTTATTCTGCCTTTCGCCTTCGAACAGTTGTAATACACCCCTTTGGCTAGCAGGTGTAGCATTATGTTGGGTGTATTTGGATAAGAGCATTTGGGCTCTGAGCTGAAGCACTGATCTAAAGAAGACCTCTCCCCCCCCAAAGTTATCAGATTTCCTTAGCTCATCAGCTTGAAACTGGTTTGCATCAAAGTGACAGTTTTGGGGAGGATGGCACCAAGAAGAGGCCAAATAGTTTGGAATTCTGCTATGAGATGTCTGGAGAAAGGGGCCTGTAGGTGATGATAACTCTTTGAAGTGGACGAGAGCCGAAATCCCGACATAGAGCTATGAACCCGGGCCAACCGGCATTTCCAAAAGATGGCATGGATTGACATTAGTCATAAATCAAGCCCCCCTCCAATAGGACACTGGGGGCTGAAACCGAAATCCAATCTCAAGAACTCAGGAACCAATCACCTATTGATCTGACAGACTATAAGGAACAGCGGACAGTCTTTCTCTCTCACCTGAACCAGAAACTCGCTGCCACAGCTCAACCTGTAGCTCTGTTGCCAGAACCGGAACCAGAAACCAACCAAGTCTTTGCCGGCAACAGAAGAGTTAAACTGGGAGAAGGAGATTGAGCCGTACGAAGAATTCTTTTAAAGGACTTTATTAAATAAAGAACTTTACAGACTGCGCTGCCCGCCTGTGCCCACCTGATCAGTGGAGTTTTACAGCTGGACAATTGACTAAGTCGACTGTATACGAAAGTGTCAGTCATTTAAATAGCTATTTGAGTCTTAAGAAACTTGACCCTTGGAACAAACAGGGCCCTGCTTTCCTCAAAGACTACATCTTCAAGTAACTACGGTGGAACCCCTGCTTACAAAGAAGATTTTGTGCACAACCTTGGAGCCTTCAAACCAGAGGAAAATCTGTTTGGAAACGACTCTACTTTCGCAAAACCCCAACTTCCAGGTGCATCGACTGAGTGGAAGTTCTTGGACAAAGCCGAACCGGACTGCCTTTGTTCCAAACCACACGGACCTCGTGCCGTGTGCTGTTATCTGAGCCCGAAGCCAGAGAGGCCTCTCTGCGACGAAGTTCAGATAAGTTTAACAGTTTGGAGTTCATGATTCATGACATTTGAGAAATCAATTAGAAATGTTAATCTGTGATTCATAACTCTAGAATGTGTAATATCATTTAGTTTTCTTAAATATAAATGTGTGTTGCATTAAACTGTTTTGTTGATAATTTTAGAAATAAAATCTGTCAACGCCGAGAAATATCTTCTCATTCCTGTTTAACTGTTTAGTCTGAAATTGACACAAGTTAATAGACATTAGATTATTGGTGGCCCTGCCTATCCTTAATCATTGAATAATAATCAGTTAAGGGAAATTGTGGTAACAAGTAATGATAGAATCTTTCTCGGCACCTAAACGTAAATGAGACCGATATATATATATATAACGAGAAGTTACCTGACATAAATACTAACCTGCGTAGTTATTTAATGTCTGACTAACAATACTAATGAGAGACTCACCTTCGTCTTACTAACCGGTATTGTAGTCAATGTGTTTATAACCTTTTTTGTTTAACGATTTGTGTTATCATATGCAATCCCATGGTCTTTGATTTGGTCACGGAAGTGATTTGTCTTTGATTTGTTGATCTAGAGTTGAATTTTAATTAGTTTTTCCCTTTTGTATAATTAGTGTAGTGCTACATTTAGTCTTTGTTTTGAATACATTTGACAATTTATATCTTTGGAATTGGTGTCTGCGTCCAATTATTACAGAAATTGAGTTCTACAAGATTCCAGGATTCGTGATAAGGTGACACTATCAATTCACTTCTTTAATTGAAATTTATAAGTGTACCTTACGCTACACAGGGCTCTCTGTTGCATCTCCAGTTCATATCATTTTCATGTGTGTTGGTCTTTTCCTGGGCTACCCTGCTTCATAGCTCCCTGAGAGGTATCAAGCCGGTTGACAATCAGCTTCTTCCTCCGTTGTGCAGAAGGTTGTATTTTGGGCAGCGCAGGGCATAATCTCATGTTCATTGGAAACCATTCTACACAAAATCAAACCCCAACCATTACCTGTGTAACTGCTCAGCAGGGATAATTACACATTACCAACATTATAACTATTCATAAATATGCTGTACTACACTTTACATGAATAAGGCATTAATTACCAAAATAAATCTAAATTTCATGTAAAATGTTACCCTTACCTGCAGTCTCTCAACTTCAGATTGCAAGGTTATAAGGTTACAAATAGTTGGAGGTCTACGCAGCCTGTTTGCTAGATTTAACCCAGAACTGTAACTCATTTTCTCCCCTCACCCCCTCATTCAAAGATTATTATATCCTCCACTGCCTCTGTCAACCACAAACACGATGCATCTCCTCCCGTTATCCTCCGTGCAGATGTTTTTCAACTGCTGCGAGGCTAAGCTGGAGTCTGGCTTTTACAAAACAAAGGGAAACCACTTCTGTGGGATGTGTGATCTCACAAATTGAGCTCAGCTGCCAATGTGAGTTACCGCCGTTAATAAAGACTAAGAAATACATTTCCTCACTCCAAGCGTTGACGTAGCAGCCGGTTCAGCGCTCTTGCCAGGCACATGTTGGCTCTGCACAGGGGTTTGAATGATCTTTGCCTGCAGTGCTGCCAACGCCGGCCCACAACGCCCAACGCCGGTCCACAATCCCAGGGTAATGTCAATGCAAATCGGCCCTGCCGTGATCTGATTCCTTGTTGGTGTCCTTTTACCTCAATCCACCAACTCTGGGTAAACAAACCTGTCCTCTTACTGCAGAAGTCATGAACGCCAAGAATCAAGCTTGTCTCTAATGCCTAGATTCTGGGACGGCACACTGGAGATAGTGGTGCAGTGTGGTGTGTGTGAAACCTGGGAAGCTCTCAGGGCTTTAGCTTCCCCTCTGCCTAGCTGATTTGCATTGTGCACTCGTGCCTCTGAAAAAAAGGGAATGCAGAGGAAGACCGCAGAAATCAATTAGTTCAAAACGGCAGCCTTATTTAAGTGTCCTAAAGATGCGACCTTCCATTACAGCCCCTTCAGTCTGGGGCAGCGCTGTTAATCAGATGGGTGTGTCTTGGAACAGACAGGGACAGAGTCTGTGTGTGTGTGTGTGTGTGTGTGTGTGTGTGTGTGTGTGTGTGTGTAACTAGGCAGGAGGAGCACTGTCTGGGGAGCTGAAATCATTTATATGGGATGAAGCTATTAGCTAATGTAGTCTACTCAGCAGCCAGCGCTCCCTGGTCATTGCTACACTCAGCGACTTTCTCTGCTTAGCCCTGTGAGTGAAGCTTCAGTCCCACTGACCAAGGGATCTGTCTTAGAGGAGGTTTTACTCCCCTATCGTTACTTACATTCATTTCCTTGTTTCTGACCACATCCATTGTGGTCGCTCACCTTTAAAGCACAGATCTGCAAACTAGGAAATACGTTTGTCTAAACTGAGGTCAGTTCCCAACAGCACAGTATTTTCTTCCCCTTGTACCTCAACATATTAGGTGTCACCACCTAGTGGGTAAATAGGGGCAACACACAGGACTACGCCACCTCCTTTGATTTACGAGAGGGGAACTCGTACTACCCAATCTCTCTCCCCGGGGCAGGCTCGACAGGAGCCCAAGACAATCTCCAGACGCACAGGTAAAAGGAATAACAGTTTATTAAATGAAATTGCAGTCAGGGCACGAAGACTATCCTGGATACCGTGAGTTGTACAGAAGCAAATGTAAAAAATAATTATAAATAAAACCTAGCTAAAACCGCCTTTAATCCCTGAGCACTTAAAACACTAAAAACCTTATCCAAAAATATAACAGAAAACTAGTAAAATATTATAAAACTACCATTTCAATACAACTATAACACAAACACACAAGGACACTAATAACTCTCTTCCCCTGTTTTTCACAGCTGCGATCAGTGCTCGACCCGCACAGGTAAGTGAGGTGGATCTCCCGTGCTTTCTCTTCCCAGGAGCCCAGCCAGCACCCCATTGGCCAAAAGGACACGCGCAAGCTGGAAAACACAAAGGATAGTTAATCTAGAAAACTAGCTACAGCGCTTGTTTCAATCTGCCTCAGTGGGGCATCTTCAATTGACTCAGTGGCAGCAGAACCTCAGGCAGGATGAGAACTATCAATATTTAATGTTGGTTTCTCGCTGCAAACTTTAGTGTCTAATCCACAATCATACATTTTCTTTCTCCAGGTGCAGTTCAGAGAATGCCAGGGGGAGGAGGTAAACAGGAGATCTAGGTCTGTTCGCTGTAATGCAGACAAAGTTCAAAATAAAGCCAGTTCCAAAAAGTGCAAATGCCTGTGGCTCTTAATTGCCGTATTTAAAGCCTCCAATTTTACCTAGTGCGTTCTCGCTTACTGCAACCCCACTGCATACACAATCAACAAAAACCCATAGACTTAGCTGCTCAAAGCCCATGCCGTCAATGCTCTGCTGCCAAGTCCTTTGCATATGTTGTCGCCCTGTAGGGGTTCAGGATCTCCGCTTGCACCGTTTATAATCCACCAAGAAAAGAAGAAGTGAAAAGTTTGTCTCCGCAATACGTTCCACGGTCCATGTCTCAAGCCCTGGCTTCCCCCCTCCTTGCTCGTCCGTACTACTTGTCCAATGGTTTGCGCCCTGAAGGACTTTTTCTCTCAGCTTAAATACTGAAACAAAGAGCCAGGGGTGCAGGTGAAGGTAATTAGGAGCGAACGCGCAGGTGAGTCCAGTTGAGAATGTGGGCTGGTGGCGTGCGCTTGGCAAGAAAGACAATACATCAATCTAAACCCAATAAACCAATTATACAAAAAGAAAGGTGATACAACAAAATAATGAAGCCCGTGACATTAGATGAAGGAAAACATTTACAAACTGAGATAAGAAACACATGCAAACACACTCAGAAACATTTGGGGGCAAAGAATGAAAGCCATTGAGACTCACAATTACCTTAATGCATACGTTGTTTGTTCGGCTAAGAATTGTGCTGATCATTTGTTTCCAATGTGACCGACCCCAGTCCCTGTACAAGGCTGGTAGGTCAGACCCTGTGACAGAGACACTGCTCCCACAATCCCCCTCAGCCAGTGAACCCCCGAGTTATAAACAGGAGAGGGATGTACGTAGACCTTGTCACACTGGAGATCTGTCTTTAAAGCAGGAAGCTTTGAGATACAATCTTCAGCATAGCAAGGAAGCAGAAATCTTATCTCTATATTTTATGAGATAGGATAGATACTCTTTAAGGACTGGGCACAGGGGATAAGAGGCCAAACTCCGATTCCCTATCACTTGTGTAAGGCCGACCAGGAAGTGCCGTTCATGGGGTGAGTAAAAGGGAAGAGAGAGAGAAGGGGTAGTCTGTGTAACCTTACAGACATGGCCCGCCCCATGACCTACAACCCCTATTCTAACTGACAGCCCTATTGAGAAGACCACCATCTCTTTGTGTAGTATTGAATTGTGATCAGGTTCTCCCTCAGTCCCACATCCAATCCACCGGTAATCCCACAAGACCCTTCCATGTTGAAATGAACTCCTCAGATATTGAATTTTAACTATAGCAATAGAAATATCAGCACTGCGAGATGAGCAGAGACCATGTCAACAGGCAGAGGTGTGTTGGAGAGAGCTACATTTTATGCTTTGTTGCATTATGTAGCTGTATCTTCTCTCAGGGAATTAAGGCACAGCATGAAGCATATGACCATATCTGATTCCAGACAATGTACTATAATAGCTAAATATGGACATAAAATCTACAAAACCGGTAAAAAGACACACAAACAATTAAAGTCAAAATATTTGGATTTGCAGGTCTATTCTTGGCATCTGTAAACTTAAAATGCTTAAAAATAGGATCTTCTCTTTTCCCTTAGAATTAGTCAGAATTCAAGTTTCAAGAGTCTCTCGGCCTCCTCCTGTACATCGTTTGGTTGTCAAATAACACCATTTTAAAAATCGTTTTTATAGCCACAGTGGTTTAAACGTTTCGTATGACAGGCCTAATGAGAACAGACCCCCTACAATCATGTCTGCTGTACACCACACTGTTTCTCTCCACAGCAGTTCAATGCCCTGGATTGCTACCCAACCCTCCTCTAAACTGGGGAAAAACTAGAAACTGCCATTAGGTACTGAGCATCAGACCTCACTATGGGTGTCTTATAACAACAGCCCACAAGGGGGCAGGAGTTCATTTTAAATTAGAAAGTGGACAAATCCCAAACTGCAGTGAAGAACCCTTACTGGGAAAAGATATACACCGATAATTATTACACTATTTAAAGTAATGTAGCAGGAAGAATATGGAGAAAATGAATGTGTCAATCACTGACTTGAGTAGTGACATCTGAGAGTTTCGTTTTTGATGAAATGAAAGAGAAGACAAACACAAATGCTTTAGCCTGGCAGAAGAAAGTTGATCCACTGTATACAGTGCACAGCAACCTATATGGTTTCTGTTTCTTCATGTTATAGCAGTAAGATAAGTCTCAAACCAATTTTGAACGTTACCAGAGAGAGCAATACAATGATTGAGTCGATTTAGGGTTTGCTATGGCCCTGCCTGCAGCCTGAGTGACATTTTTCTTAGATGTCATGTTCATGAAGGAAATTGTTTATCTGTATGAATGCTGCTTTTTCCAAACATCTTTAAAGACTGTTGCTAGAATGGGATCCATAGGGCAGGGGGCATTTTTCAGATATAATGTTAAGGAGCTTGGATTCATGTATCCTTTTAAAAGTACGTATAGTAGGCCTATTTAACACAGAAAGCATGGAGTGCTCTAATGCTGTACCGGTGGAATTAGTAAGGCTTGATCTAATGTTAATGATTTTGTTAATCAAAAACAGTGTAAACTCTTCACACTTTGATGAGGATTCCTGAATCAGTCGATCGGTGGACAATGAGGGGTTGACAATCTATCAATAGATACAAATAATATTCTATGATTGTTTTCACCATCATTTATTATCTTTGAGAAATGTGCTTGTCTTCCACAACGTCAAACCTCTGTTATTTACATCTACACCATTGGTTAGGCTCTCACGATGCAGTTCATTTACTTCTCCAAATTCGTTCAGGTTTTTAACCGTCCCTTTTCAGTTGGCAAGTGTGCTCGCTTTTCCAAGGTTTTGCCCTGGTCAGAGATATCCTTTACACTTTCTCTGGTGCAGCTAAATCAAAATCTGGTGTCAGATTACCATTCCACTAATTTGCCATGTGATGCACTGTAAAAGTGTCAATTGAGATGTGTTGATTCTTAATAAAAAGATTGGAGAAAACAACTAGAGCTGATTCAGTGTTAAAATAATGCTTCCTAATGAATCACTCTACTATATAAGAAATGTCCAAGCCCCATGAAATGTTCAGGTCTAAGGTATGTCCAGAATTGTGAGTTGGATCTGTAACATGGTGGGTAAAATGAAAAGGATCTAGAAGCTCCATACATTCAGTAGCATTGTGGTCTATTATGGACATAAACATTTAAATCACCGGTCATAAGAATGAGTGCATGGGTGAGTGTAGAAACAAGCTGAAGGAAAACATTTGAAAGAATATTTTTGACAAGGATCAATTTTATATCACATGCTTTACTGAAGGCTACACGGATTATTCCTGAGCACTAAAATACCTTAATAGCAGGTGAAGCGGTTTTGTCAGACTCTGCCATGATGGAGGCAGTGCTGTTCTCTTGTCTTGTTATTCGGTGGTCTCTCCTTGGTTAATCAATAAGGCATTCATTGCAATTCATTTCCAGAGCTGTGAATTTCGATACTTTTCGATACCCATTGTGATGTCACAGGGTCAAACTCTTACCAAATGCATGAGACTTGACAGGTGTGGAGAGATTTGAACACATTACTGAAGGTCACATGAGTTAAAAGAAATGTATTTAGCTGACACTTGACGTGAGATGCTGAAGACTAACCTGTTGTGCAGGTGGGAGTCCAGATTTCACCGACATCTCAGACATCTCAGCTGAGAGTTTCGTTTTTTCTGAAATTAACTATAGAACTGTAACTCTATTGTTGGGCAGGCATTGTGCAATTGCATTATGTCTCTTTTGTATCTGTACTTAATTTAGAACAATTTGCACATTATATTTTTCACTTTGACATTATGGACATTTTCTGTGTTGATCAGTGGCCAGAACTCCTGATTAAATCCATTCTGATTTCATGTTTTCACAATGAAAAACACAAAAGTCCAAGAGGACTGAATACTTTTGAGAACCACCGTAATAGTCCTTAGCAGTACTGTCAGATATTTTGAATGATATAACAATCTGTTCAGACAATGAAGAGATACTCTTAACTGTGTGAAACAGTTACAACCAGCCCTTCTTTCCAGTGCAAACAATTTGAACAAGATTTTCTAACTTGTATCGCACCAACCTGAGGGAATATATGAGTTGATGCATTAATAGTATCAATATTAACATAATGAAATTATTGTATGTGTTCCATAAACCAAGAAAAGTAATAATTTCAAATGTTGTGACATTTTCTGTTATTGTGGTAAAATGCAAAGCCTTCTCAGGAATCTCTTTCTGTGATTTTTTTTTTTGATCAGGACATTCATTATATCTAAAGACTTTGAGAGATTCATAATTTGCAGGATCAGGAAGATGGATAGATGTGTTCTCTCTAAAGTTAGATGTTTAAAAAAATATTTTCCAATTTTGAAGATTTTATTAAAACAATCTTCAAATAAAATGTGGTTTGAGGGAAAAGTATTTTTCATCTGCAACGAAAGAGAAAGGAAAGTGACATGAGTTTGGTTCTGTCAATGTACGTTTTCCAGAACTGTTACAGGTAGGCCTAACTACAAATGAATAGCAACGTTTGTTAAAAGGTATGTTCCTGCTGAGATTCCCAATACAGTCACACAGTAGTGGTCAAACGTTTCAATAACCTCCTTCATTTCGTGACGCTCTCTGACCAGTGTTTAACTTAGGCCGATATGGAGCCTGTGTCACCAGTGTGACTAGAGGTGACTCCCTGGCCAGTGCAAGGGCAGGAAAGGAAAAAGAATAAGGTATGAACGTATGTATCAATGAAATATGTCCAGGTTTGGAGTTGCTGCTGCGGAGAATCTTAAATCACCACCTGAGCCCATGACTAATATGTGGTTAGGAAATTAATGAGTCACTTGTGTGTGTTGGGGATGGTGCAGTTAGTTTGCAGGATCTGATTTAGGGGAATTATAGATTTGGTGGTTGAAGGTTAATCCTGTGCGGGAACAGGGGGGCACTGTGAGTCGAGGAGCCAGTCATGGGGGGCAAAGAGATAAATTGGGGTGCCTGAGTTAGCGCCAGGGAGAAACCGTTTTAAGAGGGAGCGAGAACAGTGCTGCGCCTTATATATATAAAGTCAGAGAAATGCCACACCCTAGTGGGTGCTTAGGGGCCACTACGCTCCACGTCCACGCCACCTCCTTTGTTACATGAGGGAGGAGCTCGTCTACCCACACCAATTCTCTCCCCAGGCAGGCTTTGCAGTTCCCCAAGACACTCCCACACAGGAATATCAAGGTTTATTAAATGGAATTCCATGCAGGGCACGAAGCCCGTCCTGGATGTCACAAGTCGTAAAGAATATGACATTACAATTCTATAGAAAACCTAGCTGTAACCGCCTTTAAACCTAGGGCGTATAAAACACCAAGAACCATACCCAAACATTACTATAAAAAAAAAAAAAAACCTAAAAAGGAAACTAGTAAATAAAACCATTTCCATACAACAATACAAACAGACTAAGGCTCTAGTAAAACTTCTTCCTCTTCCTTCAACAGACACGAGGGACCTCGAGCCACACAGGGGAGTGGCGTTAACCTCTCCTCCTCTTCCCAGCAGCCTGACAGCGCCCCGCCGGCTAATCTGACACTGGCAGGCTAGAAACAAAAGATGATTAAAAGAGAACTTGCAAAGCCCTCTTATGCACAGTCAACAAAAACCCATGGACTTAGCAGCTCGAAGCTCACACCATCAATGCTCTGGTGCAAAGGCCTTGGTGTAGATCATCACCGTCTCGGGGTTATGGATCTCTGTTTGCACTATTTACAATCCACCAAGAAATAAAGAGTTCATCTGTGGCCACGGCCACGGTTCCCCCTCTGGATTTCTCCTGCCTCATTTCTGCTCCTAACCACCTCACAATGTCCTCAATCTGTTTTTCTCTCTGCTGATTGATCTCGCTCAGCTTAAATACTGAGATAGAGAGCCGGGGTGCAGGTGATGGTCATTAGGAAAGAGCGTGCAGGTTAGTCCAGGCGAGAATGTAGGTTGGAAACATGTAATACAGAAAACCAATAAACCAATTATACAAAAAAAGGGATAAAACAAATTAGAGAAGCAAGGAAACAAACTTCATCAGTGAAAAGAACAAAAATAAGTGCACACAACAATATAATTGAGTAAAATAAATACAATAATAAACCAATTAGTGATCAATTGCCTGTCATGCACCGCCCGTGACAGAAATACATCTGTTGCAGGAACACCGACTCCCTCTTATTACTTGTTGTGTTTGTCAGTGGTGAATCCAGTAGTGAAAAGCCTGAAAAGCTACAGTAGATTTAGGCTGGTTGTAGTTAGTTTGTTTATTTATCAATTCATTTATATTACTTACTTCCTAGCAGATGCCCTTACACACTATTTGTTTGAAAACCTAATTATGGTCACTTACTAATGAACGTTGTACAGCTTTCAAAACGGTCTATAGGTTTTAAAAATCACATTCTACTCAGACCCCTTTTGAAAACCAGTCTGGTAATGTGAGATCAAATCTAGCAATTCAAACCTATTTGAAACCTCTATTGCAGAGCCAGGTCACTATGTCACTGGGGAAGAAGGCAGAACTTTGAGATCATTATAGAGAGATGTGACATCCCATTACAGACTGTACAGTCTTGACTTCTGACTCTCCTTGAATGAAGAAATAAGCCCATGAAGCTAATAAAGAAGGACTGAAAACAGTGCTAATGTTGATTGCCTTTTGTCTATATATTTTTTTTTTAAATGTCCCACAGCATAATGAATCACATCCCCCGACAGCTGACAGCACCTTTAAGCTTACAGATGGCCTGTATCATTACATCAGCTAAAAAAGATGGGGAGCTGTGGTTACTTTGGCACCCAATAGGAGGTAATGCCAACAATGTCAACTAGAATATGTGATCATAACCATAGTATCACTTACATTGAAATCTATTCACAAAAGATTAACCAAACATTCAATGCCATAGTGAGGAAAAATGTCAATCAGGGCAAGAGTGTCTATGTGTCGGATTTAGGGGCAAATGGACTGTCTGCTGAAGATTCTGTTAACCCCTGGCTTTATCTGAATCCAGGCCTGATATTGGGGTGGTTACATGTGCCCCTGGACCCCTGAAAACATGCCCTTGTAGCCTGCAATCTTAATGTTAAATGCATTTATTATGGCTATATACCATGGGGGGCAAGAGGTGAAGGGCCAGTGAAGTTGATGTAAGTGGGTGGGTCAGTGCTAGCTGCTGTAGCACAACATCTTCTCTTGTGTATTGCATGAGTGACTGACAGAGGTGGATTCAAGTGCATGCTCAACCAAAGGAAGAGCAAATAAGGCAGAAGTACAAAGGGGAGATCCATGAGGTGCAGTGAATAACCGGACAGAGGTAGATCAATTGGGCAGACCAGCAAAACAAAGAGATCCAAAGAGGAGGTTGTAAGGAGACAGCAAGACATTAAGAACACTAATAGACAGGTGACAAACACAGACTGCTCATTAGTGGCTCTGTAAAGAAGACAGGACTTGAGAGAGAGAGAGAGAGAGAAGTGTTGGGTTTGAATAATGGACATCTTAGTGCCAAATTGCAGTACCTTCACTAATTACCAGTGGTTATTTTTTGTCATCCTTTTTATATATATGGCTATATTATACACTCACCTAAAGGATTATTAGGAACACCATACTAATACTGTGTTTGACCCCCTTTCGCCTTCAGAACTGCCTTAATTCTACGTGGCATTGATTCAACAAGGTGCTGAAAGCATTCTTTAGAAATGTTGGCCCATATTGATAGGATAGCATCTTGCAGTTGATGGAGATTTGTGGGATGCACATCCAGGGCACGAAGCTCCCGTTCCACCACATCCCAAAGATGCTCTATTGGGTTGAGATCTGGTGACTGTGGGGGCCAGTTTAGTACAGTGAACTCATTGTCATGTTCAAGAAACCAATTTGAAATGATTCGACCTTTGTGACATGGTGCTATGTTATCCTGCTGGAAGTAGCCATCAGAGGATGGGTACATGGCGGTCATAAAGGGATGGACATGGTCAGAAACAATGCTCAGGTAGGCCGTGGCATTTAAACGATGCCCAATTGGCACTAAGGGGCCTAAAGTGTGCCAAGAAAACATCCCCCACACCATTACACCACCACCACCAGCCTGCACAGTGGTAACAAGGCATGATGGATCCATGTTCTCATTCTGTTTACGCCAAATTCTGACTCTACCATCTGAATGTCTCAACAGAAATCGAGACTCATCAGACCAGGCAACATTTTTCCAGTCTTCAACTGTCCAATTTTGGTGAGCTTGTGCAAATTGTAGCCTCTTTTTCCTATTTGTAGTGGAGATGAGTGGTACCCGGTGGGCTCTTCTGCTGTTGTAGCCCATCCGCCTCAAGGTTGTACGTGTTGTGGCTTCACAAATGCTTTGCTGCATACCTCGGTTGTAACGAGTGGTTATTTCAGTCAAAGTTGCTCTTCTATCAGCTTGAATCAGTCGGCCCATTCTCCTCTGACCTCTAGCATCAACAAGGCATTTTCGCCCACAGGACTGCCGCATACTGGATGTTTTTCCCTTTTCACACCATTCTTTGTAAACCCTAGAAATGGTTGTGCGTGAAAATCCCAGTAACTGAGCAGATTGTGAAATACTCAGACCGGCCCGTCTGGCACCAACAACCATGCCACGCTCAAAATTGCTTAAATCACCTTTCTTTCCCATTCAGACATTCAGTTTGGAGTTCAGGAGATTGTCTTGACCAGGACCACGCCCCTAAATGCATTGAAGCAACTGCCATGTGATTGGTTGGTTAGATAATTGCATTAATGAGAAATTGAACAGGTGTTCCTAATAATCCTTTAGGTGAGTGTATATAGCCACACTAATAGTCAGGATTGTGTGTATTATTGCTTTTGTAGTCAGTAAACATGACCTTACTGGACTGTGTGCAGGGTAGCCTTGTCTCGGAACCGGGTATATTAAATATAACAATTGTCAAAGATGTTACATCCCTAAATGTGATGGCAGCTTTGCATTTCCAAATAAGAATGAAACAAGACCATTGTTTAAAATAAGGGGGATTATTTTATGTATTTAATTGGGATATTTCAACACAAATTAATGGGATTTTTCATTAAAAAAATAAATAAAATAAAAAGGGGAGCAGTCTTGTCCAGGTCCCGGGACTGTAGTGGGTTGGCCCTGGTGTTCGACGCTGATGTTTCTCTCACACTGGGCATGCTCTTGGGAAGCTGGGGCCTGTGGGGCAAAACAAGACAGGATACACCGAGTCACCCCTCTGTGTGTAGCTATCACTTTACCTGAGTGACACTGATACTGTGTAACTCCCACACAGACAACCCTGCATCCCTGCCACCCCGACTCCAGTGACTGGAGTATGGAAGTGTGGCCAATGGGGAAATTAAGATCCTAGTTACTGATCCTGCACTGGGGCGTTGTCACTGAAATCCAGCAGTAGGGCGAGACAGAATACAGAGCTAGTGATCCTAATGTGTGAACTCCTCTTGTAATAATATAGCGCCTTGCAGGGATGTCACGGTGTGCCGTTACCTTCATAGTTGGTGACCTGCTCCATCTCCTCTCTCTCTCTCTCTCCTGCTCTTGTCTTTCACATTGTGGTTGACGGGCCCCAGTTCCTCAGGTGATCACAAGTCCAGGTGTGGAGACATCAGAGAAGGTCTAGTGATGTCTGTAGATTTGAGACAGGTTAGGAATGAGAGGTGGGCATTAGACTGCTTACTGGAATGGAAATAGCAAAGGCTGCCACCCCTACTGTATTGCACCAACCATTCATGGCCAGATCAAACTGTGAAGCACAGTACAGTACAGTACAGCAGGGAATCTGAGAATATAGTGAAGAACCCAGTCTGGATGCATAAATGTTAAATGTATTTATTTAACATGCCAGGCCTGGAAGGGGCCCGACATGGAAGCACTCTACCTCAGCAGGGACTTATTGAACAGCAAAAGTGGACAGCCTTATATACGTTGCAGGGCATGTGGGTCTGTGGCCGGGGTCTGTCACTTGGGGTTTGCCAGCGTGTTATCTTGAGGTCAGATTTCTGACCCTTGTAATGCTCATGGAAGACTTCCTCGGAAGAGGTGTGGGATCCAAAGAACAGATGTCTTCCTTTGATGTACTAGGAAAGGTCCGATCCCACGGTCGTCATTTAACAACTGTCAATCGCTCATTAACAAAAACAGTTCCTGCCTATCTGGAGAAAAGATTGTCCACAAACAGACTTTTAACAAACAGCTGTGGGCCCTCTCTCTCTTGGCAGTTTGATCCTGCCTATTATTGACAGGAATGTCTAGAGGGTATGCCCTGAACAACTTGCAAAATGGTTGATGCTACCATAATACATTTACTTTGCTTGGTCTGCATATTATTATAAATATAAAACATAATACAGTTGATATAAAACATTAATAACGGCTCTTCAGTATTGTTGAAAGACAAGCTTCATAGCCTGTTTTTACTCTTTCAGTACAATAGGACATTTGAAAGCCCCCCAGTCTCCCCAGTGAACTCACCCCTGGGTGTTGGGTGAGGATCTCCCTCAGTGGCCCTGGCAGGGATGTGGACAAGACTGCCTCCCGGAGATAGACATCCAGCTCTACCACAAACTATGGTAGACAGAAATGGCTACCCATTTTTATGTATTTCTTTAATTTATTTATTTTATTGTATTTTTTGTTTTGTTTATTTTATTTTTTTGTTTAATTTAATGTATTTATTTATTGTAATACATTTTAATTATATTCATTTAATACATTCAATTAAATTATAAAAATATTATTTTAAAAGAGATTACAAAAAATCCAGTTTTATTTCCAATGGTTTCAACCATTTCTTTTTTGTTTTGTTTTTTCTATTCTTGCAATCTCTGCTTCGACGTCAGACAGTAGAATACACCGACTGTCGCCCCCATTGGAAATGCCTTGGTATATCCCTATGACCTGGCTAAACTCATTTAGAACTGGAGAACCAGAATTACCAGGAATCCCAGTGTTGGTAGTAAAACAAATCGTGTTTCTAATTTGATCTGCAAGTTTTCGATGTTCTGGGGTGTCTGACTTAGAGGCACGTAGTGGAACTACATGACAGGATGTTATGTCAGGTGTTTCTTGTAGTTCCTTGGTTTTATAAGACACTCTAAAAGCATATTTTTCTGGGCGACCAATAATTCTCTCACACAGCGCACGGCCTAGAGCTGAAATATCTCCTCTCAGTTTCAATACAATAAAATCTTTTTCTTTGGAATAGTTGATGTATTGTGGATCTATATTATAGTCCTTTGTAGAACCATCAGATGTTGGGAACGATATAACAATTTTTTCAAAAAATGAAGAGGAGATTTCCTCAACTGTGTGAAAAGTAGTTATAACCAGCCCTTGTTTCCAGTGAAAACAGTTTGACCAATTATTTCCTACTTTTATGATTCCAACCTGAGGGAGAATAAGTTTAGGTGCACGGAACCAGAGATTGGAATACATTGAATCAAAATCTATTTGTTTTTTCAGGAATATATAAATAGTATCCATATTATCATATTGGACATTATGAGATTTTTTGCATAAACTAAGAATAGGAATTAAATCAAATATCTTACAATGTTCAATCTTTTTGGTAAAATGCAAAACCTTTCTATAACTCTCTTTTTGGGATTTGTTTTTATTATAACATTCTAGATCATAATCATTTTCATAATTTTCAGGATCAGGAGGAGGGATACATATACTCATTGATCCAAAGTTACTATTCTCATTTTGTAAGTTTTCATTACACATATATGTATATATATATCTTCAAATAAAATTTGGTTTGTGGGAAAAGTAGCATTTTCATCCATCACCTGCAATGAAAGAGAAAGGAAAGTGACATGAGTTTGGTTCTGTCAATGCATGTTTTCCAGGACTGTCTACAAATGAATATCAACGTTAGTTAAGAGGTACGTTTCTGCTGAGATCCTGATACAGTCACACAGTAGTGATCAAACATATCAATAACCTCCTTCATTTCGTGGCGGTCTCTGACCAGTGTTTAATGCAGGGGTGGGGAACCGTTTTCCTATCAAGGGCCATTCGAGTGTTCACAAATGTATTCACGGGCCACAACCTTAATTAATACACCGTATCTAAACATTAATACAGATGAAACTTACATTCTACTGCAAGAACAAATCACTTTTATTTCTAAACGCACACATTGCAGTCAAAATAGAAATAACTCTATAGCCCACAATAAGCAAAAAGCTCAAAAATGGCACACAATACAATAAGATAATGAAACAAGTGTAAACGTCAATATTGCAATAATGCTCAAAAGCAGTATTTTATAGTTCAGAAATAACTTTTGCATTTATCAAAACATAACTGTACACTAAAGCGACACAATAAATGCTGCTGCGCTGATCATGTCCTGAATCGTTATTGTGCTGGATGCGCTGCGCTATTGCTCTCTGTGCTGCAGTAGCATCGCGTATTGATCAGTGCAGTAAAAGCGCTCGGTGCCATTCGGACCTGCGTTTCACTCGCAGTGTTTCCACAGCACTGGCACAGACCCACGACTGATCCGTCATTGCCAGTGTCACTGATGCCCTGAATCGGCCCTGTTCACATACACGGCATGTCCAAAACCAGCTCTCCCCAGTCTCCGTTTCCAGTCCATGTGTATTTGCGGGTCATCGCTGTATCAGCTCAATCAGTTGTAATGCTGTAATGCGTGTGTTTTTCACGCACATGAACGACGGTGACAGGTAGAGATCGCCACTGCAGCGCCACACTGGCTCTATTGTAAGGGCCGGCAGGATTATGCGTTATATATATATATATATATATATTATATTCTAGGTAAATTATTTATTTTCGTGCTTATGCAGTTAAAACGCAGTAGAGATGTTTATTACATAAGCTCGGCGCTTCTAGTGTTAAGTGTATGTGCAGACATGATTTTTTCCTCAGGGGCCGCAGACAGCCGGATTGATTTTAAATATAATCATATAATATATATATATATATATATGAATATAATATGCGCGTTTCTATTTAAGTTGTTCCTCTGTGGCAAGCCGTAACATTTACTAGTCCCATGTCAACAATTACATTTTTCATATCAGAACTAGAATTGTTGAAATAAAACGCGACTTTTCCTATATCAAGAATTGCATTTTTGATGTCACTAATTCGACTATGATATGTTAAAACGGCCTGATCCCTCTACAGGGCCTGTGCAGTGCAAAGTTGTGTCATCAGTACATTGAATAAGGGATGAAATGGATGAGCCCGTGTACAGAGGCCACTCCCTGGACAGTGCAAGTGAGAGTGCGCGCAAAGTTGCGCACATCTGCAGAATCCCGCCGATCCCATTGGTTGATCAGCGCAGAGCTGCGCAGAGCTGCGGAAATCTGCGCTACACGATCGCGACCTGTAATCGCTCGCAGTGAGTGTTGCGCAACTCAAAGACGTGGACGCGCTTAAAAAGCACATGGGAAAGAAAAAAGATATGAACTTACTCATTTATCTATTCATATTTTCAGCTGTGTATAGTGAGTTGGTTAGGAAATGAAGATGAGTACTCTCACATAAAAATACTTTAAATTAACAACATCAATAGAACATAAAAAAGGGACAGAACTCAGCTGGAAAAGGTACAATTGTTTTAAGTGACTATCGGCTCCATGACTTAGGCAGCCCGCAACTGTAAGTAACTATAATGCAAACCAGGCCAGCTGTGCCTATATGGGAGTTTCCCACATTGCTTCACTTTCTCTGTACCAGCATGTGCGTTTCCCTGCTATTTCATGCTATACTGAGAAATCAAACCATGAGAAGGAAAGGCAACAATCCCGAGAGTCCGCTTAAATAAGTTATTTGTATGCACAATATTTTGAATTTAACGAACTAAGTCAATCAGTATTAAAAATGATTTCCTCCTACTATGATATCAAACAGCAGACTATAGTGACACAGTGTACTTGAATCAATCATGTCGTTAATCCTTAAAGCAAAGAAGAAAATAGATACATTTTTAATTAAAAAAAGGGAAACGGAATGAGTTACAAAGTTAACAGTTACATACATACATACATACATACACACACACACACATATATATATATATAAATTAAGATACCACTTAACATTGATTTCTGAATCTAGAGCTGTATATAGACATATGTATGTATGTATGTATGTGTGCATATATGTATATAAACCATATATAAACCATTGGTACTTACAGCTTGTAGCAGAGCTGGATTCTCTCTCATACATCTCAGTGTGTATTAGTCATTTAAAGGTCCCATCCTCCAATCAGAACTCAGCACAGGCATAGGTTTCATTTCACGATAGTTGGGACAATTTCTCCAGTATCCTGTCAGAGAGGTGAAATGGAAATACAGTATCTTGCAAACAGCTTGGAAGGAAGTGAACAACTCATTATAAACAAGGCAATCAGTAAGAGTTTCAAAGTTGAGGTAACAGTATTAGTACCTTTTGATCCCAGACAACTACTACTACTACTACTACTATTAACTCAACTTTAATACATATATAAAACCAACTTATTACAGTGCAGAGGTGTTTTGGATGGTGCAGTTAGTTTGGAGATCTGATAATTTAGGGGAATTATTGTAGGAACAGAGGGGCGCTGTGATTGCGGGAGCCAGTCATGGGGAGCAATGAGATAAATTGGGGTGCCTGAGTTCCTGCCGGGGAGAAACAGTTTAAAGAGAAAGAGTGAGAACAGTGCTGCTCCTTAAAAAGCTGTCAGAGAAATAAATGTGTTGCAGGAACACCAACTCCCTCTTATTACTCATTGTGTTTGTCAGTGGTGAATCCAGTAGTGAAAAGCCTGAAATGCTACAGTAGATTTAGGCTGGTTGTAGTTTGTTTGTTTGTCTAATTGTTTATTTGTTTTACTTCTAATTACAGACTGTACAGTTTTGACTTCTGACTCTCCTTGAATTAATAAATACACCCATAAAAGCGAATGAAGAAGGACTGAAAACTGTGCTAAACTGTCTATTGCCTTATTCCAGTGCCTTTCATTTTTTTACAAAATGTGCGAAAGCATAATCAACCATATCCACCGACAGTTGAAAACATACTTAAGCTTAACTGATGGTTTCAGCAGTGGCACGCTATCTGCATAGCTGTGATTACTTTGGCACCCAATAGAAGGCAAATCAAACCATGTAAAACAATGTAAAATGGAATATGCAATATTTATTAACAAAAGATTAATCAAACAGTGGTATTGTGAGGAAAAATGTCACTCAGGGCAAGTATCAAAGTGTCAGTCTGTGGGGCGTATGGGCTGTCTGCTGAAGCTTCTGTAAGGCCTCAATATCAGGCCTGGATTCAGATAGAGCCAAGGGTTTACACATGCCCTTGTAGCCTGCAATCTTAATGTTAAATGCATTTATTATGGCTATATACCATGGGGGGCAAGAGGTGAAGGGCCAGTGAAGTTGATGTAAGTGGGTGGGTCAGTGCTAGCTGCTGTAGCACAACATCTTCTCTTGTGTAACATATCAGAGACTAACACAGGTGGATTCAAGTGCGTACTCAACCAAAAGAATAAGACAAAAGTACAAGGGGGAGATCTAGAAGGTGTCGTAAAGAACATGCCAGAGGAACATCCATTGGGCAGACATGCAAAACCAAGAGATCCAAAGGGGAGGTGATAAGGAGAAAACAATAGATCAGGCACACTATTAGACAGGTGACAAACACAGACTGCTCATTAGTGGCTCTGTAAAGAAGACAGGACTTCACAGTGACTGAAGCACAAACAGGGGTTGAAGTGCAGGGCAGAGTGGCGTCAGTGGAGCTGGTAGGGACAGTTAGAACCAATGAGAGCAGAGGGTTAGTAGGACAAGTGCACATGGTGTGTAGGAATGTTAAATGAATAATTGCTTATTGACAGAGGGAGACTGTCGAGTATTCAGGTGATGAGGATGACCTCAAGTGGTGAACAGGGGAAGTGCAGTCATTCCCTCAATGACTCTCCCTTCTTTCCTCTGCTCTCCCCCACCACCACTAACCACATCCCACTTCAGTCATCTTCGGGTTGGCTGTTTCTGCCTCACCATCTTTCCCTTTTAAATTATGAACTATATTAAATTCCTTGAAAAGGCTTTGATTACATTCAATATTATGTTCAAACGATGCATCCTAACCATCCCCTAGTTCCTGACATTAGGTATATCAACATTATGGTTCTACATCTGACACATACAGACCCACCCTGCTGTCCTTGGTCTTTGTTTGATATTATAAAAACTATATATACACCTCTGCTGTGCCGCTCTGGTGTCCCGGGCTGTAGGCTCATCACTGCTCATCACTTATGAGCTGCATTAAACAAAGTCTAGTGAAATAACTTGATTAAAATCTAATCATCTAATTAATTATCCAATTAAGTACACACAATTTACAGTTGAACAGTCACACTTGTGTTTTCCACCTTTGTAAATGGTCAACACAAAACCTATTGAACAAGAAAAGGCCAGAAGAGAGTAACATGTTGGACCTCACATTTTATAAACTTATATTTGGGCTTTTAAAATGACTGCTGCAAAATAGTGAAAGTAGTTTAATGTCAGCATTATGTTGAATGAGGAAGAGGCTACTTTAAATGGAGTGGTTATTGAGCTATACATATTGTTACGTCGCACATTACCCATACCTGGGCATGACTATCAGTTAATCAGGGAGCTTTCACCTGGCAGTGAATGCACAGAGAAAAATCCTGCAGAGCTTTGTATGCCATTTAAGAAGGCTGTAGAAGATGTATATCCCCATTAGAATTTGGCTTCAAGTATCTGACAGTGTAATCCAACCCATCATGTTATATGGAAGTGAGATATGGGGTCCCGTCAGTGAACAGCATTACACCAAATGGGAAAAACAACCGGCAGAAACTCTACACATTGAATTCTGCAGAAATATATTACAAGTACAATGCAAAACACCATACACTGGATGAAGGGCTGGATAAAGCCATTACCCACTGCTTTTTAAAACCCCAGACAATAGCATTGAAATTCTGGTCCCATCTAAAAAATAAACAATCCAGATTCACTCCATCACAAGGGTCTCCGATCCCAAGAGCTCAGAGCGCAAAAGAGTCCAATCAGGCAGCTGGTGCTGAAGCTGCCATCACTAACCTCAGCTAATACTGACCCACACTGCTCACACAAAACCAATCAGAGCTGACCACACTGTGACACACAGAGCCAATCAGAGCTGACCACACTGTGACACACAGAGCCAAATCAGAGCTGACCACACTGTGACACACAGAGCCAAATCAGAGCTGACCACACTGTGACACACATAGAAAACTCTTATCTGGAGTTCTGGAATAACTAAACTAAAGCTTGTAAAGTAAACTTGACTGCTATCGGGCCCTAAATGGAAATGACACCCTGGCCGATTATCTCTTCACTGTCAGAGATACAAAGCACAGACATTTCCTGACCAAGTACAAGCTCAGTGACCACAGCCTGGCCATAAAAACAGGCCGACACAGACAGACCTGGCAGGCCAGAGAGGACCGGCACTGTGGTCACTGTGTGACAGGACAGGTGCAGACAGAGAAGCACTTTCTCCTGCACTGCTACAAAGATGCATCAATGAGGGAGACATTTATCCAAAGAATCACCCATTCTTTCCCCAATTACCCAAAACTCACCCACACAGAGAAACAAAAACTTGCCCTGGGAGAAAAACACACAGCCCCATTAGTGGCAAAATATGCAGCTGCCTCCCCCAGCCTTAGGGACCCACAGTGAGTGCTCGGCACAGTGCTGTGCAGGCAGACTGTGAAGCTGGAGATGTTCTTGATCCAGTGGAGTTCCAGTTCCAGTACGAGGGAGGCCCAGCTGTAGCAGAACCATCTGAAAGGAGCCGCCGAGGACGGACACTTGCTGGGACTGGTTGGAGCCCAAGGAGGACCTTGGTCGGCGAGCAGGCTACTGGAGAGGCAGCACACCCTGGATCCAGATCCTTGGACTACAGGCACTGGGTCTCAGCGAGAGGACCGCTGACAAAATTGAGAAATTTTAACTTTAATTTCTACCGTAAGGAGATGGCACGAAACCTGGGTGTCATCTGTGATCATAATCTATCATTTGAATTACACATTCAGAATGTGTCGAGATCTTCCTCCCTCCAGCTTAGAAACATTGCTAGACTAAGACAATTCCTCTCGTTACAGGACACTGAGAAATTGATACACGCATTTGTTACATCTAGATTGGATTACTGTAATGCCATTCTGTCACGCAGCACTAACAGAGCTAACAGAGAACAGAACTTCAGTTAGTCCAAAATGCTGCTTCAAGAATTCTAAATAATACAAAAAAACATGACCACATCAGTCCATTACTGGTTTCTCTTCACTGGCTGCCCATGCGCTACAGGATAGACTTTAAAGTTCTCTCACTAACATTTAAAGCACTAAAGGGACTGGCACCTCCTTACTTAAAAGATCTCCTTATCGAATACACTCCAGGTCGGCCATTGAGATCCCAGGAAGCCGGTTACTTAGTGGTCCCTAAAATACACAAGAAAACCGCAGGTGGTAGAGCATTCAGTTATAAGGCCCCAAAACTGTGGAACGATGTTCCAGCCAATGTAAGAGATGCTCTGTCTTAGCCTTTAAATCACGGCTGAAGACTCATCTGTTCAGTCTCTGTTTTTCTGTTTTCCTTCCATTGCATGACCAGTATATGTTCACAACTGTCTTTTTGTCTTCCAGCAACATCCCCTTTGATGGTCCGACAAAGCACCTCGTCTCCCACCATGGAAGTCTGACGAGGCACAACCCTCCTCTGGGGCACCCCATCACGAAGGGCCAACGGGGCATGCACACCCAAGGTCTGACGAGCCATTACCACCCAAAGGCAGTTGATGGTCCACCACACCCCCACCCACCCTCGAAGGCCGGTGAGAGGACTCCTTCAGAGGGAAGACCACAGCCAGCAGCACCGATCAAGAACTTTCTCCTTGCTCCTTGCTGCTGTAACAACTATACTGCCTGGAGGGGAGGCAACCATTAGGCCTAGGCCCTAAGCCGTGGATCCCCCAGAGATTTATTTTGTCCTACATGCCATCCATAGGAGTTTTTTGTTTTTCCTCTCCTACGTGCCTAAATGGTTTATTTATTTATTCTCCCCCATTAGTAAGAGCTGAGATTGCCGCCCCCACCCCCTCCCCCCATATCACAGGTGAGGAGGAAGGTTACAGTGTCAAAATCTATCTAATCAGATCCCTATAAAGATGACTACAACTGATCTGCCACCTACCAACAGAGAAGAGAGCAACCCCCCAAAAATGGGGGAAGAAGTAGTAAACATTGCAACTAAGACTGTTTCACCAAGGAGAGCCAGTGCCCACTCCATCAGCAGTTGGAAAGATCCCGGAAGGCCAGCTGAAGTTCCGCAGTTGAAGGGAATATTAGACCAAGCGCTGGCCAAGATGAAAGAACAGAGGAACATCACCCCATCTGAACCATCTCAACTAACTGCACTGGCACAGTCCAGTAGAGTACAGAACATACAATAGTACCCAGAGAGAAAAAGACCACTAAACATCTATGTCCCATTATTCCTACCAATGTTGCCAGTATAATCTTAGCCAAAAGTGACAATAAGGAGAGCAATAAAAGTGCTATTTTACAGGCCGAACCTCCAAGTGTCCCATACCTGGAGGAAAAGGCTGTAGAAAAGTTCACAGAATTAACTTGGGCGAGAGCCTCCAGCACTGAAGATAAATAGTTTGAAAAAGACATTCAAGGTTAAACAACCCCCCACACTCCCTCACAATAATTGTCCAGATTTAAGACCGGTATATGATGAAAATAATGAAATATGGTTTTATGAAAATATAGACGGAGGGAGTTGAAACTGCTCCCCCTCTAAATAGCAAAGAGCAATAATATAATTGTGAACTTTTCAGAAATTAGCCAAACCCTATCTAGTTGGAATATAAACACAAGTGTAAAGGCTATTGAAACTATACCTGTGCACCCGGACTGGCCCTCTGTTTATTTTCCCGTCTCTGGAGGTTTGTGACACCTTCGATGCCGGCTGAGGATGCCGGAGAGGGAAATTTGTATTGTATGTTCCGTGTAAAACACTGCCCCTGTTAGTCATGCCAATAAAGCAACCATTACATTTGAGAGTGAGAGAGAGTGAGAGAGAGGAATTGCTTTTGAATAACAGTCCTGTCCAATCAAAATGTACTATCCTTTGTCAGCAGAGGGGGACACAACACAAGCTGTTATCTCCCTCTTGGAAGGCATTCTGCGCCGAGCCGGGGCCTGGACGGTCAGGGTAACTGTACAGGCAAACGACACTGGGTCAGGGGAGAATCACACTCATAGCCGCCCACTCATTCAGTTACAAAATCTTTCTAGAACGGGTTTTACCCCCATTGATGCTGGCAGCCTGATACCTGAAGCCCCTGTGGACACTGCCACCATGGGTCACCTACTGGAGCAGCTAGGCCTGATCGGCTGAGGCTCCAGTGCTGTAAGTCCTGTGCTTGGTTTATGTCTTGTTTACTAGTGTATTGACTTTTGTTTGTGTAACGACCTGTTGTTATGTGACCCGGATTATGAACTGTTTAAATCCCATCGTGTTACAGTACTTTGTGCCACGCCCTTACTACTAGCCACTTAAATTAATGTGCTGTTATAATTAGTATTATACTGACTAGTCACTATATATATTTCCACACTAATAGTCAAGATTGTGTGTGATATTGCTTTTGTAGTCAGTAAACCAGAGGCGAAAATCTGAAATCAACTTTGGAGGGGCATGAATGGCAGGACCCAACAGAACATTGTCCAAAGCATCACACTGCCTCTGCCGGCTTGCCTTCTTCCCATAGTACATCCTGGTGCCATGTGTTCTCCAAGTAAGCAACACACACGCACCCGGCCGTCCACATGATGTAAAAGAAAACGTTATTCATCAGACCAGGCCACCTTCTTCCATTGCTCCGTGGTCCAGTTCTGATGCTCACGTACCCATTGTAAGCGTATTCAGCAGTGGACAGGGGTCAGCATGGGCACCCTGACTGGTCTGCAGCTACGTAGCCCCATACGCAACAAATTGCGATGCACTGTTTGTTCTGACACCTTTCTATCAGAACCAGCATTAACCTTTTCAGCAATTTGAGTTACAGTAGCTTGTCTGTTGGATCGAACCACACGGGCCAGCCTTCGCTCCCCATGTGCATCAATGAGCCTTGGCCGCCCACGACCCTGTCGCCGGTTCACCGCTTTTCCTTCCTTGGACACTTTTGACAGGTACTGACCACCGCAGACCGGGAACAGCCCACAAGAGCTGCAGTTTGGAGATGCTCTGACCCAGTCATCTAGCCATCACAGTGTGGCCCTTGTCAAAGCCGCTCAGATCCTCACACTTGCCCATTTTTCCTGCTTCTAACACATCAACTTTGAAGACAAAATGGTCACTTGCTGCCTAATATATCCCACCCACTGACAGGTGCCATGATAATAAGATTATCAGTGTTATTCACTTCACCTGTCAGTGGTCATGTTATAGTTGATCGGTGTAAGTACAGTTCTAAAAGTATATGTATGTGTGTGTGTGTGTGTGTATGTATGTATGTATGTATGTATATGTGTGTGTGTCTGTGTGTGTGTGTATACTGCTAATCTATGACAAACAGCCTAGCCGACGAATCAGAGTCGGAAAGGGTTATTAAGTAATCAGACAATTAGATGAAAGCGGGGAAGCCTCTAAACTTGAACACAGCCTGGGAAGAGCCTGCATTTTAACTGAAGCCGGCTGTATGGAGGAAGGGTTTCTCAAGTAAGAGTATATACAGAGAGGGAAAAAAGTATTTGAGTATTTGTTTGCCCACTGACAAAGAAATGATCAGTCTATAATTTTAATGGTAGTTAGTATGTTAAGAGTGAGAGACTGAATAAGAACAAAAAAATCCAGAAAAACGAATTTAAAAAAAGTTATAAATTGATTTGCATGATAATGAGGGAAATAATTATTTGATCCCCTATCAATCAGCAAGATTTCTGGCTCCCAGGTGTCTTTTATACAGGTAACGAGCTGACATCAGGAGCACTGTCTTAAAGGGAGTGCTCCTAATCTCAGCTCGTTACCTGTATAAAAGACACCTGTCCACAGAAGCAATCAATCAATCAGATTCCAAACTCTCCACCATGGCCAAGACCAAAGAGCTGTCCAATGATGTCAGGGACAAGATTGTAGACCTACACAAGGCTGGAATGGGCTACAAGACCATCGCCAAGCAGCTTGGTGAGAAGGTGACAACAGTTGGTGCGATTATTCGCAAATGGAAGAAACACAAAATAACGGTCAGTCTCCCTCGGTCTGGGGCTCCATGCAAGATCTCACCTCATGGAGTTTCACTGATCATGAGAACAGTGAGGAATCAGCCCAGAACTACACGGGAGGATCTTGTTAATGATCTCAAGGCAGCTGGGACCATAGTCACCAAAAAAACAATTCGTAACACACTATGCCGTGAAGGACTGAAATCCTGCAGCGCCCGCAAGGTCCCCCTGCTCAAGAAAGCACATGTACAGGCCCGTCTGAAGTTTGCCAATGAACATCTGAATGATTCAGAGGAGTGTTGTGGTCAGATGAGACCAAAATTGAGCTCTTTGGCATCAACTCAACTTGCCGTGTTTGGAGAAGGAGGAATGACCCCAAGAACACCATCCCCACCGTCAAACATGGAGGTGGAAACATTATGCTTTGGGGGTGTTTTTCTGCTAAGGGGACAGGACAACTGCACCGCATCAAAGGGACGATGGACGGGGCCATGTACCTTCAAATCTTGGGTGAGAACCTCCTTCCCTCAGCCAGGGCATTGAAAATGGGTCGTAGATGGGTATTCCAACATGACAATGACCCAAAACACACAGCCAAGGCAACAAAGGAGTGGCTCAAGAAGAAGCACATTAAGGTCCTGGAGTGGCCTAGCCAGTCTCCAGACCTTAATCCCATAGAAAATCTGTGGAGGGAGCTGAAGGTTCGAGTTGCCAAACGTCAGCCTCGAAACCTTAATGACTTGGAGAGGATCTGCAAAGAGGAGTGGGACAAAATCCCTCCTGAGATGTGTGCAAACCTGGTGGCCAACTACAAGAAACGTCTGACCTCTGCGATTGCCAACAAGGGTTTTGCCACCAAGTACTAAGTCGAAGGGGTCAAATACTTATTTCCCTCATTAACATGCAAATCAATTGATAACTTTTTTGAAATGGATTTTTTTGTTGTTATTCTGTCTCTCACTGTTAAAATACACCTACCATTAAAATTATAGACTGATCATTTCTTTGTCAGTGGGCAAACGTACAAAATCAGCAGGGGATCAAATACTTTTTCCCCTCACTGTAAATATATATATAATTGTGTAGGCTATTGAAAGGGTCTTTGCTGCTTGAATGTTTAACTGCTACATACTGTAGAAATTATTGATGGTATATAATTAGAATTTAAGCACATTCCTCTAAAGGAAACATATTTGTGAGTGTTCCTTAATTAAAAAAACTCATTAACAGCTAGTTTAAGTCAAATACTTTACTTGCAAAATATTTCAGTGCAGGATAACAAAATTATATTATGTGTGCATTAATCAAATGTATTATCAAAATAGTAACTACAATTAAAATATAGTATCAGTGACAGTTGGCGATATTTGAAAAATGTCGGTGCATCGTTTTTGTTTCTGTTTTACTTCAACTTTAATTCAACTGGAGACCTGTATACAACATATTGGAAAAACTGTGGGTGTGTATAAAAGTGCTCTCTAACCATAACTTGCATGGAACTACTTTTAAAAAGATTTTTTAAATCTGTTTTTCAGGAGTTTTAATATACAACCTTAGAAGTAATGTGTAGAAATTCTACACAAAAAATGTGTTAATAGTACTAGTATGACACATTTTGTGTTATTTTCTACACAATATGTGCAGGTACTGTCTTTCTTCTAACGCATGACAATAAAGTAATTTCAGCCAAAAATACCAAGAAAGTGTAATTTAGTTGTTTTATTTTCTTCTCCCCAAGATTAATCATGTTATCGGTCATCTCTCTCTCTTTCTGTGGTTGTTTGCCTTTGTTGATTAAACTGATGTTGAAGGAATGTTGACAATTCGACATCGATTCCATTTGCAAATCCAACCAATTTTCAATGTATATTCAACGTTGAAATATGATGTTGAAACAACGTTGTTTCTAATGTATTTTGTCTGCT
This sequence comes from Amia ocellicauda, assembly GCF_036373705.1. Taxonomy (NCBI): domain Eukaryota; kingdom Metazoa; phylum Chordata; class Actinopteri; order Amiiformes; family Amiidae; genus Amia; species Amia ocellicauda. Next base: position 11,759,712 of record NC_089869.1, read on the forward strand.
GGGTTAACAATTGTTAATGTTCCAATTTAATTGACAGTAGTTTAACACTTATCTCTTTAAAAGTTCAATCATTTAACTTCATTATTTCATTTCCTCAATTGCTTTAGAAAAATATCCGCTTTATAACATTACACAAATACCAATCCAGAACACAATGCAACATTGATTTTTCAAACTAAAAGACATGTATTTACAGCAGTCGGCAGAATTTACAGAGAAGTGCAGCGACTCTCACTGTCCCCCCTGTTGAACTTTGAACTCTTGCAGCAGCTTCCCCAGATGTTGACCATCATGGAGTTTGACAGTGAAAGAAGCTGTTCACGTTATTACCCCATTATTTTGGAAAAAAGACTGATCTGTGTGAAAATATGTATCAGGGTTTTATAGTTTTTATGCAGATTCTCTTCATCATTTTGAAAGCAGTTTCACTGTTGTTGAAGATGTAAGATCACTGTTAGTATATGACCAGGTCACAGCTATGCAGGCTTGTGATACAGTTATCAAGCTACGCTTTGCCAGAGGTGGGTTTCTGTCTGGTATTACAGGGGAATTACATTGTTTTTTGTTGTTGCGTATTTCTCTGTGTTGCCATAACTGTTTAAGTTAAGACTGACCTGCAACATGAATAAATCAATAAATCAATAATAATGGGCATAAACAGCTTTGACAACACAGAGAAGCATGCAACACAATACAGATCATTCAGTGGCACTTTATGAGAGCGTACAGTTTCACAGGAGGTGATGAGCATTAATAATTAGAACTACAAAATGAAGACTTGCTGAATGTTAATAACAGTCCAGATTGGAGCTAATCCCACCACCCGTGTGTGTGCTCGTATTTGAGTTAAATGTGTTGATTCTTGTATCAGACAGGTAATTCAGCTGTAACATCAGGTTTAAGGACACATCAACTGTAACACATCCATTGTAAACTGTTTTATAGTCTACAGCTATATACACATAATATTTCAACATTAGATTTTAAAATAATTTCTCCACTTTAATTGTATGCTGAATAAACCTTCAAATTGTAACACTTTTAAATGTGTTACAGTCCTTAACCGTTTATTTACAGTGGTTTAACATTCAAGTAAAAAAAAAACGTTTTCAACATGAATTATCATCGTTTACGGAAAGTCTGTAATATGTGTTTACAGTTGTGAACACTGATTATACGGTAGTTTGTCATTAAAGAATGAGAAACATATTGCAACCTTCATTATTACAGTTAATTCACATTGAAAACTACGGACATGTGTCCAGTGTAGCCTGTCTGTTCAGATAGTGTCTGAGCGGCAGGATGCTCAGGCGCAATTGAGCGCACAGTTTGCACACTTGTGTCCACGTTGTCACAGCGCTGCCAGGCCGCTGCTTTGTCACCGACCATCCTGCGACCTTGCACAGCGTCCTATACAGCCCACAGCACGAAAAGCATCTCAAACACAAGATCTGGACACACAGAAAAGTGTTCCCTCCAACATGTTTCCCTCATGTGGAAGGAGATGGGGGTTTAAATGACATGCTCTTTAGCATGTAGCAACAGCAAATGCACAGCCACACAATGTGCTCGCAGTCTGAGCCTTCAGCCCATGACTCAGTTCAGATTGAGAAAATCCCATTGCGCATGCGTTTGGACCTCTATCTGCTTCTGTTTCAAATGCTGAACAAAGAGACACAGATTTAGTTTGCAAGTCTCCCAACTGCTATATGTTTGCATTACATATATAATTGTATATCGGAATGCAAAACACACAGCCGGTGTCGTCTCATTGCTTTCATGGAAACACGCTGCGGTTCACTTCATATGGTTTCATGCCTAATTCGGATTAGTCCCTACGCGTCGCGCTCAGTTTCACAGCGCATTGACAGCTGATGAGCGCAGCGCTGTCACTGCAGTCAGACACTGTGTTCACACTGCAGACTCGACCAATACAGTCACTGAAGACAAGTGTGCGCTGCTTCACTAGCACTCACTCGCCTCTGCGTTTCTCTGTGCACATGTGAGCGACATTCACCAGTGCATGTGCGCACATATGGCTGATAGACGTGACAGAGAGTGAAATGAATACAGTCCAGTCGTCTGAGCTATACTGTCGGTGCCGGTATTTTATTTTGCGTGGCTTGAGATGCGTCACTCATGACGCGTTTCTCCGCCCAGGGCCGCTGCGCTCATATTGACAGACAGGCCGCATTGAACACTTTAAAACACGGGTGCAAGTTTACACCGGCCCAGCAGCGTCACATATTAGTTGAGGCGGCCCTGGGCCAGATGCGTCCTTTCCCCGAGACAGCGGAGGAGATCCGCGAGCGAACTGTGCCCCACACGTCACCATGGCGACGTGAACGCTATGACGTCACACTGGGTCCCGATACATAAATAGCGCTGCTTGAGCCGAAGCATTCAGATCCTGAGCTCACCTGACAGAGTTGACGACCCACGACACGCCTTAGCGACCCGCCTGTTCTTGGACCATCTACCAGAGAAAATGTTTTTTCAGGGGAGAATCCTGCCGCTAGTTTTTCCAGCAGCGCTGGTGCTTATGGGCTGGTATTGGTATAAGTCGCGCAAGAACAAGCCCGACCCCAGTACCGACACGGAGGAATGTGCTGGAGAGCAGCTGCAAAAAACACACAGCCCAGCGGCGGAGGAGGAGTTTGAATATCTGGAAGAAAATGAACATCGGGAGGTCGAGTTTGAACGTCTGCAGAAGGAGGAGAATGAACACCTGGAGATGCAGGAGTTTGAGCAGCTGGAGAAGGAGATTGAAGACCTGGAGGAGTTTGAAGATCTGGAGAAGTGTCTCGAAGATGGTCTAGACCTCGATCTCCCACAGCCAGATGTGACGGGGCAATTTTATTGTTGTCTGGAGGATTTCAAATGTGTCGCTGTTCTAGGGCGCGGCGCATTTGGAAAGGTGCTGCTTGCCGAGTCGAGAAGAACGACCCAAAGATTTGCCCTCAAGGCCATTCAAAAAAGAGGGGCTGTTGACAGTCAAGATGTTGCAAGCCTCATGTGTGAGAGGAGCGTCTTGCAGACTGTGAGCAGCGTGCACCACCCTTTCTTGGTGAACTTCTACGGCTCCTTCCAGACTGAGGAGCACTTGGTCTTCATCATGGAGTACGTCGCAGGGGGAGACCTCACGCTGGACGGAGAAGCGATCTCAGAGCCCCGGGCTGTATTCAGTGCTGCTTGTGTGGTGTTGGGGGTGGATTTCCTGCACAGGCACAATATCGCACACAGGGATCTGAAGCTGCCCAACCTGCTGATGGACAGACGAGGCTTCGTGAAGATTGCGGACTTTGGTCTGTGCAAGGAAAATATGGGTGTAAGTGACCGGACGAGTTCGTTCTGTGGGACTCCTGACTTCCTTGCTCCAGAAGTCCTGTCGGAGGAGTCCTACACCCGTGCAGTTGATTGGTGGGCACTGGGGGTCCTGCTCTTTGAGATGATGGTGGGCGATTGTCCTTTTACCGGAGCCAATGAGCGGGATCTGTACGAGAGTATCGTGAATGATCCAGTGCCATTCCCCCAGCACCTGTCAAACGAAGCAGTCTCCGTCATGACAAGGCTGATGAGCAAGAATCCTGCTTGGCGGCTCGGGGCCGGAGAGCGAGGCGCCCAAGACGTGATGCAGCACGCCTTCTTCAGGAGCGTGGACTGGCCTGGGCTGGAGGCACAGAGGGTAACGCCTCCATTTGTGCCCACCGTCAGAGAGCACAAGGATGTGGGTGATGATTTAACATCTGAAGCCCCAGTCCTCAGTCTTGGCTCCAGGGTCCTCAGCCCGGAGGAGCAGGACTTGTTCCAGGAGTTTGACTTCGTCGCGGACCGGTATTAAATGCCACTGGAGAGATGCCAACACTGGAACAAAGAATGATGACGCCACCCCAGACAGCCCCATCCCGACTCCAGGACACAGCCTTCTCAGAGGGACCTCGTCTCCGCCAGCACTGGAAGAAGTTTTTGGCTGTGGAGGAGAGCACCAATAAGAAAACACATGTGGACCATCAAACAATTAGAGAAAGATATCAAACAAGATAATTGACTTTAAAAAATTGGAAGTTGAATAAAGTTAAGGCAACCAGCTGCACAGTATAGTCAACTTTTGGGCACAATGTTGGATAAACTAGAATTAATGATTGCTTCCATCAAGATTTCTTGCCCAGCAAATGCAATGAGTAATTTCATTTCTAAGTTGAATTAACATGAGATTAAACATTGCATGGACTTAAAGGTTTATATTACGAGGACTTGAATTCCTGGGTTGTCTTAACACAATTTTTTAAACATTGCATTGATTTTAAGTATGTGTGAATAGAACTTGTACAAACAAGCTGAGTTTACTTAGAAAGGCTGTGCAGCTGGTTGCCTTAATATTGTGAGCTGATGCAATTTTGTTATCTTCTCACTTTATTGCATTAAGGACAGAAGACTTTCTTGCTCACTTCCAATAAAATGTTGATTTAAACAACAAACATTTCATGCACTTGAGTGTCATACAAACATTGGTGGCTTAACAGACACAAAATCCTATTCAAAAGAGAATACTGTAGCCTGTGCTTTAACCCTTACATGCATGAATTACAAGACATCCGTCTTCCCCCTTCCTTGAAATGACTGCTCTAACAGTGGACAGGTCAAAACAGCTTTTCCAATGCATTCCTCTCAATCATGTTATGTTAGATGAGTGATTACTTCAAGAAGGTGAAGAAAGGAAGGGAGGGTGTTTTCTAAGATAATTAAAAACAGGACTTGAAAAGTGAACACTTGTAAACATTTGGTTTGGGCATCAAAGTGGCTCTAAATAACATTTCTGAAAATAAAATACCTATTTTCTAAAAATAGAAAAATGTACTGAAAGGATATAGGGTACAGGCTGAACATCCTATTCCATATATGCACGACAACACCTGTATTGTAGAAAGTCCACTACAGTGCTTTCTTTCTTTCGTACCCAGAATAAAATGTCATGTTTGTCACACCATACTTTAAATTAAACACGCTGTTTGCACATCCAAGAGGTTCTGTATATCCTATTTACAACCCAAAATAAGTAGAAATGTTCTCTGGTACACATAAAACAAACCAAAGACTTGGTCAAACCCAACATGATGTTTGTCAGACCTCATTTAAACTGAAATATTTGGTTTGCACATCCAAGTGATTCTGTACAGCCTACATATTTATTTTTTGCTTGCAACAAAAGCTGTACTGCATTATATCCACTACAGTGCTCAGAGTTCTTCATATGAAGAAAACTCGATTAACTAAAAATTGTGTCAATCTCATGCATGATGTTGATCACACCTCACTTGATTATATAATTGATGAGATATCAAGACTTCTGTGGGTGGAGGTTATGCTCACAGCAAGAGCTTGGGTGTGAGAGTCCTTTATCTGTATTAAGACTAGAACCGCAGACATTTCGTACTGCATAGAACCACCGCACCCGCATAATGTGCGACACCTTTATAAAACAGCTGTGTGACCACAATTAAAAAATTACAAAGTTGGATAAAACTTAATAGTTGTAAATATAAACAGACCACAACATTTTCTGGGCAGAAACATCGCACTTACATTGAATATTATTATTATCATTATTTTCAAAACAAGGGCATATAGACTACATGAAAAAACGAATAAGAAAATAAACGTCATGCAATAAACGCTGTAAACTGATGTAGACATCGGTATGCACGTATCTTAGCAGACTCATACAATTTTAAAACATACATAGCCAGTTGAAGAAACAGCATAAAACTGAAGTGACATTATGCAACTTGAAAGCGCTTTGAAATGACTCCGTCTATTACAGCTGCGTCAGAATGCACAAAACACGCTTCTCAACATTAAAAGTGCCCTACACTTAATACAAAATAATTAGCATTCATGATCAAGAGCATTGATTCAGAGACATGGCTTTGCACCCAAGGCTATAAACTGTGAGACAGTCAGATATTCACAGTCTTTATGGAACCAGGACCACATCGCTCACAGAACACACCGTCAACTTCATTGCAGTTCAGACTGCACATTCCTCAGCACTTGCAATTGTACCGAATCGGGCGCAGTTTTGAGCACCTCTGCAGTGACCAAGCCAATGTCTGTGACGTCCAGTATTTACGGTGTTTGATCTGTTGTACTTGTTGTATCCTCTCCGGGCTCTCCGTCGTCCTCTGGGGCTCCTGCTAGGGCTAACTCGTGTCGGGACATCGTGGTGCTCAGCTCGTTGCTCCCTAAGGCCAGCTGCTAACGCCCCTTCGGCGGCTGGCATGATTAGCTCTACGTTTCCCGTTAGGGCTAAATTTCTCCCAACGGAGGATTGTTCGGTGAGATCAGCCCCAGCCCCGGTATTATTATTTTTGATCCTTACATTGTTTTAACTGAGAAATTCAGCTATACGTATTTGCTGTCTTTTCATCGACATGTTGCTCTTAGGCTATTATGCTAGTGCATTTGATCACTCATAAGAAAAACACTGTGATCGTGGCGGGAAAAGGAGAAAAAGTCGATCCACCAATCCTGCTCCGAAATGTGTTTATCAAAAAATAAAAAACCTGCCCACACATCAGATCACATGATAACTAGTGTCAGTACATTAACAGAATCAGTGCATTTGATTTTTCTCACAACGTGGAAATACTTTATGTATTGACACATTTCCAATTACAGACAGTTATATACAAATTCTGATGATGCTCTGCTACGCACAGTGCGTTCTTGGCGAACAGCTGGGGGCGCCACTGGCCTACAGTACTGCTTACTAGTCAGAAACTCAGTATGTAGCATGCTGTATGCACATGTGCAGAATGCAGTTGGGTAATATGCAAATTCGATTTTGTAGTATGTAGTAGTTTTTGTAGTACTGTTTGTGTGCTTTATCACATTTAGGAGCTTCATTTTCCAGTTGAAGCTGTGACTACTGTGGAAATACTTTCCAGGTCTTCTTAAGTGACCAGTATGTACCCTGAATAAGCAAGTAAGTACCCTGAATAAGCATCCTATGCACACAGCAATATTGTTTCATTTATAAGATTGGAACTGTGTGTTTCTTATTCTTGTGTGAACTGAGCTCCAAAATGCAAAAAAGCAGACAGGAAATACAAGATCCAAATACATAGCACAAATCAATGTCACAATTACCTCAGACCTCATTAAATTTAACACACAAGTTTTGATTGGACAATATCAGAATTCACTAAGGACTGGGGCTTTTGCTGGGGACTCCACACATTTCTTGCTGTTCTGTCTTGTGCTTGCTGATATGAAAAGGCTTTTTACTGAAACTCAACCTTCCCAATACTCATTTACCTGAAGACGCATCCTGACTGCTAGAAAAGTCTCCCTCTCTCCTCAATATTTGATGAGGGTGTCAGTCATCCACAGTGCCGGCCCTGCCTCTCTCAGCCGGCAGACTGGCCCTCCTTTAGAGACCTCCTGAAGAGGCCAGCTGTTATAGACCGGCTGTCTGAGGGGCAGAGAGAGGGAGACCCCCCACTGACCTGGGCCTCGGCAGGTACTAGAGTCTTCATATTTATATCCATATGTATATATACACACACACACACACAACACATCCAGGTCAGCACAGTACTCACAGTAGAAACGGGGTCTTTCAGTTCCAGCTAAAGGACGTGACAAGATTGAGGAGGAAAAGCAATTTCATCCATTTTGGAGTTTTTCAGATTCAAATATAGACTTTTGTGGCAAGTATATCTGACAGCAAGCATATTAAGCATGAATTAAGAACAAGGGCAGTGATGTTCAGAGTGTACAATGCACTAGTTAGAGCTCATCTGGATACTGTGGACAGTTCTGGGCTCCACACTTCAAGAAAGATATCACTGCTCTAGAGGCAGTTCAGAGGAGAGCAACCAGACTTATTCCAGGTCTGAAGGGAAAGTCCTACTGAGAGACTGAGGACCTGAACCTTTTCACCCTGGAACAGAGGAGACTACATGGGGACTTGATTCAAGTCTTCAAAAACATGAAAGGCATTGACCACATCAAACCAGAGGAGCTCTTCCAGATCAGCAGGGACACACACACCCGGGGACACAAATGGAAATTGGGTTTCAAGGCATTCGAGGCAGAAAACAAGAGACACTTCTTCACACAGAGAGGCGTCACAATCTGAACAAACTCCCCAGCGACGTGGTTGAAGCGACAATTTGGGAAGATTCAAAAATAGACTGGATAGGATGCTTGGATAACTTAGTTATTAATGGACACCAAACGAGCACGATGCAGTGAATGGCCTCCTCTCGATTGGACACTTTCTTATGTTCTTATTCTGCCTTTCGCCTTCGAACAGTTGTAATACACCCCTTTGGCTAGCAGGTGTAGCATTATGTTGGGTGTATTTGGATAAGAGCATTTGGGCTCTGAGCTGAAGCACTGATCTAAAGAAGACCTCTCCCCCCCCAAAGTTATCAGATTTCCTTAGCTCATCAGCTTGAAACTGGTTTGCATCAAAGTGACAGTTTTGGGGAGGATGGCACCAAGAAGAGGCCAAATAGTTTGGAATTCTGCTATGAGATGTCTGGAGAAAGGGGCCTGTAGGTGATGATAACTCTTTGAAGTGGACGAGAGCCGAAATCCCGACATAGAGCTACGAACCCGGGCCAACCGGCATTTCCAAAAGATGGCATGGATTGACATCAGTCATAAATCAAGCCCCCCTCCAATAGGACACTGGGGGCTGAAACCGAAATCCAATCTCAAGAACTCAGGAACCAATCACCTATTGATCTGACAGACTATAAGGAACAGCGGACGGTCTTTCTCACTCTCTCTCTCACCTGAACCAGAAACTCGCTGCCACAGCTCAACCTGTAGCTCTGTTGCCAGAACCGGAACCAGAAACCAACCAAGTCTTTGCCGGCAACAGAAGAGTTAAACTGGGAGAAGGAGATTGAGCCGTACGAAGAATTCTTTTAAAGGACTTTATTAAATAAGGAACTTTACAGACTGCGCTGCCCGCCTGTGCCCACCTGATCAGTGGAGTTTTACAGCTGGACAATTGACTAAGTCGACTGTATACGAAAGTGTCAGTCATTTAAATAGCTATTGAGTCTTAAGAAACTTGACCCTTGGAACAAACAGGGCCCTGCTTTCCTCAAAGACTACATCTTCAAGTAACTACGGTGGAACCCCTGCTTACAAAGAAGATTTTGTGCACAACCTTGGAGCCTTCAAACCAGTGGAGAATCTGTTTGGAAACGACTCTACTTTCGCAAAACCCCAACTTCCAGGTGCATCGACTGAGTGGAAGTTCTTGGACAAAGCCGAACCGGACTGCCTTTGTTCCAAACCACACGGACCTCGTGCCGTGTGCTGTTATCTGAGCCCGAAGCCAGAGAGGCCTCTCTGCGACGAAGTTCAGATAAGTTTAACAGTTTGGAGTTCATGATTCATGACATTTGAGAAATCAATTAGAAATGTTAATCTGTGATTCATAACTCTAGAATGTGTAATATCATTTAGTTTTCTTAAATATAAACGTGTGTTGCATTAAACTGTTTTGTTGATAATTTTAGAATTAAAATCTGTCAACGCCGAGAAATATCTTCTCATTCCTGTTTAACTGTTTAGTCTGAAATTGACACAAGTTAATAGACATTAGATTATTGGTGGCCCTGCCTATCCTTAATCATTGAATAATAATCAGTTAAGGGAAATTGTGGTAACAAGTAATGATAGAATCTTTCTCGGCACCTAAACGTAAATGAGACCGATATATATATATATAACGAGAAGTTACCTGACATAAATACTAACCTGCGTAGTTATTTAATGTCTGACTAACAATACTAATGAGAGACTCACCTTCGTCTTACTAACCGGTATTGTAGTCAATGTGTTTATAACCTTTTTTGTTTAACGATTTGTGTTATCATATGCAATCCCATGGTCTTTGATTTGGTCACGGAAGTGATTTGTCTTTGATTTGTTGATCTAGAGTTGAATTTTAATTAGTTTTTCCCTTTTGTATAATTAGTGTAGTGCTACATTTAGTCTTTGTTTTGAATACATTTGACAATTTATATCTTTGGAATTGGTGTCTGCGTCCAATTATTACAGAAATTGAGTTCTACAAGATTCCAGGATTCGTGATAAGGTGACACTATCAATTCACTTCTTTAATTGAAATTTATAAGTGTACCTTACGCTACACAGGGCTCTCTGTTGCATCTCCAGTTCATATCATTTTCATGTGTGTTGGTCTTTTCCTGGGCTACCCTGCTTCATAGCTCCCTGAGAGGTATCAAGCCGGTTGACAATCAGCTTCTTCCTCCGTTGTGCAGAAGGTTGTATTTTGGGCAGCGCAGGGCATAATCTCATGTTCATTGGAAACCATTCTACACAAAATCAAACCCTAACCATTACCTGTGTAACTGCTCAGCAGGGATAATTACACATTACCAACATTATAACTATTCATAAATATGCTGTACTACACTTTACATGAATAAGGCATTAATTACCAAAATAAATCTAAATTTCATGTAAAATGTTACCCTTACCTGCAGTCTCTCAACTTCAGATTGCAAGGTTATAAGGTTACAAATAGTTGGAGGTCTACGCAGCCTGTTTGCTAGATTGAACCCAGAACTGTAACTCATTTTCTCCCCTCACCCCCTCATTCAAAGATTATTATATCCTCCACTGCCTCTGTCAACCACAAACACGATGCATCTCCTCCCGTTATCCTCCGTGCAGATGTTTTTCAACTGCTGCGAGGCTAAGCTGGAGTCTGGCTTTTACAAAACAAAGGGAAACCACTTCTGTGGGATGTGTGATCTCACAAATTGAGCTCAGCTGCCAATGTGAGTTACCGCCGTTAATAAAGACTAAGAAATACATTTCCTCACTCCAAGCGTTGACGTAGCAGCCGGTTCAGCGCTCTTGCCAGGCACATGTTGGCTCTGCACAGGGGTTTGAATGATCTTTGCCCACAACGCCCAACGCCGGTCCACAATCCCAGGGTAATGTCAATGCAAATCGGCCCTGCCGTGATCTGATTCCTTGTTGGTGTCCTTTTACCTCAATCCACCAACTCTGGGTAAACAAACCTGTCCTCTTACTGCAGAAGTCATGAACGCCAAGAATCAAGCTTGTCTCTAATGCCTAGATTCTGGGACGGCACACTGGAGATAGTGGTGCAGTGTGGTGTGTGTGAAACCTGGGAAGCTCTCAGGGCTTTAGCTTCCCCTCTGCCTAGCTGATTTGCATTGTGCACTCGTGCCTCTGAAAAAAAGGGAATGCAGAGGAAGACCGCAGAAATCAATTAGTTCAAAACGGCAGCCTTATTTAAGTGTCCTAAAGATGCAACCTTCCATTACAGCCCCTTCAGTCTGGGGCAGCGCTGTTAATCAGATGGATGTGTCTTGGAACAGACAGGGACAGAGTCTGTGTGTGTGTGTGTGTGTGTGTGTGTGTGTGTGTGTGTGTGTGTGTGTGTAACTAGGCAGGAGGAGCACTGTCTGGGGAGCTGAAATCATTTATATGGGATGAAGCTATTAGCTAATGTAGTCTACTCAGCAGCCAGCGCTCCCTGGTCATTGCTACACTCAGCGACTTTCTCTGCTTAGCCCTGTGAGTGAAGCTTCAGTCCCACTGACCAAGGGATCTGTCTTAGAGGAGGTTTTACTCCCCTATCGTTACTTACATTCATTTCCTTGTTTCTGACCACATCCATTGTGGTCGCTCACCTTTAAAGCACAGATCTGCAAACTAGGAAATACGTTTGTCTAAACTGAGGTCAGTTCCCAACAGCACAGTATTTTCTTTCCCTTGTACCTCAACATATTAGGTGTCACCACCTAGTGGGTAAATAGGGGCAACACACAGGACTACGCCACCTCCTTTGATTTACGAGAGGGGAACTCGTACTACCCAATCTCTCTCCCCGGGGCAGGCTCGACAGGAGCCCAAGACAATCTCCAGACGCACAGGTAAAAGGAATAACAGTTTATTAAATGAAATTGCAGTCAGGGCACGAAGACTATCCTGGATACCGTGAGTTGTACAGAAGCAAATGTAAAAAATAATTATAAATAAAACCTAGCTAAAACCGCCTTTAATCCCTGAGCACTTAAAACACTAAAAACCTTATCCAAAAATATAACAGAAAACTAGTAAAATATTATAAAACTACCATTTCAATACAACTATAACACAAACACACAAGGACACTAATAACTCTCTTCCCCTGTTTTTCACAGCTGCGATCAGCGCTCGACCCGCACAGGTAAGTGAGGTGGATCTCCCGTGCTTTCTCTTCCCAGGAGCCCAGCCAGCACCCCATTGGCCAAAAGGACACGCGCAAGCTGGAAAACACAAAGGATAGTTAATCTAGAAAACTAGCTACAGCGCTTGTTTCAATCTGCCTCAGTGGGGCATCTTCAATTGACTCAGTGGCAGCAGAACCTCAGGCAGGATGAGAACTATCAATATTTAATGTTGGTTTCTCGCTGCAAACTTTAGTGTCTAATCCACAATCATACATTTTCTTTCTCCAGGTGCAGTTCAGAGAATGCCAGGGGGAGGAGGTAAACAGGAGATCTAGGTCTGTTCGCTGTAATGCAGACAAAGTTCAAAATAAAGCCAGTTCCAAAAAGTGCAAATGCCTGTGGCTCTTAATTGCCGTATTTAAAGCCTCCAATTTTACCTAGTGCGCTCTCGCTTACTGCAACCCCACTGCATACACAATCAACAAAAACCCATAGACTTAGCTGCTCAAAGCCCATGCCGTCAATGCTCTGCTGCCAAGTCCTTTGCGTATGTTGTCGCCCTGTAGGGGTTCAGGATCTCCGCTTGCACCGTTTATAATCCACCAAGAAAAGAAGAAGTGAAAAGTTTGTCTCCGCAATACGTTCCACGGTCCATGTCTCAAGCCCTGGCTTCCCCCCTCCTTGCTCGTCCGTACTACTTGTCCAATGGTTTGCGCCCTGAAGGACTTTTTCTCTCAGCTTAAATACTGAAACAAAGAGCCAGGGGTGCAGGTGAAGGTAATTAGGAGCGAACGCGCAGGTGAGTCCAGTTGAGAATGTGGGCTGGTGGCGTGCGCTTGGCAAGAAAGACAATACATCAATCTAAACCCAATAAACCAATTATACAAAAAGAAAGGTGATACAACAAAATAAGGAAGCCCGTGACATTAGATGAAGGAAAACATTTACAAACTGAGATAAGAAACACATGCAAACACACTCAGAAACATTTGGGGGCAAAGAATGAAAGCCATTGAGACTCACAATGACCTTAATGCATACGTTGTTTGTTCGGCTAAGAATTGTGCTGATCATTTGTTTCCAATGTGACCGACCCCAGTCCCTGTACAAGGCTGGTAGGTCAGACCCTGTGACAGAGACACTGCTCCCACAATCCCCCTCAGCCAGTGAACCCCCGAGTTATAAACAGGAGAGGGATGTACGTAGACCTTGTCACACTGGAGATCTGTCTTTAAAGCGGGAAGCTTTGAGATACAATCTTCAGCATAGCAAGGAAGCAGAAATCTTATCTCTATATTTTATGAGATGGGATAGATACTCTTTAAGGACTGGGCACAGGGGATAAGAGGCCAAACTCCGATTCCCTATCACTTGTGTAAGGCCGACCAGGAAGTGCCGTTCATGGGGTGAGTAAAAGGGAAGAGAGAGAGAAGGGGTAGTCTGTGTAACCTTACAGACATGGCCCGCCCCATGACCTACAACCCCTATTCTAACTGACAGCCCTATTGAGAAGACCACCATCTCTTTGTGTAGTATTGAATTGTGATCAGGTTCTCCCTCAGTCCCACATCCAATCCACCGGTAATCCCACAAGACCCTTCCATGTTGAAATGAACTCCTCAGATATTGAATTTTAACTATAGCAATAGAAATATCAGCACTGCGAGATGAGCAGAGACCATGTCAACAGGCAGAGGTGTGTTGGAGAGAGCTACATTTTATGCTTTGTTGCATTATGTAGCTGTATCTTCTCTCAGGGAATTAAGGCACAGCATGAAGCATATGACCATATCTGATTCCAGACAATGTACTATAATAGCTAAATATGGACATAAAATCTACAAAACCGGTAAAAAGACACACAAACAATTAAAGTCAAAATATTTGGATTTGCAGGTCTATTCTTGGCATCTGTAACCTTAAAATGCTTAAAAATAGGATCTTCTCTTTTCCCTTAGAATTAGTCAGAATTCAAGTTTCAAGAGTCTCTCGGCCTCCTCCTGTACATCGTTTGGTTGTCAAATAACACCATTTTAAAAATCGTTTTTATAGCCACAGTGGTTTAAACGTTTCGTATGACAGGCCTAATGAGAGCAGACCCCCTACAATCATGTCTGCTGTACACCACACTGTTTCTCTCCACAGCAGTTCAATGCCCTGGATTGCTACCCAACCCTCCTCTAAACTGGGGAAAAACTAGAAACTGCCATTAGGTACTGAGCATCAGACCTCACTATGGGTGTCTTATAACAACAGCCCACAAGGGGGCAGGAGTTCATTTTAAATTAGAAAGTGGACAAATCCCAAACTGCAGTGAAGAACCCTTACTGGGAAAAGATATACACCGATAATTATTACACTATTTAAAGTAATGTAGCAGGAAGAATATGGAGAAAATGAATGTGTCAATCACTGACTTGAGTAGTGACATCTGAGAGTTTCGTTTTTGATGAAATGAAAGAGAAGACAAACACAAATGCTTTAGCCTGGCAGAAGAAAGCTGATCCACTGTATACAGTGCACAGCAACCTATATGGTTTCTGTTTCTTCATGTTATAGCAGTAAGATAAGTCTCAAACCAATTTTGAACGTTACCAGAGAGAGCAATACAATGATTGAGTCGATTTAGGGTTTGCTATGGCCCTGCCTGCAGCCTGAGTGACATTTTTCTTAGATGTCATGTTCATGAAGGAAATTGTTTATCTGTATGAATGCTGCTTTTTCCAAACATCTTTAAAGACTGTTGCTAGAATGGGATCCATAGGGCAGGGGGCATTTTTCAGATATAATGTTAAGGAGCTTGGATTCATGTATCCTTTTAAAAGTACGTATAGTAGGCCTATTTAACACAGAAAGCATGGAGTGCTCTAATGCTGTACCGGTGGAATTAGTAAGGCTTGATCTAATGTTAATGATTTTGTTAATCAAAAACAGTGTAAACTCTTCATGAGGATTCCTGAATCAGTCGATCGGTGGACAATGAGGGGTTGACAATCTATCAATAGATACAAATAATATTCTATGATTGTTTTCACCATCATTTATTATGTTTGAGAAATGTGCTTGTCTTCCACAACGTCAAACCTCTGTTATTTACATCTACACCATTGGTTAGGCTCTCACGATGCAGTTCATTTACTTCGTTCAGGTTTTTAACCATCCCTTTTCAGTTGGCAAGTGTGCTCGCTTTTCCAAGGTTTTGCCCTGGTCAGAGATATCCTTTACACTTTCTCTGGTGCAACTAAATCAAAATCTGGTGTCAGATTACCATTCCACTAATTTGCCATGTGATGCACTGTAAAAGTGTCAATTGAGATGTGTTGATTCTTAATAAAAAGATTGGAGAAAACAACTAGAGCTGATTCAGTGTTAAAATAATGCTTCCTAATGAATCACTCTACTATATAAGAAATGTCCAAGCCCCATGAAATGTTCAGGTCTAAGGTATGTCCAGAATTGTGAGTTGGATCTGTAACATGGTGGGTAAAATGAAAAGGATCTAGAAGCTCCATACATTCAGTAGCATTGTGGTCTATTATGGACATAAACATTTAAATCACCGGTCATAAGAATGAGTGCATGGGTGAGTGTAGAAACAAGCTGAAGGAAAACATTTGAAAGAATATTTTTGACAAGGATCAATTTTATATCACATGCTTTACTGCAGGCTACACAGATTATTCCTGAGCACTAAAATACCTTAATAGCAGGTGAAGCGGTTTTGTCAGACTCTGCCATGATGGAGGCAGTGCTGTTCTCTTGTCTTGTTATTCGGTGGTCTCTCCTTGGTTAATCAATAAGGCATTCATTGCAATTCATTTCCAGAGCTGTGAATTTCGATACTTTTCGATACCCATTGTGATGTCACAGGGTCAAACTCTTACCAAATGCATGAGACTTGACAGGTGTGGAGAGATTTGAACACATTACTGAAGGTCACATGAGTTAAAAGAAATGTATTTAGCTGACACTTGACGTGAGATGCTGAAGACTAACCTGTTGTGCAGGTGGGATTCCAGATTTCACCGACATCTCAGACATCTCAGCTGAGAGTTTGCACATTATATTTTTCACTTTGACATTATGGACATTTTCTGTGTTGATCAGTGGCCAGAACTCCTGATTAAATCCATTCTGATTTCATGTTTTCACAATGAAAAACACAAAAGTCCAAGAGGACTGAATACTTTTGAGAACCACCGTAATAGTCCTTAGCAGTACTGTCAGATATTTTGAATGATATAACAATCTGTTCAGACAATGAAGAGATACTCTTAACTGTGTGAAACATAGTTACAACCAGCCCTTCTTTCCAGTGCAAACAATTTGAACAAGATTTTCTAACTTGTATCGCACCAACCTGAGGGAATATATGAGTTGATGCATTAATAGTATCAATATTAACATAATGGAAATTATTGTATGTGTTCCATAAACCAAGAAAAGTAATAATTTCAAATGTTGTGACATTTTCTGTTATTGTGGTAAAATGCAAAGCCTTCTCAGGAATCTCTTTCTGTGATTTTTTTTTTGATCAGGACATTCATTATATCTAAAGACTTTGAGAGATTCATAATTTGCAGGATCAGGAAGATGGATAGATGTGTTCTCTCTAAAGTTAGATGTTTAAAAAAATATTTTCCAATTTTGAAGATTTTATTAAAACAATCTTCAAATAAAATGTGGTTTGAGGGAAAAGTATTTTTCATCTGCAACGAAAGAGAAAGGAAAGTGACATGAGTTTGGTTCTGTCAATGTACGTTTTCCAGAACTGTTACAGGTAGGCCTAACTACAAATGAATAGCAACGTTTGTTAAAAGGTATGTTCCTGCTGAGATTCCCAATACAGTCACACAGTAGTGGTCAAACGTTTCAATAACCTCCTTCATTTCGTGACGCTCTCTGACCAGTGTTTAACTTAGGCCGATATGGAGCCTGTGTTACCAGTGTGACTAGAGGTGACTCCCTGGCCAGTGCAAGGGCAGGAAAGGAAAAAGAATAAGGTATGAACGTATGTATCAATGAAATATGTCCAGGTTTGGAGTTGCTGCTGCGGAGAATCTTAAATCACCACCTGAGCCCATGACTAATATGTGGTTAGGAAATTAATGAGTCACTTGTGTGTGTTGGGGATGGTGCAGTTAGTTTGCAGGATCTGATTTAGGGGAATTATAGATTTGGTGGTTGA
Organism: Amia ocellicauda; assembly: GCF_036373705.1. Lineage (NCBI taxonomy): Eukaryota > Metazoa > Chordata > Actinopteri > Amiiformes > Amiidae > Amia > Amia ocellicauda. Next base: position 11,777,142 of record NC_089869.1, read on the forward strand.
AGGTTAATCCTGTGCGGGAACAGGGGGGCACTGTGAGTCGAGGAGCCAGTCATGGGGGGCAAAGAGATAAATTGGGGTGCCTGAGTTAGCGCCAGGGAGAAACCGTTTTAAGAGGGAGCGAGAACAGTGCTGCGCCTTATATATATAAAGTCAGAGAAATGCCACACCCTAGTGGGTGCTTAGGGGCCACTACGCTCCCCGTCCACGCCACCTCCTTTGTTACATGAGGGAGGAGCTCGTCTACCCACACCAATTCTCTCCCCAGGCAGGCTTTGCAGTTCCCCAAGACACTCCCACACAGGAATATCAAGGTTTATTAAATGGAATTCCATGCAGGGCACGAAGCCCGTCCTGGATGTCACAAGTCGTAAAGAATATGACATTACAATTCTATAGAAAACCTAGCTGTAACCGCCTTTAAACCTAGGGCGTATAAAACACCAAGAACCATACCCAAACATTACTATAAAAAAAAAAACCTAAAAAGGAAACTAGTAAATAAAACCATTTCCATACAACAATACAAACAGACTAAGGCTCTAGTAAAACTTCTTCCTCTTCCTTCAACAGACACGAGGGACCTTGAGCCACACAGGGGAGTGGCGTTAACCTCTCCTCCTCTTCCCAGCAGCCTGACAGCGCCCCGCCGGCTAATCTGACACCGGCAGGCTAGAAACAAAAGATGATTAAAAGAGAACTTGCAAAGCCCTCTTATGCACAGTCAACAAAAACCCATGGACTTAGCAGCTCGAAGCTCACACCATCAATGCTCTGGTGCAAAGGCCTTGGTGTAGATCATCACCGTCTCGGGGTTATGGATCTCTGTTTGCACTATTTACAATCCACCAAGAAATAAAGAGTTCATCTGTGGCCACGGCCACGGTTCGCCCTCTGGATTTCTCCTGCCTCATTTCTGCTCCTAACCACCTCACAATGTCCTCAATCTGTTTTTCTCTCTGCTGATTGATCTCGCTCAGCTTAAATACTGAGATAGAGAGCCGGGGTGCAGGTGATGGTCATTAGGAAAGAGCGTGCAGGTTAGTCCAGGTGAGAATGTAGGTTGGAAACATGTAATACAGAAAACCAATAAACCAATTATACAAAAAAAGGGATAAAACAAATTAGAGAAGCAAGGAAACAAACTTCATCAGTGAAAAGAACAAAAATAAGTGCACACAACAATATAATTGAGTAAAATAAATACAATAATAAACCAATTAGTGATCAATTGCCTGTCATGCACCGCCCGTGACAGAAATACATCTGTTGCAGGAACACCGACTCCCTCTTATTACTTGTTGTGTTTGTCAGTGGTGAATCCAGTAGTGAAAAGCCTGAAAAGCTACAGTAGATTTAGGCTGGTTGTAGTTAGTTTGTTTATTTATCAATTCATTTATATTACTTACTTCCTAGCAGATGCCCTTACACACTATTTGTTTGAAAACCTAATTATGGTCACTTACTAATGAACGTTGTACAGCTTTCAAAACGGTCTATAGGTTTTAAAAATCACATTCTACTCAGACCCCTTTTGAAAACCAGTCTGGTAATGTGAGATCAAATCTAGCAATTCAAACCTATTTGAAACCTCTATTGCAGAGCCAGGTCACTATGTCACTGGGGAAGAAGGCAGAACTTTGAGATCATTATAGAGAGATGTGACATCCCATTACAGACTGTACAGTCTTGACTTCTGACTCTCCTTGAATGAAGAAATAAGCCCATGAAGCTAATAAAGAAGGACTGAAAACAGTGCTAATGTTGATTGCCTTTTGTCTATATATATTTTTTTTAAATGTCCCACAGCATAATGAATCACATCCCCCGACAGCTGACAGCACCTTTAAGCTTACAGATGGCCTGTATCATTACATCAGCTAAAAAAGATGGGGAGCTGTGGTTACTTTGGCACCCAATAGGAGGTAATGCCAACAATGTCAACTAGAATATGTGATCATAACCATAGTATCACTTACATTGAAATCTATTCACAAAAGATTAACCAAACATTCAATGCCATAGTGAGGAAAAATGTCAATCAGGGCAAGAGTGTCTATGTGTCGGATTTAGGGGCAAATGGACTGTCTGCTGAAGATTCTGTTAACCCCTGGCTTTATCTGAATCCAGGCCTGATATTGGGGTGGTTACATGTGCCCCTGGACCCCTGAAAACATGCCCTTGTAGCCTGCAATCTTAATGTTAAATGCATTTATTATGGCTATATACCATGGGGGGCAAGAGGTGAAGGGCCAGTGAAGTTGATGTAAGTGGGTGGGTCAGTGCTAGCTGCTGTAGCACAACATCTTCTCTTGTGTATTGCATGAGTGACTGACAGAGGTGGATTCAAGTGCATGCTCAACCAAAGGAAGAGCAAATAAGGCAGAAGTACAAAGGGGAGATCCATGAGGTGCAGTGAATAACCGGACAGAGGTAGATCAATTGGGCAGACCAGCAAAACAAAGAGATCCAAAGAGGAGGTTGTAAGGAGACAGCAAGACATTAAGAACACTAATAGACAGGTGACAAACACAGACTGCTAATTAGTGGCTCTGTAAAGAAGACAGGACTTGAGAGAGAGAGAGAGAGAGAGAGAGAAGTGTTGGGTTTGAATAATGGACATCTTAGTGCCAAATTGCAGTACCTTCACTAATTACCAGTGGTTATTTTTTGTCATCCTTTTTATATATATGGCTATATTATACACTCACCTAAAGGATTATTAGGAACACCATACTAATACTGTGTTTGACCCCCTTTCGCCTTCAGAACTGCCTTAATTCTACGTGGCATTGATTCAACAAGGTGCTGAAAGCATTCTTTAGAAATGTTGGCCCATATTGATAGGATAGCATCTTGCAGTTGATGGAGATTTGTGGGATGCACATCCAGGGCACGAAGCTCCCGTTCCACCACATCCCAAAGATGCTCTATTGGGTTGAGATCTGGTGACTGTGGGGGCCAGTTTAGTACAGTGAACTCATTGTCATGTTCAAGAAACCAATTTGAAATGATTCGACCTTTGTGACATGGTGCTATGTTATCCTGCTGGAAGTAGCCATCAGAGGATGGGTACATGGCGGTCATAAAGGGATGGACATGGTCAGAAACAATGCTCAGGTAGGCCGTGGCATTTAAACGATGCCCAATTGGCACTAAGGGGCCTAAAGTGTGCCAAGAAAACATCCCCCACACCATTACACCACCACCACCAGCCTGCACAGTGGTAACAAGGCATGATGGATCCATGTTCTCATTCTGTTTACGCCAAATTCTGACTCTACCATCTGAATGTCTCAACAGAAATCGAGACTCATCAGAACAGGCAACATTTTTCCAGTCTTCAACTGTCCAATTTTGGTGAGCTTGTGCAAATTGTAGCCTCTTTTTCCTATTTGTAGTGGAGATGAGTGGTACCCGGTGGGCTCTTCTGCTGTTGTAGCCCATCCGCCTCAAGGTTGTACGTGTTGTGGCTTCACAAATGCTTTGCTGCATACCTCGGTTGTAACGAAGTTGCTCTTCTATCAGCTTGAATCAGTCGGCCCATTCTCCTCTGACCTCTAGCATCAACAAGGCATTTTCGCCCACAGGACTGCCGCATACTGGATGTTTTTCCCTTTTCACACCATTCTTTGTAAACCCTAGAAATGGTTGTGCGTGAAAATCCCAGTAACTGAGCAGATTGTGAAATACTCAGACCGGCCCGTCTGGCACCAACAACCATGCCACGCTCAAAATTGCTTAAATCACCTTTCTTTCCCATTCAGACATTCAGTTTGGAGTTCAGGAGATTGTCTTGACCAGGACCACACCCCTAAATGCATTGAAGCAACTGCCATGTGATTGGTTGGTTAGATAATTGCATTAATGAGAAATTGAACAGGTGTTCCTAATAATCCTTTAGGTGAGTGTATATAGCCACACTAATAGTCAGGATTGTGTGTATTATTGCTTTTGTAGTCAGTAAACATGACCTTACTGGACTGTGTGCAGGGTAGCCTTGTCTCGGAACCGGGTATATTAAATATAACAATTGTCAAAGATGTTACATCCCTAAATGTGATGGCAGCTTTGCATTTCCAAATAAGAATGAAACAAGACCATTGTTTAAAATAAGGGGGATTATTTTATGTATTTAATTGGGATATTTCAACACAAATTAATGGGATTTTTCATTAAAAAAATAAATAAAATAAAAAGGGGAGCAGTCTTGTCCAGGTCCCGGGACTGTAGTGGGTTGGCCCTGGTGTTCGACGCTGATGTTTCTCTCACACTGGGCATGCTCTTGGGAAGCTGGGGCCTGTGGGGCAAAACAAGACAGGATACACCGAGTCACCCCTCTGTGTGTAGCTATCACTTTACCTGAGTGACACTGAGCCTGTGTAACTCCCACACAGACAACCCTGCATCCCTGCCACCCCGACTCCAGTGACTGGAGTATGGAAGTGTGGCCAATGGGGAAATTAAGATCCTAGTTACTGATCCTGCACTGGGGCGTTGTCACTGAAATCCAGCAGTAGGGCGAGACAGAATACAGAGCTAGTGATCCTAATGTGTGAACTCCTCTTGTAATAATATAGCGCCTTGCAGGGATGTCACGGTGTGCCGTTACCTTCATAGTTGGTGACCTGCTCCATCTCCTCTCTCTCTCTCTCTCCTGCTCTTGTCTTTCACATTGTGGTTGACGGGCCCCAGTTCCTCAGGTGATCACAAGTCCAGGTGTGGAGACATCAGAGAAGGTCTAGTGATGTCTGTAGATTTGAGACAGGTTAGGAATGAGAGGTGGGCATTAGACTGCTTACTGGAATGGAAATAGCAAAGGCTGCCACCCCTACTGTATTGCACCAACCATTCATGGCCAGATCAAACTGTGAAGCACAGTACAGTACAGTACAGCAGGGAATCTGAGAATATAGTGAAGAACCCAGTCTGGATGCATAAATGTTAAATGTATTTATTTAACATGCCAGGCCTGGAAGGGGCCCGACATGGAAGCACTCTACCTCAGCAGGGACTTATTGAACAGCAAAAGTGGACAGCCTTATATACGTTGCAGGGCATGTGGGTCTGTGGCCGGGGTCTGTCACTTGGGGTTTGCCAGCGTGTTATCTTGAGGTCAGATTTCTGACCCTTGTAATGCTCATGGAAGACTTCCTCGGAAGAGGTGTGGGATCCAAAGAACAGATGTCTTCCTTTGATGTACTAGGAAAGGTCCGATCCCACGGTCGTCATTTAACAACTGTCAATCGCTCATTAACAAAAACAGTTCCTGCCTATCTGGAGAAAAGATTGTCCACAAACAGACTTTTAACAAACAGCTGTGGGCCCTCTCTCTCTTGGCAGTTTGATCCTGCCTATTATTGACAGGAATGTCTAGAGGGTATGCCCTGAACAACTTGCAAAATGGTTGATGCTACCATAATACATTTACTTTGCTTGGTCTGCATATTATTATAAATATAAAACATAATACAGTTGATATAAAACATTAATAACGGCTCTTCAGTATTGTTGAAAGACAAGCTTCATAGCCTGTTTTTACTCTTTCAGTACAATAGGACATTTGAAAGCCCCCCAGTCTCCCCAGTGAACTCACCCCTGGGTGTTGGGTGAGGATCTCCCTCAGTGGCCCTGGCAGGGATGTGGACAAGACTGCCTCCCGGAGATAGACATCCAGCTCTACCACAAACTATGGTAGACAGAAATGGCTACCCATTTTTATGTATTTCTTTAATTTATTTATTTTATTGTATTTTTTGTTTTGTTTATTTTATTTTTTTGTTTAATTTAATGTATTTATTTATTGTAATACATTTTAATTATATTCATTTAATACATTCAATTAAATTATAAAAATATTATTTTAAAAGAGATTACAAAAAATCCAGTTTTATTTCCAATGGTTTCAACCATTTCTTTTTTGTTTTGTTTTTTCTATTCTTGCAATCTCTGCTTCGACGTCAGACAGTAGAATACACCGACTGTCGCCCCCATTGGAAATGCCTTGGTATATCCCTATGACCTGGCTAAACTCATTTAGAACTGGAGAACCAGAATTACCAGGAATCCCAGTGTTGGTAGTAAAACAAATCGTGTTTCTAATTTGATCTGCAAGTTTTCGATGTTCTGGGGTGTCTGACTTAGAGGCACGTAGTGGAACTACATGACAGGATGTTATGTCAGGTGTTTCTTGTAGTTCCTTGGTTTTATAAGACACTCTAAAAGCATATTTTTCTGGGCGACCAATAATTCTCTCACACAGCGCACGGCCTAGAGCTGAAATATCTCCTCTCAGTTTCAATACAATAAAATCTTTTTCTTTGGAATAGTTGATGTATTGTGGATCTATATTATAGTCCTTTGTAGAACCATCAGATGTTGGGAACGATATAACAATTTTTTCAAAAAATGAAGAGGAGATTTCCTCAACTGTGTGAAAAGTAGTTATAACCAGCCCTTGTTTCCAGTGAAAACAGTTTGACCAATTATTTCCTACTTTTATGATTCCAACCTGAGGGAGAATAAGTTTAGGTGCACGGAACCAGAGATTGGAATACATTGAATCAAAATCTATTTGTTTTTTCAGGAATATATAAATAGTATCCATATTATCATATTGGACATTATGAGATTTTTTGCATAAACTAAGAATAGGAATTAAATCAAATATCTTACAATGTTCAATCTTTTTGGTAAAATGCAAAACCTTTCTATAACTCTCTTTTTGGGATTTGTTTTTATTATAACATTCTAGATCATAATCATTTTCATAATTTTCAGGATCAGGAGGAGGGATACATATACTCATTGATCCAAAGTTACTATTCTCATTTTGTAAGTTTTCATTACACATATATGTATATATATATCTTCAAATAAAATTTGGTTTGTGGGAAAAGTAGCATTTTCATCCATCACCTGCAATGAAAGAGAAAGGAAAGTGACATGAGTTTGGTTCTGTCAATGCATGTTTTCCAGGACTGTCTACAAATGAATATCAACGTTAGTTAAGAGGTACGTTTCTGCTGAGATCCTGATACAGTCACACAGTAGTGATCAAACATATCAATAACCTCCTTCATTTCGTGGCGGTCTCTGACCAGTGTTTAATGCAGGGGTGGGGAACCGTTTTCCTATCAAGGGCCATTCGAGTGTTCACAAATGTATTCACGGGCCACAACCTTAATTAATACACCGTATCTAAACATTAATACAGATGAAACTTACATTCTACTGCAAGAACAAATCACTTTTATTTCTAAACGCACACATTGCAGTCAAAATAGAAATAACTCTATAGCCCACAATAAGCAAAAAGCTCAAAAATGGCACACAATACAATAAGATAATGAAACAAGTGTAAACGTCAATATTGCAATAATGCTCAAAAGCAGTATTTTATAGTTCAGAAATAACTTTTGCATTTATCAAAACATAACTGTACACTAAAGCGACACAATAAATGCTGCTGCGCTGATCATGTCCTGAATCGTTATTGTGCTGGATGCGCTGCGCTATTGCTCTCTGTGCTGCAGTAGCATCGCGTATTGATCAGTGCAGTAAAAGCGCTCGGTGCCATTCGGACCTGCGTTTCACTCGCAGTGTTTCCACAGCACTGGCACAGACCCACGACTGATCCGTCATTGCCAGTGTCACTGATGCCCTGAATCGGCCCTGTTCACATACACGGCATGTCCAAAACCAGCTCTCCCCAGTCTCCGTTTCCAGTCCATGTGTATTTGCGGGTCATCGCTGTATCAGCTCAATCAGTTGTAATGCTGTAATGCGTGTGTTTTTCACGCACATGAACGACGGTGACAGGTAGAGATCGCCACTGCAGCGCCACACTGGCTCTATTGTAAGGGCCGGCAGGATTATGCGTTATATATATATATATATATATATATTATATTCTAGGTAAATTATTTATTTTCGTGCTTATGCAGTTAAAACGCAGTAGAGATGTTTATTACATAAGCTCGGCGCTTCTAGTGTTAAGTGTATGTGCAGACATGATTTTTTCCTCAGGGGCCGCAGACAGCCGGATTGATTTTAAATATAATCATATAATATATATATATATATATATATGAATATAATATGCGCGTTTCTATTTAAGTTGTTCCTCTGTGGCAAGCCGTAACATTTACTAGTCCCATGTCAACAATTACATTTTTCATATCAGAACTAGAATTGTTGAAATAAAACGCGACTTTTCCTATATCAAGAATTGCATTTTTGATGTCACTAATTCGACTATGATATGTTAAAACGGCCTGATCCCTCTACAGGGCCTGTGCAGTGCAAAGTTGTGTCATCAGTACATTGAATAAGGGATGAAATGGATGAGCCCGTGTACAGAGGCCACTCCCTGGACAGTGCAAGTGAGAGTGCGCGCAAAGTTGCGCACATCTGCAGAATCCCGCCGATCCCATTGGTTGATCAGCGCAGAGCTGCGCAGAGCTGCGGAAATCTGCGCTACACGATCGCGACCTGTAATCGCTCGCAGTGAGTGTTGCGCAACTCAAAGACGTGGACGCGCTTAAAAAGCACATGGGAAAGAAAAAAGATATGAACTTACTCATTTATCTATTCATATTTTCAGCTGTGTATAGTGAGTTGGTTAGGAAATGAAGATGAGTACTCTCACATAAAAATACTTTAAATTAACAACATCAATAGAACATAAAAAAGGGACAGAACTCAGCTGGAAAAGGTACAATTGTTTTAAGTGACTATCGGCTCCATGACTTAGGCAGCCCGCAACTGTAAGTAACTATAATGCAAACCAGGCCAGCTGTGCCTATATGGGAGTTTCCCACATTGCTTCACTTTCTCTGTACCAGCATGTGCGTTTCCCTGCTATTTCATGCTATACTGAGAAATCAAACCATGAGAAGGAAAGGCAACAATCCCGAGAGTCCGCTTAAATAAGTTATTTGTATGCACAATATTTTGAATTTAACGAACTAAGTCAATCAGTATTAAAAATGATTTCCTCCTACTATGATATCAAACAGCAGACTATAGTGACACAGTGTACTTGAATCAATCATGTCGTTAATCCTTAAAGCAAAGAAGAAAATAGATACATTTTTAATTAAAAAAAGGGAAACGGAATGAGTTACAAAGTTAACAGTTACATACATACATACATACATACACACACACACACATATATATATATATAAATTAAGATACCACTTAACATTGATTTCTGAATCTAGAGCTGTATATAGACATATGTATGTATGTATGTATGTGTGCATATATGTATATAAACCATATATAAACCATTGGTACTTACAGCTTGTAGCAGAGCTGGATTCTCTCTCATACATCTCAGTGTGTATTAGTCATTTAAAGGTCCCATCCTCCAATCAGAACTCAGCACAGGCATAGGTTTCGTTTCACGATAGTTGGGACGATTTCTCCAGTATCCTGTCAGAGAGGTGAAATGGAAATACAGTATCTTGCAAACAGCTTGGAAGGAAGTGAACAACTCATTATAAACAAGGCAATCAGTAAGAGTTTCAAAGTTGAGGTAACAGTATTAGTACCTTTTGATCCCAGACAACTACTACTACTACTACTACTACTATTAACTCAACTTTAATACATATATAAAACCAACTTATTACAGTGCAGAGGTGTTTTGGATGGTGCAGTTAGTTTGGAGATCTGATAATTTAGGGGAATTATTGTAGGAACAGAGGGGCGCTGTGATTGCGGGAGCCAGTCATGGGGAGCAATGAGATAAATTGGGGTGCCTGAGTTCCTGCCGGGGAGAAACAGTTTAAAGAGAAAGAGTGAGAACAGTGCTGCTCCTTAAAAAGCTGTCAGAGAAATAAATGTGTTGCAGGAACACCAACTCCCTCTTATTACTCATTGTGTTTGTCAGTGGTGAATCCAGTAGTGAAAAGCCTGAAATGCTACAGTAGATTTAGGCTGGTTGTAGTTTGTTTGTTTGTCTAATTGTTTATTTGTTTTACTTCTAATTACAGACTGTACAGTTTTGACTTCTGACTCTCCTTGAATTAATAAATACACCCATAAAAGCGAATGAAGAAGGACTGAAAACTGTGCTAAACTGTCTATTGCCTTATTCCAGTGCCTTTCATTTTTTTACAAAATGTGCGAAAGCATAATCAACCATATCCACCGACAGTTGAAAACATACTTAAGCTTAACTGATGGTTTCAGCAGTGGCACGCTATCTGCATAGCTGTGATTACTTTGGCACCCAATAGAAGGCAAATCAAACCATGTAAAACAATGTAAAATGGAATATGCAATATTTATTAACAAAAGATTAATCAAACAGTGGTATTGTGAGGAAAAATGTCACTCAGGGCAAGTATCAAAGTGTCAGTCTGTGGGGCGTATGGGCTGTCTGCTGAAGCTTCTGTAAGGCCTCAATATCAGGCCTGGATTCAGATAGAGCCAAGGGTTTACACATGCCCTTGTAGCCTGCAATCTTAATGTTAAATGCATTTATTATGGCTATATACCATGGGGGGCAAGAGGTGAAGGGCCAGTGAAGTTGATGTAAGTGGGTGGGTCAGTGCTAGCTGCTGTAGCACAACATCTTCTCTTGTGTAACATATCAGAGACTAACACAGGTGGATTCAAGTGCGTACTCAACCAAAAGAATAAGACAAAAGTACAAGGGGGAGATCTAGAAGGTGTCGTAAAGAACATGCCAGAGGAACATCCATTGGGCAGACATGCAAAACCAAGAGATCCAAAGGGGAGGTGATAAGGAGAAAACAATAGATCAGGCACACTATTAGACAGGTGACAAACACAGACTGCTCATTAGTGGCTCTGTAAAGAAGACAGGACTTCACAGTGACTGAAGCACAAACAGGGGTTGAAGTGCAGGGCAGAGTGGAGTCAGTGGAGCTGGTAGGGACAGTTAGAACCAATGAGAGCAGAGGGTTAGTAGGACAAGTGCACATGGTGTGTAGGAATGTTAAATGAATAATTGCTTATTGACAGAGGGAGACTGTCGAGTATTCAGGTGATGAGGATGACCTCAAGTGGCGAACAGGGGAAGTGCAGTCATTCCCTCAATGACTCTCCCTTCTTTCCTCTGCTCTCCCCCACCACCACTAACCACATCCCACTTCAGTCATCTTCGGGTTGGCTGTTTCTGCCTCACCATCTTTCCCTTTTAAATTATGAACTATATTAAATTCCTTGAAAAGGCTTTGATTACATTCAATATTATGTTCAAACGATGCATCCTAACCATCCCCTAGTTCCTGACATTAGGTATATCAACATTATGGTTCTACATCTGACACATACAGACCCACCCTGCTGTCCTTGGTCTTTGTTTGATATTATAAAAACTATATATACACCTCTGCTGTGCCGCTCTGGTGTCCCGGGCTGTAGGCTCATCACTGCTCATCACTTATGAGCTGCATTAAACAAAGCCTAGTGAAATAACTTGATTAAAATCTAATCATCTAATTAATTATCCAATTAAGTACACACAATTTACAGTTGAACAGTCACACTTGTGTTTTCCACCTTTGTAAATGGTCAACACAAAACCTATTGAACAAGAAAAGGCCAGAAGAGAGTAACATGTTGGACCTCACATTTTATAAACTTATATTTGGGCTTTTAAAATGACTGCTGCAAAATAGTGAAAGTAGTTTAATGTCAGCATTATGTTGAATGAGGAAGAGGCTACTTTAAATGGAGTGGTTATTGAGCTATACATATTGTTACGTCGCACATTACCCATACCTGGGCATGACTATCAGTTAATCAGGGAGCTTTCACCTGGCAGTGAATGCACAGAGAAAAATCCTGCAGAGCTTTGTATGCCATTTAAGAAGGCTGTAGAAGATGTATATCCCCATTAGAATTTGGCTTCAAGTATCTGACAGTGTAATCCAACCCATCATGTTATATGGAAGTGAGATATGGGGTCCCGTCAGTGAACAGCATTACACCAAATGGGAAAAACAACCGGCAGAAACTCTACACATTGAATTCTGCAGAAATATATTACAAGTACAATGCAAAACACCATACACTGGATGAAGGGCTGGATAAAGCCATTACCCACTGCTTTTTAAAACCCCAGACAATAGCATTGAAATTCTGGTCCCATCTAAAAAATAAACAATCCAGATTCACTCCATCACAAGGCTCTCCGATCCCAAGAGCTCAGAGCGCAAAAGAGTCCAATCAGGCAGCTGGTGCTGAAGCTGCCATCACTAACCTCAGCTAATACTGACCCACACTGCTCACACAAAACCAATCAGAGCTGACCACACTGTGACACACAGAGCCAATCAGAGCTGACCACACTGTGACACACAGAGCCAAATCAGAGCTGACCACACTGTGACACACAGAGCCAAATCAGAGCTGACCACACTGTGACACACATAGAAAACTCTTATCTGGAGTTCTGGAATAACTAAACTAAAGCTTGTAAAGTAAACTTGACTGCTATCGGGCCCTAAATGGAAATGACACCCTGGCCGATTATCTCTTCACTGTCAGAGATACAAAGCACAGACATTTCCTGACCAAGTACAAGCTCAGTGACCACAGCCTGGCCATAAAAACAGGCCGACACAGACAGACCTGGCAGGCCAGAGAGGACCGGCACTGTGGTCACTGTGTGACAGGACAGGTGCAGACATAGAAGCACTTTCTCCTGCACTGCTACAAAGATGCATCAATGAGGGAGACGTTTATCCAAAGAATCACCCATTCTTTCCCCAATTACCCAAAACTCACCCACACAGAGAAACAAAAACTTGCCCTGGGAGAAAAACACACAGCCCCATTAGTGGCAAAATATGCAGCTGCCTCCCCCAGCCTTAGGGACCCACAGTGAGTGCTCGGCACAGTGCTGTGCAGGCAGACTGTGAAGCTGGAGATGTTCTTGATCCAGTGGAGTTCCAGTTCCAGTACGAGGGAGGCCCAGCTGTAGCAGAACCATCTGAAAGGAGCCGCCGAGGACGGACACTTGCTGGGACTGGTTGGAGCCCAAGGAGGACCTTGGTCGGCGAGCAGGCTACTGGAGAGGCAGCACACCCTGGATCCAGATCCTTGGACTACAGGCACTGGGTCTCAGCGAGAGGACCGCTGACAAAATTGAGAAATTTTAACTTTAATTTCTACCGTAAGGAGATGGCACGAAACCTGGGTGTCATCTGTGATCATAATCTATCATTTGAATTACACATTCAGAATGTGTCGAGATCTTCCTCCCTCCAGCTTAGAAACATTGCTAGACTAAGACAATTCCTCTCGTTACAGGACACTGAGAAATTGATACACGCATTTGTTACATCTAGATTGGATTACTGTAATGCCATTCTGTCACGCAGCACTAACAGAGCTAACAGAGAACAGAACTTCAGTTAGTCCAAAATGCTGCTTCAAGAATTCTAAATAATACAAAAAAACATGACCACATCAGTCCATTACTGGTTTCTCTTCACTGGCTGCCCATGCGCTACAGGATAGACTTTAAAGTTCTCTCACTAACATTTAAAGCACTAAAGGGACTGGCACCTCCTTACTTAAAAGATCTCCTTATCGAATACACTCCAGGTCGGCCATTGAGATCCCAGGAAGCCGGTTACTTAGTGGTCCCTAAAATACACAAGAAAACCGCAGGTGGTAGAGCATTCAGTTATAAGGCCCCAAAACTGTGGAACGATGTTCCAGCCAATGTAAGAGATGCTCTGTCTTAGCCTTTAAATCACGGCTGAAGACTCATCTGTTCAGTCTCTGTTTTTCTGTTTTCCTTCCATTGCATGACCAGTATATGTTCACAACTGTCTTTTTGTCTTCCAGCAACATCCCCTTTGATGGTCCGACAAAGCACCTCGTCTCCCACCATGGAAGTCTGACGAGGCACAACCCTCCTCTGGGGCACCCCATCACGAAGGGCCAACGGGGCATGCACACCCAAGGTCTGACGAGCCATTACCACCCAAAGGCAGTTGATGGTCCACCACACCCCCACCCACCCTCGAAGGCCGGTGAGAGGACTCCTTCAGAGGGAAGACCACAGCCAGCAGCACCGATCAAGAACTTTCTCCTTGCTCCTTGCTGCTGTAACAACTATACTGCCTGGAGGGGAGGCAACCATTAGGCCTAGGCCCTAAGCCGTGGATCCCCCAGAGATTTATTTTGTCCTACATGCCATCCATAGGAGTTTTTTGTTTTTCCTCTCCTACGTGCCTAAATGGTTTATTTATTTATTCTCCCCCATTAGTAAGAGCTGAGATTGCCGCCCCCACCCCCTCCCCCCATATCACAGGTGAGGAGGAAGGTTACAGTGTCAAAATCTATCTAATCAGATCCCTATAAAGATGACTACAACTGATCTGCCACCTACCAACAGAGAAGAGAGCAACCCCCCAAAAATGGGGGAAGAAGTAGTAAACATTGCAACTAAGACTGTTTCACCAAGGAGAGCCAGTGCCCACTCCATCAGCAGTTGGAAAGATCCCGGAAGGCCAGCTGAAGTTCCGCAGTTGAAGGGAATATTAGACCAAGCGCTGGCCAAGATGAAAGAACAGAGGAACATCACCCCATCTGAACCATCTCAACTAACTGCACTGGCACAGTCCAGTAGAGTACAGAACATACAATAGTACCCAGAGAGAAAAAGACCACTAAACATCTATGTCCCATTATTCCTACCAATGTTGCCAGTATAATCTTAGCCAAAAGTGACAATAAGGAGAGCAATAAAAGTGCTATTTTACAGGCCGAACCTCCAAGTGTCCCATACCTGGAGGAAAAGGCTGTAGAAAAGTTCACAGAATTAACTTGGGCGAGAGCCTCCAGCACTGAAGATAAATAGTTTGAAAAAGACATTCAAGGTTAAACAACCCCCCACACTCCCTCACAATAATTGTCCAGATTTAAGACCGGTATATGATGAAAATAATGAAATATGGTTTTATGAAAATATAGACGGAGGGAGTTGAAACTGCTCCCCCTCTAAATAGCAAAGAGCAATAATATAATTGTGAACTTTTCAGAAATTAGCCAAACCCTATCTAGTTGGAATATAAACACAAGTGTAAAGGCTATTGAAACTATACCTGTGCACCCGGACTGGCCCTCTGTTTATTTTCCCGTCTCTGGAGGTTTGTGACACCTTCGATGCCGGCTGAGGATGCCGGAGAGGGAAATTTGTATTGTATGTTCCGTGTAAAACACTGCCCCTGTTAGTCATGCCAATAAAGCAACCATTACATTTGAGAGTGAGAGAGAGTGAGAGAGAGGAATTGCTTTTGAATAACAGTCCTGTCCAATCAAAATGTACTATCCTTTGTCAGCAGAGGGGGACACAACACAAGCTGTTATCTCCCTCTTGGAAGGCATTCTGCGCCGAGCCGGGGCCTGGACGGTCAGGGTAACTGTACAGGCAAACGACACTGGGTCAGGGGAGAATCACACTCATAGCCGCCCACTCATTCAGTTACAAAATCTTTCTAGAACGGGTTTTACCCCCATTGATGCTGGCAGCCTGATACCTGAAGCCCCTGTGGACACTGCCACCATGGGTCACCTACTGGAGCAGCTAGGCCTGATCGGCTGAGGCTCCAGTGCTGTAAGTCCTGTGCTTGGTTTATGTCTTGTTTACTAGTGTATTGACTTTTGTTTGTGTAACGACCTGTTGTTATGTGACCCGGATTATGAACTGTTTAAATCCCATCGTGTTACAGTACTTTGTGCCACGCCCTTACTACTAGCCACTTAAATTAATGTGCTGTTATAATTAGTATTATACTGACTAGTCACTATATATATTTCCACACTAATAGTCAAGATTGTGTGTGATATTGCTTTTGTAGTCAGTAAACCAGAGGCGAAAATCTGAAATCAACTTTGGAGGGGCATGAATGGCAGGACCCAACAGAACATTGTCCAAAGCATCACACTGCCTCTGCCGGCTTGCCTTCTTCCCATAGTACATCCTGGTGCCATGTGTTCTCCAAGTAAGCAACACACACGCACCCGGCCGTCCACATGATGTAAAAGAAAACGTTATTCATCAGACCAGGCCACCTTCTTCCATTGCTCCGTGGTCCAGTTCTGATGCTCACGTACCCATTGTAAGCGTATTCAGCAGTGGACAGGGGTCAGCATGGGCACCCTGACTGGTCTGCAGCTACGTAGCCCCATACGCAACAAATTGCGATGCACTGTTTGTTCTGACACCTTTCTATCAGAACCAGCATTAACCTTTTCAGCAATTTGAGCTACAGTAGCTTGTCTGTTGGATCGAACCACACGGGCCAGCCTTCGCTCCCCATGTGCATCAATGAGCCTTGGCCGCCCACGACCCTGTCGCCGGTTCACCGCTTTTCCTTCCTTGGACACTTTTGACAGGTACTGACCACCGCAGACCGGGAACAGCCCACAAGAGCTGCAGTTTGGAGATGCTCTGACCCAGTCATCTAGCCATCACAGTGTGGCCCTTGTCAAAGCCGCTCAGATCCTCACACTTGCCCATTTTTCCTGCTTCTAACACATCAACTTTGAAGACAAAATGGTCACTTGCTGCCTAATATATCCCACCCACTGACAGGTGCCATGATAATAAGATTATCAGTGTTATTCACTTCACCTGTCAGTGGTCATGTTATAGTTGATCGGTGTAAGTACAGTTCTAAAAGTATATGTATGTGTGTGTGTGTGTGTGTATGTATGTATGTATGTATGTATATGTGTGTGTGTCTGTGTGTGTGTGTATACTGCTAATCTATGACAAACAGCCTAGCCGACGAATCAGAGTCGGAAAGGGTTATTAAGTAATCAGACAATTAGATGAAAGCGGGGAAGCCTCTAAACTTGAACACAGCCTGGGAAGAGCCTGCATTTTAACTGAAGCCGGCTGTATGGAGGAAGGGTTTCTCAAGTAAGAGTATATACAGAGAGGGAAAAAAGTATTTGAGTATTTGTTTGCCCACTGACAAAGAAATGATCAGTCTATAATTTTAATGGTAGTTAGTATGTTAAGAGTGAGAGACTGAATAAGAACAAAAAAATCCAGAAAAACGAATTTAAAAAAAGTTATAAATTGATTTGCATGATAATGAGGGAAATAATTATTTGATCCCCTATCAATCAGCAAGATTTCTGGCTCCCAGGTGTCTTTTATACAGGTAACGAGCTGACATCAGGAGCACTGTCTTAAAGGGAGTGCTCCTAATCTCAGCTCGTTACCTGTATAAAAGACACCTGTCCACAGAAGCAATCAATCAATCAGATTCCAAACTCTCCACCATGGCCAAGACCAAAGAGCTGTCCAATGATGTCAGGGACAAGATTGTAGACCTACACAAGGCTGGAATGGGCTACAAGACCATCGCCAAGCAGCTTGGTGAGAAGGTGACAACAGTTGGTGCGATTATTCGCAAATGGAAGAAACACAAAATAACGGTCAGTCTCCCTCGGTCTGGGGCTCCATGCAAGATCTCACCTCATGGAGTTTCACTGATCATGAGAACAGTGAGGAATCAGCCCAGAACTACACGGGAGGATCTTGTTAATGATCTCAAGGCAGCTGGGACCATAGTCACCAAAAAAACAATTCGTAACACACTATGCCGTGAAGGACTGAAATCCTGCAGCGCCCGCAAGGTCCCCCTGCTCAAGAAAGCACATGTACAGGCCCGTCTGAAGTTTGCCAATGAACATCTGAATGATTCAGAGGAGTGTTGTGGTCAGATGAGACCAAAATTGAGCTCTTTGGCATCAACTCAACTTGCCGTGTTTGGAGAAGGAGGAATGACCCCAAGAACACCATCCCCACCGTCAAACATGGAGGTGGAAACATTATGCTTTGGGGGTGTTTTTCTACTAAGGGGACAGGACAACTGCACCGCATCAAAGGGACGATGGACGGGGCCATGTACCTTCAAATCTTGGGTGAGAACCTCCTTCCCTCAGCCAGGGCATTGAAAATGGGTCGTAGATGGGTATTCCAACATGACAATGACCCAAAACACACAGCCAAGGCAACAAAGGAGTGGCTCAAGAAGAAGCACATTAAGGTCCTGGAGTGGCCTAGCCAGTCTCCAGACCTTAATCCCATAGAAAATCTGTGGAGGGAGCTGAAGGTTCGAGTTGCCAAACGTCAGCCTCGAAACCTTAATGACTTGGAGAGGATCTGCAAAGAGGAGTGGGACAAAATCCCTCCTGAGATGTGTGCAAACCTGGTGGCCAACTACAAGAAACGTCTGACCTCTGCGATTGCCAACAAGGGTTTTGCCACCAAGTACTAAGTCGAAGGGGTCAAATACTTATTTCCCTCATTAACATGCAAATCAATTGATAACTTTTTTGAAATGGATTTTTTTGTTGTTATTCTGTCTCTCACTGTTAAAATACACCTACCATTAAAATTATAGACTGATCATTTCTTTGTCAGTGGGCAAACGTACAAAATCAGCAGGGGATCAAATACTTTTTCTCCTCACTGTAAATATATATATAATTGTGTAGGCTATTGAAAGGGTCTTTGCTGCTTGAATGTTTAACTGCTACATACTGTAGAAATTATTGATGGTATATAATTAGAATTTAAGCACATTCCTCTAAAGGAAACATATTTGTGAGTGTTCCTTAATTAAAAAAACTCATTAACAGCTAGTTTAAGTCAAATACTTTACTTGCAAAATATTTCAGTGCAGGATAACAAAAATATATTATGTGTGCATTAATCAAATGTATTATCAAAATAGTAACTACAATTAAAATATAGTATCAGTGACAGTTGGCGATATTTGAAAAATGTCGGTGCATCGTTTTTGTTTCTGTTTTACTTCAACTTTAATTCAACTGGAGACCTGTATACAACATATTGGAAAAACTGTGGGTGTGTATAAAAGTGCTCTCTAACCATAACTTGCATGGAACTAGTTTTAAAAAGATTTTTAAAATCTGTTTTTCAGGAGTTTTAATATACAACCTTAGAAGTAATGTGTAGAAATTCTACACAAAAAATGTGTTAATAGTACTAGTATGACACATTTTGTGTTATTTTCTACACAATATGTGCAGGTACTGTCTTTCTTCTAACGCATGACAATAAAGTAATTTCAGCCAAAAATACCAAGAAAGTGTAATTTAGTTGTTTTATTTTCTTCTCCCCTAGATTAATCATGTTATCCGTCATCTCTCTCTCTTTCTGTGGTTGTTTGCCTTTGTTGATTAAACTGATGTTGAAGGAATATTGACAATTCGACATCGATTCCATTTGCAAATCCAACCAATTTTCAATGTATATTCAATGTTGAAATATGATGTTGAAACAACGTTGTTTCTAATGTATTTTGTCTGCTGGGTTAACAATTGTTAATGTTCCAATTTAATTGACAGTAGTTTAACACTATTCTTTTTAAAAGTTCAATCATTTAACTTCATTATTTCATTTCCTCAATTGCTTTAGAAAAATATCCGCATTATAACATTACACAAATACCAATCCAGAACACAATGCAACATTGATTTTCAAACTAAAAGACATGTATTTACAGCAGTCGGCAGAATTTACAGAGAAGTGCAGCGACTCTCACTGTCCCCCCTGTTGAACTTTGAACTCTTGCAGCAGCTTCCCCAGATGTTGACCATCATGGAGTTTGACAGTGAAAGAAGCTGTTCACGTTATTACCCCATTATTTTGGAAAAAAGACTGATCTGTGTGAAAATATGTATCAGGGTTTTATAGTTTTTATGCAGATTCTCTTCATCATTTTGAAAGCAGTTTCACTGTTGTTGAAGATGTAAGATCACTGTTAGTATATGACCAGGTCACAGCTATGCAGGCTTGTGATACAGTTATCAAGCTACGCTTTGCCAGAGGTGGGTTTCTGTCTGGTATTACAGGGGAATTACATTGTTTTTTGTTGTTGCGTATTTCTCTGTGTTGCCATAACTGTTTAAGTTAAGACTGACCTGCAACATGAATAAATCAATAAATCAATAATAATGGGCATAAACAGCTTTGACAACACAGAGAAGCATGCAACACAATACAGATCATTCAGTGGCACTTTATGAGAGCGTACAGTTTCACAGGAGGTGATGAGCATTAATAATTAGAAATACAAAATGAAGACTTGCTGAATGTTAATAACAGTCCAGATTGGAGCTAATCCCACCACCCGTGTGTGTGCTCGTATTTGAGTTAAATGTGTTGATTCTTGTATCAGACAGGTAATTCAGCTGTAACATCAGGTTTAAGGACACATCAACTGTAACACATCCATTGTAAACTGTTTTATAGTCTACAGCTATATACACATAATATTTCAACATTAGTTTTAAAATAATTTCTCCACTTTAATTGTATGCTGAATAAACCTTCAAATTGTAACACTTTTAAATGTGTTACAGTCCTTAACCGTTTATTTACATTAACATTCAAGTAAAAAAAAAATGGTTTTCAACATGAATTATCATCGTTTACGGAAAGTGTAATATGTTTTTACAGTTGTGAACACTGATTATACGGTAGTTTGTCATTAAAGAATGAGAAACATATTGCAACCTTCATTATTACAGTTAATTCACATTGAAAACTACGGACATGTGTCCAGTGTAGCCTGTCTGTTCAGATAGTGTCTGAGCGGCAGGATGCTCAGGCGCAATTGAGCGCACAGTTTGCACACTTGTGTCCACGTTGTCACAGCGCTGCCAGGCCGCTGCTTTGTCACCGACCATCCTGCGACCTTGCACAGCGTCCTATACAGCCCACAGCACGAAAAGCATCTCAAACACAAGATCTGGACACACAGAAAAGTGTTCCCTCCAACATGTTTCCCTCATGTGGAAGGAGATGGGGGTTTAAATGACATGCTCTTTAGCATGTAGCAACAGCAAATGCACAGCCACACAATGTGCTCGCAGTCTGAGCCTTCAGCCCATGACTCAGTTCAGATTGAGAAAATCCCATTGCGCATGCGTTTGGACCTCTATCTGCTTCTGTTTCAAATGCTGAACAAAGAGACACAGATTTAGTTTGCAAGTCTCCCAACTGCTATATGTTTGCATTACATATATAATTGTATATCGGATTGCAAAACACACAGCCGGTGTCGTCTCATTGCTTTCATGGAAACACGCTGCGGTTCACTTCATATGGTTTCATGCCTAATTCGGATTAGTCCCTACGCGTCGCGCTCAGTTTCACAGCGCATTGACAGCTGATGAGCGCAGCGCTGTCACTGCAGTCAGACACTGTGTTCACACTGCAGACTCGACCAATACAGTCACTGAAGACAAGTGTGCGCTGCTTCACTAGCACTCACTCGCCTCTGCGTTTCTCTGTGCACATGTGAGCGACATTCACCAGTGCATGTGCGCACATATGGCTGATAGACGTGACAGAGAGTGAAATGAATACAGTCCAGTCGTCTGAGCTATACTGTCGGTGCCGGTATTTTATTTTGCGTGGCTTGAGATGCGTCACTCATGACGCGTTTCTCCGCCCAGGGCCGCTGCGCTCATATTGACAGACAGGCCGCATTGAACACTTTAAAACACGGGTGCAAGTTTACACCGGCCCAGCAGCGTCACATATTAGTTGAGGCGGCCCTGGGCCAGATGCGTCCTTTCCCCGAGACAGCGGAGGAGATCCGCGAGCGAACTGTGCCCCACACGTCACCATGGCGACGTGAACGCTATGACGTCACACTGGGTCCCGATACATAAATAGCGCTGCTTGAGCCGAAGCATTCAGATCCTGAGCTCACCTGACAGAGTTGACGACCCACGACACGCTTTAGCGACCCGCCTGTTCTTGGACCATCTACCAGAGAAAATGTTTTTTCAGGGGAGAATCCTGCCGCTAGTTTTTCCAGCAGCGCTGGTGCTTATGGGCTGGTATTGGTATAAGTCGCGCAAGAACAAGCCCGACCCCAGTACCGACACGGAGGAATGTGCTGGAGAGCAGCTGCAAAAAACACACAGCCCAGCGGCGGAGGAGGAGTTTGAATATCTGGAAGAAAATGAACATCGGGAGGTCGAGTTTGAACGTCTGCAGAAGGAGGAGAATGAACACCTGGAGATGCAGGAGTTTGAGCAGCTGGAGAAGGAGATTGAAGACCTGGAGGAGTTTGAAGATCTGGAGAAGCGTCTCGAAGATGGTCTAGACCTCGATCTCCCACAGCCAGATGTGACGGGGCAATTTCATTGTTGTCTGGCGGAATTCAAATGTGTCGCTGTTCTAGGGCGCGGCGCATTTGGAAAGGTGCTGCTTGCCGAGTCGAGAAGAACGACCCAAAGATTTGCCCTCAAGGCCATTCAAAAAAGAGGGGCTGTTGACAGTCAAGATGTTGCAAGCCTCATGTGTGAGAGGAGCGTCTTGCAGACTGTGAGCAGCGTGCACCACCCTTTCTTGGTGAACTTCTACGGCTCCTTCCAGACTGAGGAGCACTTGGTCTTCATCATGGAGTACGTCGCAGGGGGAGACCTCACGCTGGACGGAGAAGCGATCTCAGAGCCCCGGGCTGTATTCAGTGCTGCTTGTGTGGTGTTGGGGGTGGATTTCCTTCACAGGCACAATATCGCACACAGGGATCTGAAGCTGCCCAACCTGCTGATGGACAGACGAGGCTTCGTGAAGATTGCGGACTTTGGTCTGTGCAAGGAAAATATGGGTGCAAGTGACCGGACGAGTTCGTTCTGCGGGACTCCTGACTTCCTTGCTCCAGAAGTCCTGTCGGAGGAGTCCTACACCCGTGCAGTTGATTGGTGGGCACTGGGGGTCCTGCTCTTTGAGATGATGGTGGGCGATTGTCCTTTTACCGGAGTCAATGAGCGGGATCTGTACGAGAGTATCGTGAATGATCCAGTGCCATTCCCCCAGCACCTGTCAAACGAAGCAGTCTCCGTTATGACAAGGCTGATGAGCAAGAATCCTGCTTGGCGGCTCGGGGCCGGAGAACGAGGCGCCCAAGAAGTGATGCAGCACGCCTTCTTCAGGAGCGTGGACTGGCCTGGGCTGGAGGCACAGAGGGTAACGCCTCCATTTGTGCCCACCGTCAGAGAGCACAAGGATGTGGGTGATGATTTAACATCTGAAGCCCCAGTCCTCAGTCTTGGCTCCAGGGTCCTCAGCCCGGAGGAGCAGGACTTGTTCCAGGAGTTTGACTCCGTCGCAGACTGGTATTAAATGCCACTGGAGAGATGCCAACACTGGAACAAAGAATGACGACGCCACCCCAGACAGCCCCATCCCGACTCCAGGACACCGCCTTCTCAGAGGGACCTCGTCTCCGCCAGCACTGGAAGAAATTTTTGGTTGTGGAGGAGTGCACCAATAAGAAAACACATGTGGACCATCAAACAATTAGAGAAAGAAATCAAACAAGATAATTGACTGTAAAAAATTGGAAGTTGAATACAGTTAAGGCAACCAGCTACACAGTATAGTCAACTTTTGGGCACAATGTTGAACAAACTAGAATTAATGATTGCTTTCATCAAGATTTCTTGCCCAGCAAATGCAATGAGTAATTTCATTTCTAAGTTGAATTAACATGAGATTAAACATTGCATGGACTTAAAGGTTCATATTACGAGGACTTGAATTCCTGGGTTGTCTTAACAATTTTGTTATCTTCTCACTTCATTGCATTATGGACAGAAGACTTTCTTGCTCACTTCCAATAAAATGTTGATTTAAACAACAAACATTTCATGCACTTGAGTGTCATACAAACATTGGTGGCTTAACAGACACAAAATCCTATTCAAAAGAGAATACTGTAGCCTGTGCTTTAACCCTTACATGCATGAATTACAAGACATCCGTCTTCCCCCTTCCTTGAAATGACTGCTCTAACAGTGGACAGGTCAAAACAGCTTTTCCAATGCATTCCTCTCAATCATGTTATGTTAGATGAGTGATTACTTCAAGAAGGGGAAGAAAGGATGTGAAAGGGTGTTTTCTAAGATAATTAAAAACAGGACTTGAAAAGTGAACACTTGTAAACATTTGGTTTGGGCATCAAAGTGGCTCTAAATAACATTTCTGAAAGTAAAATACCTATTTTCTAAAAATAGAAAAATGTACTGAAAGGATATAGGATACAGGCTGAACATCCTATTCCATATATGCACGACAACACCTGTATTGTAGGAAGTCCACTACAGTGCTTTCTTTCTTTCGTACCCAGAATAAAATGTCATGTTTGTCACACCATACTTTAAATTAAACACGCTGTTTGCACATCCAAGAGGTTCTGTATATCCTATTTACAACCCAAAATAAGCTGAAATGTTCTCTGGTACACATAAAACAAACCAAAAACTTGGTCAAACCCAACATCATGTTTGTCAGACCTTATTTAAACTGAAATATTTGGTTTGCACATCCAAGTGATTCTGTACAGCCTACATATTTATTTTTTGCTTGCAACAAAAGCTGTACTGCATTATATCCACTACAGTGCTCAGAGTTCTTCATATGAAGAGAACTCGATTAACTAAAAATGTTGTCAATCTCATGCATGATGTTGATCACACCTCACTTGATTATATAATTGATGAGATATCAAGACTTCTGTGGGTGGAGGTTATCCTCACAGCAAGAGCTTGGTTGTGAGAGACTGCAGCCTAGCAGAGCACTGAGAGCCAAGGTCCTTCAAGACCAAAAATCACCTCAAAAGCAGATTTCAGTTATTTTTGGGAAATCAATGTTCAGAGTGTAGAGAAGGCCAAACAGCAGAGCAAATGGAGTAGGAAAATCACGGACATCTTAAAACACAACAGCTTCTTTTAACACAACGGCGACACTTGTGACTGTTGGAAATGACTTGGAGGTCTACATCATCCTCGATGGCTGTGAGGATGCCAATGTTGATGCCGTTGGTGCAGCTCTCCTTGGGCTCAGTGTCCTGGATACAACAGAGAAAAACAGAGAGTTGAATTTGTGGTGAATATCAAAATCAATCATGTACTACAATCAATTAATGTACTGAAATGGTATTGATTGGAGATATACGTATTCATTAATAGCATGGCGTAAAAAAAAAAAAAAAAAGGTTATCGTTCCCACTTGGGTCCACACACACAATTATCGATGTGGAGATCTACAAAAGTGGAGGACAATACACGTTTGCATTCAAATAGCTCACTGACAGCAGTTTTAAACAATATTGTGTAGAATATACTACTAAAGTGCCCTGGAAAAAAGACAGCAATAACCTTTTCACACAGCTAATCCAAACCAAAGTGTGCTAGCCTGGCCACAAATTGTCTCTGGTTTGATGGAAATATGCTGGGAAGGATGATTTAATCTGAGCCAGCCTGGTACAGGTTAGCTGGTACACCCATCTGTGTGCCTTTTGTATTTGTATTAACTGTGCCTACACATAATACCCTTTCCTCATTCAGTGCCCAGCATCCCATGCTCTTAAATGCCATCCAATATGTCCAACAACCTGTCTCTCATTAAAAGTGTTTTAAACTTGCATAGCCCACAATACAAATGTTGAGTTTTCTTGACTTACTGCCCTTGCATGTAATCGTGTAAGGTGAGATTTTAAAGTACCTGAAGTCCTGAAGGAGCAGATGCAATCTGGGTAGAGGCAGGGGTCATTTATTTTCTGTTGTCCCTGGTATTCTGTAGCACCTCTTGATTAGGCTTTTAAAATGTACACAGGTTGCACTGCATTTTGGGATGGCGCTTGGAGGTCCTGCAAAAAATGAAGTTACATTTAAATATGTCATTTCTTCATAACAAGTCACAAAGAGAAAAGTAAGCAATTGTGCAAATCGCAATACATATATTGACATGCAAAAGACAATTTCTATCACACAGCTTTAATACTCAAGTTTTGAGTATTCAGTTACTTTAACAAAAACTTTGAAGCCTTATCACTTAGGAGCCTTCAATAAATAAGGAATAAAAGGATATGCTCATATATTGTTTTTGTTGACCCGTCATAAAGCTTAGTATTTGTTTATGAATAAACAATGGGTATATTTCAAATATGTGATATCAAAATTTCAAACAACATCTTCAGTTACATAGATTTACAATAGGTGGCCAAGTTGAATCCATCAATGACAAATTCACTAATACTTTAAATACAAAATATCTGTAATAACAGTCAACAGGTTATCAAGCCCTATACTTTTAACATGTAGTCTGGGGCAAATGTTGTAACTTTGTAAAAATCATATGCACCATCGCATGTGGACATAGGCTGCAGATATACTCAGACATGTGTAGCGATCGTTGCAACAGCTGCCTCGAAATGCAAACAACTGTGCAACGCTGCTCCCTTCACTTACCTGTCTAACCAGCAAGCTACTTAGCATTAACAGTAAACTGCACAATTAAAACTGTATAAGTTTAGGGATAGAGTAGAGAAACTTGCCAAGACAAGATCGCTAACTACTTAACTTAACAGTAGATCAGTTTCTCAATTATTCTATTAGCTGCACTGTTACAAGCCAAAGCATTTACTTAAACAACACTTTTCATGGCCGTTTCATTTGAACGTCTACATTTGAACCATTACTAGGGAATATAACTTGCATTCAAAAGTTCTGATGCAAAACACGTTTTAAACATGTTCTGCAGATGCACATGCGATACTACATTACAAGGACATAACATTTAATTTTTCATCTAACGTGATTACATGATAACGTTATTGAACTCCTGACGCATTTGTCATCAAGAGGCTGTGGGGGATATAAGAGTTCCATTACATTCATGCCTACGAGTCCAGGGACTGGGAAGCAAACATCTTTTACTACAAGAACCCCCACTTTCATCGGTCTTACCCCAGCCACTTCAAGCTCCATTTCCACGTAGCCCAGGTGGGGGATGTCAAGTCCATTTGCTGCCCACAATGTCAGCCAAGCAAAAGAATCCTTCAGCTGGCGTCCTTGTTGTCCAAAATGTTGCTCAAACTCACTCCTACAAATCATCGTGACCTGGGAACCTGTATCAAGGAGATAGGACACACCCACCCCATCCATAGAAAGCTCAATCATGGGTCACTGTCTTACTAAATTAGCTGGAAAAGAGACTTTAGAGGGATCTAATGCAAGACTTCCCAACGTCTGATCCACAACAGCAGGACGCACTAGTTAAAAGCTGGCTGGGATGATTGTTGTTGGCAATAGCGAGCAATATGACCCAACTTCTTAAATACATGACAAATTGTAAGTCGCCCTGGATAAGGTGTCCACCAAGAAATAATAATAATAATAATAATAATGATAATAATGACAAATGGGGCATCCAGTAGCATCATAACCTGCTTGTCTAGGGGTTGGAGAGGTGTAAGCAGGAGGTAAAGAGGAACTCCCAGAGCACCTGCCAACTCCTAATTGTTGAATTTCAGCTCTAATCCCCTGTAGTAAAATTTGGGACAGACCACCGACCTTGTCCTCCAATTCCTTCGCTAACTCAGTCCTCAGCTCTCGCGAAACAGTTTGCAGATCCTCGTCCCACGGTCTGCTTCTAGTTGCCACATCAGTAGAGGCACAGCTAAATTCAGATCCCTCCTCCAGTTCAGGCCTCATCACAGCCTCCTTCTTTACTTCAGTAAAATTACGGTCATCGTTGAGGGTAACATGAGCCAACAGCTCTCCCTGCAAGCTCACCTCTCGCAGTCCTGCTAAAAACTGGTCCCGCAGGAGCCGATCCTCATTGCGCATAGTCTTTGCATCTCGGCCATCATCTGCTCGCAACACTCTTGCAGACGCAGGGCGAACCTTCAGACACTCTCTTCAGCCTTCTGTCTGCAGTTGAAAAACAGAGAGCGAACAACAGAGGCAGGGGAACGATTTCCATTAAGCTCTTTTAAATGTACAGAAACTTCTTTGGCACTACTGCTCTGGGAGAATAACAATCTCCCTCTTAGCCTCCCCTTCTAGAAAGCCCAACCCCCAATCAAGCTGTGCACTTGATACATTCGAAACATACATTTTAACTTCTCTTCCTACTCTTGTACTGTTATTTCATCATTACCAGTACACTTTACCCACAAGGGTCCCATCCAGGGAGGAAGCATTAATGTGGAATTCATTTGTCCTTCAGAACCTCCCACTGGCTAAATTTGAAAGAAAATGCAACACCAAACCCAATCCTAGCTGACTACGCCAAGTTGTAACCCCTCAACCCGAAGGTCAGGGCTATAGAAATTCAGTTATCTATGTGTGTTCCACAAACACACACAATCTCTTGATCAGGTTGGTGTTCACAATTTCCTCACAATAAAACCCAAGACAGACAATTAAAGAAACCTTCTGTAATTGTTAAAAATCACAATCATACAAAAGGTGGAGGGCATAACACAAAATAAACTCATATACCACTCCAATATCACACATAAACCAAACGCAACAGAACGACTAACTTAGAATAACCAAGTAAAACCCTATGAACAAGAAATGGTCGTTAATAAATACACCTAAATAATAATAATAATAATAATAATATGAATATGGATAAATAGAAAGCTGAAATACCAGCCCCCACCACTAAACAGGATGAAACTCCCGATTTATAGAGCCCTGGATACAATTACACCTAACATCTAATACAATTCAGAAGTACAATACATACGTTTAAAAATACAAACCCCACTGCAGCTCATCTCACGTCCCCTGCTCGAATGAAACCCACACATCCGTGCACTGCGCATGCTCTTTAATGGCACACATGGAAGCAGTCAGATTTCTCATATCGATTTGATCATCACAAACCATTCTGCAAGATGCTGTAAAACCAAGTGCACATTCATCAGCCCATATTCATGACGGGTTACGTCTTCTTCTTGTATAAATCCTCAAACAATTAAACACATCACTTTGAATAAACCAATTAAAAGATGGTGTTGTTCTCTCTGGGGGATATACTAACAATATGAAGGTTCAAGGAGACAGAGAGAGGGAAATTGTCTGCTCAATTCAACCTTCCCCCTACCGGTGCAGCTCCACACTGCTACTCCATTTTATAACCCCCAACACACAACAATACCTATGAAGTTACATATTTTTTTAATTTAAGAAAACTGGACTTAATCTGGGTGAGTTTAATGGAGGGGGAAATTTGTGGAGCAGCTCCATGACCTCCGCTCCGGCTCCAGCAATGCCAGCTCCAGCTCCGCTCCGGCTCCGGAGCACAACTAACAAAAACAAGTCATTTGGGTTTGGACATTTTCCACATACAACATAGTGAAAGTGCGTCTGATTGCCAGGGCATCTCTGAATTGTACACTGCAGTGCATTCGTTGGCCACAGGAGGGCTGTCAATGAGTGGAGATAGATGTTCATCGAGGTTTACTCCCATTACTGACAAGTTCCACAGAACGACACAGTAAGAATTAAGTAGTTCACAATTGTGATTGCAGAGATCTAAAGAGGCCCAATTACAATCATTAATTTAAACCATTTCCATTTTAACATTACATGGCTGCTAAAGCACAGGGAATAGCTTGCATCGGCAGCTGCATCTGCAGGACGATTCTGGATTTGACTGGGAGCCAGTGAAGCCGTTTGAAGGTGGGGAGGATGTGTTCCCAGGCCCTGGACGGGGTGAGGACACGTGCTGCAGAGCTCTCTAAATGCCTACGTTTGTTCAGTGTTTGAGCAGAGCCACCAAAAAGAAGAGCATTACAGTAATCCAACATGGAGGAGACAAACGCACGGATGAGAGATTCAGCAGCAGCATGCTAGCAAAGCACAGAGTCTAAAGATATTCTTGAGGTGGAAAAAAGCAGTTTGGCCAGTATGGCGAACATCAGAATCAAATGAGAGTGTAGAGTCTAATTTAACACCAAGGATCCCGACTTCAGCTGAAAGTGACTCAATGAAACCAGGGAACCAGCAGAGATTGGTTCTGGGCTTTCTCCAGGGTGGAGGGGGTGCTGATCACACAAATAAAAGACCTGCATCTTAATTAAAAAGTAGTTCCTAAAGAGGACTTCCTGGATTCATCCCCACTGCCACTGTGCAACACCTACCTGTGAACTGGGAGCAGCAGACGGCCCCTGGGGCAGGCCTGAAGTCCTCTGAAGCGGCCGTCTGCATACACTGCTCTCTCAGACTGACCTGCAGCTCCTCAATGGCACCTGTTCACATTAGAAAAGCCGGAAATAACTCACACACACACACAAGAAAACAGGTTCATGCACCAAGACACGAGAATTATTGAAACTTCATGTACAGAACAGCACAAAATGGGGCATCTAGCATTAGAGGGAGGAGGATATGGTGTAGTGGCGAGTACAACATGGGATTTAGGTATGAACTAAATTGAGAAAGTACATCTACACCGAAGCAGATCCCTGTGGAAAGCAGTTCAACTCCTACTGAGAACAGGAGAGCGCCACAGAAATACTTCTAAAATTACGCTCAGAGGGGGCACAGAGGAATGGAGACACAGTGACTCATATTGTCCAGTTTCTGAAAGATGAACTCCTCTGGACTCTCCACATGGGTAACGACAGCAGGAAAGGTGTCGCCCACACTCAGGGTGAGAGGTTCAGGGAGAGGCATTTCTCCAGTCCCATTCTTACCCCCTGCTTTCTTGAAGTTTTCCAACACTGCATTCAGAATACAATCTGAAAAAACAGCAGAGGTTACAGTCTTGAAACAAAACACTTTTTTATTATGAGAAAGAAAACACTCTTACTTGTATCTTGCTCACTCGGACTGTTCTTTCAATCATTTGGCTCTACAGCATATCCTTGATCCAAGAGAAATTCCTCCAACTGCCTTCCTGCAATTTCACACACTTCCATTACATTCAAAAAAGCTCACACCCATCTGTCTGAAATAATCAACTAAACTTGGTTTGTGTTTTTGTTTGTAAGGTGCAGTATATTCTATATATGTGACTATTGTACACTTAGTTCATGGTCATATAATAAATGGCCTGGAAAACAGAAAAAATATCAATAGCTGTCAGGGTAATATCGATGGCAAAAACGGTGTTGTCTTCCAACAGCTCCAGCACAGTCACCAAGGAGCTCTTCATGGGGAGAAGCCGTCTCACCGCAATGCAGCACTCCTCGCTACACACGTTAAAGGGGGCCGCCACAGAAATATCTATAACCCTCAATATACACTGACCTGCACAAGCAGTGCTGTTGTTTTTAGTCTTTTAACTCTTTAACCAGAGCGATTTGTGGTTTTCTGACGACTTCTGGTCGCAGAACATGTGATCAGGCTAATCATGGATCTAAAGTACACTCGGTTGAGTTGTTGTAATGATCTGCTTGTGATAGAAATGTGAATGAATGGCAGTTTTCTTGTTTTGTTCCATTGGAGATTTGAAGTACAGAGAGGAAACGCCGGCATCAATGTGTCATTACACAATGGCTCCACTATTTTCTTTTCACGCCCAGCTCTCCCTTGTACTGTAAGGGTACGACTGAGAAAAAGCCTTGAACGTTGAAATAATCAAGCTAACTGCTGCAAAGGTGATTTATGTTGGCATTAGGAATTGGGTTTCCAGTCATTTATGTAAAGTTTAACTGAACTGTTTAAGAATGGATGTGAAGCGATTTAAAATATTACTTTTAACAGATGGAACCCATGGAAGGATAAAACAGCATTTTAACTAGCACATATGAGGGATGTACCATCACTGATGCGAAGAGTATTGTTGTTACGGAGGACTAGGCACAGAACGGAGACGCAGAGCACAGTCGTAACGGGCGAGGGTCAAGAGCAGGCAAACAGGATCCGAGGGAACAAGCAGAAGAGTCGTCAAGAGGGCAGGCAGGAGGTCAGGCATGGGTACAAACAAAACAGTAGACGGGATCCAAGATGCGGTAGTCAGGGCAGGAAAGCAAAGGTCAAAAACAAGACACAAGTAAATACTGAGAAGAACACTTAGAAATATCAACACAAAGAAGAGCAAGACTTAGCTTTGAACATAGGGAAGAAAGGGGTTTAAATAGAGAGCAGAGGGAAGCAGGGAACAGGGATGTGAGGTGCCGAGCCAATGAGGGTGGAGACTGAACACTGCATGTTCACATGGTGGTGGGGAATGTTCCTGGGATTAGTGGAGCTAAAGAATGGGAAGGACGGGCTACAATTCAGGGGATGACGACCTCTAGTGGCGAACAGTGGGATGGTGGAGTGAGGGTGACATTGTATTATATCCACTTAATGCTGTATGGAACATTAGCAAAACGCATTACACCAGGCTTAAATTAGTTCTTGAATGTTGTATGCGTTAACACGTGTTAATTGCTTTCCTTAATTACATATGTACTAGTCATTTTCGTATTTGTAAGGGGATACATAAAACCGGGACAGGCATATGTTTCAAGCGTGAAATTATATTCTTAAAAGGAGAAAAGCCAATGAGGTGATGAAATAGCAACTTAAAATCCATGAGCTGCTTTGCATATCATTGTGATGCTTTTAATTGCAAATGATCCTTAAGGCCAATAAACTATTGTGTAGCAATGAAATTACACCCACACCCTGTAGATTGTATGAATAAAGGTTCCTTGATCAGCAGGTGATTGCTGTCTATAGCCTGTGATTAATTACTGTCAGCACTCCAACTTTGAGGACATACATTATTGGGATTTCTCTTTCCTCCTTATTGCTGAGCAGAGGATCATTTTTACTCTTTTAGCATCTCCTTTAAAAGTTGTACAATCTCTGTAATGTTAGATTGTATTACTCTGGCCCATGTTATTTGTATAGAAATATCTTTGATTTTCTGTATGCACTCTGCTACATGGTATCAACTCCAGATACAAGTCTGTTATCTTTTTCCCACAGAGATGTTTCATCTGTCCAAACTATGAGCACATACACCTTGATGAACATAGACTTTGAGTAAATGGATATCAATTGCTATCTTGTTTATCATACTTACAACTCAACTGACAGAACAATTTCCGAGGTGTCAGTTGGTCATGCAAAGAGCATTGTATGGATTAACCGATTGTTGTGTTCTTCCTTCTGGTACATCAGTCCTGTAAGTAACACTCATCAGTAAGCACTCTTAGCAGGACAGACAATCTGTTGCACATAGCTAGTTTCAAGTGTACTCACACAACTCCCCCACACAAGTGACCCAAGACCCTGCCGTGGAAGTCAGGAGTCTTCTCCTGTGATTTCAGATGTACACTACCGCTCAAGTCTTAGAACACCCCCATTATTGCAGTTTTTACAGTGAACAACCTGAAATGGTAAAAAGATAAGTGGTAAACTGTCAGAGGTTAATATTAAAAGTTTAGCTTACCAAAAACTGAAAAACAATGTACATTTCAGAGTTATATACTGTGTTACTACACCCTCTTAAGCATTCTTTGGCAGTGTTACACGTAGCTCCTGTGCATATAAGTTACACTGTATTCCTACAATGCGCACATCGTTTGAAAGCTTATTCTCTTCGCTATCAGCATGTTTCATTGTCAAACACATCCGATTTACAGTTTCCGTGTCACCCGCCATCATTCAGAGCCCAGGGGGTGTTCTATCAAACACAGACAAGTTCAGATCCAATTATGTAAAACCGTTGTGTATCAGTACACTGTAAACAGAGTTCTCCATCTGACATTTTGACACTCTCTACGGGTGTGTGTTGCTTCTACCAAAACGTGGATGGTCTTGTTTTGATCAGTAGACTGTCTGTTTCCAGAATATGTCATAATTGTCAATAGTTTCTGAGATTTTGTATTCCTACTCAGGGCAAGTATCCTCCCACACCCCCGTTTCAGAATGCAGGAGGGTATAAAAACCTATATTTTTCACATCAGAGAATGCTTCACATTGCTAGAAAGCTGAGAGTCTCATCTGTAATGGGATACCAAACACTTGGCAAACAACACAACAGTGAAGACTGCACATCGGATTAAAGAGAAGCACACAGATTTTGTCCAATGGGTACCAGAGGGGTTTGTCAGTTTAAGGGGTTACATTTTGTTAAACAGAACGATTCACTGATTTCTTTTTTAGCTCCAATTGTTTATTGTTCTATGCCTTTATTTCAGAGTACATTGAGACATTAAACTATGTAAACTTCAATAAAAACTGGAAAAATGTAGGTGTTCTAAAGCTCTCGACCGGTAGTGTATGATGAGGGCTTTAGTTATGGCACACAACTATGCACGCTAGAAGGGAATAGCGAAGCTCTGTCCTGCTTGTTTTCTTGCAAACGTGCCTGCTTTGTATTTTATGTTTGACTGGACAAAACATTTTCTTGAATCATGACGTGAAAATCTATTCAATGGCAAAACAGTGAACTTATCTCGGCCACATCATTTCGAGTTTCATCCTTATGGTGATATGTTGTAAATGGGCTAGTGTTCACCTGGTAAAATGTGGTCATTTACGTACAGCTTTATCAAATCTTCCACCTATAACCTGCGGTACCTAGACTTAAACTGCTCAGTTTGTCATCGTATATTTCTGAAGAAGACAGGAAGACTGACAGGTTCAATTTGTGCAGAGGGAGATGTGTTAAACATGTCATAAATTAGCTTTGTTGCTGCCAGTCATCGTTAGCTGTTGAGTTAGAGGACAAACTGTCCAAACTGTGGAAATCAATGGTGCTTGTCTCAGCCCAACTGTTCTCCCTGGCAGTATCAATTTCTGTGTTCTCCGGCAATACATACATACACTGTTTTAATAGAAAGTAAATGTTTATGTTCTGGACTGCATTGTAACAAGAACAACTCATGATGCATGTCAATATAGAGATGTGGTATTTCTTGAGATGCAAATTTTAAAGGCATGTATCCTTTTCAAGTCTTAAAACCATACTGAAAGAGTTCTTTTTTTCTTCTGTCTAACCTTCGGTGCAACTGTATAAAAGCCTAAAGGCTTTTCTTCCAGCTGCTGCTAACTGCATCTGAGCGGATGTGAGGCGATAACACCTCTATGACGACACTGCCTCCGTCAGCGACTGCGCAGACGCACGCCTGCAACACGAGGAGAGCCACGTGCTTCTCTCAGGGAGTGTGAGTGGGCCGTCCCTGAGACCCCCATGTCTCACACTCCCTACATTGGGGTCTTTATCATTATTATTTTTGGTATGGAATCCCTTCTCTGAGTTTGTGTATGTGTTTGTACAGCATATTAAACAATTCCTATCTTTGCTGACATTTTCATCTTACAATCAATTAGACAATTTATGGTTCATAGTTTGGGGGAAAAGAGTGTTTTGTTTATTTAATATTCAAGAAAAAAGAAAATCTGGAATCTCCAGTTGAAATAGTGTGTTGATTTATAAAAGGTGTTTTTACCCTTGTGGTTATCAGGACAGTACAAATCTTAGAGCTAAACAAGACTGATTGCTTGTAGCTCTAACCTGTACATGACCTATTACTCTGTTTTGTTTATATACATACAGATATATAAATGTTTAATTTGATTCTTCCAATAAGCTTAGTTGAAAATTCAAGAAAGCAAATGAGTTTGTAATTCAAAGGCCAGCTCAAATGAAGGTGCCAAGAAACACTTAAAATGTAGAAAAAGAGGGACATTTTTATTGCTTAAGATATAACTAATTAATTAAGAGTTAATTAATAATTGCTGCCAATAGTCCTGCTAAACCCAGGAGCCGCACAGGGCTTGGCCTCCTTCTGCACTGCTGGTCATGTGCAGCTGCTCTCAGGCAGGGGGCTCTGTAAGCTGCGGTGGTCCAGGGCCCTCCACTGCCTCTTCTTCATTCCTGGCTCCATGTGGCACTGCTGAGGAATCACCCTCTTCAGCATTTTTCTGCTGGACGTGGGCTGCAGCAGGCTCTCCTCTCCTCTCTCTCTCTCCTGGGACGACACAGACACCAGGTTCTGATCCCTCCACTGCCTCTTCTTCATTCCTGGCTCCACACGGCACTCTTGAGGAATCACCCTCTTCAGCATTTTTCTGCTGGATGTGAGCTGCAGTGGCCTCTCCTCCCCTCTCTCTCTCTCCTGGGACGACACAGAAAGCAGGTTCTGGGACCTCCACTGCCTCCTCTTGATGTGCCGGCCTGGCTCCACGTGGCACTGCTGAGGAATTACCCTCTTCAAGATCATTCCGGTGGAGGTGGGCTTCTCGGGCTCGGCAGGACAATGTGGGATCCTGCTGAGGGGCCGGCCCTGGCCAGGCTGAAGAGTACTGGGACTGTGGGCAGCATTCTCCACACAGACCTCTCCCAGCTGTGTGACGCTGGAGTCACAGGGGCCACAGGAAGCCTCCTCCAGGGCTGCAGTGCCAGGATGGCCCTGTGGGGTTCCCATCTGACTGCAACCCCCTTCCTCATGGCCCCTGTGCTCCTCCGTGGACGAGGACACGCGGCACACAGAGGCGGGCTTGTTGGGCACAGCCGGACGACCTGGGATCAATTCCCAAACGACCTTGTGGCCACACTGTGAGTCGGGAACAGAGGCGGCGTAGCCCTGAAGGCCGAGGTCATCGTCTTCATCAAGGAGCCACTTCTCCCAGTCCTGAAATTGTGTTCAAACCAAATTCATTTGCACCACGTTATTTCAGAGTAACAGAAATTGTGCCCTTCAATGGCATCGTCTGTTAATTGTAGGAAAATACAATACATGGTCACCAGCTTACAAAATCCATCTTGATGGGCTCAGCGGGACGATGTGGGGATTGCCACAGGACCTTGTGCCCACACTGTGCTGCCCTGGACTCAGTCACCGAGGGGGAGTAACCCAGCAGGCCGTGATCGTCCACTCCATACAGGAGCCACTCTTCCCACTCCTGAAATTGTGTTCAAATCAAATTAATTTGCCTGAAGTTATTCCAGATTCACAGAAATATTGTATTACTTAAGACATACATATTATCTGTATGTACACATCCATGTACAATTTAAAATATATTTGGAGGTGCCATTGAGTCATAAAGTTCAAGACTTTCACCCTCAGTTGGACATTGTTCTCAATACTAATGAAACACACAGTGCAAATAATTAACCTCTTAAGCTGGCAGTCAAAAATGGGAATTTCATCCTAAAAGGACTGGCCCCATTTGAAAAGCCCTTAACTCTGTAAATATTTGCATCATATGCATATGAATGGTATCATTTGAAAGGAAATCACTTCAATTTGTATATATGCTCAGAACATAGCTTGGAGTAACACAATACACATAACAAGATGAAAAAACTACTTTTGTGTGTTGTTTCAATATGCAAAGTCTCCTAAAATCTCCTAAAAAAGGCACTTTTTTTATAAAGCTCGCTTAATCTCCACATATCCCTTCAGTGGCGTGTGGACAACAACTGTACTGATTTGTGTGTTGATAGGACCAGAGGTCCTAAACACAACTGGAGAGGTTGTGAGAGGTGTCTAAACACAACTGGAGCTCAAATAACACAGATAAGCGAATAATGCCATGTGCTAATGCAGCACAGTCACTATCTCATATTTCACAACCTGTCAACCAGGAACTTAATGTGCATAAAATCAAATCCAATAGCTGGAATAACATTTATAGCACAGATCCTGATGCTGGCAAGGTTACAGATCACATCAGAGAATACATTCCAACTGTTGTAACAGCACTTCAGTTTTCTATAGGCATTCATTAAAATGCAGCGTAGCAATGACGGTGTATTGTAGGCATGTGAATTAAAATATATCAATAAGAATAAGAAATGATGAAGACAGCAACAACAGATTGGCTATGTGGAAAAACTCAGACGGGCACAGAGCCCAATCAGTCCGCACTGCTGGCACATAGGCTGCTCTGTGCACAACACCTGTGTGACCAGTCTGTGTATAATGTGTGAAATCCTATCAAACACACAGAAGTCCGGACCGATGATATAAGCCAGCTGTGTGTCGTGCGCCTGCGCACTTTACTCCGGACATTTTGAGCTCCGTACTGCCGTGTGCCGCTTCTACCCAAACGGTTTCTGTATCGCCGTGATCAGTCGACTGTCTGCTTGCAGACAGTGTCACATTTGTCCGTATTTTCTTCGATTTGCATTATCGCGATGGAGAGCAGATATCGCGCCCCCCTTCATGATGCGCCGGCGATCTTCTGTTTTTTCGCGGCAGAGAATGATCGAGCGCATTAGAGAGGAGAGTCTCAGCTTCACGTCATAGCAAACACCCCCAACAACACGACGTGCACAGTGCACTTCATATTAACACACGGGTTTGATGCGCTTTTAAGGGTCCCAGCGCCATCTGTCTGCTTACACGTTACCAAAGACAATTGAAACATTTAATATTAGATCTCCAGCTTACCTTCTCCATGCTGTCTTCGATATTTTAATGGTAAAATATCAATAAAATGGCGACAATATCAACGACAATATATAAACGATGCTGTTCGCTGTTCGTATCCAGTCCGAGTTATGACTCGTGTCGCTGGTTGCTTAACAACTCGACATTCTAGAACATCTGACATTCCATAAACAACGTGGTGGGAAACCAGCAACATACATGACAAAATAATTGCTTATGGGAATACAGAAATTGATAGGAGCATAACCTTTATTGTCTTCAAACAAACATATTGCATATTTCTGGCAAAATGGATGAGGTTAGCTGGTGTTTTTTAAGAGTTTATTCTGCAAATCAAAACACTATGCAGAAAAGTCAGCAAAGATTGGAACTGTTTCATATACTGTACAAACACACACAAACAGAGAAGGGATTCCATACCAAAAATAATAATGATAAAGATCCCCATCAATCTGATTTGAAAACATTACCTACATTCGTAGCTTCGTATCTTGATATCTGAGCAAAGGTGTTACTCCTGTACAATACCCTGGGTATTTAAACATTTGTGTTGGAAAGGATTATCATCAGGTCGTAGCACAACATAACCAACACAACAGTTGTACCCCCTGGTAATGAAACGCACTGATCCGCATCCCACCTTGGAAACATCATCTTCATTTCATTTAATTCAAATACATGTGAAAAAATTATAATTTGAAACTTTTCACGTTAGTCACATAACTTGCAGAGCTCTTGTGTGGGAGCAGGGGCAGTGCTGTTTAAAAAAAAGCAATGCTGACCTGGAATATCAGTCATGAGCACATCAGATATATATATATTATAAATCCAGTGTTATTCGCCTGTGAAAAAGCATTATCTCTATCTGTTTATTTTTGACGGTGCCTCTTGTCACTGAAATAATAAAAAATGTGCTGACAGGGTAAAGTAATGATACTCTGAATGGACCACTGAGGACCATTCTGCATGTTGTCCCCAAAGGTCTTGGACATATTCTTAGTGCCTTTATGCACACTGTCATTCATTATTATTACCCCGATTATCCCCCACCCCCTTCTTCTTTACAATGTTCTGTTAGTGTCCATTTATTCATGTTATCTTTTTTTCTGAAAGGACTTTCCAATAAAACTCTTAAGTATTTTCCTTCTCCTATTTTCACGCTTTTCCATCTTAATTGTCGCTGTCAGTGTATGAAGCACAAATCACATATTTTTTAAACGGAAATTGGGGAAGAAAATCAATTCAGAAAATTGAAAATAATAACATTTATACAGCCCTACATATAAAATTGCTTAGTTAAATCTGTGCTGCATTTGCAATGAGGATCAAACTTTTAATTACAATTCATAATCTATTAATTGAACTAATTTCTATTTCTGCTAACTATAGCCACTAACCTGTGTTGACTATATCTCTGCTGCTCTGCACTCCCAACCTGCTCACCCTCTTTACCTGGCTGAGCCTCGCTTGTCTTGCCTTCTTTAATCTTAATTTCTGACTATCTATTGGACTTTTCTTTCCGTTTGTAATATTGGGATGTACGTCAGGTAGGCTAATAATACCGACTGGCTGCACGGATTAACTTTATTTCTAAGGAACAGTAACCTACTGCTGACAGCTCGTGCAGTTTGGCTATTTCACCATGTCCCATCGCTCTAGAAATCAGGCCTGTACGCTACTCAGGAAAGCCCACCTGAAATTCAGTGTTGGAGTGAGCAAACAAATACTGAACAAAAATTGAACTTTTTCGCCTAAAGATCACCAGCCTTACTGCGGGACACTTGTCAGGATAGAAGGGGAAATTAATAGATCAAAGTACAGAAAAGTCCTTGAGGAAAAGGAAAGCTGAAACCGGGAGGGAAGTTCACCTTTCGGTGTGACAATGACCCAAAGAACAACTACACTGGCTGGCTAAGGAACAGAAAATTCATGCCTGAGGGGCCCTGTCAGAGCCTGACCTGAATCCAATCGAACGTTTGTGGCATGACTTGAAGATTGCTGTCCATCAACACTCCCCAAAGAACGTGGCAGAGCTTGAACAGGTTTGTAATGAATGGTCAAATATTGTCAACTCGAGGTGTGCAAAGTTGGTAGAGACTCATCTCAACAGACTCACAGCTGTAAGGTGCTTCCACCAAGTATTAACTCGGGGGTGGGGTTATGATATTTCAGTTTTATATTCTCATTATATATCTTTTTTACACACTACAAATGTTTTCCCCTTTACAGTGGTGCATACATAAGTGGGAGGGAAATCTTTAGCAGCTATCCAGGAGTGACAATGTCTGAGCTCAGAACAAGCAGAGTGAGTCTTAATGCACAAAGTATGCCTCGAAAGCATTACCAACCAAATGTTCTCGTCGATTTGTTGGGTAACGGTGCTAATCGGTCTTCTTGCATTTGATCTTAGGTGGTGACAACGAGAAGAACGTGTTATGGATTGCCATGGCTGGTACTCATCAAATCTGGGCTCTCTTCTTAGAGGATGGAAAACGTCCAAAAGGAAGGTAAGCAGAGGCACTCCTATATAGTTCATCCTACAACACACTCGGTATAACTCTTCAGGAATCAAGGCTCTTTTGTATGATTTGTAGCAGAACTCCAGATATTAAGAAGCTCTCCAACATTAAAACCATAAATGCTTTCAAACATTGACCGTCATACCAACTTAACTGCGTGCGTATTCTACAGTGTACAGAAATCTCTAATTCTAGCAGAATAAATCATATACGCTGTGGTCCAATGTTCTGGGTTCAGGAAATTCAATACATGCATGATTCATGGATACAGGCCCAGGCTTCTTGAACAAGTGCCCCCCCATATCAAAAAATAACAACAATAATAAATAATATAGTATATAAATGTAAACACACAAATGGATCAAATGGAAAAATGTTTTTTGCTTGCCAGCGAGTCAAAAAAAGGGACCTGTGTCTGTTTTGCTGGAAGTGGAAATGAAGAGAACAGGAACAACGCCTACCCTCACAAAGCCGGGTTTGCGCAGCCTTCAGGCCTGGCCCCCGCGCCCGAGGAGCCCTGGAACTGCGTGTTCATCGCTGACAGCGAGATCTGCACCGTGCGCTCCGTCTCTCTGCAGGATGGGGCCGTGAAGCACCTGGTCAGAGGAGAGAGAGAGACCCCCTGGTAAAGTTCTTGGCCTTAGATCTTCTCACCTGCACCTTATTCTCAATATTATTGTTTTTAAATGGTCCGTTTTTATGAAGTTATTTATTCTTGTTTTAGGTCAAACAAGTATAATTGCATTTTTTATTCAGATGCCCTTTCTTTGGTGGCAATTGCAATGAAGTCATTTGTTCTTGAGAATCTAAATGTGATTTCAGATTTGTTGAAAGGCCCCGTCTACACTATTGTATTTTGTCTTCAAACCCACAAGAAAGCAGCGACGGCACAGACAACCACGTTATATTCCGGTTTTGCAAAGGCACCACAAGTTTACAATGAATCTCAATTGGATGGCTGCCAAGCCCGCTTCATGCATGCAGAGAGACGTCTTCTCATGAATCAAGTCGCCAAGTTGCGTTCTGGAATTCCTTCTAGGGGAATTTCTCTGAAATATCCAAAAAACACACAACAATTGTTTTGTTTAGAACACTTCACATTTGTCAAACTTAAACCTTTCGCATAATGCTGTGTTTCAAAGGAATCACCCGGGAGTTTTCAAATGTGTACGCTGGCAGAGGGCAAAAGTCCAGAAGATCATTGACATTTATGGACCGCATTACTTCACTTTGCCCTTTCACAGCAAACAAGTGGAAATGTGGAAGGTACTCTGAAAGAAATACCTTCACAACCAAAAAGAGAGAGCTTTTCTCCTTAACCTTAGCCAACACAATTTCTCCAAACTCAAGTGTCATCAAAGTCTGTCACTACAAACAATGTTCCTTTAAACTGAACATGCATGACCATTTTCGAATTTCACTCGGTAAATCCGAACTGTCTTACAGCAGCAAGCACAGCATCACTGTACACAACACTGCTAAATGGAGTTCCTTCCCTAACTTGTAACTGCAGGAAAAAATGAGCCAAAGGAAAGATAAGCTTGAAAAACGTGATGCCTATCAGCAAGTGTTTTGCACACATTGTTCAAATTCAGACTGTCTGACACATCTCTTGAAGTAAGATCGTTTCCTTTCAAATCTCAATGTCCACAGTCTGATCAATGGGCCAAATTGAAGTATTAGCCATGAGTCATGTCGAAGGTATTGATGTTTGGGTCTTAACTTCATATCAGGAAACAGTTCTTTTCTCGTTTCAAGATATTCCTGAATGATTTCATTTAAGTAGTCAACTTCTGATGCTGATATTGCTTGAGCACATATCAATTCCACGATGTCTTTAAGTTGCAAAAACAGCTGCCATACATGGTCCTCAAAATCAGAGATTTTGTCACCTATAAGAACAGGCAAAAGTTTGAACAAACACCAGTTCTGCACTGCCTGACCACCCAGCTTACCACCTTTGGGATCAACTTCAGAAGGCATTGTATCGCAGTCATATCCAAGATATTTAAATTGAACAATGTGTCGATTGAACAGTGAATAAGGAAACCATTTCTTTTTCTTAGTGAAGTACTTGATATACAAAGCAGTGTCAAAGGAAACAATTGCTTTAAAAAGGTTGTGACCTAAACATGGGGGCAATCCAGGCTGACAGACCTTAAAGCAGGGTGTCAAAGATACGGCCCTCCAGCAGGTTTCATCCGGCCGAGATGATTTGGGTAAAAAAAAACGTTTGCATAGAGTTATAATCAACTGTGTGCAATAAGCAAAGTAAGAGGTTTCTATGATATGATGCATTCATTAACACTACAAGCGCTGGTTGCAGACCGCGGTAAAGTCAGCTTGGCGTATCATAGTTTGATTGTTGACTCGCTCTCCCCGACATGAATGT
Source organism: Amia ocellicauda (assembly GCF_036373705.1). Classification (NCBI taxonomy): domain Eukaryota; kingdom Metazoa; phylum Chordata; class Actinopteri; order Amiiformes; family Amiidae; genus Amia; species Amia ocellicauda. The sequence goes on from NC_089869.1 coordinate 11,820,257, forward strand.
GAATTCAATCAAAACCTATGATTTACTTGCGAATCATTGAAAAAAATAAGTATCTCCAAAACCACAGCAGATACAGGGTTAAAATATACTATTATTTAAAAAAAAACAAGTGTGAATTGTTTCAAGTCTCTGATTTACCTGTGCTTTTTATTTTTAAAATGGAATTACACATTATAATAATTGAATACGAATACTAAAGCAACAACATGTCCAATATATATATACACATTTAAAAAAATAAAAAATAACAAAGCAGATACTAATGCAAAGTCATTATAGCGGAGGGAGATTCCATAACATAAAGACCATTACCGTTTACTAGGTTAAGGATATAACCTATCTATCCATCTCTCTCTCTCTCTCTCTCTCTCTATATATATATATATATATATATATATATATATACAGAGCATACACCGATCAGCCATAACATGATGACCACTGACAGGTGAAGTGAATAACACTGATAATCTTGTTATCATGGCACCTGTCAGTGGGTGGGATATATTAGGCAGCAAGTGAACATTTTGTCCTCAAAGTTGATGTGTTAGAAGCAGGAAAAATGGGCAAGTGTGAGGATCTGAGCGGCTTTGACAAGGGCCACACTGTGATGGCTAGACGACTGGGTCAGAGCATCTCCAAACTGCAGCTCTTGTGGGCTGTTCCCGGTCTGCGGTGGTCAGTACCTGTCAAAAGTGTCCAAGGAAGGAAAAGCGGTGAACCGGCGACAGGGTCATGGGCGGCCAAGGCTCACAATATTAGGCAGGAGGTCATAATGTTATGGTTCATCGGTGTATATATATACATGTATATATATAGTAAATACCTTGTACTGGACAAATGATTTTGTTTTGCTAGGGTTAAGCGATTACCTAATTTTACAAACTTTATAGTTTGATTTTGCTGAATGACACTCCTCTCCATCAGTGTCAGTGTCTCTCTGTCGTTTTGTTGCGGTTGTTCTGCTTTTTCCCTGTCTTGTCTGAAAAAAGCATATTCTATCAATCTATCTTTCTAATAATTCAATTCTAATGAAATCAATGTTTATTGACTGTACTTCGTGTACAATAATGATCAATTGAATACACATATGCAAGTTATTCTCATTATTCCGTCTCTTGGTGGCGGTTGTGCTTATTGCCGTGCATGTGTGAAAAATAAAGGCTTATTCTGTCGTATTCTGGTACTTTTATATGTTTATTTTGTCAAATGTACGTTGATTATTTAAATACACAAGCACAATTATTGTATTATGTACTTGTAGACAACCTATACACTCTTGTGTAAGTGTTAATAACGCACAGACAGCGCAGGCGCACACATGACGCTCATGTGCACATACATGACTGCGCACAGAAACAGGAATCGTCAGCAAACCGTCAAACACATGCCTGCAGTGGCCATTCCGTCTAGAAATGACGGACGATTCCCTGCCGTTTACCTTTGGCATAAGCAGCGCAGACTGTCAGGGTGAAAACGTGCCTGTTTTTGTCGCAAACCCTGCATGCTGCGCAATGCGGGCCTTGTTTTAAGCGCAGCGCATATTCAACGTCACGGAGCCGCTCTCTGTAAAACGGCAGCGTGTCGGCGGCTCACACTCGACCAACCGGCTCCAACCGGCGGACTGATGTCACATTGAGTTATGATGACACTGATTAGCACATTTCAAAGACATATATTCACAAACCGCCAGCACTTTCACGACCTTGAAAACAACCCCGAAACTGTGTGGATGAAGGTAAAACTAGTAGACAAATGACTTCACAGCCTTTTCAATATTGACTTAAAACACCCAAGTGTTTCTTCCTAATTGCAAAATGTAGTATTTTCAGCTCACTCACCGATATAGGATTCAGCCTTTGATGTTTAATTACGTTTTCTTTATCCTCTTACTTTTAAAAGAAATCTTGGTTATTCGTGGTGACTTTTTTCTCTCCACACAAAACGTACACTAAAGAAACAGCATCTTTCCATTCCCTTGCAAAGCCTTGGCGCCAGACTGAGCATCATCTGATTGGCCAAAAAACCCGCCAAACACTGAGTATCAATACAATTATATATACATTTGGAGACGGTTTAAATATGATTTTTATTCAGATATTACATGCAAAATCCGATTTTGGCCTCGAAAATAAAAAGCAAATTATATTACAAAAACTTTTATTTCCCAGGTTCATCAGAGCTAACTTTTTTTTCTCCCCTATTATGATTATTATAAATGTTAAACTACTGTCAATTAAATGGGACAATTAACAATTGTTAATGTTCCAATTTAATTGACAGTAGTTTAACACTATTCTTTTTAAAAGTTCAATCATTTAACTTCATTATTTCATTTCCTCAATTGCTTTAGCAAAATATCCACTTTATAACATTACACAAATACCAATCCAGAACACAATGCAACATTGATGTTTCAAACTAAAAGACATGTATTTACAGCAGTCGGCAGAATTTACAGAGAAGTGCAGCGACTCTCACTGTCCCCCCTGTTGAACTTTGAACTCTTGCAGCAGCTTCCCCAGATGTTGACCATCATGGAGTTTGACAGTGAAAGAAGCTGTTCACGTTATTACCCCATTATTTTGGAAAAAAGACTGATCTGTGTGAAAATATGTATCAGGGTTTTATAGTTTTTATGCAGATTCTCTTCATCATTTTGAAAGCAGTTTCACTGTTGTTGAAGATGTAAGATCACTGTTAGTATATGACCAGGTCACAGCTATGCAGGCTTGTGATACAGTTATCAAGCTACGCTTTGCCAGAGGTGGGTTTCTGTCTGGTATTACAGGGGAATTACATTGTTTTTTGTTGTTGCGTATTTCTCTGTGTTGCCATAACTGTTTAAGTTAAGACTGACCTGCAACATGAATAAATCAATAAATCAATAATAATGGGCATAAACAGCTTTGACAACACAGAGAAGCATGCAACACAATACAGATCATTCAGTGGCACTTTATGAGAGCGTACAGTTTCACAGGAGGTGATGAGCATTAATAATTAGAACTACAAAATGAAGACTTGCTGAATGTTAATAACAGTCCAGATTGGAGCTAATCCCACCACCCGTGTGTGTGCTCGTATTTGAGTTAAATGTGTTGATTCTTGTATCAGACAGGTAATTCAGCTGTAACATCAGGTTTAAGGACACATCAACTGTAACACATCCATTGTAAACTGTTTTATAGTCTACAGCTATATACACATAATATTTCAACATTAGTTTTAAAATAATTTCTCCACTTTAATTGTATGCTGAATAAACCTTCAAATTGTAACACTTTTAAATGTGTTACAGTCCTTAACCGTTTATTTACAGTGGTTTAACATTCAAGTAAAAAAAAAACGTTTTCAACATGAATTATCATCGTTTACGGAAAGTCTGTAATATGTTTTTACAGTTGTGAACACTGATTATACGGTAGTTTGTCATTAAAGAATGAGAAACATATTGCAACCTTCATTATTACAGTTAATTCACATTGAAAACTACGGACATGTGTCCAGTGTAGCCTGTCTGTTCAGATAGTGTCTGAGCGGCAGGATGCTCAGGCGCAATTGAGCGCACAGTTTGCACACTTGTGTCCACGTTGTCACAGCGCTGCCAGGCCGCTGCTTTGTCACCGACCATCCTGCGACCTTGCACAGCGTCCTATACAGCCCACAGCACGAAAAGCATCTCAAACACAAGATCTGGACACACAGAAAAGTGTTCCCTCCAACATGTTTCCCTCATGTGGAAGGAGATGGGGGTTTAAATGACATGCTCTTTAGCATGTAGCAACAGCAAATGCACAGCCACACAATGTGCTCGCAGTCTGAGCCTTCAGCCCATGACTCAGTTCAGATTGAGAAAATCCCATTGCGCATGCGTTTGGACCTCTATCTGCTTCTGTTTCAAATGCTGAACAAAGAGACACAGATTTAGTTTGCAAGTCTCCCAACTGCTATATGTTTGCATTACATATATAATTGTATATCGGAATGCAAAACACACAGCCGGTGTCGTCTCATTGCTTTCATGGAAACACGCTGCGGTTCACTTCATATGGTTTCATGCCTAATTCGGATTAGTCCCTACGCGTCGCGCTCAGTTTCACAGCGCATTGACAGCTGATGAGCGCAGCGCTGTCACTGCAGTCAGACACTGTGTTCACACTGCAGACTCGACCAATACAGTCACTGAAGACAAGTGTGCGCTGCTTCACTAGCACTCACTCGCCTCTGCGTTTCTCTGTGCACATGTGAGCGACATTCACCAGTGCATGTGCGCACATATGGCTGATAGACGTGACAGAGAGTGAAATGAATACAGTCCAGTCGTCTGAGCTATACTGTCGGTGCCGGTATTTTATTTTGCGTGGCTTGAGATGCGTCACTCATGACGCGTTTCTCCGCCCAGGGCCGCTGCGCTCATATTGACAGACAGGCCGCATCGAACACTTTAAAACACGGGTGCAAGTTTACACCGGCCCAGCAGCGTCACATATTAGTTGAGGCGGCCCTGGGCCAGATGCGTCCTTTCCCCGAGACAGCGGAGGAGATCCGCGAGCGAACTGTGCCCCACACGTCACCATGGCGACGTGAACGCTATGACGTCACACTGGGTCCCGATACATAAATAGCGCTGCTTGAGCCGAAGCATTCAGATCCTGAGCTCACCTGACAGAGTTGACGACCCACGACACGCTTTAGCGACCCGCCTGTTCTTGGACCATCTACCAGAGAAAATGTTTTTTCAGGGGAGAATCCTGCCGCTAGTTTTTCCAGCAGCGCTGGTGCTTATGGGCTGGTATTGGTATAAGTCGCGCAAGAACAAGCCCGACCCCAGTACCGACACGGAGGAATGTGCTGGAGAGCGGCTGCAAAAAACACACAGCCCAGCGCCGGAGGAGGAGTTTGAATATCTGGAAGAAAATGAACATCGGGAGGTCGAGTTTGAACATCTGCAGAAGGAGCAGAATGAACACCTGGAGATGCAGGAGTTTGAGCAGCTGGAGAAGGAGATTGAAGACCTGGAGGAGTTTGAAGATCTGGAGAAGCGTCTCGAAGATGGTCTAGACCTCGATCTCCCACAGCCAGATGTGACGGGGCAATTTTATTGTTGTCTGGAGGATTTCAAATGTGTCGCTGTTCTAGGGCGCGGCGCATTTGGAAAGGTGCTGCTTGCCGAGTCGAGAAGAACGACCCAAAGATTTGCCCTCAAGGCCATTCAAAAAAGAGGGGCTGTTGACAGTCAAGATGTTGCAAGCCTCATGTGTGAGAGGAGTGTCTTGCAGACTGTGAGCAGCGTGCACCACCCTTTCTTGGTGAACTTCTACGGCTCCTTCCAGACTGAGGAGCACTTGGTCTTCATCATGGAGTACGTCGCAGGGGGAGACCTCACGCTGGACGGAGAAGCGATCTCAGAGCCCCGGGCTGTATTCAGTGCTGCTTGTGTGGTGTTGGGGGTGGATTTCCTGCACAGGCACAATATCGCACACAGGGATCTGAAGCTGCCCAACCTGCTGATGGACAGACGAGGCTTCGTGAAGATTGCGGACTTTGGTCTGTGCAAGGAAAATATGGGTGTAAGTGACCGGACGAGTTCGTTCTGCGGGACTCCTGACTTCCTTGCTCCAGAAGTCCTGTCGGAGGAGTCCTACACCCGTGCAGTTGATTGGTGGGCACTGGGGGTCCTGCTCTTTGAGATGATGGTGGGCGATTGTCCTTTTACCGGAGCCAATGAGCGGGATCTGTACGAGAGTATCGTGAATGATCCAGTGCCATTCCCCCAGCACCTGTCAAACGAAGCAGTCTCCGTCATGACAAGGCTGATGAGCAAGAATCCTGCTTGGCGGCTCGGGGCCGGAGAGCGAGGCGCCCAAGACGTGATGCAGCACGCCTTCTTCAGGAGCGTGGACTGGCCTGGGCTGGAGGCACAGAGGGTAACGCCTCCATTTGTGCCCACCGTCAGAGAGCACAAGGATGTGGGTGATGATTTAACATCTGAAGCCCCAGTCCTCAGTCTTGGCTCCAGGGTCCTCAGCCCGGAGGAGCAGGACTTGTTCCAGGAGTTTGACTTCGTCGCGGACTGGTATTAAATGCCACTGGAGAGATGCCAACACTGGAACAAAGAATGACGACGCCACCCCAGACAGCCCCATCCCGACTCCAGGACACCGCCTTCTCAGAGGGACCTCGTCTCCGCCAGCACTGGAAGAAGTTTTTGGCTGTGGAGGAGAGCACCAATAAGAAAACACCTGTGGACCATCAAACAATTAGAGAAAGATATCAAACAAGATAATTGACTTTAAAAAATTGGAAGTTGAATAAAGTTAAGGCAACCAGCTGCACAGTATAGTCAACTTTTGGGCACAATGTTGGATAAACTAGAATTAATGATTGCTTCCATCAAGATTTCTTGCCCAGCAAATGCAATGAGTAATTTCATTTCTAAGTTGAATTAACATGAGATTAAACATTGCATGGACTTAAAGGTTTATATTACGAGGACTTGAATTCCTGGGTTGTCTTAACACAATTTTTTAAACATTGCATTGATTTTAAGTATGTGTGAATAGAACTTGTACAAACAAGCTGAGTTTACTTAGAAAGGCTGTGCAGCTGGTTGCCTTAATATTGTGAGCTGATGCAATTTTGTTATCTTCTCACTTTATTGCATTAAGGACAGAAGACTTTCTTGCTCACTTCCAATAAAATGTTGATTTAAACAACAAACATTTCATGCACTTGAGTGTCATACAAACATTGGTGGCTTAACAGCCACAAAATCCTATTCAAAAGAGAATACTGTAGCCTGTGCTTTAACCCTTACATGCATGAATTACAAGACATCCGTCTTCCCCCTTCCTTGAAATGACTGCTCTAACAGTGGACAGGTCAAAACAGCTTTTCCAATGCATTCCTCTCAATCATGTTATGTTAGATGAGTGATTACTTCAAGAAGGTGAAGAAAGGAAGGGAGGGTGTTTTCTAAGATAATTAAAAACAGGACTTGAAAAGTGAACACTTGTAAACATTTGGTTTGGGCATCAAAGTGGCTCTAAATAACATTTCTGAAAGTAAAATACCTATTTTCTAAAAATAGAAAAATGTACTGAAAGGATATAGGGTACAGGCTGAACATCCTATTCCATATATGCACGACAACACCTGTATTGTAGAAAGTCCACTACAGTGCTTTCTTTCTTTCGTACCCAGAATAAAATGTCATGTTTGTCACACCATACTTTAAATTAAACACGCTGATTGCACATCCAAGAGGTTCTGTATATCCTATTTACAACCCAAAATAAGCTGAAATGTTCTCTGGTACACATAAAACAAACCAAAAACTTGGTCAAACCCAACATGATGTTTGTCAGACCTCATTTAAACTGAAATATTTGGTTTGCACATCCAAGTGATTCTGTACAGCCTACATATTTATTTTTTGCTTGCAACAAAAGCTGTACTGCATTATATCCACTACAGTGCTCAGAGTTCTTCATATGAAGAGAACTCGATTAACTAAAAATGTTGTCAATCTCATGCATGATGTTGATCACACCTCACTTGATTATATAATTGATGAGATATCAAGACTTCTGTGGGTGGAGGTTATCCTCACAGCAAGAGCTTGGTTGTGAGAGACTGCAGCCTAGCAGAGCACTGAGAGCCAAGGTCCTTCAAGACCAAAAATCACCTCAAAAGCAGATTTCAGTTATTTTTGGGAAATCAATGTTCAGAGTGTAGAGAAGGCCAAACAGCAGAGCAAATGGAGTAGGAAAATCACGGACATCTTAAAACACAACAGCTTCTTTTAACACAACGGCGACACTTGTGACTGTTGGAAATGACTTGGAGGTCTACATCATCCTCGATGGCTGTGAGGATGCCAATGTTGATGCCGTTGGTGCAGCTCTCCTTGGGCTCAGTGTCCTGGATACAACAGAGAAAAACAGAGTTGAATTTGTGGTGAATATCAAAATCAATCATGTACTACAATCAATTAATGTACTGAAATGGTATTGATTGGAGATATACGTATTCATTAATAGCATGGCGTAAAAAAAAAAAAAAAAAAAGGTTATCGTTCCCACTTGGGTCCACACACACAATTATCGATGTGGAGATCTACAAAAGTGGAGGACAATACACGTTTGCATTCAAATAGCTCACTGACAGCAGTTTTAAACAATATTGTGTAGAATATACTACTAAAGTGCCCTGGAAAAAAGACAGCAATAACCTTTTCACACAGCTAATCCAAACCAAAGTGTGCTAGCCTGGCCACAAATTGTCTCTGGTTTGATGGAAATATGCTGGGAAGGATGATTTAATCTGAGCCAGCCTGGTACAGGTTAGCTGGTACACCCATCTGTGTGCCTTTTGTATTTGTATTAACTGTGCCTACACATAATACCCTTTCCTCATTCAGTGCCCAGCATCCCATGCTCTTAAATGCCATCCAATATGTCCAACAACCTGTCTCTCATTAAAAGTGTTTTAAACTTGCATAGCCCACAATACAAATGTTGAGTTTTCTTGACTTACTGCCCTTGCATGTAATCGTGTAAGGTGAGATTTTAAAGTACCTGAAGTCCTGAAGGAGCAGATGCAATCTGGGTAGAGGCAGGGGTCATTTATTTTCTGTTGTCCCTGGTATTCTGTAGCACCTCTTGATTAGGCTTTTAAAATGTGCACAGGTTGCACTGCATTTTGGGATGGCGCTTGGAGGTCCTGCAAAAAATGAAGTTACATTTAAATGTCATTTCTTCATAACAAGTCACAAAGAGAAAAGTAAGCAATTGTGCAAATCGCAATACATATTTTGACATGCAAAAGACAATTTCTATCACACAGCTTTAATACTCAAGTTTTGAGTATTCAGTTACTTTAACAAAAACTTTGAAGCCTTATCAATTAGGAGCCTTCAATAAATAAGGAATAAAAGGATATGCTCATATATTGTTTTTGTTGACCCGTCATAAAGCTTAGTATTTGTTTATGAATAAACAATGGGTATATTTCAAATATGTGATATCAAAATTTCAAACAACATCTTCAGTTACATAGATTTACAATAGGTGGCCAAGTTGAATCCATCAATGACAAATTCACTAATACTTTAAATACAAAATATCTGTAATAACAGTCAACAGGTTATCAAGCCCTATACTTTTAACATGTAGTCTGGGGCAAATGTTGTAACTTTGTAAAAATCATATGCACCATCGCATGTGGACATAGGCTGCAGATATACTCAGACATGTGTAGCGATCGTTGCAACAGCTGCCTCGAAATGCAAACAACTGTGCAACGCTGCTCCCTTCACTTACCTGTCTAACCAGCAAGCTACTTAGCATTAACAGTAAACTGCACAATTAAAACTGTATAAGTTTAGGGATAGAGTAGAGAAACTTGCCAAGACAAGATCGCTAACTACTTAACTTAACAGTAGATCAGTTTCTCAATTATTCTATTAGCTGCACTGTTACAAGCCAAAGCATTTACTTAAACAACACTTTTCATGGCCGTTTCATTTGAACGTCTACATTTGAACCATTACTAGGGAATATAACTTGCATTCAAAAGTTCTGATGCAAAACACGTTTTAAACATGTTCTGCAGATGCACATGCGATACTACATTACAAGGACATAACATTTAATTTTTCATCTAACGTGATTACATGATAACGTTATTGAACTCCTGACGCATTTGTCATCAAGAGGCTGTGGGGGATATAAGAGTTCCATTACATTCATGCCTACGAGTCCAGGGACTGGGAAGCAAACATCTTTTACTACAAGAACCCCCACTTTCATCGGTCTTACCCCAGCCACTTCAAGCTCCATTTCCACGTAGCCCAGGTGGGGGATGTCAAGTCCATTTGCTGCCCACAATGTCAGCCAAGCAAAAGAATCCTTCAGCTGGCGTCCTTGTTGTCCAAAATGTTGCTCAAACTCACTCCTACAAATCATCGTGACCTGGGAACCTGTATCAAGGAGATAGGACACACCCACCCCATCCATAGAAAGCTCAATCATGGGTCACTGTCTTACTAAATTAGCTGGAAAAGAGACTTTAGAGGGATCTAATGCAAGACTTCCCAACGTCTGATCCACAACAGCAGGACGCACTAGTTAAAAGCTGGCTGGGATGATTGTTGTTGGCAATAGCGAGCAATATGACCCGCCTTCTTACATACATGACAAATTGTAAGTCGCCCTGGATAAGGCGTCCACCAAGAAATAATAATAATAATAATGACAAATGGGGCATCCAGTAGCATCATAACCTGCTTGTCTAGGGGTTGGAGAGGTGTAAGCAGGAGGTAAAGAGGAACTCCCAGAGCACCTGCCAACTCCTAATTGTTGAATTTCAGCTCTAATCCCCTGTAGTAAAATTTGGGACAGACCACCGACCTTGTCCTCCAATTCCTTCGCTAACTCAGTCCTCAGCTCTCGCGAAACAGTTTGCAGATCCTCGTCCCACGGTCTGCTTCTAGTTGTCACATCAGTAGAGGCACAGCTAAATTCAGATCCCTCCTCCAGTTCAGGCCTCATCACAGCCTCCTTCTTTACTTCAGTAAAATTACGGTCATCGTTGAGGGTAACATGAGCCAACAGCTCTCCCTGCAAGCTCACCTCTCGCAGTCCTGCTAAAAACTGGTCCCGCAGGAGCCGATCCTCATTGCGCAGTCTTTGCATCTCGGCCATCATCTGCTCGCAACACTCTTGCAGACGCAGGGCGAACCTTCAGACACTCTCTTCAGCCTTCTGTCTGCAGTTGAAAAACAGAGAGCGAACAACAGAGGCAGGGGAACGATTTCCATTAAGCTCTTTTAAATGTACAGAAACTTCTTTGGCACTACTGCTCTGGGAGAATAACAATCTCCCTCTTAGCCTCCCCTTCTAGAAAGCCCAACCCCCAATCAAGCTGTGCACTTGATACATTCGAAACATACATTTTAACTTCTCTTCCTACTCTTGTACTGTTATTTCATCATTACCAGTACACTTTACCCACAAGGGTCCCATCCAGGGAGGAAGCATTAATGTGGAATTCATTTGTCCTTCAGAACCTCCCACTGGCTAAATTTGAAAGAAAATGCAACACCAAACCCAATCCTAGCTGACTACGCCAAGTTGTAACCCCTCAACCCGAAGGTCAGGGCTATAGAAATTCAGTTATCTATGTGTGTTCCACAAACACACACAATCTCTTGATCAGGTTGGTGTTCACAATTTCCTCACAATAACACCCAAGACAGACAATTAAAGAGACCTTCTGTAATTGTTAAAAATCACAATCATACAAAAGGTGGAGGGCTGGGGGTGTAGCTGTGCTCTCCAAAACACATACCAGGAAATAAACTCATATACCACTTCAATATCACACATAAACCAAATGAAATAGAACTATTAACTCAATAATATTATTATTATTATTATTATTATTATTATTATTATTATCATTCATATTATTATTATTAATAATAATAATAATAATAATAATAATAATAATAATAATATGAATATGGATAAATAGAAAGCTGAAATACCAGCCCCCACCACTAAACAGGATGAAACTCCCGATTTATAGAGCCCTGGATACAATTACACCTAACATCTAATACAATTCAGAAGTACAATACATACGTTTAACAATACAAACCCCACTGCAGCTCATCTCACGTCCCCTGCTCGAATGAAACCCACACATCCGTGCACTGCGCATGCTCTTTAATGGCACACATGGAAGCAGTCAGATTTCTCATATCGATTTGATCATCACAAACCATTCTGAAAGATGCTGTAAAACCAAGTGCACATTCATCAGCCCATATTCATGACCGGTTACGTCTTCTTCTTGTACCTTTTTTCTACCACTACACCACTGTATAATAGGAAATAAAATAGATCTGTGATTGAAATGCACCGCAGACCGCGTCTAGTTTGCATGTATAATCTCGGTTGATGTGGGATTGTGGGATGCAAAGATGTTTGAGTCCAAATCTGCCTGATTTCATGGAGATTTTGCGCCGAGTTTTTCGACTGAGAAATGACATGTGTTTGGATGTGAAATGCATGCATAACAGGTTTAAGGTTCATGTGCTCAACACCCACATTCCTTCATCCCCTGCGACGTTCTCTTGTCAATTCTCGATGCCTGTTGTCATTATTTCAGAGTGCTTTTTGTGCGGTCATTTGCAATTACCTGTAATTTCAAAAAACTAATGATACTTCAATTTTTGGTGCCCTTTCTGTCCTTGAAGTTCTTAACAGCTGCTAATTATTGATAAAAATATATTAAAGATTATTAAATGCAAGTCTCAGTTTGTGATTGAAGGGCAAGGTCTTCAGTGGTGGGGTTTAATACATTGATCTCTGTATGCAGTATATTTAAAAAACATAAAAAGAGCAGTACATATATTTGAACTTAAGTGTTTTATAAATAATTTTATAGTTATACTTCTATAAACCCAACCAGTGGACCAACAATGCCCATTCCAGCCCCCTTAAATAATGCTAACAGGTAATTCATTGACATTTAATGCACCTTGGTTACAACAAGAATAATAACATGTGGCACCATGTAGGGGAACATGATGCCAGGGCTCTATAGGTGAAGTCTCTCGAGGAAACAGCAACTCAAAGGCAGGGAAGTGGGGTGAAGGAAGCTTAAACTAAATGTGGTCACAGATCCCTAAGCTACACATACAACTAATGAAACACAAACAAGACAAACAGGAGGGCAGGAGTAGGGTTTCCAAAACCGGGAGAAAATTCCAGGCTAGAGTTTAAAACTCATAAACCCATGGAGACCTGGCCTTGAAGCCAAATTATTTATTTCAAGGGCGTATAAATGGAAAAAAATAATCTATATGGAAACAATTAAATAATAAACACTAAACTCACACTAAACACCTCCACTTGTGCCTCTCCCTCTCATTCTCTCAGCTCAATTACCAGCAATTGCAGCCCCTCCCTGACGCACCCTGGAGGGAGCACCTGGCTGCAGTGGAGAGTAGCAGTCCTGCTTGGAGGAGCCTGTACAAGCTCCCCTTGCCTAAAAGATCAGGAGAGCTGCAGTGGAAGATTCTCCATACGGCTGTGGCCACTAACGCATTTGCTCGATTGATTCTAATAACCTGTTGGTGCTCTCCGAGTTTTAGTGGTGGCGTTTTGTTTATTGTCAGTTTTAATTGATGTACAGTAGGTGTAAAGGTGTTTTATGTATTTAATGTTCGTTTTTATGTGCTGAAAATTTGGTGGTAGTACCTTTTGTTTTGGAAAAATAAAGATTGTTAAAATCTCTCTCAAATGCGATTATATGATGCTTTCAGCATGGCATGCACTACGGCACCTTGCAGGTGTATGCCTCTATGGTAAGCCAAATTGTCATTTAGAGTTCTCTCAAAATACAATTCAAGATATCTTAAATTGAATTGCAGAGCTCAAATTGAATGAGAGAGAGATCTCAAATTACATTCAAGGTCTCATTGACTTCCTGTGAAAATGCTGTACGTTTTGGATGAACTTCCCGTCTATTTTAAAATATCTGAAATAGGACAGGAAGTCCATTTGAGAGATCTTGAAATGGAGTTAGTTTGAGATATCTTCAATTCAATTCAAAAAATACACTAAAGTATACAAGAGTTCGCTTTGCGCTGTGCGTCTACTAGTTTAGAGAGAGCTGCAACCTGAGCACAGGCAGGCAAGATACCATGTAGGTCTCCTTACCACTAGGACACACCGTTTGAACTACACCTCCAAGAATTGAGTCTCCAATTAGAACTACCTCCTTGTTTGGGGGGGGGAGGAAGAAGGAGTGGGAACTATGGTGCTCTGGTGCTCAACTGACCTCCCATCACTCTGAGCCATTACTGTCCAGCTCGGTGTCCTGCAGTTGGAATCCGTTGGGTATTTCTAGCTCTTGGATGGTCGCTTTAAGGCATGTGCATGCCCTTTTCTGTGGTTAGGGCCTACTGTAACCCAGCTGTTCTCTATAGTTTCCTGATCTAATATCATAATCGTTAATACAGCACCGATCAGCAATCTGAATCAAGATCACGGACTCTGATCTGTAGGACCTCAACATGCAGACAACATTCACATATGAAATCTTCCTGGATGAGCTAATGCAAGAAAGCAAACATTCTGCAAACTGGACACTGTACGGACCACTATTATAATTGAATAGTGCAAGTTAGAGACAACAATTACTAGCCTCGGGTTCCGGATGTTGTATTCAGTTTACTGAAAGTTAAGATGGCGATCACCAGAAAATAAACCACGTTGTGTTTATGCAATACTGTGTCGAGTAAATCCTTTAAGGTATTATCAAGGATACTACAATATGAATATTTAACTTCCACAAGAAGCACTGTAGTTGGTCAAAAAGTAAATCACTACTTTGGTATGACAATAGATTTGCAAAATTGAATTAAAACTTTATTCAAGAGATGTTAAACATCTTAAAATGTTCTTTCCTGTACTGTAAGCCGACCTCCAGCATAGTTTAAAGAGAATGTCAGTACGTCCTACTGGCCTCACCAGTAACCAAATCGCCCGAGAGCAGCCAACTCCTGGACAGCGGATGACACGGTGTGCATTATAACATTATCATCATTTTTTAGCAGACACTCTTATCCAGGGCGACTTACATTTGTACCCATTTATACAGCTGAGCATTTTACTGGAGCAATCCAAGTGAAGTACTTTGCTCAAGGGTACAACAGCATTTGAACCCACAACCTTCCAGTTATGAGTCCAGAGCCCTAACCACTACTCCACAGTGCAAGGATCTCCATAGTCTCAGGGATACTCATCTGCATGCTCGTCCTCCTCACCAGTCTCGCCTGCAGTACAGCATCATTAGGGTAATGCTGATGAATCCATAGATTAGGGCCAAATTAATTGGTTTCCCTTATACAAACTATAACTCCATAATATCTTAAATGGTTGCATGGGTTTGTTCAGTGTATAACGAATGGGTATTGTAAATTCAATCAAACCAAATGTGAAAAGCAATTAAACTTGTACAGGTTTGTTCGGAGGACCAACTGAATCCAAGAATAGTAAATTATGTATAGTTTTGGTGCAGACTTTGTAGCATTGAAAATGTCACTTCTGTGGTGTAAGCATAGTTTATATAGCCAAATCAATGCTCTTGGAGCTTGTCATGCAGAAATCTTCCCCATACTTCATGAATGGCATTCAAACAAACAATGCTAAAATCCACAACCTTGAGATGTACTTGGCACCCAAGTTATTCTATAGAAAGGTAGGGGTTTAAACCAAAACACCCAACCATGTTGTAGCAAGAACCCATATTTTAAGTTGACTGCATAAACAGTAAGCAATACAATTTATTTAATAGTTTATTGAAACTTAAAATTGTTAAGGATGTCAGTTTAAATCTTCCAAAACCATATTGTAAAATTAATGTAAAAGAGGAAATCACTTAAAAAAAGAAAATCACTTAAAATCTAAAAAGCACATTAAACATGGTAAATTCAGACCACTTAAAAAAAAAAAGCATACATAAACCTGATTGACTAAAGAGCAGAATTTGCTCACTTTGCTCCTTACACAGCAAATAAATCCTTAAGCCTTACAAATTACCAATTTCAGCATATGTTCAGGGTGGCCTAACATTTATACTCCTCATTCTTTGATAAAGGTGGTTAAGTCACTTCATTCTCAGTAAGTTATACAAAATCAGAAATCTGGGTAAGAACAGGCCAATTGCCTTCACAGAGTGGGTCACAACGATTGTGGAAGAAATCTTTACAGGACAGGGAGTATGGTACATCCCTGATGCAGCATTAAGTCTTATACAAAAGGCTATGTGAACTTCCTCATTGTATGGAGCTTTACGTAAGCAATACTGAAGCAGATGACGGTCATACAGGCCAAAGCAACAATGTTTTCCCACATTGCCCAGTTATCATAGCCAATCCCTTGTCCACAGAGATAAACTTCACCATAACACCTGTCAAGAAAGTATGAATTATGCCTGAATAGTAGTAAACACATGCAGCTCATTAAAGATGTTCATAGAACCAGAGATTCATGTTTCAAGCATTCACTCAGTTCTCCTAATACACAGATTAATGATTTGTTAAAAAAAGCCTCTGGTTTAACCCTGCTGTGGTACCATGGGGTCTCGGTGACTCCACCCCAATGGTACTGTCAATGTAACTTTTTCTTATTGTACCAGAGCGGGGTTAAAGGTGTAGAACAAATCTATGGAGGCTTATTTTCTAGCTGGGAAGATTTGGGATGTGATTTGACATCTCCCATGGTGTTCAGAGAATTTGAAAGTTAAAGTACTTAGATTTTATAATACATAGGTCACAATACAATTCAGATTCCAAAATTTGAAATACTCACACTCCACCATGTGGTTTTATGTTGCGTGAACAGTTCACCATTGCAGATTGAAAGCTTGGACTTTCATCTGATTTGACACAGAAATACAAGCCTCTCAATTCATTCACTTCCAGTGCCTGTATTAAAAAAATAAAGTTGAACACCCAAGAAAGGCCATTGATCTCTGGCATTGTCTTGTCCATTCAGAAATAAAATTATGTAACTAGAGACTCATTTATTTCATAGCGATTTGTTCAATGAATATTCAAAGTATCCGCTTACAGTCATTCCATATCTTGGTATGCTGAAGTATTTGAGCCAGTTGATCCAAGCCGGGACAGATGGAAGGTTCACCAGAAAGCCAGAGAAAATCTACAAAATATGTACATTACACATTAAT
Organism: Amia ocellicauda; assembly: GCF_036373705.1. Lineage (NCBI taxonomy): Eukaryota > Metazoa > Chordata > Actinopteri > Amiiformes > Amiidae > Amia > Amia ocellicauda. The sequence continues at coordinate 11,837,027 of NC_089869.1, forward strand.
ATCTCCACTTCCCTTCATAAATGAAGTTACTTAATGAAGTATTTTAAGTAATGCTTAAAAAGGTTTGCAAGAACTGGCTGACAGATAGCCTTTCATTCTGGAAATTGACAAAGGTCTGCCACCTAGAGAATTTTTTCCAAATGTTCTATAGAAAGAATGGTAGTGAATCGCAGCCTTCCTGTAGAAGTAATAAAAACAAAACCTACTGTTTTTTTATATCACTGAAGTTACAGCAGATGTTTTAAATCCATGAGAGCATTTATAAATGGACAGGACATGTAAGAAACATCATACTGCAGGCACCACATATAATATAGCATTTCATATGTTTTAGAATATATTTGGAGTGCTAAAGATATGGAAACTGCTTTATATACTCACATACATGAAAATTAAGCACATTTCAATGATAAGATTTGCTACAGCAACACTATCCATTCCAGTGCCGACCGCAAGAGCCAATGAAGTTGCTGTGTAGGATACCATAATCACCGTCAACATGAAGAAAAAGAAATTACCAGCTAGTCTTTGGAAGCCTGCAAAGTAACATTGAAATGGTACATTAAAATGTTACAGGTATCATGACATTACAGTGAAAGACTACAACGATGGTGGCCCATTACCAGTACAGTACCAATGTTAACCGTGCCTGTCCTATAAAGAGCATCCCTGTCACAGCACATTGACCCAGTCAAGTACATTTACTCTACTGAAATCATAAAATCCTTTAGGGGTTAGACACAGTTTGTTCAGTTTAACAGCAGTTGCTTTGGACCGGCCTGTTGTGCTGCAGGATGGACATAGCTCAAACTCAACTAGAGGGCAGTCAGAGCAAAGACAAAACCATTACTGTTAAAAATGTAGCATGTGAGGGTTTGCATACTTTACATAACACCCAGACTATAAAAATGTCCACTATAATTTCACTATGGGAGGATTAGAACTGGAAGTAGTAATGCAGTGTAGTGCGTTCAAAACAAGGGAAATAATAAAGACTGAACAATGCACTAGTTCATCTGGATATTGTGTACAGTTCTGGGCACCACACTTCAATAAAGATTTCACTGCTCTAGAGGCAGTCCAAAGGTGACTACATGAACAGAAGACTACATGTGGACTTTCATGATTTTGAAGACTTGAATCAAACCAGCCTAACCATTTAGGCACTCACCCATCATCCAGTATGTGATTAATGAGTAAACTAGTCCAGGCACTGTCGCCATTGGAATCACGTCTCCTAGTAGAATTGAAAAGAAATAGGCCGATAGCCTGTAGTACCCACTGGTGTACTGGTGACTACGGTTTAAAAAGACAACAGGGAAATTAAGCAATTCAAAATAGTTCGTCAGTTCTCCCCAGAAAACAACCATTTATACACAAGGCAGAACCCAAATCGGAAATATGTCAGAGTGGGTTCACATGGTGGCTCGCTGAGGACATGGGTGGGGAACCCCTCTGGTTATCTTGTGATCACGACATAACATTCTCTCTCGCCATCAGAGAAAACAGAAGTGTTGTCATTTTCACGAGACAATGCGGACACTGGTACAGTGCTGCGTCAGCACATTCGGTTTTATTTTCAACAAGGCTCATGCAGACAAATTGTTTTCAAAATTGCTTTCAATAATTCAAGACTACACAAAGGAGTGGCCACCCCTTAACTGGTGGCACAGGGCTTTAAATGTATTTAATTAAACTGCACGGGGACTGGAGGGAGAGAACACAAATATGATATAGGTGCATTTAATCCAAGTAATCAAAGTGAAAAACATACAGTGGACGGTACATCTGTAAGTTAAAACCACACACAATTTCATGCACATCAAAAGGGACCACTGAGCAGTGATTCAGATGACTCGGTCAATGTGGTCCAGACCTCAGCAATTGTACACAGGTTAAGGCAAAATATATAATTTCAAGCAGGCATAACTATACTCAGACTTATTCCAACCCCTGTATTGTACAGAATAACAGTACAAACATCGTAATAAATGCATGTGTGACAGATGCATTTGAAACTCCCCACTCAGGATTCGAGGCACATGTTTGCTACATCAGAGCGTTTCTACAATTGAGGCTTAATGCTGTACTGAGGGGTTACGTCACTTGTAACATGTTCTTTAAGGTGGCGCACACTGATGTGTAGTCCTTCAAATAATTGAAAGGCATTAAACAATGTCTGCATTAGCCTTGTTGAAAATAAAACCTAATGTTTGACACAGCACTGCCCCAGTCTCAGCGTTCTCATGAAAATGACAACACTTCAGTTTTCTCCGATAGCGATCACAACATAACATCCTGAGATAATAAAATGCCCCTTTGGTTTTATCCCCCCCCAATGTAGGTTCAGACCAATATAATTTTATATTTGCATTATACAGTTTCATTAAACCACATGTACAGACTAAAGACGCATCACACTTCCTTAAACAATATATGCTTTGTCCAACACTTCATACCACAATTGTAAAATATAGTGTTCTTTACTTACATTAACAATTTCTTCTCTTTGATGACAACCTCAGTTGCTGCAACACTGGAGAAACACTGAGTGGTGGTCACAAAGAATAAGGCACCCACTCTGAAAAAAAGATCCATGTACAGGTTCTTCGGAAAATGTATGGCCAAAAATAAAGGACAAAGCTTAGTCAGTCTAAGCTGTTCCACGAACATTACAAATTCAAAATTAGTGGCATGTCATGTATTCATACTGAAGTGAATAGTATGCTTTCAGACGTGTTAATGAGATCACTAGCCAGACATGTAGCACAGTCCAGGCCTGTCTTGATTTCCCTTTTCATAGATATGAAAATAAACAAAACTGACTCACAAGCATCTTCAAGTCAGTTTAAAAAAAAAAAACTAAATAAGCAAACTCAGCTCAGGCAAGACTGCAAGGAGTGTGAACAAGGAAGGTTCACTGGTTGAGTTTGTAGTCTGGTTGCATTTTAGTTTAATGCAATGAGAAATAGGTCACACATAGGCCATGCCACCTGCAGCCAGCTGGTCAAAAGTTGAGCATTTTACCTGTTCTGAATTCCAGTGGAGTCTAGTTTGGCTCCAAAGAAGATCACACCAGCAAATAGACCCAATATAAGGTTTACCAAAACCTGTAGAACAAAACAAATGTTTCACACTATAAGAAAATGGTAGTTGTGGAATTACAGGTGACAATTCTAATGCGTGAAGGAGAATGAAAGATGCCTTTACACATTAGAGGAACACTGAAAAAGGTTTGCAGAATTGACTTTCTTGGTACACCTAACCAGCAAACCTGAAGTGACCAATGGATTTTATTGAATACACTATATATTATTATTTTTTGGTTCCTGGGTAGTAAGTGTTATTTCCCAATTGCTTATGCCTCAAAAGTATAGAAAATGGCTTTTACTCCCCATAAACTTTGTGGCCAGGACAGTGATGTTTTTAATATTTACCCATTTACAATGAGAAAACAGGCAAATGGGTCTTTTCGTTCACAAAGTCAGAAACATATGAATCCAAATTAATGTTTATTTATACTAAAGTATTACAAAAATGACTACAAAAAATGTAGAAGCGAGTAGTTTTGAGATTTACAATTATACTGTATTTACATGTTAACAAACATGTTAATTTGGATTCATTTTTTCTCCCCCCCCCCCCCGACTACGTGAACGAAACAAGTTCACCAGTTTTCTCACTGGAAATAGGTACATTTCAAAATATCACTGTCCTGGTCACAAAAGCAAAGTTTGTGGGGAATAATAGCCATTTTCTATACTTTTGAGGCATAAGCAATTAGGAAATAACACTTACTACCCAGGAACAAAAATGTGTTACATAGGGATACCACTTCAGGATGTAACCTGCAGCAATTTACAGCCCACAGACCTTAGAGTCACACATCCTGGACTGCTGTGGAGTTCATACCTCCCCAACTGAAGCCTGAGGGTTCCGAATGAGGTTCTTAAAGGTGCGCTTGGTCACCCAGTAAAGCTGGGTAAAGAACGAGGTGGCATAAGTGATCGACTCCATCCTCCTTCCATTTCTATTAGTTCCTCTGCGGTCTTCAATATTCCTCAGTGCATCTTGAATGGACCGATACTGGGTTGAGGCCACGTATTTCTCACTGAGTGTATCCACCACTGTTTTCAAGTTGCCTTCCCCTCCGCTTTCTAAGTGTGGAAATTATAAATGTAATTCACAGAAATTTCCATCTTGCTTTCCATTTAAAAATGTTTTAGTGATGTGTTCAAAGCATTGAATTTTATGCATTTGAATGATCAAAACTAATAGAAGGAACAGTACAACTATTCAGGGGTTTAGATTAATAGCGTTACACAGCCAGCCCATCAGGTTAGTTGACAATAATAGGAATTCATTGAATCAGTCCACAGTGTTCAGAGCCATTTCTCCATGCTAGTTGCAGGTTGATGCAATTGAGAGTAAGTCAAGACGGATCAAGATATTGACATGCTTCCAAACATTTGTCAGGCTGCTGTGATTACATAGTTAGATGCATTGGGTTTGAAAAACAGCTGCATTCAGTGAAAAATATTGAATCATACGACTTTTGGAACACTACCATTGTCCTGGTCATCTCTGGAAGGGCCTGCTCTGCTTGCAGCCACTGCTGTGGAATCCCCATTAATCACATCCAGAAAGAAATCGGGTGGATTGTTGTGTGGTTCACAAATGTAACCTGAAAGAGAGTTCACCATTTACCATGTCAGAAGTATTTACATTTTAGACCACAAAAAACAGAATAAAAATAAACATGTAAAATGTTGGTCCCAAGTTTCAGGAGTTGAAATTAAAGATCCCAAACATTTCCCATACACACAAAAAGCTTATTTTTAAAGTTGTGCACAAAGCTGTTGACATCCCTGTTAGTAAGCATTTCTCCTTTGCCAAGATAACTCATCCACCGGACAGTTGTGGCATAACAAGAAGCCGATAAAACCGCATCATTACACAGGTGCACCTTGTACAGGTGACAATAAGAGCCACTCTAACATGTCTAACTCTAACTGTCACAACAATGCCACAAATCGTTAAAGTTGAAGGAGCGTGCAACTGTCATGCAGACTGCAGGGATGTGAATTTCTCTACCAAAAGCCACCTCCAAATGTAGTTTACAATAATGCAACCAGCCTCACAACCACAGAACACATGCAACCATGCCAGTCCAGGACCTCCACAGCCAGCTTCTTCACCTGCAGGATCATTCAAGACAACCAAAGAATTTCTGCAGAAACTGTCTTGGGGAAGTTCTTCTGCATGGGTCATCACCCTCACCAGTTTTTTTATTGCAGTTTGGCATCTTTACAGACTTCAGTGGGAAAATACTCACAAATCCATCGATTAGGGCGTAATGAAGTGGATTCCATTGACCAATTCTTATTTTACAGCTGATATCTTTGAAATTGTTACCTTGATATTTTTGGTTAGTTCATATTCAATGAAGGCTTTGTCAAAGTTCTAGCTTACCAATGGAGTCAAAATACCCAAGAGCAGCGTTGGCAGGTCCGTGGTACATCATTTTCCCAGCAGCCAGTAAAGTCAGGCTGTCAAACAGCTTAAATATTGAAGAACGGGGCTGGTGAATGGAGAATATAATTGTTCGCCCCCTTCTTGAGAGCCTGAAAGTTAATATTGCACAATTATAGTCTACAAGACTAATTGTCCTGTATGGTATATAAAATGGGAACAAGTTATTTGTCTTACTAATTGCACATTTCAAACTTTATAAAC